>NC_087342.1:213168520-213793520 GCF_030014295.1 Loxodonta africana | reverse complement strand
TACAGGTAGTCTCCTACTCATGGCAGGGTTCTGTTCTGAAGACTCCATCCTAAGTCAGAGGGTGACATTAAGTCGAATACCTTTTTTTTTTTTTAGTTTTCATTATTACTGTCTTTTATTACCACTATCTGAATAAATCCAGTCTTTATTTGTCTTTGGGGGTTGGCATGAGAATGCTAACATCAGCAAATTACGTGCTGCAACTTCGTATGTAGTGCAGATTACTAACAACAAAATGCACAAAAAAAAGGCAGTCTTTAAGTGCAGTTATCATAACTTGAATATGTTGTAAGTCAGGGACTACATACTTAGTGATTTAACGTTTTGTTTTTATACACTTTCCATTATTTTGACTTAATTCTTATAAATTATTTGGGATAAATAAGTCACAGTTACTTTTTCATTTTGGCATTTTCCAAGTGCTTACACAAAAATGAATCAGAAGTAGTGATTTGTTCAATAATTCCAGTGATTTCAAGAATTATCATTATTTAAAAATGTAACTTTTCACTGTGCCCTCTGAAGTGTAAATCTCTTTCATTGAAAAATTTAATAGCCATAACTACTCTTTTAAGTGCTTAAAAGAATAACACTAAGCATTAATAATAAAATGTACTGTTTTTTCTCCTCTGTTGTTTAAGGTATTCGTCTACTGCATTTGCATTTGATTAGTATGTAAACCAAAGAGCCCTGCTGGTGCAGTGGGTAAAGCGATCAACTGCTAACCAAAAGGACAGCGGCTAGAAACCACCAACAGCTCCACAGGAGAAAGATGTGGCAGTCAGTTTCCATGAAGATTTACAGCCTTGGAAACTATATGGAGTCACTATGAGTAAGAATCCATGTTTTGACTTCAGTATTAAGAATTTCCCATAGTTCATGGCTCCACACATTTCAAACCTCGTTTTGCATCCATTACCCACTTATTTCCAGTATCTTAGGGTATATTCATAGCATGATCAACCTCTGGTCCTGCACTATTGGGTTACAATGCTGAGTGAGTTGTTAGGAGAATTGCTGGAAGTGATTTCCACCTTTAAACAGCTAGCAATAATCCAATTGCACAGAAAGCACTGAGCATCACCTAAACAAACTAAATGTTTCCTCAACTCAACTTCTACTTTGTGTGACTTCCAAAATGCTAGCAAACATTTTAAAGCCATCCAGCATAGAAAAAGAAATATAGACAGTGGTCTTAACTGGTCATGGCTAAAAACCACAGTTTTGATAATTTTACAGAAGTATATGACCATGTCAACACATTGTTAGGGCCCTTTGGATGGCTTCTGAAGTAGCGCACTATCAGAGGAATCTAAAAATGTCAGAATCGGAAAGCAGAGGGAATATGCTCTACCCAAAAGCCCCTCACAAATTGGTGTGCCTGAGCAGCCTGGATTCTTGGCATCAAAACACTTCCTTGCTTAAATAAGGCATAAAAACAACAGACAGTGATTTTCAAGGACCTCAAATGCTTGGAGGGTTGCATTCTTACAGAAAACTAGAGGGGCCATTCTCAAAGTTTGCCTTGTTGTTATTCTTACTATTATTGTTTTCTGGTTAACTAGAAACTTCCTAGTCCCCAGGAATGACTTCCTAGTCCCCTTCTCACTAGCCTGACTTCATTTGAAAATAAAGAAGTGTAACACATTGTTCATGCCTAGGTTTAATTTGCAGTTGCAAATCCATGCCTGTTCTACACTCATGATTCCATGTAAAATACTTTTCATTTCTGAACACCGCCTCAACAAGAAGGGAGGTTAATAAACATGTATCATGATCAATAAAATTATAATACTAGCTAAGTATTCAGGACCTTATTTTCATTGACAATAATTTCAAAGGACAGTCCATGACACCCCTAGAGATATTTATCCACATTTTCCTTTTTAGAAACACGAAAAGTGACTTCTTTTATTTCAGTTGCTATATTTTTTTTTCATTGTTTTGGCCAAATGTCAGAGTGAAAACACTTGATTGAAAAAGCACAGTATTCTGCCTTGCTCTTGGGTTTTTCCAAGGCCCCCTGCTGCACAGTAATCAAAGACCTATTATCAGCCTTGTAGCTCTATGAAGATTTCTAGATAGAATCTCCATGCTTACAGGTCTCCCCTGGTCTCTGAACCGGCACTCAACTGTGAGCCTTGCATTGCTGGCTCTGCACAGAATACTGTAAACTACTGTTACTGAAACTGATGCCTGAGAAATCAGTTACCTGAAAGTGGTCTCACCAAGCTGAGGTCCTAGCACTGTGCAAAATAAAGAGTAGATCTTTGCTGAACAACCTGAGACCTGGAATCTTTTGAGTTATTCTGCACGTGTAAAATCATTTTAATCTGTGACTAGTGAATAAGTGTAACATTAGGTAAGGACTCAAGGGAGGGCAAAAAGGTGTGATATACCCACTGCCACTCCAATTTCCTAGAGGAAAAACAAATTGAAATTGTCAGAATCAAAATAAACTATGCATAGAGCAGGAGGTCAACTACGTATATGTTGAAACATATATCACACTTCTATTTGCTTTGCCACAGGGCAAAAACATATCAATTTTCATTCAGATTACATGGAAAAGTGTGAGTGTTTTGTTATAACTCAGAGGATGATGACGTTTCAATTTGCTCATCTCCCAGAGAGACCTACGTCTAGCACCTCTAAGAGTATGTGTCCTCTCAAGTGTTGTAGCCCCTCTAAGCTGTAAAATTATTCTGATTAAGCCAGTCTCTGAAATGAACTGTCTGATCCTCAGCAGATGCAGCAAAGATGGCATGTGGTTGATCACTCGGTACTCTCTCTGACCTGCTGAGCAGATGGCTAGAGCTAGTGCCTTAATGAGAACCAAGTAACTGGAACTATTTTTCTCAAAGAAATAATGTTACTCACTTCTGTTTTACGCTCACTACTTTGAGGTCAAGCCCCTGCACCACTTCTCAGCAACAGGGTAGGGTGAATATGAATGGCTTTGAAGTCAGAATCACCAGAGCTCAAATCTGAGCTCTCTCACTTTCTTTGTGACCTCATGTAAATGAATTGTCCTTTTGAGTCTCAACTTTCTCCTCTGTATAAGCATAATGCTAGCACTTTCTTCTTATATTAGACAATACATACACACATGCATACGTACAGGGCCAGGCTCAAAATTAGCTCTCAAAATATGTGACTCATATTGCATCTCCAGATTGGAGTTGTTAGGATTTTCAGCTTTGAGTCATCCATTCAGCCGTTCCCAATAATGACAACTTATTCTGCAAATGTGTACTGAGCACCAGCCTGTGCTAGCCACTGTTTTGGTCACTGGGAATACAGGAACGGCTAGACACAGTGCCTGCTTACTCTTCTGCCACAAAGGGCCTACTCAAGGCATGTCTGGGCAGAGCACACTCTTGACATGGTATGTGCTTTTCTTCCAGCAATCCAGGCACCCTCACTGAGACTTAAAAGGTAGGCAATCTTCAGACACAAAGCATTTGCTTCAAATATTATTTAGAACCAAATAGAGCAAAAACTTTACAGATTTTTAAACACTAAAAATCATAAATGAAAATTTTGATGCCTTGAGGTATTTCTTCAGGCACCCACATTATAAGGTAAGGTCCCTACAAGTGCTTCCAAACAATCTCCTCTCATACATTTCAGAAGCCCCCCTCCCATGCAACATGTCATGAGGTCATTAAACATCCAACTCATCAGAATAGCTCTCTGAATTCTGAGTTCATGCTCACCATTGTCATTCACCTTCCCCTAAGGACTACCTGCAGATGAAGAACACATTCCCGAGGCAGACCTGAAGACTTCAGACAGCATAGTCGAATTAGGTTTTCCATCACATATTAATAAATTACCAGCCAACAAATTTTATTGCATGCCTACTGTGTGCCAGGTGAAGCTCTAGATGTTGAAAATATGAAGGTAAATAAAACAGATAAATGCCAAGCCCTCTAGTAGCTTACCTTCTGCTCACCAGAGACAGGAGCTTTTCTATTATTCAAGGAATTGACTATGGGATTCGGACACAGATGTGAAAAAATTCAGACTGGAACACTGAATTGCTTAGTTTATCAATTCTAAGATGCACAATTTTTTCACCTTTTAAGTTCTCCGAACTCAAGATGCATCCTATGGTCAGTGGATTCTTACACTCGCTATCACTTGTGATGTAGTTTTGTAAAAAAAAAAAAAAAAACCTTGTTTATTCTGGTAAGGTCAAGAAAACACTAGCACACCAACTGCAATTACAGGTAAATTTCAAAATCTGAGTGGCCCAGGCAATAAAATTTTATTTCTGTCTCAACTCAATGCTAGCGTTCCTTTTTTAGTAACTTTCTTCCAAGCACTGAATCTTTTTCTCATAGCTCTATCACTTCCAGTCTAGGGCCCTCAGAGTTTCCCTGTGGGTCTTTTCCATTCTGGCCAGACAGAAGGAAAAAAGTGTGGAAGATCATGTGTAGGAGGTCTGCAGGCCAGGCCAGAAAGTGGACACATGATACCACCAACATCCCATTAGCCAGAACCCAGTCACAAGGTCACACCGACCTGCAAGGGTGCTGGAAAATAAGGCTTAGTTGTAAGTACAGTAAAAAGAGGGGACAAGTTTGATGTTCAGGCATCTGGTCTCTTCCATGGGTACTAAGAATAATTCTCCATGCTTCATCTCTTCTGATGTGTTCAGGAGCATAAAAAAAAGCCTCTAAATAGGCAGAATATAAAGATCCATGTCTAGTATACTGGTCTACCTTATTCAGAATATTGTTAATGAGAGTTTTCCCAGGAGATGTAATATTTCCTTTTCCTTAAATTAGCATACTGCCCAGAAACCACTCTTATGTCTGTAGTTATATGAAGAACTATAGATGGTCCAGCAGTAATTCCTGAAAATGTTTAATTTATACTGCAAATGTTTAATTTATATATGTTTAAATTTTGTTTACTTATATTACCAATGGAGCCCTGGTCGTGCAGTAGTTTAAGAGCTCAGCTGCTAACCATAAGGTCGGCAGTTTGACTCCACCAGCTGCTCCTTGGAAATCCTATGGGAGTATTCTACTCTGTCCTACGGGGTCACTATGAGTCGGAATCAACTCGACGGCAACACGTTTGAGTTTTTTGATTGTTTGTTTTGTATTACTAATAATACGTTTTCCCTAAACTGTAAAAATGTCACATAAAAAACACTACTTCATTCAATAATACTGCTGGGTAATTATTTCAAAATAAGTGACCAAATTTTGAGAGACATGACCAATTGTTGGGTTGAACAAGTAGGCCTATTTACCCTATTTAAAACTTCCATATAATAAAGCTCAAATCAGCACTACTTTCTTAATCTGTCAGTTCTTTTCAAGAGTGGAATTTCACCCAGATGCCATTCAGTAAAACACCAATTTTACCATACGTAAATTTGAAAGGGAACTGAGCGTGAAAGTCAATTAGTTTTGATACTGATACAATTGCAGACACTGAGCAGCATCCTTTGCACTTTTTATTCAATACACCGTTTAGGTTGGCTTATTATCTTGGAAGTTTGGAAATAGAAGCTCCTTACCCACAGGCCAATTTTCATCACAGCTGCTCCGACACTCTTGCTTGGGTCTGATCATCCCATGAACAGGAACAAGGGTCTTTTGTGTTTCATCAGTTGCATTTCTAGTGGACTCTGGGGAGCAATCAGAGAGGTGAACCTTTTTATTCCATATTTGATTTGGGCTGGGGTGGGGTCATTGCCTGTCCTTCATGTTGTTGTTGAGCACACAGACATGCTTCTCTGAATACTTGCTGCCATTATCTGCTCAATACACTCAATTACCCAAGTGTAAATACAATAAGATATAGAAAAACCCCAAATAAGTACTGAAGTAGAAACAGATGTTTAATATCATTATTATAGGGATTGTGATAATAATAGGGACAGCCTATATGTCTTAGTCATATTAATGCTTCTTCTATGAAGTTTAGCTTGAAATGTTAGGTGACTACTTGTTGTCTTAGAAGAAAATGGGTGAACTTTTTCACTGAACGTACACTTCCCTGGAAACAATTAATTCAAACAATTCTGCCCTTAGAATGCACCATCAACAATGTGATGGTGATTTTTCATTATGCTATAAGCACTCTGGAAATCCTGATGGCATAGTGGTTAAGTGCTACAGCTGCTAACCAAAAAGTCAGCACTTTGAACCCACCAGGCGCTCCTTGGAAACTCTGTGGGGCAGTTCTACTCTGTCCTGTAGGATCGCTATGAGTTGGAATCAACTCAACAGCAACAGGTTTGTTTTTGGTTTATAAGTACTCTGGTGCTTATGTTTACAGAGAGGGTTCTTTGTTAAGTGTTCAAGTTATCTTTGCTGCAGAACATACTCCTAACTTAGTAACATAAAACAATACCCATTTTATTATGGTCACAGATTCTGTGAGTTAGAAATCAGGAAAAGCATAGCCAAGACAGATTTTCTCTGCCCCTCAATTTCTAGGTCCTCAACTTGAATGACATGAATGGCTGAGAGGTGGAATAGCTGGGGATGATCTGTGTGCTGAATAAATAATCCAAGAAGCCAGACTATATGCAGGAGAACGCAGTATCGGGATTGGAGGAAGACTCACTAACAACCTGTGACATGCGGATGACACAACCTTGCTTGCTGAAAATGAAGATGACTTGAAGCACTTACTCATGAAGGTCAAAGGCTACAGCCTTTAGCATGGGTTACACCTGAATGTGAAGAAAACAAAACACCTGAATGTGAAGAAAACAAAAATCCTTACAACTGGACTGATGAACAACATCATGATAAATGGAAAAAAAATTGAAGTTGTTAACAATTTCATTCTACTTAAACCAACAATCAAAGTCCATGGAAGCAGCAACCAAGAAATCCAGCAATGTATTGCATTGGGCAAATTTGCTGCAAAAGGCTTCTTTAAAGTGTTAAAAAGCAAATATGTCACTTTGATGACTAAAGTGCACCTGGCCCAAGCCATGGCCTTTTTAATTGCCTCACATGTGTGCAAAAGCTAGACAAAGAATAAGGAAAACAGAAGATTGATGTATTTTATTTGTGGTGTTGGTGAAGAATATTGAATATACTGTAGACTATCAGAAAAATCAACAAATCAGTCTTAGAAGAAATACAACCAGAATGCTTTTTACAAATGAGGATGGTGAGACTTCAGCTTGCTTATTTTAGACACGTCATCAGGAAAGATCAATCACTAAAAAAGTACATCATGCTTGGTTGAAAAAAAAACCAAAACCCATTGCCACCCAGTCGATTCCAAGTCATAGTCACCCTATAGGATAGAGTAGAACTGCCCCACAGGGCTTCCAAGGAGCACCTGGTGGATTCAAACTGCCGATGTTTTAGTTAGCAGCCTTAGCTCTTAACCGCTATGCCACCAGGGTTTTGTTTGGTAAACTAGAGGGTCATAAAAAAAATGAGGAAAATCCTCAATGAGATGGATTGATACAACAGGCACAACAATGGACTCAAATATACCAGTGATCATAAAGACAGCATAGAACTGGACAATGTTTCATTGCATTATACATAAGGTCTCCATGAGTCAGTCAACTCAAGGGCAACTAGCAACAATAACAACAGGATTCCCATTCCTAAGATGGTTTCTTCATCCACCTGTCTGATGCCTAGGTTAGGATGACTTATAGGGTGGTTCAAGTAGGACTGTTAAACAGAGCACTTACAAGTAGCTTTCTCCATATGGCTGAAGCTTCTCACAGCATGGAGGCTGGGTTTTGAGTTGGAATGTCCCTGAAAAAGAGGGTTACAAAATGGCCAGTATAGCGAGATGAATAGTGACCCTCAAAAGGATATCTCCAAGTCCTAACACGTGGAACCTGTGAATATGACCTTATTTGAATAAAGGATCTTTGCAAATGTAACTAAGTTAAGGATATCAAGATAAGATCATCCTGGATTTAGGATGGAACATAAATCCAGTGACAAATGTTTTTAAAGAAAAAGGCAGAGGAATACTTCAGACATAGGCACAAATGGGAGAAAGGCATATGATGAGGTAGACAGAGTTTGGAGTCATGCAGCCCCAAGCCAAGGAACATTTAGGGCCATCAGATCCTGGAAAAGACAAAGAAGAACACTCCCAAAACCCTTAGTAGGAAGCATGACCCTGCCTATACTTTGATTTTGGACTTCTGGCTTCCAGAACTGTGAGAGAATAAATTTCTGCTGTTTTAAGCCACCAAGTCTGCAGTAATAAGTTACAGCAGCCCCTAGGAAACAAAGACAACCAGGTAGAATCTGCACAGCCTTTTCCCTTCTAGTCTCCAAAATCACCACCTACCATACACAATTGGCCAAAGTAGTTATAAATTCAACCAGATACACAGGGGAGAGACATATACCCCAGCTCCTAATAGGAGACATGTCAAACAATTTGGGGGCCATGTTTTAAAACTGCCATGTATAGCATCTGGAAGAATGTTCCTTTTTCCTTCATTCTCTTGATCAGAATTACATTTGGAGCCAACCATTAAAACCACAACAGTAACAGCTGGTATAGTAAGCTTTATTTTTTTAAATATTAAACTAGCTAATATAGGCAATTGGGGTAATAAAAATATATACATTTTTCCTCAGTAGTTTTGCCATCTTGAAGGTAGTACATGGGTTTGGGAGTACAACGAATACGGAAAAAACTGAATCAAAATCACCAACTCGAGACAGCAATTAGTGCAGATCCATCCATAACTAGCCATCACGTCATATTTGACACAGTTTCCCCATTTTCTCCTATCTACTCCTGCTAACCCCCACACCTCTGTCACTTTGTCATACTGTGGGGACTTGTGTGTTGCTGTGATGCTGGAAGCTATGCCACTGGTATTCGAATACCAGCAGGGTCACCCATGGCAGACAGGTTTCAGTTGAACTTCCAGACTGAGACAGACTAGGAAGAAGGACTCAGTAGTCAACTTCTGAAAAGAATTAGCCAGTGTAAACCTTATGAATAGCAGAAGAACATTGTCTGATATAGTGCCGGAAGACGAACCCCTCAGATTGGAAGGCTCTTAAAAGATGACTGGGGAAGAGCTGACTCCACAAAGTAGAGGCGACCTTAATGATATGGATGGAGTCAAGCTTATAGGACTTTCATTTGCTGATGTAGCATGAATCAAAATAAGAAAAAACAGCTGCAAACATCCATTAATAATTGGAACCTGAAGTGTACAAAGTATGAATCTAGGAAAATTAGAAATCGTCAAAAATTGAATAGAACACATAAAAATCGATATCCTAGGCATTAATGAGCTGAATTCGACCGGTATTTGTCATTTTGAATTAGACAATCTTATGGTCTGCTATGCCGAGAATGACAACTTGAAGTGGAATGGCGTTGCATTCATCATCAAAAAACATTTCAAGATCTATCCTGAAGTACAACGCTGTCCTGATAGGATAATATCCATATGCCTACAAGAAAGACCTTGTTATTCTATTATTATTATTATAAAGAACTATTATTCAAATGTATGCACCCAAACATGAAGAAATTGAAGATTTTTACCAACTTCTGCAGTCTGAAATTGATCGAACATGCAATCAGGATGCACTGGTAATTACTGGTGATTGGAATGTTAAAGTTGGAAACAAAAAAGAAGAGTCGGTAGTTGGAAAATATAGCCTTACTGATAGGAATGATGCTGGAGATCACATGATTGAATTTTGCAAGATCAATGACTACATTGCAAACACCTTTTTTCACCAGTATAAATGGCAACTACACACATAGACTTTTCCAGATGGAATACACAAGAAACAAATCGACTACATTTGTGGAGACAAGGAAAAGTTCAACATTTCAGTAAGAAGAAAGCCAAGGACCAACTGCAGAACAGACCATCAACTGCTCATCAACAAGTTCAAGTTGAAACTGAAGAAAATTAGAACAAGTTCATGAAAGCCAAAGTATGACCTTCAGTGTGTTGTTGTTGTTAGGTGCCATCCAGTCAGTTCCGACTCATAGCGACACTATGTACAACAGAACAAAACACTGCCTGGTTCTGCACCATGCCCATAATAGTTGTTATGCTTGAGCCCATTGCTGCAGACACTGTGTCAATCCATCTTGTTGAGGGTCTTCCTCATTTTCGTTGACCCTGTACTTTACCAAGCATGATGTCCTTCTCCAGGGAATGATCTCTCCTGACAACATGTCCAAAGTTTGTAAGACACAGTCTCGCCATCCTTGCTTCTAAGGAGCATTCTGGTCGTACTTCTTCCAAGACAGGTTTGTTTGTTCTTTTGGCAGTCCATGGTATATTCAATATTCAGTACTCTTCATCAGCACCACAATTCAAAGGCGTCAATTCTTCTTCTGACTTCCTTATTTATTGTCCAGTTTTTGCATGCATATGATGTGATTGAAAATACCATGGCTGGGGTCAGGCACACCTTACTCTTCAAGGTAATATCTTTGCCTTTCAACACATTAAAGAGGTCTTTTGCAGTAAATTTACCCAATGCAATGCATCTTTTGATTTCTTGATGCTGCTTCCATGAGTGTTGATTGTGGATCCAGGTAAAATGAAATCCTTGACAACCTCAATCTTTTCTCCATTTATCATGATGTTGCTCATTGGTCCAGTTGTGAGGATTTCTGTTTTCTTTATGCTGAGATGTAATCCATACTGAAGTCTGTGGTCTTTGATCTTCATCAGTAAGTGCTTCAAGTCCTCTTCACTTTCAGCAAGCAACGTAGTGTCAATGCATAATGCAGGTTGTTAACCAGTACTCCACCAATCCTGATGCCTCTTTCTTCTTCATATAGTCCAGCTTCCTGGATTATTTGCTCAGCATACAGATTGAATAGGTATGGTGAAAGGATACAGCCCTAATGCACACCTTTCCTGACTTTAAACCAATCAGTATCCCCTTGTTCTGTCCTAACAACAGCCTCTTGGTCTAGGCACAGGTCCCTCACGAGCACAATGAAGTGTTCTGGAATTCCCATTCTTTGCAATGTTACCCGTAATTTGTTATGATCCACACAGTCGAATGCCTTAGCATAGTCAATAAAACACAGGTAAACATCTTTCTGGTATTCTCTCCTTTCAGCCAAGATCCACCTGACATCAGCAATGATAACCCAGGTTCCATGCCCTCTTCCGAATCCAGCCTGAATTTCTGGCAGTTCCCTGTCAATATACTGCTGCAGCTGCTTTTGAATGATCTTCAGCAAAATTTTACATGCATGTGATATTAATGATAAAAAATTAATTAATTGTTCCATAATTTCTGCATTCAGTTGGATCACCTTTCTTGGGAATAGGCATAAATACGGATCTCTTCCAGTCAGTTGGCCAGGTAGCCATCTTCCAAATTTCTTGGGATAGACGAGTGAGCACGTCCCAGCTGTGCATCCGTTTGTTGAAAAATCTCTATTGATATTCCGTCAATTCCTGGAGCCTTGTTTTTTGCCAATGTCTTCAGTGCAGCTTGGACTTCTTCCTTCAGTACCATCGGTTCCTGATCATATGTTACCTCTTGAAATGTTTGAACATCGACCAGTTCTTTTTGGTGTATTCCATCTTGTTTTGATGCTTCCTGCATTGTTTAATATTTTCCCCAAAGAATCTTTCACTATTGCAACTCGAGGCTTGAATTTTTTCTTCAGTTCTTTCAGCTTGAGAAATGCTGAGCATGTTCTTGCCTTTTGATTTCTAGCTCCAGGTCTTTGCAGATGTCATAGTACTTCACTTTGTCTTCTCGAGCCATCCTGTGAAATCTTCCGCTAAGTTCCACAGTCGGCCCCTGGCCTTGTTCTAACTAATGATATTGAGTTTTTCCATTGTCTCTTTCCACAGATATAGTCGATTTGGTTCCTGTGTATACCATCTGGCAAAGTCCATGTGTATAGTCGCTGTTTATGTTGGTGAAAAAAGGTATTTGCGATGAAGAAATTGTTGGTCTTGCAAAATTCAGTCATGAAATCTCTGGCATCGTTTCTATCACCAAGGCCATATTGTCCAACTACCAATCCTTATTCTTTGTTTCCATCTTTCACATTCCAATCACCAGTAATTATCAATGCATCCTGATTGCATGTTTGATTAATTTCAGACTGCAGAAGTTGGTAAAAATCATTAATTTCTTCTTCTTTGGCCTTAGTGATTAGTGCGTAAATTTGAATAATAGTTGTATTAACTGGTCTTCCTTGCAGGCATATGGCTGTTATCCTACCACGGGCAACTTTGTACTTCAGGATAGATTTTGAAATGTTCTTTTTGATGATGAATGCAACACCATTCCTCTTCAAGTTGTCATTTCCAGCATAGTAGACCATATGTATGTCTGACTCAAAATGGCCAATACCAGTCCATTTCAGCTCACTAATGTCTAGGATATTGATGTTTATGTGTTCCATTTCATTTTTGATGACTTCCAATTTTCCTAGATTCATACTTCGTACAGTCCACATTCTAATTATTAATGGATGTTTGCAGCTGTTTCTTCTTATTTTGAGTCATGCTCATCAGTAAAAGAAGGTTCCAAAAGCTTTACTCCATCCAAATCATTAAGGTCAACTCTACTTTGAGGAGGCAGCTCTTCGCCAGTTGTCTTTTGAGTGCCTTCCAACCTGAGGGCTCATCTTCTGGCACTACATCAGACAATGTTCTGCTGCTATTCTTAAGATTCTCACTGGCTAATTCTTTTCAGAAGTAGGCTGCCAGGTCCTTCTTCCTAGTCTGTCTTAGTCTGGAAGCTCAGCTTAAACCTGTCCTCTAAGGGTGACCCTGTTGATACCTGAATACTGGTGGCATAGCTTCCAGAATCACAGCAACACACAAGTCCCTACAGTATGACAAACTGACAGACATGTGGGCACCTTGAGTATATTCCACCTGAATTTAGAGGCCATCTCAAGAGTAGATTTGACATGTTGAACACTAATGACCGAAGATTTGACAAGTTGTGGGATGACATCAAGGACATCATACATAAAGAAAGCAAGAGGTCATTAAAAAGACAGGAGAGAAAGAAAAGTCCTAAATGGATGTCAGAAGAGACTCTGAAACTTGCTCTTGAATGTACAGTAGCTAAAGCAAAAGGAAAAAATGATGAAGTAAAAGAGCTGAATAGATTTCAAAGGGTGACTCCAGAAGACAAAGTAAAATGACGACATGTACAAAGACCTGGAAATAGAAAACCAAAAGGGAAGAACACATGCAGCATGCCTTAAGCTGAAAGAACTGAAGAAAAAATGCAAGCCTTGGGTTGCAATACTGAGGATTTCTACAGGAAAAATATTAAACATCGTGAGAAACATCAGAACAAGATTTAAAGAATACAGGGAGCCATTATACCAAAAAGAATTGGTCAACGTTCAATCATTTCAGGAGGTAACATATGATCAGGAACCAATGGTACTGAAGGAAGAAGTGCAAGCTGCACTAAAGGCATTGGTGAAAAACAAGGCTCTGGGACTTGACAGAATAACAATTGAGATGTTTCAACAAACGGGTGTAGCGCTGGAAGTGCTCACTCATCTATGCCAAGAAATTTAGAAGACGGCTACCTGGCCAACTGACTGGAAGATATCCATATTTATGCCTATTCCCAACAAAGGTGATCCAACCAAATGCGGAAATTATTGAACAATATCATTAGTACAACATGCAAGCAAAATTTTGCTGAACATCATTCAAAAGTGGCTGCAACAGTATATTGACAGAGAACTGCCAGAAATTCAAGACAGATTTAGAAGAGGTCGCAGAGCCAGGGATCCCATTGCTGATGTCAGATGAATCCTGGCTGAAAGCAGAGAATACCAGAGATTTACCTGTGTTTTACTGACTATGCAAAGGCATTCAACTGTGTGGATCATAACAAATTATGGATTATATTGTGGAGAATGGGAATTCTGGAAAATGTAATTGTGCTCATGAGGAATCTGTATATCGATCAAGAGGTAGTCATTCAGACAGAACAAGGGGATACTGCATGGTTTAAAGTCAGGAAAGATGTGCATCAGGGCTGCATCCTTTCACCATACCTAGTTGATCTGTATGCTGAGCAAATAATCCAGGAAGCTGGACTACGTGAAGAAGAAAGGGGCATCAGGATTGAAGGAAGACTCATTAACAACCTGTGTTATGCAGATGACACAACATTGCTTGCTGAAAGTCAAGAGGGCTTGGAGTGCTTACTGATGATGATCAAAGACCACAGCCTTCAGTATGGATTACACCTCAACATAAAAAAAAAAAAAATCCTCACAACTGGACCAATAAGCAATATAATAAATGGAGAAAAGATTGAGGTTGTCAAGGATTTCACTTTACTTGGATCCACAATCAGCACCTATGGAAACGGCAGTCAAGAAATCAAAAGTCAGACATGGGTTGGCCTGGACAACTGGTTGGAGAGGGATGCTGGTGAGGAGTGAGCTTCTTGGATCAGGTGGACACTTCAGACTATGTTGGCATCTCCTGCCTGGAGGGGAGATGAGAGGGTGGAGGGGGTTAGAAGCTGGCAAAATAGACACAAAAAGAGGGAGTGGAGGGAGAGAGCGGGCTGTCTCATTACAGGGAGTGTAATTGGGAGTGTGTAGCAAAGTGTATATGGGTTTCTGTGTGAGAGACCGACTTGATTCGTAAACTTTCACTTAAAGCACATTAAAAATTATATATAAAAAAAAATCAAAGGTCGCATTGCATTGGGCAAATCAGCTGTGAAAGGCATCTTTAAAGTGTTATAAAACCAACATATCACCTGGAGGACTAAGGTGCACCTGACCCAAGCCATGGAGTTTTCAATTGCCTCATATGCATGCAAAAGGTGGACAATGAATAAGGAAGGCTGAAGAAGAATTGACACCTTTGAGTTATGATGCTGGTGAAGAATATTGAGTATACTATGGACTGCCAAAAGAACAAAAAATTCTGTCTTGGAAGAAGTGCAACCAGAATATTCTTTGAAGCAAGGATAGCAAGGCTGCATCTCACATACTTTGGACATTTTGTCAGGAGAGATCAGTCCCTGGAGAAGAGGAAGACCCTCAGCAAGATGGACACTGTGGCTGCAACAACAGGCTCAAGTATAGCAACAATTGTGAGGATGCAGCAGGACCAGGCAGTGCTTCATTTTGTTGTGCATAGTGTCACTATGAGTTGGAGCCAACTCAACAGCATCTAACAAGAACAACTCCTGCTAATAGCTGTACTGTGGACCTTGCAGCCAAGGCTGTTGAGATGCTGCTCCATACCCAGAGCTGGGCGCTGCCATAGCTTCTTACCTAGCCCTATACTCAGTCTTGCAGTCAGTGTCATTTGCTTCTGTTCCTCTTAGACTAGTTTTCAGGTGAAAATATGTTCTATAAAGGCTAATAGTTAAATGACTCCAGGAGCTTAAGATGAGGGAACTACTATCATAGTCTTCAGTCTTGGCATCTATCCATTAGTTTGTCATACGGTGGTGACTTGCAGGTTGCTATGAGGCTGCAAACTACGTCACCAGTATTTCAAACATCATCAGTGTCACCCATATGGGACAGTTTGCAGTGGAGCTTCCAGACTAAGACTAACTAGGAAAAAAGGCCTGGCAATCCACTTCCAAAAATCAGTCAATGAAAATCTTATGGATCACAATGAATATTGTCCAATATAGTGCTGAAAAATGAGCCCACTAGATTGGAAGACACTCAAAATACACAGTGGCTGCCTGCAGCAATGGATTTGAGCATACCAACGATTATGAAGATGACACAGGACAGGAAAATATCTCATTCTCTTGTATATAAGGTCACCGTGAGTCAGAGCCAACTCATCAACAGCAACTAAGAACAAATCCTTAAGAAGCACCAACTCCTCAGCATCTGTTCTTGATTGTTGCTGAAGCATTAGGAGAAAGCAACAAATGTTCCCTGCAACGTCATCTGCTCCTTCTTTGGTTTGTTCTCCCATCACCTCCTTAGGCCAGACCCAGTAATACAAGCAGCTTTTCCCGCCCCCACCATGAAGAGGCATAGAACTTTGCAGATTTAATCTAACCTGAGATATGTCTGATTTAAATCATAGCTGTAAGGGGAGATGGGGCCATGAGTGATTGCACAAAGGACGTCTTGTGCATCTTGGCTCCCCACATTCTTGCCCAATGTGCATAATAACAACCCCCTGGAGTTGTAAATGAGGAAGACAGCCCAAATGATTAAGCAGTCAGATCCAATGACGTATGAAAAGACTGGGAAAGCTAAACTTATATAGTAGAAATGAGGAGACTCAGAGGGATATGGTTATAGCCTGTAAATTCTTTCAAGATAACAATTCAAATACAGGAAAAGAATTATTGGTGGCTTGGGTTGGTGGAAGGAAATGGAGATAGCATTTGTTGCAAAGGAAGTAAGGAGTATCTGATGAAAAGGAAGTAATGCTTTACCTTTGAATACGGAATATATTTTAGAAAAAAAGTAATCTTACAGTTTGTCTTCTAAGGCTTAAATTATTCAATTTAAAGTTTTCTTTTCAATAGGTATTAAATAATGGGTTAAATGAGGAGACCAATGGGAAAAATATAATGAAGAACTTTGAAGATAAATGATGCCTTAACATGAGACTGTGTATTATGATTCTATGCCAGTAGATGACATAAATATGTAGGCTAAGCTTCAAACTATAACTTTACTTCATAGATTCGCTGGAGCTGTCATCATATTTTTTAAAGGCATTGCTTGTACAACAATAAGAGAAACTTGCATTTTTCTGCTTTGTGTTTCTCTTAACGACAAGCTCATCGTGTGTGGTTTCATTGAGTCACCTGACTGGCAGTACAGATTAGATTTTACTGTGATTGTTTCCATTGTAGGGTATTTTCCCTACTAACTGCACACCTTGATAGGAACACCTCACTTAAGGATGTGGGCATTTGCAATTTCTAAAAGGGTGAGCTCCATGAGACTCTTCGAAAGGGTGTGCCTATTTATAAGCCTTTTACAAATAGGCCCCTTATTCACAAATGGAAACGAATAAAGGGATGATTTTAAGTTGTTTATTATAAACAAACCTCTTAATTTTCATTTTGAATCTCAACGTTATCATGAAATTCTTTAGGAGAAGCAGTTCAGCCCGAAAACACTGAAACCCAGGTTGTAGATTTCATTAAAGTGAAAGATTTGCTTGATGCTCTAGAAATACACAAGCAGAAGGCCATTTGAGAGGAGGCCAGCACTTCACAGCCCTCTCTACACCCCAGACTGAAATCTTCGGTGAAAATGCGCTGATGTGGAGAATGCAGTTAAGGGTGACGAATGGACATCTGGAGCCTTGTCATTTGCCCTCGGTGACATCAAAGCCAGGCAACTGCCCCTGCTATGTAACCAGAGACTCTACATTCTCCTTTAGCAATCCTTACTTAAAATTTTTCTTATTTTGTCTAATCTAAATCTGCGATGCTACATTTTATAATTAATCCTTTGGCCTTATCAATTAGGATATGAAAAGACAAAGAAAACAATCAATGCTGTATTTCTATATTCCTTCCTAGAAAGAGAAAAAAAAAAAACTTTTTTTCTCTTTCTCCTATATTTGGAGATCACCAATCTGTCTCTTCTGGAGATGGAAAGCATCTAATTCTTGGCAGTTACAGAAGTTAAGACTAGTATTCTCAGCATGTTCACTGAGGACCATTCATAAAGCCTTCCTTTCACCACATTTCCATAGGTTTCACAACGCCCTCAGGTTTAGTTGTGTGGGGGCTTAATTTATTGCCTGTGAGCCTGGCCTAAATTATGCCACTGAAGACTAGAAATTTAGATCACCTCAGAACCAGTCCCCAAAGAGTGGATTAAGAAAATTCTTTTATAATTGTAAGAAATGGAATATAATACCCCAAGAAATTATATGCAACTCGCAAAAATAAAAGTTTTCTCTAAGTCTATGGACCCTTTGGTTAGCAGCCATAGCACGTGCTACAGAAACCCTGGTGACATAGTGGTGAAGTGCTATGGCTGCTAACCAAAGGGTCGGGAGTTCGAATCTGCCAGGCACTCCTTGGAAACTCTATGGGGCAGCTCTACTCTGTTCTATAGGGTTGCTATGAGTCGGAATTGACTCGGCAGCACTGGGTTTGATTTTTGGTTTTATGGGTGTTACCTACACTCAGGCACATGACCAGGCCAAAGTTTAGCTTAACTAAGAGATAACTGCACATGATGTAAGGCAAATAGTTCCCTGTGTTCCTATTCAAAAGAAGATAGTGAACTTCATAATTCCCAGTAATGCATGGTGTTGTATAAAGAAAGATACTAGCAAGGACCAAGGCCACTAGTCATAATCTGAATTGCCCCAAGTTATATTTCCAGTCTCAGAGAACATTTTTATTTGAAACACTACCTAACCAAAAGGAGCTCATGAGCATTTTGTGCAAATGCTAGAAAAGCTCGTAGTGGTTAAGCAAACCTTCATTATTTAAATCAGCAATATGCCCTTCTCATCAACAGGATCTAGAATTCCTTTCATTAATTTAAGGTGTAACATGCTGAAAGGAACTTGGCCACATAGGCCTCACAACAGAAGAAAAAATACATTGATATAAAGGTTTTGCCAAATATTAATTAATGGAATGTGGAACTGATTTACTGAATAAGTTGGACACAGTGGAGTGTGAAGAGAAAAAGAAAAAACCTTACTCTTTTTCATGTTTTTCTTCCCTTATCTACCTCTGGCCAATTTCTTGGGCAGATCTATAGCTTCTCTGGTGCCTTTCAGGTATTAATAAATGGTATCATCTTTAGATATTTTAGATATTAGTATAAGATATAAAAAAATCTGTTGTTAGTTGCCATCTGGTTGGTTCCTATTCATGATGACCCTACGTACTACATAATGAAATTTTGTCCAATAACGTGCCATCTTCACGATCCTCGGTATGTATAAGTCTATTGCTTTGGCCACTGTGCATTTTGAGTGCTTTCTAACCTAAGGATCTCATCTTCTAGCACAATATCAGATAACATTCTGTTATGATCCATAGGATTTTCACTGGCTAATTTTTAGAAGTAGATCTTTGAACCTTTCTACCTAGTCTATCTTAGTCTAGAAGCTCCACTGAACCTGTCCACCATGGGTGATCCTGCTGGTAATTGAAATACCTGTGTCATAGCTTCCAGCAACATAGCAACCGGCAAGCCACCACAGTACAACAAACTGGTAGACAAATGGTGAATAAAAAATCTAGTCCTGTCTAATACCAAGTTTCAATTTAAAGCTTATCTGCTTCCTCCAACCTAGCCTGACTCAAGCTCAGAAACCTGCAGAGGGGGAGGAGCCATTTCTGCTTAGCCACTATTACTTCATCTTTCTACTCAACATCTCCCTTCTCACTGAGTTGCTGCGCATGTGTGCTCTGTTCAAATGCTGGCTTTTTCTTTAAGGGGGCACTACAGAAGACCCTTTAAAACTCTAGTCCCCACAAAGACCATCCCAAATTTCAGTCCCTGGTCTGGCCTAGGTAAACTCTGCTTGGCTACTTAGAACTTCCTCTCAGTCTTGCTCCCAGTAGTACATTCCATGTGGGTTCTCTCTGCTGAGGTTGTTCCCAGGAGTAGGCAGGTCTTTGGAGACTCTTTTCAAGATGACTCAAGCTTGGCAACTTTGCTTGGTACTCATTCTGGTTCTCAAGAAAATGTCCAGAGAGGTAGAGCCAACATGGTGCTATAGACAGAAGCGCCATGTTATCCACCTGAAGCAAAGACCCAAAATACTAAGTAAAACAAATACAAACGTCAATCCTGGAACCTTAAGTGTCAAATGGAGGGATAAAGAACTTGATCAAGCACCGAGTGGAATAAGAAACTTACAGAGAACAGAGAATGAGAAGAGCTATGGAGTAGAGGCCTCTACCAGCTAATGGAGCACAGATTCACCATCTTGGACTACAGCCACCAAGGACTGCCAACAGGAAGTACAAGAAGGCAACTTCACAGAGCTACCGACAGGAGACAGAGCATTAGATTTTATGTGATTCAAGAGGTGTGTGTAGATTTGCTGCCGCTTAGGCTGCACCACATGTGGTGGGACTCAGCTTGGTATGTTGCTGCTTGCCTCAACCCATGTGTGCTGTGCAGACTCAGCTAGCAGGGTGCTAGTGAATCCATGATCTGTAGTTTGCTATTTCCACTGCTTTTGAATTGTCTCTCCTTCCACCTGCTGCTCAGTCCGATTCTGCAGCTTTGTCTTTGATGATTAGGGTTCCTAGATTGTTACATATATTTGATTCACTTGTTTTTTGGGGGGGTGGTCTTTGTTGTAAGAGTGATGACAGGAATCATCTGCCTATTCTTCTATCTTGATTCCTTTTATTTTTGAGGAGTTCCAATTTTGGCAGAAAAGTCTTAGCTCATTATTTTCTAACCAGTGCCTTGCCCAAAGAGTTGAACACTCACACTGATTCTTCACTCATCTTTTCTGGTCAAGCCGAAAGATTGTTGGATTTTAAAAAATTTTCTTCTTCACTTTGCCTCCTTTCAGAAGTCTCCTTTTACCATTGCACACCCCCACCCCACATTTTTTTCTTTCCCTTATATTTAATATACACTTGTGGAAAATGTAATTTTCCTTGCTTGTTAAGGTTGTTTTAACAGCTATTTTATGTGCTGGGAATTGGTCTTCTCACCTCTGTTGGCTTCTCTGGGGCACATTTCCAGATTTTCAAGGGAAGGAGCACTGCTTTCGAGCTAAAGATAATGAGTTCCTTTTTCAGATTGGTGGAAGTACCACAGGCTGAGTATGACCTGTGATCTTTCTAGCAACCATGAAAAAATATGAGTGGCATTTAAAGGCATTACTTTCGATATTAAGTCTTTGTAGATGAAGATAAAACACACAGAAAGAATGCAGACTCTGAGTAGATACTTGGACTGGTGGAAAGTGGAATGCAAATAAGCCCCCTGAGACCTTTATTGAAGACTTCTCTTGCTGTTTGACTTACAAGCTGAGGCCTCAGAGTGAAGAACAATAGATGACAAGTACATTCTGTGGTATTAGACACCCCCAAGAAAAGAGAACTTCCTTGAAGTAAGAGAATGGATGGTTGCACAATTACTCTCTGTTTCCATTGGGAACAGGATGAGACTGCTTCTCATCACTCCAGGAGGGGAGCTGAAGGCTTCATGAGCATGTCTCTGAGACAGTAGGGATGTCTGCCAGGGAGGGAGACTGCCTTTCAATCTCTATCATGCCATGTACTTTAAAACCCAGAAACTTGAGCCCCTGTGCCATCCCTGGGCTCTTTCAGGATCAGAGGAAAGCATGGAGAGAAAGTTTTTGAAGTGCTTGTCCTGTACCCCCTAGACTTTGGAGCTTTAGAGATTGTATCTAATCCTCACCAGGGAAGTCCAAAGGCAAGAAGCCTGTTAACAATGTCTCTGATAGCAGCATCAAAAGAGGGAAATTCCATTTTCCACAGGTGTATATTAAATATAGGGGAGACAGAAAGAGGTGGGGGTGTGGGTGTGCAATGGTGAAAAGAGACTTCTGAAAGGAAGCAAAATGAGGAAGAGAATTTTTTGAAAACCAGCAATCTTTTGGCTTGACCAGAAAATATGAGTGAGGAATCAGTGTGAGTGTTCATCTCCTTGGGCAAGGCACTGCTTAGAAAATAATGAGCCAAGATTTTTCTGCCCAAATTAGAATTCCTCAAAAATAAAAGGAGAAAGTGGAGCTAAGATGACAGAATAGTCAGATGCTTCCTGTCATTCCTCTTACAACAAAGGCCCCTGCTCAATCTAGGAACTCTCTCATGGATTGAATTGTATCCCCCCAAAATACCTGTCCACTTGGCTAGGTCGTGATTCCCTATGATGCAATGAGATAGATTAGTGGCAATTATATTGGTAAAATCTACAAGATTAGATAGGGTCTTAAGCCAATCTCTTTTGAGATATAAAAGAGAAAAGCTAGTAGAGTGACAGAGGGACTTCATACCACCAAGAAAGCAGCACCAGGAGCACAGCATATCCTTTGGACCTGATGTTGCTGTGTTAAAATGCTCCTAGACCAAGGGAAGGCTGATGACAAGGAACTTCCTCCAGAGCCAACAGAGAGAGAAAAAGCCTTCCCCTGGAACTGGGGCCCTGAATTCAGACTTCTAGCCTCCTAGACCGTGAGAGAGTAAACCTCTCTTTGTTAAAGCCATCCTCTTGTGGTATTTCTGTTATAGCAGCACTAGGTGACTAAGACAAACCCTAATCATCAAAGACAAACCTAAAGAATCGGACTGAGTGGCACATAGAAGGAGAGACCTTTCAAAAGCAGCAGAAACAGGGAACTACAGATTGTGGATTCACTGGTGCCCTGCTAGCTGAGTCTGCACAGCAAACACAGACTGAGGCACGCAGCAACATCCTAAGCTGAGGCCCACCACATGTGGTGCAACCAAGCAGCAGCGAATCTGCACATACCTCCGGAATCAAACAGGAGCTTCACCAGACCTGAGAAAGTTAAGTGCAAGCTCTTACCTACTGTGTGCACTGGCAAAATAAACCCTCTTCCAATCAAGAGATTCACAGCAAAGAAGTACTTCCTTCCCCTCACCCACCCCCACCCTACTCCAACACCAGTACAGCAGCATTCAACACCACCACACCCCATAAGCCAGAAATTCAGGGCCAGCTGGGAGGCCCTGCCCCTTTGCCCAGCCAGTGGTGTAAGGGGTCTGCTGTGGCCCTCACCTCTGCCCAGGCCCTTGTGGGCTGATTCAACACCACAGGCCCTTATTAGCATAAAACAGCAGGGCATACACCTGAAGCCCATTTTTGCCTGCAGCAATCAAGGAGGAGCTGCAGATTTGTGATACTGGACACCACCCCGCCCCCTTGGAAGGGGCCTCACCCACTCACATGGGAGGCCTGAGGGCCAGTGGTACCACAGCTGCCCACAACAAGGGTCTGAGAACTAGTAGTACCTCCCAATCCCTCCAGCCAATGGAACCAGGGGCTCAAGGATGAGCTGCACTACCCTTGCCTACTACACACTACAGGGACTAGGGACCTGCCCTCCACCCAGGCACCTGGGGGCAGCCGTCAGCCCCTGCCTTGCCCCACACATCACCCCACTGCAACCAGAGACTTGATCCTTCTCCAAACATCCCCACACAGCCCTGCCTGGCTAGGACTGTAGGGGAGAGTCTGCAGCACACACTCTGTTATCGGCGACACAGACACCTGTGCCCTGAATAATTGCACCCCCACAAGAACAGTGAACAGACTCCTGGGCTCATATACCTACTAGCTGTTCTGACCACCTGAAGACAAGACATGAGAGCTTCAACAACACCAACAACCAAAGTAGCTCACACACCCAGCCTACCTGGGCATATCAAATGAAACAAAATACCAGAAGCAGTAAATAAAAACACAAATAAATATAATAATTTATTAGTGCTTCAGAGATGACAGTCAATATCAAACCACATAAAGAGGCAGGATAAGATGGCTCCAGCAAGCAACCAAAATGAAGAACCAAAAAAAACTTCCAGAAGAAGATAAGGCAATGAAACTACCTGAGAAAGAATTCATAAGACAAATATGTAGAGCTTTCCAAGAGATCAAGAAGGAAATGAAGCAAAACTCAAACCAAGCCAAGGAACACACAGACAAAGCAATAAAAGAATTCAGAAAAACAATACAAGAACAAAACAAAAGAATAAACAGGCTTTTAGAAACCATACAGAGACAGCAACTAGAAATCCAAAAGATTAACAATAAAATTTCAGAATTAGACAACTCAGTAGAAGGTCATAGGAGCAGAATTGAGACAATGGAAGTCAGAATTAGTGAGATTGAATATAAATCCTTTGACACCAATTTGTTTGAGGAAAAATTAGAAAAATGATATAAAAAAAAAAAAGAATTCCTAATAATTATGTGGGATACTATCAAAGAAAAAAACTGTGAGTGATCAAAGTACCAGAACAGAAGGGATAACAAAAAAACACAGATGGAATTGTTGAAGATTTGTTGGCAGAAAATTTCCCTAATATCATGAAAGACAAGAAGATATCTATCCAAAAGCTCAACAAACACCATATAGAGTAGACCCAAAAAGAAAGTCACCAAGGCACATAATAATCAAACTTGCCAAAACAAAGAAAGAAAGAATCTTGAAAGTGGCTAAGAATAAACAAAAAGTCACATACGAAGGAGAACCAAAAAGACTAAGCTCTAACTACTGAGCAGAAACCAGGCAGGCAAAAAGGCAATAGAATGACATTTATAAATTCTTGAAGGAAAAAAATGCCAGCCAAGAATTATATATCCAGCAAAATTGTTTCTCAAATATCATAGCAAAATTAGGTCATTTCCAGATAAACAGAAATTAAGAGAGTTTGGAAAAACCAGACCAAAATCATAAGAAATATTAAAGGGAGTTCTCCAGTTAGAGAACCAACAACATCAGACAACAATCCAAGACCAGGACACAGAACAGATCAACCAGTTATCAACCCAGATACAGAATACACAAAAAAAAAATCAAAGCTAAAAGTCTGAAAATAGGGAACCAGAGATGTCCATATGTAAATGATGACAATGTCAAAACAAAAAAGGGTAAATAAACAGTGTACTCATAGAACTTACACATGGAGAAGAAGTTAAGGTGATATCAAGAAATTTAAAGTCTGCTTTAAACTTAGAAAAATAAAGGTAAATTTTAAAGTAACCACAAAGGAAGCTAACAAACCTAACCATCAAAATAAAAAAGAAGAAAAACATAAAACTCAACAAATGCAAAATCGACAATAATGAAAGAGATGAAAAGAAAATATGTAAACAAAAAGAACTCAGAATAGAAAATTAACCGGAACAAAGAAACTGCACCACGCACACACACACGCACACAAATACATCAAAACAACAGCACTAAACTCATACCTGTGAATAATCACACCAAATGTAAATGGCCTAAATATACCAGAAAGAGACAGAGAGTGGCAGAATGGATTAAAAAAAAAAAACACAATCTGTCTATATGTTGTCTACAAGAGACACATCTTAGACACAAAGACATAAACAAACTAAAACTGAAAAAAAAAAAACTGAACGGATGGAAAAAATATATATCAAGCAAACAACAACCAAAAAGAGCTGGATTGGCAATATTAACCTCTGAAAAAATCGACTTTAAAGCAAAATCCACCATAAAGGATCAACAAGGACACCATATAAGGATTAAAGTGTCAATATATCAGGAGGGCTTAATCATAATAAATATATATGTACCCAATGACTACATTTGTGGAAAAAGACGATGGGAAAGCTCAATATCATCAGTCAGAACAAGGCCAGGAGCTGACTGTGGAACAGACTATCAATTCCTCATATGTAAGTTCAAGTTAAAACTGAAGAAAATTAAGACAAGTCACTGAAAGCCAAAGTACAACCTTGAGTATATCCCACCTGAATTTAGAGACCATCTCAAGAATAGATTTGCCACCTTGAACACTGAGGACTGAAGACCAGACAAGTGGTGGAATGACATCAAGAACATCATACATGAAGAAAGCAAGAGGTCATTGAAAAGGCAGGAAAGAAAGAAAAGAACAAAATGATGTCACAAGAGACTCTGAAACTTCCCCTTGAACATCAAGCAGCTAAAGAAAAAGGAAGAAATGACAAAGTAAAAGAACTGAACAGAAGATTTCAAAGGGCAGCTCAAGAAGACAAAGTAAAGTATTATAATGACCTGTGCAAAGAGCTGGCGATAGAAAACCAAAAGGTAAGGGCATGTTCAGCATTTCTCAAGCTGAAAGAGCTGAAGAAAAAATTCAGACTTCAAACTGCAATGCTGAAGGATTCTACAGAGAAAAAATTAAACATCACCCTTAAACGTCAAGGAAGCATCAAAAGAAAATGGGAGGAATACACAGAGTCATTATACCAAAAAGAATTGGTCGATGTTCAACCATTTCAAGAGGTAGCATATGGTCAGGAACCGATGGTACTGAAGGAAGAAGTCCAAGCTGCACCAAAGGTATTGGCGAAAAACAAGTCCCCAAGAATCAACAGAATATCAGTTGAGATGTATCGACAAATGGATGCAGTGCTGGAAGTGCTCACTCATCTATGCCAAGAAATTTGGAAGATGGCTACCTAGCCAACAGACTAGAAGAGATCCATATTTATGCCTATTCCCAAGAAAGATGATCCAACCGAACAAAGAAATTATAAAACAATAACATTAATATCAGATGCAAGCAAAATTTTGCTGAAGATCATTCAAAAGTGGCTGCAGCAGTATATAGACAGGGAACAGCCAGAAATTAAGGCTGGATTCAGAAGAGGACATGGAACCACAGGTTATCATTACTGATGTCAGATGGATCCTGGCTGAAAGCAGAAAATAACAGAACGATGCTTACCTTTGTTTTATTCACTATGTAAAGGCATTTGACTGTGTGGATCATAACACATTACGGATAACATTGCAGAGAATGGGGATTTCAGAATATTTAATTGTGCTCATGAGCAAACGGTCCACAGATCAAGAGGCAGGTGTTTGGACAAAATAAGGGGATACTGCATAGTTTAAAGTCAGGAAAGGTGTGCATCGGGGTTGTATCCTTTCACCATACCTATTCAATCTCTATTTTTTTTATTCAATCTCTACGCTGAGCAAATAATCCGAGAAGCTGGACTACATGAAGAATAACAGGGCATCAGGGTTGGAGGAAAACTCATCAACAACCTGTGTTATGCAGATGGCACAACTTTGCTTGCTGAAAGTGAAGAGGACTTGAAGCACTTAGTGATGAAGATCAAAGACCACAGCCTTCAGTATGGATTACACCTCAACATAAAGAAAACAAAAATCCTCACAACTGGATCAATAAGCAACATTATGATAAATGGAGAAAAGATTGCAGTTGTCAAGAACTTAATTTTACTTGGATCCACAATCAACACCCATGGAAGCAGCAGTCAAGAAATCAAAAGATGCATTGCATTGGGCAAATCTGCTGCAAAGGACCCTTAAGGTGTTGAAAAGCAAAGATATCACCTGAAGACTAAGATGCACCTGACCCAAGGCATGGTATTTTTAATTACCTCATATGCATGCAAAAGCTGGGCAATGAATAGGAAAGACAGAAGAAGAATTTATGCCTTTGAATTGCAGTGTTGGTGAAGAATATTGAATATACCATGGACTGCCAAAAGGACGAGCAAACCTCTCTTGGAAGAAGTACAACCAGGGCTAGCATAACCCTGATACCAAAGCCAAGCAAAGATAGCACAAAAAAAGAAAACTACAGACCAATATCCCTCATAAATATAGACACAAAAATCCTCAACAAAATTCTAGCCAATTACTTCACCAGCATATCAAAAGAATAATACACTATGATCAAGTAGGATTCATACCAGGTATGCAGGGATGGTTCAACTTTAGAAAATCAATCAGCATGATTCACTACATAAATAAAACAAAAGACAAGAACCACATGATCTTATCAATCAATACAGAAAAGGCATTTGACAAAAGCCAACACCCATTGCTGATTAAAAAAACTCTCAGCAAAAGGACACAGGACAGATCAACCAGTTATCAACCCAGATAGGGAATTCACAAAAACAAATCAAAGCTAAAAGCCCAAAAGTAGGCAATCAGAGATGTCAATGTGTAAACAACAACCTCAAAACAACAAAAAAAAAAGGAAATAAACAATGTAGTCACAGAACTTCCATATGGAGAAAAAGTTAAGGTGATAACAAGAAACAAAAGAAATTCCTGAACATAGTAAACCCAAAAAATTTTAAACAAAGCCAATGGCCAGCATCATTCTAAACAGAGAGAGACTGAAAGCATTCCCCTTGAGAACAGGAACCAGATAAGGATGACCTTTATTACCTCGCTTATTTGACATTGTACTGGAGGTCCTAACTAGAGCAATAAGGCAAGAAAAAGAGTTAAATGATATCCAGATTAGTAAGGAAGAGGTAAAATAATCCCTATTTGCACATGATATGATCTTATGTATAGAAAACCCCAAGAAATCCATAAGAAAGCTACTGGAACTGTTAGAAGATTTTGGCAAAGTAGCATATAAAATAAACATATAAAAATCAGTAGGATTCCTCTACACCAACAAAGAGAACTCCAAAGAGGAAATCAAATCAATACCGTTTAAAATACCCCACAAGAAATTACAATACTTAGGAATAAGTCTAACCAGAGATATAAAAGACCCATACAAAAGAAAACTACAAGACACTACTGCAAGAAACCAAAAGAGACCTACATAAGTGGAAAAAACATGCTACGCTCATGGATAGGAAGACTCAACATTGTGAAAATGTCAGTTCTACACAAAGCAATCTACAGATGCAATGCAATTCTGATCCAAATTCCAACAATTTTTAATGAGATAGAGAAACAAGTCACCAACTTCATATGGAAAGAGAAGGGGCCACGGATAAATAAAGCATTACTGAAGAAGAACAAAGCAGGAGGCCTCACACTACCTGATTTTAGAGCCTGTTATAATGCCAGGTTAGTCAAAACAGCCTGGTACTGGTACAACAGACACACAGACCAATGAAACAGAACTGAGAAACCAAACGTAAATCCATCTATGAGCAGCTGATATTTGGAAAAGGCCCCAAAGTCTGGGCCTGTCGGGAAAAGATGGTCTAACAAATGGTGTTGGCATAACTGGATATCAAATGAAACGGGACCTATACCTCATACCATACACAAAAGCTACCTCAAAACGTATCAAAGACCTAAATATAAAATCCAAAATGATAAAGATTATGGAAGAAAAAACAGGGACAACGCTAGGAGCCCTAATACATGGCATAAATAGGATACAAACCGTAGCTAACAATGCACAGACACCAGAAGAGAAACTAGATAACTGGGAGCTACTAAAAATCAAACACTTACGCTCATCCAAAGACTTAACCAAAAGAGTGAAGAGTAAAAAGAGCACCTACAGGCTGGGAAAAATTTTTTCGCTATGACATATTGGATAAGTGTGTAATCTCTAAAATCTACAAGATACTGTAACACCTGAACAACAAAAAGACAAATAATCCAATTAAAAAATGGGTGGAGGATATGAACAGACGCTTCACCAAAGAAGACATTCAGGCAGCTAACAAACACATGAGGAAATGCTCGCAATCACTAGCCAGTCACTTGAGAAATGCAAATCAAAACTACACTGAGATATCATTTCACCCTAACAATACTGGCACTAATCCAAAAAACACAAAACAACAAATGTTGGAGAGGTTATGGGGAGATTAGAGCTCTTATGCACTGTGGGTGGGAATGTAAAATGGTACAACCACTTTGGAAAACGATATGACACTTTCCTAAAAAGCTAGAAATAGAAATGCCATAAGATCCAGCAATCCCACTCCTAGGAATATACCCAAGAGAAATAACAGCCGTCACACAAATAGACATATACACACCCATGTTCATTGCAGCATTGTTCACAATAGCAAAAAGATGGAAATAACCTAGGTGCCCATCAATAGATGAACTGATAAATAAATTATGGTATATACACACAATGGGATACTATGCAACAATAAAGGACAATGATGAATCCTCAAAACATCTCACAACATGGATAAATCTGGATGGCATTATGCTGAGTGAAATAAGTCAGTCACAAAAGGGCAAATACTCTATGAGACCGCTATTATAAGAACTCAATAAAAGGTTTACACACAGAAAAAAATATTCTTTGATGGTTATGAGGGTGGGCAGAGGAGGGGAAATCACTACATAGATAGAAGACAAGCGTCAATTTTGGTGAAGGAAAGGACAACACACAATATAGGTGAAATAAGCACAACTGGGCCAAAGTAAAAGCATAGAAATTTCCTAGACACATACAAACACTTTACAGGACTAAAGTAGCTGGGACTGGGAACTGGGAACCATAATCTCAGGGAAAATCTAGGTCAAATGGCATAACAAAGTTTATACAGAAAATGTTCTACGTCCCACTTTCGTGAGTAGCATCTGTGGTCTTAAAAGCCTGTGAGCAGCCATCTAAGACACATTTATTGGTCCCATCCCACCTGGAGCAAAGTAGAACAAAGAAAACCAAAGACACAAGAAAAATACTAGTCGAAAGGACTAAAAGACCACATAAACCAGAGAATCCACCAGCCTGAGACCAGAAGAACTAGATGGTGCCCAGCTATCACCAACTACTGCCCTGACAGGTATCACAGCGGAGAGTCCCAGACAGAGCAGGAGAAAAATGTAGAACAAAATTCAAATTCATGTAAAAACATCAGACTTACTGGTCTGAGAGAGCCTGGAAGAACCCCTGAAATTATGGCCCCCAGACACTTTGCTAACTCAGAACTGAAACCATTCCTGAAGCCCACTTTTCAGACAAAAATTAGACAGGCCTATAAAACAAAAAAATAACACACATAAGGAAAGCGCTTCTTAGTTCAAACCTACATACAAGACCAGATGGGCAGCTTCTGCCCAAAAGCAGGGCAAGAAGGCAGGAAGGGACAGAAACTGGACCAATGGGCACAGGAACCTGGGGTGTAAACAACGAGCATGCTGTCACATTGTGAGAATTGCAACCAATGTTATAAAAAACTACCTGGAAAACATTTGAATGAGAAATTAACTTGAGCTGTAAACTTTCACCTAAGGTACAATAAAAAAAAAAAAAAAAAGGTTTCAGATGTACAATTTCTTCACAACTGGACCAAAAAGCAACATCATGATAAACAGAGAATAGATTGAAGTTGTCAAGGATTTCATTTTTCTTGGATCCACAATCAACACCCATGGAAGCAGCAGTGAAGAAATCAAAAGACACATTGCATTGGGCAAATCTATTGCAAAAGACCTCTTTTAAACTGTTGCAAAAATGTCACTTTAAGGCCTAAGGTGTGCCTGACCCAAGCCATGGTATTTTCAATTACATCATATGCATGCAAAATCTGGGCAATAAATAAATAAGACTGAAGAAGAATTGATACCTCTGAATTATGGTGTTGGTGAAGAGTGTTGAATAATACCATGGACTGCTAGAAGAACAGACAAACCTGTCTTGGAAGAAATACAGCCAGAATGCTTCTTAGAAGCAAGGATTGCAAGACTTCATCTCACATACTTTGGACATGTTATCAGGAGGGATCAGTCCCTGGAGAAGGATATCATGCCTGGTAAAGTGGAGGGTCAGCAAAAAAGAGGAAGACACTCAAGAGATGGATCAACATAGTGGCTGCAACAATGGACTCAAGCATAACAACAATTGTGAGGATGACACAGGACCAAAGAGTGTTTTGTTCTGTTATTCATAAGGGTTGCTATGAGTCAGATCCAAAATAACAACAACGATTTTGTTAAATATGGTTACTTTCACATAACTGGATTGTTTTTAATACTCTCAAAAGCAGAACAGAATTAATTGACAGGAAATCGACCTGGTCTGAATGTTACTGGCAAGGATTCAACTTCTAGGATATTCTTTATTCAAACATTGTCAATAAAATCACATATAGAATTACAATGGAGAGTTTGTTGACTTCCTACTACGTAAGCCACAGTGTTGGTAGAGAAAATAATGAAGTAGACAGTAGAATTCCTGGGTAGCGCAAACAGTTAAACTTTTGACTACTAACCAAACGCTTGGCAGTCCAAACCCACCCAGAGATATCTCAGAAGATAGGCCTGGCGATCTGCTTCCCAAAGGTCATAGCCTTAAAAAACCTATGGAGCCCTTCCACTCTGCACATACAGGGTCACCATGAGTTGAAATGAACTCGATGCCAACTGATTTGTTTTTTATAAAAGCTATCAACATCAACTCTAAGGAATCTGTAAAGAAGTCATTACCAGTGTTTGCCCTTTGTCTCATTTTCTTCAGAAATTTGCACTTGACCAATTTAAGAAAGGAAACTTACCTCCTGATCATTCTATATCAAGAGCTTTTGGATATATTTAACATTGTTTAAAAAAAAAAGGGAACTGGAAAGGAAATGAGGGAAATGCAGAAAATGAGATCAACAGATTCAATAATTTACCATCATAAGTTTCCTCAGAGCTGCCAGTAAATCCCTTGCAAAGTACACTATTAATATTTATGAGTGAAACACATTGGTCCCATCTGCCAGGGCCTGCTCATTCACTTAATTTCTCTCAGGTTCCATTTTCTCAGTGGTGCGGTAGAATGAATTGACCCAACTTCCCTGGGTGAGGGGGATGGAGTTTGGTGTGGAAGGAGTAAGGATTTGACATTTAAAAATATTAAGCAGAGGTCAGTCATTCATCCTGGATGGCAAAAAGAAATGTGTTTGCACCTAGCAGAGGTTCTCATAACTTGACCCAAGCCCAGTGTCATGGATTGAATTGTGTCCCCCCAAAATATGTATCAACTTTGTTAGGCCATGATTCCCAGTATTGTGTGGTTGTCCTCCATTTTGTGATTTTTCTATGTTATAAATCATAATCTCTGCCTGTGGTTAGAGATGATTAAGATGGGATGTAACACCCTTGCTCAGGTGACACCCCTGATCCAATGGGGAGTTTCCCTGGGGTGTGGCCTGTACCACCTTTTATCTCATAAGAGGATAAAAGGAAAGGGAAGAAAACAGAGAGTTGGGAAACTCATATCACCAAGAAAGCAGTGCCAGGAGCAGAGCACATCCTTTGGACCCATGGTTCTTGCATGGAGAAGCTCCTAGTCCAGGGGTAAGATTGATGACAAGGACCTTCCTCCAGAGTCAATGGAGAGAGAAAGCCTTTCCCTGGAGCTGATGTCCTGAATTTGGACTTCCAGCCTACTAGACTGTGAGAAAATAAATTTCTCTTTGTTAAAGCCATCCACTTGTGATATTTCTGCTATAGCAGTACTAGAGGACTAAGGTATCCAGGAAAGAGTCAAAAGCCCCTTGCCCTAATGCTAGAGTTCATTGTTCTCAAGGACCAGGTTGACTATTCTTTCTCTACGTGAAACATGACTGTATTATCACAGAGAAAGAAATTTTGGCTGTGACAATGTGTACCAGCATCTCAGGTAAACTTGTGAGGAAATTTATTTCACCTCTGTCTGGTGGGGAGACAAAAATAGATTTGAAGTTCCTATATCTGTGCATAGCCTCCCTTCAGAATAAATAAAGGAATCTTGGTGGTGCAACAGTTAAGCACTCAGCTGCTAACCTAAAGGCTGTTGATTTGAATCCACTCAGTGCCTCTGCAGGAGAAAGAACTAGAGATCTGCTCCCATAAAGATTACTGCCTAGAAAACCCCTATGGGGCAGTTCTACTCAGTCACATCAGGTTGCTGAGTCAAAACAATACTGTGGCTTACATAGTAGGAAGTCAACAACAACATGTCCATCATCACTTGAAGGACAATGGCTCATAGCCTTCCCTGAGACTAATTAATGACTGAGCAGAGAAGAGCCTTCTGGATTAATAATGAGGTAAGGTTTAAGAAGGTAGAAAGTGTGCAGGAAGCATCCACATGTGGAGAGTAATAGAGATTCCCAAGGAAAGATGTGAGGTACTGAGGTACTGAAGAAAGGCTATGGAGGGGAGAAGCAGCATAGAAAGAACAGGGGACTGAGAGCAAAGAGATCTGTAGACCAAAAGCTTCACAAGGTTCACCTTCCTCTTTAGGGTCAAGTCCTTAGAGAAAGGTACATTCTTTTGTGAAATTTGAGCCTTTAGCAAAATTATTAATTTTTAATTGCGGTAAATATATATGCAATAAAACATCTGCCATTTTAACATTCTTGCCAGGTAAAATTCAGGGACATTAATCATATTTATTATCTTGTTCAACCATCATCATTACACATTTCCAAAATTTTTCATCACCCTTAGCTTGTCCCCGGTGGCATAGTGGTTAAGAGCAATGGCTGCTAACAAAAAGGTAGGCAGTTTGAATCCACCAGCTGCTCCTTGTAACCTCTGTAGGGCAGTTCTACTCTGTCCTATAGGGTGGCTATGAATCAGAATCAACAGAACAGCAACTGGTTGAGTGTTTGGTTTGGAGCCCTGGTGGTGGAGTGGTTAAGAGCTCAGCAGCTAATCAAAAGTTTGTCAGTTCGAATCTACCATCGGCTCCTTGAAAACCCTATGGGGCAGTTCTATTCTGTCCTATAGGGTCGTTACGAGTGGGAATCAACTCATTGCCAATGGATTTTTGTTTTGATTTGTTTTTTTAACAGAAGCTCAATCAAAAAAAATCCAAACCCACTGCCAATGAGTCAATTTCAACTCATAGCAACCCTACAGGACAGAGTCAAACTTTACCACAAGGTTCCCAAGGAGTAGTTGGTGGATTCGAACTGCTGCCCTTTTGGTTATCAGCCAAATGCTTAACCAGTGTGCCACTGGGGCTCCAACAGAAGCTCAGTGTCCCCTAAACAGTAAGTCCTCACTTTTTCTCTCCCTCCTGCCCACTCCTGGTAACCACTAATAAATTTCAATCTCTATATATTTACCGAAATTCTTTTCAAACCTCCATCATAGTTGTGTGTGTGATGGCTTAGGAAAGGCTGGCAAGATGGAGACCTGAAGGAAGGCAGCACTGAGGGATGATAACCTATCCCTCTCATTTGCTGAAGTTTGATCACAGTGGGATAGAGGGCATCTTTTCCCCTACCCCTACAGGTCACCTCAATCTTGGGGATTTCTAGGAAGATCCATCAATTTCCCACAGAGTAGAAAAAGACACAGCAGCAGCAGAGAAGACCCCATTAATTTACAGCTTGCCCACCATAGGTTAGCAAGGTACACTCTTCAAGACCGTAGAGAGGAGCTCTTTCACACCTGAATGACATCTATTAAATGGGAATAATAAATCTTCAAAGGGCCACTGTGAATATCAAATGGGACAATTTAAATGAAAATGCATTTTAATCCTTAAAGTGCTATGCAAATAAAGGTATCTTAAGGAGGATCGGTAGTTGAGAAATATGGCCTTGGTGATAGAAACGATGCCAGAGATCACAGGACTGAATTTTGCAAGACCAAGATTCTTCATTGGAAATATCTTTTTTCACCAACATAAACAGCAACTATACACATGGACCTCACCAGATAGACTACGCAGGAATCAAATCGACTACACTTGTGGAAAGAGACGATGGAAAAGCTCAATATTACCAGTAAGAACAAGGCCAGGGGCCGACTGCAGATCAGACCATCAATTACTCCTATGCAAGTTCAAGTTGAAACTGAAGAAAATTAGGACAAGCCCATGAAAGCCAACGTATGACCTTGAGTATATCCCACCTGAATTTAGAGACCATCTCAAGAATAGATTTGATGCTTTGAACACTAATGACTGAAGACCAGACAAGTTGTGGGAGGACATCATACATGAAGAAAGCAAGAGGTCGTTAAAAAAACAGGAGAGAAAGAAAAGACCTAAATGGATGTCAGAAGAGAGTCTGAAGCTTGCTCTTGAATGTTGAGTAGCTAAAGAAAAAGGAAGAAATGATGAAGTAAAAGAGCTGAAGAGAAGGTTCCAAAGGGTGGCTCAAGAAGACAAAGCAAAGCAAAGTAACCCAAAGCAAACCAAAAGGGAAGAACACACTCAGCATTTCTCAAGCTGAAACAACTGAAGAAAAAATTCAAGTCTCAAGTTCCAATACTGAAGGATTCTATGGGGAAAACATTAAACGTCACAGAAAGGATCAAAAGAAGATGGAAGGAATACACAGAGTCACTACACCAAAAAGAATTGGTCGATGTTCAACCATTTCAGGAGGTAACATATGATCAGGAACCGATGCTACTGAAGGAAGAAGTACAGGCTGCACTGAAAGAACTGGCGAAAAATAAGGCTCCGGGAATTGACGGAATACCAATTGAGATGTTTCAATAAACGGATGCAGTGCTGGAAGTGTTCACTCGTCTTTTACAAGAAATTTGGAAGACAGCTACCTGGCCGACCAACTGGAAGAAATCCATATTTATGTCTATTTCCAAGAAAGGTGATCCAACCGAATGCGGAGATTATTGAACAGTATCATTAATATCACATGCAAGTAAAATTTTGCTGAAGATCATTCATAAGCAGCTGCAGCAGTATATTGACGAGGTGCTGCCAGAAATTCAGGCCAGATTTAGTAGAGGATAGGGATATCATTGCTGATGTCAGATGGATACTGAATGAAAATAGGGAATACCAGAAAGATATTTACCTGTGATTTATTGACTATGCTAAGGCATTTGACTGTATGGATCATAACAAATTATGGATAATGTTGCGGAGAACGGGAATTCCAGAACACTTAATTTTGTTCCTGAGAAATCTGCACGTGGATCAAGAGGCAGTCATTTGAACAGAACAAGAGGATACTGCATAGTTTAAAGTCAGGAAAGTTGTGCATCAGGGCTTTATCCTTTCACCATACCTATTTAATCTGTATGCTGAGCAAATAATCCAAGAACCTGGACTGTATGAAGAAGAACAGGGCATGAGGATTGAAGGAAGGCTTAACAACCTGTGTTATGCAGATGACACAACCTTGTTTGCTGAAAGTGAAGAGGACTTAAAGCACTTACTGATGAAAATCAAAGACCACAGCCTTTGGTATGAATTTCACCTCAACATAAAGAAAACAAAAATCTTGACAACTGGACCAATAAGCAACATCATGAAAAATAGAGAAAAGATCGAGGTTGTCAAAGATTTTATTTTACTTGGATCCACAATCAACACTCGTGGAAGTAGCAGTCAAGAGATCAAAACATGCATTGCATTGGGCAAATTGGCTGCAAAAGTCCTTTTTAACATGTTGAAAAGCAAAGATGTCACCTTAAGGACTAAGGTGCACCTGACCCAAGCCATAGTGTTTTCAATCACATCATATGCATGCGAAAACTGGACAATGAATAGGGAGAAGGAAGAACTGATGGCTTTGAATTGTGGTTTTTGGAGAAGAATATTGAATGTACCATGTACTGCCAAAATAATGGACAAATATATCTTGGAAGTATAACCAGAATGCTCCTTAGAAGCAAGGATGACGAGGCTACATCTCACATACTTTGGACATGGAGTCAGGAGGGATCAGTCCCTGGAGAAGGACATCATGCTTGGTAAGGATGAAGGTCAGCAAAAAAGAGGAAGACCCCCAGTGAGATGGAGTCACATAGTGGCTGCAAAGATGGGCTGAAGCACAGCAACGATTATGGGGATAGCGCAGGACCAGGCAGCGTTTCCCTCTGTTGTGCATTGTGTTGCTATGAGTCAGAACCAACTAGATGGCACCTAACAACAACAATAATAACAATTATGCACTATTCACTCAACTACATACATCTTGACCCAAAGATATTGGTCTGCCCTTCTGCCTTTAACACAAAAGTAATTTTTGAAATGCCTAAATATTATCATTCGGTGTTGAAAATCACCTTGGATTAGGTATAAATTCTTGATTCACCAGTTGACGTGTCTCCAAGGTAGGCTAGGACAGACTGTGAATAGATACTGTAGCCCACAGAATAAAACAGGAGGTGCTGAATTCATTCACTGAACTGTTTTGGAGCATCTACTTTGTTCCAGACAGTATGTGAGGTACCAGAGATAGCATAAAAGAACAATTTGTGTTCTCAGGAGAGCTCAGCCTAGGGAAGGAGAGAGACAGACGACAATTCCCTTGAGTTTAGGATAGGACTTGTTAGGATAGAAGCCCCAGTCTTCTTAGGACACGTCAAAGAAAAACAGTATGTTCCAAGGAACTGGCCTGCTATATAACAGCAGGGTCAGAATTACATCTCTGACACTAAGCCTACAGAAGGGAAGGTAAAATTGATTGCCTAGTAATTAGACTGACAGATCTGTTGTTCTCAAGAATCAGATCAGCTGGACACTCTGGGTTGCAAGCAGCATTAACTCATCCTAGAATATTGTGTGTGGGGAGTGGGTAGTATAACTAATAAACTTGGAATACAGAAAACACATCTCAACCATGTGGAGTTAGTATTGTCTGACCGATTAGAGTCTGGGCTCTAAATCACATTTCCTACCTTTGAATTCCAAGGTCTATTTTCTACTGTGTGATCTCAGGCAAGTTGTTTAACCATCCTGGCCTTGGTTTGGGTTTTTCTGGGGCCTTGGTTTTCTTATTTATAAAATGGTATTAATGAAAGCTTTTACCACATAGACTTATTCTGAGGATTAAAGACAGAGCCCACGAAAAACTCTTAAAGAGTACTGGCAAAGAGTGGGGGCTCAATAAACATTATCCATTACCAATGTTATATTTCTGTTGTGGTGGTTGTTAGTTGCCATCAAGTCAATACCAACTCATGGTGACCCCATGTGCACAGAGTAGAACTGTGCTCTATAGAGTTTTCCAGGCTGCGACCTTTCAGAAGCAGATCACCAGTCCTGTCTTCTGAGGTGCCTCTGGGTATGTTTGAATCACCAACTTTTTGGCTAGTAGTTGAGCCCTTAACCTAGGGAACTGTTGTATTTCTAGGCCCCAGGAAGAGCTAAATGACGTGAATTCTTGGGAATGAAAAGGAATTTCCATGCAGGCAGGCCTCAGGAAGTTTGGAATGCCATGAACTGAGAAATCATTGAGAATCACAACAGTACTAATGGCCAAGTAATTTTGTCTCTATCCCGAACCCCTCATCAGCTATAGATAATTTTTTTCTTTTTTTTTTTCACCTAGCCTCTGCCACTAATCTGATTCTGCCTTCCTCCCAGATTCTGTATCTATGGCTCCTTTGGCTCCTTTCTTTGATTGCATTCCTTTTGCTTTTCCACTTCCGCCCCCAATACCTACCTTCAGTTCTCTCTATATTTTACATTTAAATTCCCTAACAGAAATTCTGTTTAGTTACTAATACCCCTGTCATATAAAACAACACTCCCATCTACTTAATAGGCATTTAGCAAGCCAATAAATGGGCTCCCTTGAGTTGGGTATCTGTTCCTGGTCCAATCTGTGGTGGCCAGGATGATGGTATTAGGTGGAACAGATGGTATTGAGTGGTCACCTAGGTATAACGTTTGTTTCCCATTAAAGGGCTTAGACCAGAACCTTTTAGAAACTAACAGTAAAGCAGTAGCTACCTGAAAAGTGTGAAGCTTGAACTCTGGTTGACCAACACACTGCCAACCATCACATTCAGGAAAAGTTAACCATATATTTTTTAAGTACATAAAAACAGTAAAATTCCAGTCTCTTCTGCCTAAATATCAAACAATAATTAACATGGTTGAAGCCATTCTTAACCATCAAATCTCCTGAATTAACAGTACCTTGGATCCTCTTGCATCAAAGAGTCTATAAAGCTGTAAGCTTCTGCCACCTCCTAAAGGATCTGCTTGGACCACATTGATCTTGAAGGTAGGTCCCCAGCTCTGACATTCTATAATCTATGACTCTCTGTAAAATGTCCTGTGCTGCAGGCCAGAGCAAGAGTACAAATGGAGGCCTGCCTAACATAACATATAATAGCACAGAGATTATATAAAATAAGCAAACAAACTGCTAAATTAAACATGTTTGATGCCTCCACCTTGATAATATACCTTTAAAAGACCTGGGAGGCTAGATCTGAATTTAGAATTATTGGACTCCTTGGAGTTGCAAAATTTGGCAGTGCTGTGAGAGCTACTCCTTCCTGCTCTGCTCCCTAGTTTACAGACTGTTTCCCCTTCTCTTCACTTCTTTGGCTCTGACCTGCGCCATGAATGGCTTTGTGCACACACATGCACGCCCCAGGGCACACATGCAGCTGTATTCACACATCCTCACTTGTCCCACTATGCCCACTCCTGATGTGCATGTGAAACCTGTGGTTATGCACACTGCCAGTGATTTACCTGGGGGGAGACACTGAGAGGTAGGCTGGAGGCCATTGGTCGGAGAATGTTGGGGTCCCAAGTACTGGGTGAGAAAGGAGGGCAGGCTCTCTAGGTAGATATATCCTCTTGGTTCCCCAGATTCCTCATTTTGTGGGAAAGGGCTCAGCCATTAGAGAACTAGAACAGGGCCTACTAAATCCCAGGTCTCAGAAGAAGGGCCCAGTTGCCTGGGTGTATGAGTGGTACCTCACTGCTCAGAATGTCCTTACCCGCAACTATCAAATTAGGCAAACAAGTTACCAAATGACTGGTTTTGTCCCTAACTCATTTTCTTGGTCTAGAAACTCTGAGTACCTAAGCTAATAAAAGAACTAATGGAAATATTTTAGGGGACAATAGGTTTATCTGGTGAACTTTTGTTTGTATACTACTGCCTCCAAAACTTCCAGAGAGAAACTTCCTTTGCCTTTCCAGGATTCTTCAGGTTCCCATTTCAATTGCTCTGCAATCTGACCTTCTGCATCTCATGAGGAGGGGGGACAAAGGAACCTGAGATTCGGTAAGATTTGACTTTTACTTACACAGGCCCTTTATAGGTAAGAGTACTTTTTAAAATTATAGGTTATTTATTTGTTACTCTATTAAAAAAAAAAAAAACCTTTCTGCCAATGTGAAAAATCAGAGAAACACAGAGGAAACAGACACGAAAACCAAGCTATGAGATAATGACATGACCTAATGATAGTTAACGTTTATCACACTTTTACTACCTGTCAAGCATTAATCTAACTGTTTTCTGTGCATTGCCTCATCTAACCTCAGAAGGCTTAGATTAGGACATTTTGATCCTCATTTTACAGATTTTTGAATTACAGATTTCAGAAATACAGAAAACCGAGTCACAAAGAGGTGAATGGTTCGGCCATGGTGGCCTGGAGTTGGTCATATGGGGTTCAAACCAGCTCTGAGCAACTCCAAAGTCAAAGTCCATAGCTGTTCTCAATTCGCATGTGATATGTTCCTAACACACCTGGCTTTGTTTCCTTTTATTGGCAAAAGTCACGTCATCCAAAAATATTTCCGTTTTCATATTTGCCTAATGTAACATGTTTTGTGCACAATTAAATTCCTGTGTTACACATAACTGCAGAATAAAAGAAAGTATACCTTTAAATTCAAAACAATGGAGACTGTCCCAGGACACCAAATCTATTTATTATAGAGTGAAATGTAAATTAAGGGAGCCAGAAGGGCAAATAAAGTCTGCTTGCTTCCCATTAAATTTATCCTCAGTACAACCTTAAAATTTAACCAAGCCCAACCACACACACACACACATGCACATGAACAGGAAGAGTGCTCTTCTCCCACACAATGTATGCTACTCTTGAATTTCTGTCTTCTTTTTAAACAATAGAACGGCTACTTTCTATTAAAAAAAAACATGAAAGAAACTGCCCTTTAGAAAAGAATGTTTTACATGCTACTAATGCCAACCTATGAGTCCCTGGGTGGCACAAATGGCTAAGAACTGAGCTGCTAACTGAAAGGTTGGTGGTTTGAACCTACCCAGGGGTGCCTCAGAAAAAAGGCCTGGAGGTCTACTTCTAAAAGGTCACAGCCATGAAAACCCTATGGAGTGCAGTTCTACTCTACAACACATGAGGTAGCCATGAGTCAGAAGAGACTTGGTGGCAACTAGGAAGAAATGTCATCCTAAATAACACACACGCACCCACGCCCATCTCCTTTGAGTCAATTTTGACTCATAGAGATCCTATAGGACAGAGTAGAACTGTTCCATAGGGTTTCCAAAGCTATAAATCTTTATGGAAGTGGCTACCACATCTTTCTCTCTTGAAACAGCTGGTGGGTTCAAACCTCCAATCTTTTGGTTAGCAGCCAAATGCTTAACTACTGTGTCACTGGGGGTCTTGTGCTAAATAAAAGAAAACAAAATATGTCTGCCAGACTTACTGACTATAATTTTCAAATCTTGAGAAGTGCTTAAAGAGGAAAGTTTACTCTGCTTTCTGGGAGAGGTTACATGTAATACTTGTACTCACTGCCCATGAGGCCACTTGCCTCAGTAGGCATCCAGGTCCCCTTACCAATGAACTTGGTTTTCTCTCTATGAAATTCCCTTCTCCCCCTCCCTAAACAACCAGAAAATTAACCCCTTAACCTTTGGATCACTGAGAGAGATTTGTTAGAATTTATCTGGTAAATATGTATTGAGAGCCTATTTTATGATAAGCACTATTTTAGCTCTCGGGGCCTTGGTGGCGCAGTGGTTAAGAGCTATAGCTGCCACCGAAAGGGCCAGAAGTTCTAATCCACCAGGTGCTCTTTGGAAACCATATGGGGCAGTTCTACTCTGTCCTATAGGGTCACTATGACTCAGAATCCACTTGACTGCAACAGGGTATTCTGGCTTTCAGAATAAAGCACTGAATGAAGCAGACAAAAATCTTTACCTTTGTACATGGTGCTATAGACAGAAGCACCATGCCGTCCCTTCATAGCAAAGACCCCCCCCCAAAAAAAAACTAAGTAAAACAGAGACAAACATTAATCATGGAATCCTAAGCGCTAAATGAAGGGATGAAGAACTCAACCAAGCACTGAATTGAATAAGAAACTGACGGAGAACAGGGAGCGAGGAGAGCTACCAAGTGGAGGCCCCATATCAGCTAACTCAGCAGGGGTTTGCCATCTTGGATCCCTCAGCCACCAAGAACAGTGGACAAGGAATACTGGAAGGCAGCTTCATGGAGCTCTCAGCAAGAGACAGAGCACCCAGTAACCAGCAATACACGCTTTCCCATCCCTCACCCTTTTTCTCCCTGCTCAGTCTCTGTCGCTTTCTGGCAGGCTGCAGTCACTTGGCTGGGGAAATGCTGGCTCCTGGATGCTTGGATTCACCCTACCCACACCAGCCAGCTCCTTGTGTGCAATTTTTTTGTTGTTGTTGCTACTGTTGCTTTTTTTTGGCTTCTTTTGGTTTCTTCTCTCTCTCACCTCCTTTCTTTCCTTTCTCTCGAACACCTGACTCCGCGTGCCTTCTCCACTCTTCCTTGACAGGCTGTGCAGTGCTGCTTGGCTGAGGAGCCACTTCCCTGGTCCACGCTGCCACACCAGTGGGTTCCCTGGGAGCATTTTTTTCTTCTTTCTCAGTTTCTTGTCCCTCTATACCGTCCTTCTTTTCCTTTCTCCTGAAAACCTGGTGCTGTGTGCCATCTCTGCTTCTTTTTGACAGGCTATGCAGCACCACTTGGCTGGAGAGCCACTTCCCTGATGTGCCCTGCGACATCACTAGGCTCCCTGGGGGCATTTTTTTCCTTTCTTTTTTTGTTTTTCTTCATTTCTCAGTTCCTTGTCTCTCTCAATCTTCCTTCTTTTCCTTTCTCCCAAATGCCTTGTACTGTGTGCCACCTCTGCTCCTTCTCAACAGGCTGTGCAGTGCCCCTTAGCTGGGGAGCCACTTCCCTAGTCGGTACCACCAAGCCAATGGGCTCCCTTGGGGGCTTTTTTTTTTTTTTTTTCCTTTTCTTGGCTTCTTGCCTCTTGCTACCATTCTTCCTTTATTTTCTCCTGAACACCTGGCACCATGTGCCATCTCTGCTCCTTCCAGATGGGCTGTGCAGCACCACTCAGCTGGGGGACACTTTCCCTGGTCTGTGCCACCACACCAGTGGGCTCCCTTGGGACATATTTTTTCTCTTCTTTTCTATTCTTAGTTTCTTGTCTCTCTCTACCTTCCTTCCTGACCCTTCTGAACACCTGGTGCCGTGTGACATCTCTGCTCCTTCATGATGGGCTGTAAAGAATTGCTTGGCTGGGGATCCACTTCCATTGGGGCATTTATGTTTTCTTCTTTTTTTCTTGGTTTCTTGTCTCTCTATACCTTCCTTCCTCCCAACCACCTGGTATCTTTTTTTTTTTTTCTCCCCACCTTGGTTTCTTGTCTCTCTCGACCTTCCTTCCTTTCCTTTCTCCTGACAACATGGCCATGTGTATTCCCCCCCCCCTTTTTTAATCTAGTTTCTTATCTCTCTCTCCCTTTCTTCCTTTACTTTCTCTCCTCCCCACCTAGTTGCTTGTGCCGAATCTGTCCATTCTTGATAGGCTGTGCCACACCGCCCAGCTGGAAACCCACAAGCACACGGCTTCCATGGGTCTCCACCACTCCAACAGGAAGCTCCCTTAGCACTTTTTTTACTTCTGTTTCTCTCTCCTCTTTCTCTTTTTTCCCACACCCACTCAGCTCCACACATCACATCCCTCTTCCTCCACCTATCTGCACTGTGCACTGAGCATCGCACCCCTGAGTGGCACTGGTACAGTCTACTGGAACCTGCCCTGCACTGCTCCCCGACCCCACCCTATCGGCTCCAGTACGTGCTGCAAATGACCCATCCAAGCCTCTCCCCCTTCACTGGACCTGCCCTGCTGCACCACAGCTGAGTGACTAGCTCTGCCCATTAGACAACGTGGTGAGAAGTATCATCCCACACGTGAGAAAACGACAAAGAACATCCAGCCCATCTGCCCAGACATAACCAAATAATTAAAAAAAAGGACAAAGCAAACAAATCTATGATCAATAAACGAAGAAAATAACTACTGAATGTCCCAAAGACAGCAGACAATATCAAAACATGTGGAAAAAAAAAACAAAAAACAGGACAGGATGGCTCTAGGAGGCATTCAATATAAAACACCAGATGACCTTCCAGTAGAAGAAAATGGACTGGAACTACCTGATAGAGAATTCAAATCTCTAATACTAAAGGCTACCCAAGAGATGAAGGAAAAAGCAGACAAAAAATAAGGAAGGAATAGACAAAATCATGGAAAGTGGAGACAAAATCATGGAAAAGACAGACAAAACAATGGGAGATTTCAGGAAAATAATACATGAACAAAATATCAAAATAAACTCTCAACTAGAAATCATACAAAACCAGCAATTAGAAATCCAACAGATAAACAACAAGATTTCAGAAATGGACAGTGTCATAGAAGGTTTGAAGAGCCGATTTGAAACAATGGAAGACAGGATCAGTGAAATTGAAGACAAATCTTTGCATACCACTTTGTCTGAGGAAAAATCAGAGAAAAGAACAAAGAAAAATGAAGAAACCCTGAAACAATGTGGGCTACAATTAAAAGCAGAAATTTTTGAGTGATCAGAGTTCCAGAACAGGGGGAGAAAATGGAAAACACAGACAGGATCTTTGAAGAATTGCTGACAAAAAATTTCCCTAATATCATGAAAGATGAAAATTTGATCATCCAAGAAGCTAAAAGAACCCCATATACGATAGATCCAAAAAGAAAATCACCAAGGCATATCAAAATCACACTTGCTAAAACCAAACACAAAGAAAGAGCCCTGAGAGCAGGTCAGACAAACAAAAAGGCATATACAGAAGGGAAATAATAAGACTAAATTCTGATTACTTGGCAGAAAATATGCAGGCAGGAAGGCAATGGGATGACAAATATAAAACCTTGAAAGAAAAAAAATTGCCAACAAAGAATAATATATCCTGCAAAACTCTCGATCAAATAAACCACACCAAAAACCAATCCCAGTACTGTCAAGTCGATTCCAACAACCCTATAATATGATGGCAAAATTAGGACATATCCAGATAAACAGAATTTAAGGGAATATGTAAAAACCAAACCAAACTTACAAGTTTTATTAAAGAGTCTTTCAGTTACAGAGCCAACAACATCAGACAACAGCCTGAGTCTAGGATGCAAGAGTGCATCAGCCAGATACCATCCTAGGTAATGGACTCTCAAAAATAAAAGAAAACTAACAGATTTACAACAGGGAACCAGATCGTTTAATCTGTAAATGACAACAACTTCAGAACAATAAAAGAGGGAATAAATGGTAGAGGTATACCCAGAACTTTCAAATGGAGAGGAAGTCAAGGTGATAGCAAGTAATAAAAGACTGATTCAACCATAGGCAGATAAGGGTAAATTTCAAAGTAACCATAAAGAAAGCTAACAAACCTACTCATTAAAATAAAAAAGAAAAACATAAAGTCTAAGTAAAAACAAAATCTACAAAAACAAAATAAACAACCAAAAAAAAAAAAATCCACAAGCAAATGGAATTCAGCACAGGGGAGTAAGAGGAACAAAGAAAAAGTCAGCACCACCAAAAAAAAAAAAAAAAAACACTACAAAATGACAGCAATAAACTTACACCTATCAATAATTACACTGAACATAAATGGCCTAAATGTACCCATAAAGTGAGAAAGTGACAGAATGGATGAAAAAACAGGACCCGTCAATATGTTGTCTATAAGAGACACACCTTAGAAACAAAGACACAAATTTACTAAAAATCAAAAGATGGAAAATATACATAAGGCTACCAAAAAAGAGCAGGAGTAGAAATACTAATCTCAGATCAAATAGACTTTAAAACAAATTCCACCATAAAAGGCAAAGAAGGACACTATATAATGATTAAAGGGACCAGCCATCATGAAGTCTTAAACCATAATAAACATCTATGCACCCAATGACAGGGCTCCAAAATACATAAAACAAACTCTAACAGCACTGAAAAGAGAAACTGATAGTTTCACAATAATAGTAGGAGACTTCAACATACCACTCTCAGTAAAGGACAGAATGTCTAGAAAGAAACTTGACAAAGATAAAGAAGATCTAAAGGCCACAGTCAGCCAACTTGACCTCATAGACATATATGGAACATTCCACCCAAAGCTGCAAAGCATGCATTCTTTTCCAACACACATGGAACATTCTTCAGAATAGACCACATCATAGGCCATAAAGCAAACCTCAACAAATCCAAAACACTGAGATAATACAAAGTATCTTCTCCGATCACAATGGCATCAAAGTAGAAAATAACAACAGGAAGAACAAGAAAAAAAAAAAAAAAATTACATGGAAACTGAATGGCTTCATTGGAGAATTCTATCAAACATTCAGAGAAGAGCTTACACCAGTACTAGTCGAACTACTTCTCTGCTTAAAAACTATTGCGTAATAGAATAAAATCAAAGATGTAGTCAGAAAATTCCTAGAAGCAAATGAAAATGAAAACACATCTTATCAAAACCTTTGGGCCACAGCAAAGGCAGTCCTTAGAGGTTAATTTATAGTAGTAGATGCACACATCAAAAAAGAAGAAAGGGACAAAATCAAAATATTAGCTACACAACTTGAAACAAATAGAAAGATAACAGCAAAAAAAGCCCCAGAAGAAAGGAAATAATAAAGATCAGAGCAAAAATAAATGAAATAGAGAATAGAAAAACAATAGAAAGAATCAACAAAACCAAAAGTTGGTTCTTTGAAAGGATCAACAAAGTCGACAAACCACTGGCCAAATTGACAATAGAAAAACAGGAGAGGGCACAAATAACCAAAATAAGAAATTAAATAGGGAACATTACAACAGACCCAACAGAAATAAAAAGGATCATTACAGAGTACTATCAAAAACTGTACTTCAACAAATTAAAAAACCTAGAGGAAATGGATAAATTTCTAGAAACACACTATCTACACAAACTGATGTTGAAAATCTGAACATACCTATAACAAAAGAAGAGATTGAAAATGTAAAAAAAGAAAAAACCCTCCCAACAACAACAACAAAAAAACACCCTGGCCCAGAAAGCTTCACTAGAGAATGATAGCAAACATTCAGAGAAAAGCTTACACCAGTACTACTCAAACTATTTCAGAACATAGAAAAGGAAGGGATACTTCCAAATTCATTCTATGAAGCCGGCATAACGGCCTTAGTCATCTAGTGCTGCTGTAACAGAAACACCATAAGTGGATGGCTTTATCAAAGAGAAGTTAATCTCTCAAAGTCTAGTAGGTTATGAGTCCAAATTGAGGGCATCAGCTCCAAGGGAAGGCGTTCTCTCTTTGTCACCTCTGGAGGAAGGTCCTTGTCCTCAATATTCCCCTGGTTGAGATGCTTCTCAGGTGCAGGGACCCCAGATCCAAAGGACCCACTCTGCTTCTGTTGCTGCTTTCTTGGTGGTATGAGGTCCCCAACTTTCTGCTTGCTTCTCTTTCCTTTTATCTCTTAAGAGGTAAAAGGTGGTGCAGGCCACACCCCAGGGAAACTTCCTTTACATTGGATCAGGATGGTGACCTAAGTAAGGGTGGTGTTACAATCCCACCCTAATCTTCTTAACTTAAAATTTCAATCACAAAATGGAGGACAACCACACAATACTGGGAATTGTGGCCTAACCAAGTTGATACACACATTTTGGGGGGGGGGGACATAATTCAATCCATGACAATAACCGTGATACCAATACCAGCGAAAGACATCACAAAAAAAAGAAAATTGCAGACCAATATCTCTCGTGAGCATAGGTGCAAAAATTCTCAACAAAATTCTAGCCAATAGAATTCAGCATCATATCAAAAAAAAAAAAAAAAATACACCAAGACTTAGTGGGATTCATACTAGGTAAGCAAGGAAGGCTCAACATTAGAAAATCAATCAATGCAATCCACCACATAAATAAAATAAAAGAACCGCACATCATCTCAACCAACACAGAAAAGGCTTTCAACAAAGTCCAACACCCATTCCTGATAAAAACTCTCAATAAAATAGGTACAGACGGGAAATTCCTCAACATAATAAAGGGCGTCTATTTTTTTTTTTTTTTTTATACAAAACTTACAACCAACATCATTCTTAATGGAGAGAGACTGAAAACATTCCTCTTGAGAATAGGAACATGACAGGATGCCATTTATCATCACTCCTATTTACCATTGTGCTGGAAGTCCTATCTAGAGCAATAGGCAAGAAAAAGAAATAAAGGGCATCCAAATTATTAATGAAGAAGTAAAACTGTCCCTATTTGCCAATATGATACTATACATAAAAAAATACATAGAAAACCCAAAAGACTCCATGAGAAAACTATTGGAACTAATAGAAAGTTTTAGCAGAGTTGCAGGATATAAGGTAAACGTACAAAAATCAGTTGGATTCATATTTACCAATAAAGTGAACTACAAAAAGGAAATCAGGAAAACAATACCATTTATAATAGCCCCCTCCAAAATAAAACACTTCAGAATAAATCTAACCAGGGATGTAAAAGACCTATACAAAAAAACTATAAAACACTACTGCAAGAAAACTACTTAAGTGGAAAAAATACCATGATCATGGATAGGTAGACTTAACATGGTGAAAATGTCTATTCCACTCAAAGCAATCTACAAATACAATGCAATCCCGATCCAAACACCAACAGCATTCTGTAAAGAGATGGGAAAACTAACCATTGACTTTACATGGAAAGGGAAGAGGCCCCAGATAAGTAAAGTACTACTGAAGAAGGATAAGGTAGGAAGACTCACACCACCTGCCCTCAGAACCTACTTAAACAGTTATGGTAGTCAAAACAGCCTGGTACTGGTACAACAACAGACACATTGACTAATAGAAAATAATTGAGAACCCAGATGTAAATCCATCCACCCACAGTCACCTGATGTTCAACAAGGGCGCAAAGTCCATCAAACGTGGAAAAGACAATCTTTTACAAGTGGTGCTGGCAAAACTGGATGTCTATTTACAAAAAAATGAAACATGACCCATACTTCAAAAAAATATACAAAAACGAACTGAAAATGGAGTAAAGACCTAAATAAGAAATCTAAAATGATAAAGATCATGAAAGAAAAAATAAGATGAGCATTAGAGGCCCTAAGACATGGCAGCAACAGGATACAAACAATAACTAGCAACGCACAAACTCCAGAAAGACAAGCTAGATAACTGGGATCTAGCTTATGCCAAAAGACTTCACCAAAAGAGTAAAAAGAAACCTACATGCTGGGAAAAAATTTTGGCTATGACAAATCTGACAAAGTTCTAATTTCCAAAATCTGTAGGAAAATCCAATACCTCTACAACAAAAAACAACAAATAATCCAATTAAAAATGGGCAAGAGAACACTGAAGTGTGCTCGTGAGGAACCTGTACATAGATCAAGGAGCAGTTGTTCAGACAGAACAAGCTGATGCTGAGTGGTTTGAAGTCAGGAAAGGTGTGCATCAGAATTGTATCCTTTCACTATACCTGTTCAATCTGTATGCTGAGCAAATAATCCAAGAACCTGGAGTAAATGAAGAAGAATGGGGCATCAGGATTGGAGGAAGACTCATTAATAACCTGCATTATGCAGATCACAGAACCTTGCTTGCTGAAAGTGAAGAGGACTTGAAGCACTAATGAAGATCAAAGACCACAGCCTTCAGTATGGATTTCACCTCAACATAAAGAAAACAAAAATCCTCATAACTGGACCAATAAGCAACATCATGATAAATGGAGAAAATATTGAAGTTGTCAAGGATTTCATTTTACTTGGATCCACAATCAACACCGATGGAAGCAGCAGTCAAAAAATCAAAAGATGCATTGCACTGAGCAAATTTGCTGCAAAAGACCTCTTTAAGGTGTTGAAAAACAAAGATGTCACCTTGAAGACTAAGGTGTGCCTGACCCAAGCCATGGTATTTTCAATCACATCATATGCATGAAAAAGCTGGACAATAAATAAGGAAGTCAGAAGAAAAACTGATGCCTTTGAATTGTGGTGCTGATGAAGAGTGCTGACTATACTATGGACTGCCAAAAGAATGAACAAATCTGTCTTAGAAGAAGTACAACCAGAAAGCTCCTTAGAAGCAAGGATGGCAAGACTAGTCTTACAAACTTTGGACATGTTGTCAGGAGAGATCAGTCCCTGGAGAAGGACATCATGCTTAGTAAAGTAGAGGGTCAATGAAAATGAGGAAGACCCTCAAAGAGATGGACTGACACAGTGGCTGCGACAATCGGCTCAAGCATAACAGCGAGTGTAAGGATGGCGGAGGACTGAGGAGTGTTTTGTTCCGCTGTGCATAGAGTCTCTATGAGTCAGAACCGACTCCACAGCACCTAACCACAACAACAACAACTTGTAAGTAGTATATAGCCTCATTTGTTTTTTAATCTGACTGTCTTTATTCTTTAAGTGGAGAGCCCGGTCCATACAAATTTTTTATAATCACTGATAAATTTATTTTTATTGTCTTATTTTCTGCTTTCTCTTTGACTCAGTCTTTTTGTGTCTTACTCTATTTCTCAGCTTTTGAATTTTTTTTTTTTCTCTTTCTTATCCTCTGTAAAGTATCTGAACATGTGTACTCAATCAAATTTAAGGTAAATCTTTTCCGATTTCCTGAGGAATACAGACTCTTTGAAGACATTAATCATCTCCTCCCAATCTGTATCTTGTTTTCATCATAGTATTTTAATTTCATTTTGTTTAATAACGCCACAGATTAGAAATTGTTGTTATTGGTTTCTGCAGTTAGAGTTCATTTAGAGTTACCCCACATCTACCACTTTTTTTTTGCTTGCCATTCATTCATAGATTTCAGACTTTCCATCTGGAATTATTTTCTATCTGAAATATGTATTCTAGAATTTTCTTTAGTGAAAGTATGATGTGATGAACTTTTTCAGCTTTTGCTTTACTGAAAATGTATTGTTCCTTTAATGTTAAAAGGAAGTTTGTGTGTTTGTTTTGTTGTTGTTTGCCTTAGAATTCTAAGTTTATAGGTTTTTCCCTCAGTATATTGAGACAATGCTCCACTATGTTTTTACTTTTATTATTGCTGTTGAGAAGTTACCCCTCTATCTAATTGCTTTTCCTTCAAGGTAGTCAGCCTTTTCTCTCTAGATGTGTATTTGAGATTTACCCTTTGTCACTGATGTTCTCTACTGTGATATGTCTTTTTATTTGTTCTGCTAGTAAGTATGCATTTGAAGTTTGGTGTCTTTCAACAAGTCTCAAATTTTTCCATCATCATCTCTTCAAATATTACCTCTTCCCCATTCTCTATATTAGCTCCACCTGGGATTAGACATATGTTAGAAATTCTCATTCTATCCTTCAAATTTACTGACTGCTTTCTTTTTCTTTCTGGGCTGCATTATGGAACAGTCTTTCATATTCCACCTTATTCATTCTTTCTTCAGCTGTTTCTAATCTCCTATTTAACCCATCTACTGTTTCAGTTATAATTATTTTTCATTCCTAGAAACTCCAGTTACTTCTCTGACAAACGTGTTTAGTCATTTTTATATTTCTTGATTCTTCCTCATATTTTGAGGAGTATTTTTTTACATCTTAAACATTCTAAGAACACTTATTTTAAATTCTCTGTCCCATAATGTCAATACCAGAAGTTTGTGCAGGTCTGGTTCTGCTGACTCTTGATTGCCCTTATTCTCATTCATGCTGTCTTGCTTCCTTGTATATTTAGTGATTTGTTTGGGAGGGGGTTTCTCAGGTACTGTCAATCTGAGACAATGTTAAATAAACCTTACGGTTTAAGTTTTCCAGATCTACTGCAAATTCACCTAAGGGTTAGCTTGCAATTATGAATTCTCAGGGGGGATTTTTTTTTTTTTTTCACCCAACATCAAAATTTAGACAGGCAGGTTGCTTTGCTGTTTTCACTTCTAAATTTGCTCAAAATCTAATTTTATTTTTGTGTCATCAACAGATGAGTGTAATAGGAAGATCATAAACTCTAGAGTAAGAAAAACCAGCTTGTATTCCCTACTGATTATGTGTGTTGTAGGAAATGGCCTAATATCCATGAAACAAGGATAACATTTACCTAAAAAGTCTACTGTAGAGAACGAATGAAATACATAAGTGTGTGTACGAATGTGTATGTAATACCAGGCATATAGCAGCCCTCCCATGTTAGCCTTTTTACTTATGGAATGTTCATGTTTCGCACATTTCACCTTTTTTTGCATATGTCACCTGCAAACAAATCTTCCTTTGCCAGTTAGGAATTAGAGAAGACAATTTCAGTTTCCCCTCTCTTTTTCCATCTTCATTCATGAAATTTGCTTTCTATCTGCAATGCCCTAGTTATTGTTTACAATAGAACAGTCTTGTCTCCCTAGAAATACAATTCTTATACCCAAGTAGACAACCAATAAAATTAAAGTATTAATGAAATAAAAGTTGTTCTTCAAAAAAAGTTGTTTGGGATGAAAGAATCACACACACGTAAGCTATTTACAAATCCATTCCACAAACTCTGTAAAAAGACTTGCTTCCTAGACATTAAAAGACCAGGTGTTTTTGGTTTGGGATTTTCATGTTCCCCCATATAAGCTTATGCCAGAGAAAGCTTATCTGTGTGAAATAGGTAGGGAACATAATTAAAGGTTTAAAAAAAAAAAAAAGGTTTAGTTATTATTAAATCTCTTAAACTTATGGCAAGTCTTCCCAAAAAATGGAATTACCTCAAATTGGATAACTTACTCAGATGGAATTTTCCTGGCATTTAATTTTAGAGGGAAGAAACAAGTTAAGAAAAATAAACTGATAATGGTAATCAAGAAGGCAAGAAACGAAACTTCCATATTATGCCCTTGTGTCTGTAAGCATTTGTTCCCATCCTTTACAGCTTCTGTATTTATAATCATAATTTTAGAAAGTAAAAACGAATACTCATAGCAAGGAGGCATGGGAAAATCCCCAGTGTTCATGGAAAAATGAATTATCTTCAGAGTATTGAATTTACAAAGGAAATGAAAGCTGTTCACATTAGAAATATTTCTGTCACTTGTTCCCCAGTAAATAACATTCTTGTTCATGTTAATGTATTAATAATAATTTAAGAATATTTAGTATATTTATAAGCCTATAGAAAATATCATAATTTCTATTTATGTCTCCTCATTCAAACTCAAGTCCCAGGACAGCTAATCACAAGTATTTCAGAGATCCTGAATTCTAAGATGGCAAGGGAGTCCTCCCTCTCCTCCCCAAAAGAAGCTTTGACTATTGAGCAGTGGGACGAGGAAATATCTCTGAGGTCCTCTCCTTCAGGAGTTGGAATTGTTCTGCCTTTATTTAATTTGGGCACAGAAATTATTCTTCTTAGAAATTAAAAGGCTTAGAAATCACAGCACTAGGATATGAACCTAAATCAATTGTTCTGGCTAGAAACATCATTCTGCTATCAGGAGCTCTAGACTCCAACCTGCTTTGAGAAAAGTGGCACATTTTGGACATTTGCCTTTCACAGTGAGTGGTGGGCACAGGACAGCCCTGACTCTGGAATATTTTGATGCTGTATTCTTTGCAGTGTCACTGAGAAATGAACCAGGCCACATCCAAGATCATTCAGAGGGAGAAAAGTGAATTCATAGAGAAATCTACCAACTGCAATACACTGATGGATGCAGTGAGAGGGAATCATCTTTCAATTCACCCTGAAATGGTGATTGGTTTACTCTCTGAAGCATGAGGACTGAATTCTCCTTGCAATTTTATTGCTGCTACAGTTCTCCTGTTGCCTTTTTACATAAAAATAAAGTGAGGCTCTTTTGTTGCACTTTAATATTTGCCTTATATCCAAGCCCTACAGATTCATTATACAATCACAGCATGATTAGAAATCATTTAGTCATCAGAAAGTATTTCTTGACCACCTACTGTGTGCCAGACACTGTGCTAGGAATGGAAGCTACAGTGGTGCACAGGGCAGAAGCCATCCCTAACCTCATGGAGTCTTCGGTCTAATAAAGGAGGCAGATAGCTGAATAATTACAACTACGATGATGATGATTGTAAAAATATGTTGTTGTTGTTGTTGTTGTTATTGTTGTTAGCTGCTGTTGAGTCAGCTTCCTACTCATGGGAACCCTATGCACAATGGAATAAATGGTGCCTGATCCTGTGCCATCCAGATGATCAGTTGTGGATTGGACCATTGTGATCCACAGGGTTTTCATTGGCTGATTATCACAAGTAGATCACCAGGTCTTTCTTCTCTAATCTGTATTAGTCTGGAAGCTCCATTGAAACCTGTTCACCATCATAGCAACATACAAGCCTCCATTTGGGTGGTAGCTGCACCTGAGGTGCTTTGACCAGGAATCATACCCAGGTCTCCTGCATGTAAGGTGAGAATTCTACCACTGAACCTTCACTGCCCCCATAAATACATACAGGGTACCTTAACAACAAAAGACTCAGGCATCCTACCTTTGGGGATGTCAGGCAAGGAGTTTCTTCTCAAATAGACATTTAAGCTGATACCTAAAAAATGAGTAAAAATTGGTCAAATGAGGATGGGGGTTGGATTTCCAGGGAAAGATACTCCAGACAAAAGGATGAGCATTTTGAAGGATATAAGGTGGAAAGGAACTAGTGCAATTCAAGGAACAGAGAAAGGATCAATGTGTCTGGAGCTCTGTGAGCAAAATGGGGTGGCAGAAAACAAGGATGATGAGGTGGGCAGCAGTCAGAGTCTGTACGGCCTTGGAGGACACTTAAAAATTTTGAATATGACTTTAAGAGCACTGGGAATCTTTGAAGGCTTTAAGCAAGGGAATGAGGTGACCACATTTTAATATTTTAAAAGATTGCTCTGTGCTCAGTCTCAAGTTTGTCCTCTATGCATAGAGAGGACAAACAAGTCTCCTTCCTGGGCATAAAATGCACATTAACCTTCAGCATGCATCAGGTAGATTGGCTAAATGTGGGTGTTTATCACTGGACACCCATCCTCGCTGTTAGCAAAACAACTTCTAAACATGTGTCCCTCTGACCACACACAGCCATAGCCTGGCACAGTGCAGTTGCTCACAAGAACCAAAAACAGGCTTGTCCTTCAGTGACATTGTGGGTATAATAAAATTCTCTGTGGAGGTTTTAATGGTCTGCTCTGTAGCTCAGGTCATAGCCCATCTTGTAAATAACTTACTGTCAAAAATTAGGCACCAATACATCATTGAAGAGATTTTTTTTTTCTCTGCTTCAACATTTGAGCCAAGAAACACAACTGATCTTTTGTTTATAACCCAGTCTGGTGTTGCTGATTTCTTCCAGCCTCGGAGGCTGGTGTGTGGTCTTAAAGTGATTAGAAAGCATGTTTGCGAAGATCATTTGAACTGTGGTTAATACACTGTTGAAGGGAAGAGGTCATATTCTATTCCTTTTATTGGCTCCCAATTCTCTCACAGATTCAGCAGGATACCTATAAGGCCTCAGGCCATTCTGAATTTGGCAACTATCTTTATGCTCAGCCAACAGTCTTAAATGTGTGGCCCTCGATCTGCACTGCCCAGAGTTGAGCCTGCTGGATTCCATCTACAACTAACTCATATACCTTCAAAACACCTGAGAACAAAGATCTGTGCTGTGTCTTCAGTGGTACAAACGTCCTAAGAGAGTGTTTGCCAGGCTGAGTACCAAGGTCAGAGTGATGAGGAAGACGTCATGTGACATTTTAATTTCTGAAGCTCCCTTCTCTTGGCATTATCAAGTTCACAGCCCCCAAGCAGACAAAGTCTAAAATCTTTTGCTTCAGGACTCAGTTTCACCCTAGCGAGACTTCTTTCTCAGACATTTTTGTTGTCAGAACAGAGAAGGACTTTAAGCAGGCACTTTTTAAGACATTGGGGCTTTCAGACTGATCTTCATGGTGGTCAGATAAATGGAATGGCAGATAAGTGGGAAAACAAATCTGGAGTAGGCTTCTCTCCCTCAAGCAAAGATCCAGAGCCATTTAATGAACGAAGGCTTGGGATGACACATTGCAGTTACTCCGAAGCTCACATCTCCATCCCACTCTCCCTGCCTCTTCACCTCCCAACTTTAAGATGGCTGAAAAGCTGACCCATGACTTGCATTAGAAGAACCCACTGCCTTTTAGAAAGATCTTTATCTAGGTTAATCCCATACACTGGCAGTTCAAGGTCCAGTCAAGATGCTCAAGACACTCCGCAGCAAAAGTGTCTTTTTACTTTTTAACTGAATAGGTGTCTATAAGCCCCTTTGATATGTCAATCCTTGTTCCCATATCGAAAAGTAGAGCTTGAGTATAATAGCTTTCCCAGGGCTCTTTAACTTCGAGGGTGTTATTCTTCTGTAAGCACAGAAAAGGAGACCACAGTGGGTTCATAGAGGCAATAGTTAAATGTCCCCAAGAACATAGAGAGAAGGAAGATATTTGTGCATTAAGAGTTAAAACAGCATGAGCCAAGCATTCACTAATTCAACAAATCTTTAGTGAGCACTTATTTTGCACCAAATATATTCTAAGTTTTGGTGATATTGTAAAAAAAATCATTGACTTCATGAAACTTACACTCTAGTGGGGGAAACAGACAATCAAAATCTGTTTAAGCAAGATATATGGTAACCCCAGAACCAATTATCACTGAGTCGGTTCCAACTCATGGTAACTCCAAGCATGTCAGAGTAGAACTGTGCTGTGTAGGGTTTTCAGTGGCTGATTTTTCAGAATAAATCACCGGGGCTTTCTTTGGAGGCACCTCTGAGTGTACTTGAACCTCCAACGAGGTGCTTCTGGGTGAGGTCATATCTCCAAACTTTCAGTTAGTACCAGAGTATGTTAGCCGTTTGCACCACCCCAGGAACTCCAAGACATATGTTTGATAGTGATAAATGACAAAGAGAAAAAGAAAGTAGGGAAAGAAGATGTGCTATCTTGGGAGTGGGGTGAAATTTTAGATGAAGAGATACGAAATCCTTTCTAAGAAAGGTGACTTTTGAGGGAAGACCTGAAGGAAATGAGTGGGCTGAGGGAGAGTGTTCCAGGCAGGTAACAGCAAGGACAAAGGCCTAGCAGGTTCGAGCAACAGTGAGAAGGCCATTGTGGCTAATGCAGAATGAACGTGAAGGAGGGTAGGAGGAGAGGAAGGGAGAGCTACTGTGGAGCCAGATCATCTAGGCCCTTGGAGGCCATTGAAAGGACTTTGGCTTTTACTTGGAGTGAAATAAGGAGCCATTGCAGACTCTTAAGTAACATGATCTTGAGCAGCAAGATCAGAATTATCTTTTCAGAAGATTGGTTGCTTATGAAGAATAGAATGAAAGGGGACAAGAGGCAGAAGAAAGAATTGAAATCATTCAGGTAAGAAATGATGGTGACTTGGACCAGGGTGATGGCTGTGGAGGTAACAAGAAATGGTTAAATATTTTCCAGACATTCTGTGTTCTCTAATCTGGTGTAGATATCACTTCATGTTAGCAAATGATAAGATAAAATAAATTAATGAAAAGGTTGCTGATAGCCTCAGACTGTGATGCACAAACTTTGGAAAACATAGTCACAGGCTAGCTCTAGGGAGCGTCTAGGGTTCTACCCTCCATAGTGCTCACCTGTCGATGCTTTGACTCCCTGGATGAGGGCAGCAAGGGTTTCAACAGTTTGAGTTTAGCCATAGAAGGCAAGAGAGAAACAGACAGTGGAAGTTGTGAGACTCTCTATCTATCTGTCTATACATCCATCTCTCTACCTATCTGTCTGTCTATCTATCTATCTATCTATCATCTATCTATCGCTCTATCATCTATCTATATCTATCATCTATCTCTCTATCATCTATCATCTATCTATCTATCTATCATCTATCTATCTATCATCTATCGCTCTATCTCTATATACAAGGCTATCCCCTCCCACAACCATAATGCTTCTTAGAAGCAAGGATGCTGAGACTTTAACTCACCTACTTTGGACATATCTTCAGGAAAGACCAATCACTAGAAAAGGACATCATGTTCAGTAAAGTAGAGGGTCATAGAAAATGAGAGAAACTTCAGTGAGATAGACTAATACAATAGCCACAACGATGGACTCAAATATACGAACAATCATGAAGATGGCACTGGACCAGGCAACATTTCATTCTATTACATAAGATTACCATGAAGGTTACAGAAGGACCATGAAGGTCACAGAAAGTAACAATGACGACAATTCCCTTCCTACTATTTGATTGTCCTTTTGGGTCAACAGATACTCTACCTGGCCATAATGTTGCTATTGTTCTATGTGTAATTCAGAGACAGGAGAAAGATGGAGGTTCAATGCAAGTACCGTCAATTTGGAGCCAAAGATCCTCCACGTGGGGCCTGCATCCTAGGAGACAATGCAGAATTTGGAAAACACGGTACCTTGTTCTATTCCCTCCAGAAGTGGATTCTCTGGCTCCCTGGGAGAGTTGGGCACAGTTTCTCATTTCCTTCTTTTTAATATGACCAAGGCCTTTGCCTTCTGTGGAGTCAATTTCCTTTATGACTCATTCTCCTAGAAAACACATTGTTTCAATCAGCCCCATTTGGGAAAAAAAAAAAAAAAAAAAACTCTTCTAAAAGTCAAAACAGTTTTTTTTTTGTTTTGTTTTGTTTAGCTAGCTCAGACAAAGCTTTTACCCTCATTGCAGCTTTGACAAGATGGGAACAGTTTCTCCCATGTGCTGGGTCACTGAACACTCTCCCTGGTGGATTTAATCTAACCCAGTCCACAGAGCGCCCTAAACTGGCCAGTTAGTTGTCATCACTGATTAAAGAAAACATTCTAAAATCATCCCATGAATGATTCCCAGCTATGTCCCAGTGTCCTTTGTATTTCTGATGGCACTGGATCACAGAAGTCAACGAACTTGAGAAATCCCCCACAGCTCACCAGTAACTATTTCAGTCAATATTTTCATTTTTGCTTGTCCTTGGCTTTATTGGGTCATCTCATTCTTAAAATCAAGATTTCTCTCCCATTTAACACAATTTACTTGTAAATCTCTGTTTATGGATTGAATTGTATTCCCCCCAAAATATGCTGAAGCCTTAACCCTGGTACCTGTGAGTATGACCTTGACTGGAAATAGGGTCTTTGAAGATGTTATCAGTTAACACGAGGTCATAGTGGCATACCCTAGTCCAATGTAAGTGGTGTCTTTACAAAAGGGGAAAAGAGAGACAGCGACACAGCGTGAAAACAGCCACGTGACAACAGAGGCAGAGATTGGAGCTGCAAACCAAGGAACACCAAGGATCACCAGCAGTCACCAAAAGCTAGGAGAGAGGCATGGAACAGATTTTCTCTCAAAGCCTCAGAAGGAATCAGCACTGCTGACATCTGATTTCAGATTCCCAGCCTCCAGAACTGTGAGACGATAAATATCAGTTCTTAGAAGACCTCCAATTTGTGGTAGTTTGTTACCACAGTCCTGGGAAATGAATACAGTGTCATTTCATCACTTTTTCTAAATCCCACGATTTCCGCTTTAGTATTTCTATGTTCCCGAATCCTATATCATTCCAAACCATTTACCTAGACTATCATGTCATAACTGACCATTATTAAAGTCTTTTACAAAATAGTCTCCAAATATGTTTTAAAACTCCACCACCAACTTGAAGGCCCACAAACCAAGCCCATGAGGAGTTAATAGGCAACCGGAGAGACGTTTCTGAAAACCATCACCAACTGTGGTTCTACACATTTGTCATAGCAATAATCCGGAAAGCAAAACAATCATTTGGCATCAGGGTTGACAGTTTTATTACAGCATTTTCTACCAAGGATTTTTCCAGGATTCTAGTTTGCTTATTTCTAAAGCCGGAAGACAGCCACAGTTAGAAAGAAGCTTTCCTTTCCATGTTAAGATCCTCGTGCTTCCCAACAGGAAGCTAGCTAGCTCTTCAATGTAAGGAAGAGGGCCATTCTTTGTGATGCTTCCTCTTGACACCCCACTGCCTGGACTGACAGAGGGCTCAGTGCCCTGGCCACCACTCACTGTTTATTTGGTTTTTCCTGCTACTAAGAGGAAAAAGTGCAGAGTTTTGGTATGCCCTAGCTGCACCTCAAATAAAGGGAATGTTTTCTTCATAAATTGAGTGTTCCTTTTTTTTTTTTTTTCTGCCCTTAAGGTTTGAAGCGGATGCCAGGGCCAAGTACTAAATAGGACGAGCAAAGGAAGTTCAGGTGATTTGCTGAGCAGCCTTCCCTCATCAACATCATTTGTGTTTTGGTTATAGAACACATGTCTCTTGGTGGTTTTCAAAGGTGTGGTGGGATAAGCAAGAAAGCAATGAATGAATGGGAAGGGCCTTTACCATCTGTAATAAATACATAAAATACCTTGAATTGTCAATACTTAAGCAGATTGTCTGACAGTCCTTTGGGTTAAACTTCACAGTGAGATGGGACAAAATAATAACAAAATGGCTTTTTTCCCCCCTCCCCAAGTCAGCCAGGGATTCCTTGTCCCAGAATTCAATCTGAAATTTTGGAGCTATGGGCCATTACTTTATCAACCAGACCATGAACCTTCCAGGTTCTAAAGAGGAAACAGGCAGAAAATAAGCCTGCATGACAGGCTAATAGTTTGTGAAAAATAGGCAGCAGCCCAAATGGCCTAAGTCACAGGAGGATAGCCATAGCAGAGAGATGTATTGGAGGAAACATGTGAGGATGGGGAGAGATTTAGTTAAATACAGCAATTTCTTCTACCATCACTGAGCCAAGAAGATACTTCAAGTTCATTAAAAAAAAAAAAAAACTTTTTTTTTTTGATGACTCCTTATCACAATGTTACATGTCTTTCAGGTTTCAGGTGAATTTTTGGTGTGAAGTCTTGCTCACCATTCTGACCCCTTCCCTTGTCCTGCCCTCCAACAGTACTTTCTGTGGAACTACGGTCTGGGGGTTCTTTCTTTATGCCGTGACACTGTCTGTGGATTATCCTGCACATGTGTCCAGCTAAGGAGCAAATTTTTACAGTCAAGAGTCAATCGTGGTCTTTTTATACTGCATCCAAATGCATTCTACTGGTGAGAAATCGAGACTTAAAAGAGTTAAATGATTTGTCCAAGATCACACAACTGCTAAGTGGCAGGATGAGATTTAAGACCAGGTCTACAGGATATCGAGTCTCAAATGTAGCACAGTGTCTTACGCAAAGGGTGGTCAACCAATATCCTTTGATGGACTGAGTGATAGAGGAGTGAACAAAGGAAAATTTTTAAGTCTCGAACACTAGCAATTTAAAGAGAAAATTTCTATACTACTCAGCATTATTTTCTGCTTTTCTTAAAAGGAACGTGGGAAGGGGACCAGGATTGGATATAAGAGATGCAAGCATTTCTTTCAGATTCACCAACTGGAAAATCTCCTTTGGCAAGTCACTTAACCTCGTGTGCCATTGTTTCTCTGTCTAAAAAAAAAAAAAGTGAAGACCTAACACTGAACATTAAATAACATTTCTCAATTAGTTTAAGAAGTTTATATGACCTGCACCATGCCAAGCACTAGAATATTGACCAAAATTGTAGAGCATGTATTCCAAAGATCTTGATTATTTATTTTAAAAAACAGGTAAATAAATAGGAAAGACAGTCACATAATGTGGACTCTCCCACTTGACCTGACTGCTTCAGTACCCACTGGGAAGTCTCAGCACAGAATGCCAGAGATCCTAACAAGACCATCTGCAGCCTGGCTTCTCCCTCAGTTTCCTCAACAGAGGAAATTAAGTGTGAACAGTCAGCCTGACCCCTATGCAGAACCTAAGTAAGCCAGAGAGGTGAGGTGAAGAGGAAGTTTGCTATCTAGACACAGAGCAGTTTCTTACTATGAGTTCTATTACACTGAAGAAATATTGCTTACTATGTGCAAGGCACTGTGCTTAATGTTGTGTATACCATAATTAATAAGAAGAGGTTCTGCCTCTAAGAACCTTACAGAGAGCCCAAATAAATCTCAGGTTGACACAGTGATGTCTTTATAGAATAGACAGAACCAGATAATAAAGAGTATCCTGGCTTTAAAGGTGAGTAGCAAGTAGGGAAAGGCATAGAAGCAGCGGGAATAGCATCAGCAAAGTTACAGAAGCAGGAAATGGATAGTAGATTTAGAGAAGGACAAATAGTCCTGTAAAGATAAAGGAAGCATGTCTTGAGTCTACCCCTCGAGAGGCAGACTGTATGAGTCTACAGAAGAAATTTAGGCTTTAACCTGAAAGCCATGAAAATTAAAGAGATTTAAGCAGGAAGGTACATTTTAGAACATTCACTCTGGAGAAGTTGTGGAAGCAAAGAAAGTGTAGCAATTGTTCATGACAGACAAAAAGATTATATCAATAATCCGTGAAAGGTGTGAGGAACTAGAATAAGACTATAAGAGAGAAAGACAAAAAAAATGCACTCGACATCAAGGTGGTAAAACATACATAATTTGGAAATCAGAGTATGGGTAGATAGAGAAGTAAGTTAGATAGATGAGAATCAATCCCAGGCTACCAGCTTGGGTAGCAGAATGACAAATGATGTCAATCGCCAAAGTGAGAAAGACATTTGTCTATCTGTGCAGATGCATGTTTGCTGGGAGGAGCTAGTAAGATGAGTGTTGAACACATTGAGTAGGTGGTGCTTGTGAAATGGAAATCCAAGTGAAGATGTCCAGGGTCTTGAACAGGGACCCAGGTTATCATTTCACAGTTAGAACCTTGAAAGTAGAGGCCATCATTGAGGGAGGGACTATAATGAAAAATAATCAAGATCAGAGAACAGAACCCTAGAAGCACAAAGAAAGAAGGGATGAGAAGAGAGAATGAAGCAACAGGGAGGAGAGAAGAGGCCCAGGAGAGAGTGGTATCCTGGAAACCAAGTGAGGAGAAGAAGATCTCCGGGAGGAGGGAGTCATCAACAGTACTAAATCTCACAGAGCTGATAAGAAAATTGTATTTGTCAATTAGAAGGTATCTGTTTCAGCTTCCTAGGGCTATTGTTAAAAAAAAAAAAAAAAAAACTATAAATGGGTGACTTTAAAGAACATAAATTTATTGTCTCATAGTCCTGGAGGCTAACCCATTGAAGTCAATTTTGAATCATAGCGACCCTATCAGACAAGTAGAACTACCCCATAGGGTTTCCAAGGAGCATGTGGTGGATTTGAACTGCTGACCTTTTGGTTAGCAGCCATAGTTCTTAACCACTACACCACCAGGGTTTCCTTCTGGAGGCTACATATCCAAAATCAAGATGTCAGCAGGGCCATGATCTCTCTGAAGGCTCTAGGGGAAGAGTATTCATTGTTATCCAGCTTCTGGTAGCCCCAGGCATTTCTTGGGATTCCTTGGCCACCTTCTCCCTGGGTGTCTCTCTGTGTCTCTTCTCCTCTTTTATAAGGACATCACTCAGATTGGATTAGGACCCACCCTACTCCAGGATGACCTCCTATTAATTTAACTGATAACATCTTCCAAGACACTATTTCCAAGAAGGCCATGTTCACAGGTTGAAGATAAGACTTCAACATATCTTTTTGGAGGGAACCATTCAATCCATAGTGGTGTCACATCTATATCTAGGGGGTTGGGGGTGAATAGGATTGAAAAAATAAAGGCAGATCCCCAAAAAAAAAAAACTACAAACTATTTTTTCAAGATGCTTGGCTGTAAAGTTGTGCCCTGATATGGGACTTTAGCTGGAGGAATATAAAGGGCTGACAGAGAGGTTAATTTTAAAGTGAGAAAAACTTGAGCATGTTCACAAGGTGTTGAGAAACCAATGAAGAAAAAAATTTTTTAAATATGGAAGAAGGGTGTCTTAATTATCTAGTGCTACTATAACAAAAAATACCACAATTAGATAGCTTCAAGCAGAAATTTATTTTCTCACAGTTCAGGAGGCTAGAAGACCAAACTCAGAATACTGGTTCTAGGGGAAAGCTTTCTGTCTGTGTCAGCTCTGAAGGAAGGTCCTTGTCTCTTCAGCTTCTACTTCCTGATTCCTTGGAGATTTCCATGTGTTTTGGCATCTATTTTATCTTATCTCTCCTCTGCTCCCTTGTTTAATCTGTTTTATATCTCAGAAGAGATTGATTCAAGATATACCCAACACTAATCCTGCCTCAGTAACATAACAAAGAATCCAGACCCAAATGGGATTATAACTACAGGCACAGAGATTAGGATTTACAATACATAATTTTGAGGGACACAATTCAATCCATAACATTCCACCCTTTGACGCCCCAAAACTCATGTCCTTGCCACATGTAAAACACATACACCCCATCACACGGAGTAAATATAGAAGAGGTCAGAGAGGATGAATGTGCTCAAGATCAGCTGTAAATAGAAGCTTCTTCCCCAAGGCTAGGAGGGAAGAAGTTAAGATGTGAGTGAGCATGAAGTTTATGTCACTTCAACTTCAATTATCTTTGGGATGTATTGTAGAAGGCAGTTTCAGCGGCTAGGAGAGAAAAGAGCAGGTGTGGAATAAAGAGCTTGAACAGAGTAGTTAAAATCTGTGACTAGAGGCAGACAAAACTCTTGCTAAGTAATATAAATGGTCCAGCCTCTTTCTGAACTGCACAAATGGTCCATTTGAGGCTAGAGACTGTTAAATAATCCTGTTACCAAAAACTGAGTTGTGTGACTTTCTTTAATACTCAGTAATTCATGTATAAAAGCAGGAAAGGTAATCAGTTAAGTTAGACTGAAACAAGTTTAGAAGTTTGCAAAATATGTGTGATGGGAAGGCAGGGGTAATCATTGAGGAGGTAGGGAGAATTTGGTTGAGGTAATGAACTGTGAGGTCTGCTCTGAAGAGTTAAGAAAATTAAATAGTAAGAATGAACAGTGAGAACAAAATGAAAGAATTGAAAAACTAGAAATCTCAAAGATATTGAACAAGCAAGTGTATTGGGGATGTAACACACAAGAAGGATGGGGTGGATTCATAGAATGAACTTGACTTTTGACTCCCACTTACCCTGCAAGCCTGTTGAGGAGGGGCGGGGTAGATCATCCTCTGCTCCTGGAGACTCTCAACTCTTCTGGTCTTTTTCAGGTAGCAAAAGTTCTACAGGTCTTTTAAATCACAAACACAGTCTCAACTCAGTAATCAAAAATGTCTAGTTAAATATTAATCCACAATTCAAACCTCGTTGAAAAATAAGGTTTATCCTCCTCATCCAATAGGTGGGCTGCCTGCCACTTGGGAAGGGGTGTAGTTGGCTTCTTCTTTCTTGCTCTCCTCACTAACTAACTGCTATTTCAGTCTTGGCCAGAATGGAAGGAAGCAAATGTGGGAGGAGAAGTAAGGGGGATTGGAAAGTTCTTACTTGACTATTCCTGTTATAAGCTGGCTTCATGTTCTCTGGATCTGACTCTTTCTCCCAAAGGCAAATATGTGAGTTCTTCATGGACTCCCATGTTGAGCCCTTCTTACTGCAATTATCTTGATGCACACAGTCCTCTCCTCCAGCTAACAACTCCAGATTCCCCCTCAGTTTGTCTCTCTGCTTCACAACTGCTAGGCCCCTCACCTGGCAGGTCAGCATCTTTAGAAAAGAAAAGGCAGTGTCTTAGTTATCTAGTGCTGCCATAACAGAAATACCAGAAGTGGATGGCTTTAACAAAGAGAAATTTATTTTCTCACTGCCTAGTAGGTTACAAGTCCAAATTCAGGGCATTGGCTCCAGGGGAAGGCTTTCTCTCTCTGTCTGCTCCTTGTCCTCAATCTTCCCCTGATCGAGGAGCTTCTCAGGCACAGGGACCCCGTGTCCAAAGGGTGCCCTCTGCTCCTGCTGTTGCTTTCTTGGTGGTATCAGGTCCCCAACTCTCTGCTTGCTTCCCTTTCATCTCTTGAGAGATAAAAGATGGTGCAGGCCGCACCCCAGGGACGCTCCTTTTACCTTGGATCAGGGAGGTGACCTGAGTAGGGGTGGTGTTACAATCCCATCCTAATCCCCTCAACATAAAATTACAATCACAAAATGGAGAACAACCACACAATACTGGGAATCATGGCCTAACCAAGTTGACACATATTTCTGGGGGGACGAAATTCAATCCATGACAGGCAGGATACACACACATTTTTTATATGTTGTTAGTTGCTACCTACTCAGCTCTGACTCATGATGATCTTATGTATAATAGAACAAAACTGCCCAGTTCTGTGCCATCCTCACAGTTGTTGGTATGTTTCGAGCCCGTTGTTACAGCCACTGTGTCAATCCATCTTGTGGAGGGTTTTCCTCATTTTCATTAACCTTCTACTTTATAAGTCTTTTATATATACCCACATATTTATGTTAATTTCTTCCTGTGGACTCAAATCACTGTCTGGTATTATTTCCTTTTGGCCTGAAAGCGTTCCTTTCAGTTTTTATAGTAGGGCAGGTCTGCTGGCAACAAATTCTCTCAGTTTTTGCTTTTGCTTTTGTGTCTGTGTGTGCTTTAGGTGAAAGCTTACAGCTCAAGTTAGTTTCTCATTCAAAAATGTATACACAAATGGTTCTGTGGCATTGGTTACAATGCCTGCAATATGACAGCACTCTCTCCCTTTCCACTCCCAGTTCCCCGAGCCCATTCATCCAGTTTTCCTGTCCCTTCCTACCTTCTTGCTTTGTTTTTGGGCAGGAATTGCCCATTTGGTCTCATATATTTGATTGAACTAAGAAGCACATTCCTCACATGTGTTGTTTTATTGACCTGTCTAACCTTTTTCTGAAAAGTGGGCTTCGGGAACGGCTTCAGTTCTGAGTTAGCAGAGTGTCCAGGTTCCATAGTCTCAGGGGTTCCTCCAGTCTCTTTCAGACCAGTAAGTCTGGTCTTTTTTCATGAATTTGAACTTTGTTCTATGTTTTTCTCCTGCTTGGTCCAGAATTCTATGTTGTGATCTCTGTTAGAGCAGTTGGTGGTGGCAGCTGAGCACCATCTAGTTCTGATCTTAGGGAGGTGAAGGCTCTGGTTCATGTGGTCCTTTAGTATTTTGGGTTAATATTTTCCTTGTGTCTTTGGTTTTCTTCATTCTCCTTTGCTCTGAACAGGATAGGACCAATAGATGGCCATTCACAAGCTTTTAAGACCCCAGACACTACTCACCAAAGTGGGATGTAGAAGATTTTCTTTATGGACTGTGTTATGCCAATTGACCTAGACGTCCCCCAAGAATATAGTCCTCACCTTCATTTTTGAAGGAGAGTTTCACTGGATATAGGCTTCTCGAGGGACAGGTTTTTTGTTTTTTCTCTTTCAGCACTTCCAATACAACATCCACCGACCTCTGGCCTCCATTGTTTTCTATAAGAAGCCCACTATTGACATTGTTACTCCCTTGTATGTAATGACTCACTTTTTTTTTTTTTTTTTTTGCTACTTCCAATGTTTTCTCCTTGTTTTTGGCTTTCAGCAGTTTGACTTTGGTTTAGAAGTGACTCTCTTTGTGTTTTTCCTACTTGGTGTTTTTTGAGCTTCTTAAATTTGTAAATTGATGTTTTTCATTAAATTTGGGGGGTTTTCAGCAATTATTTCTCAAACACTTTTTCTGTTTTCTTGTTCCCCTCTCCTCCTGGGATGCTCATTAAAAGTATATTGATACACTTGACATTGCTCCACAGGACTGAAATTTTGTTCATTTCTCTTATATTTTTTTCTTTCTGTTCTTTAGATTGATCAAATTTTAAGTTCACAGACTCTTTCTTTTACCATCCTGAATTTAGTCATGAGCCATCTAGTTAATTTCTCATTTCAGTTATTTGGCACATTAATTCTAGAAGTTTCATTTTGTTCTTTCTTAACGTTTTTATTTCTCTCTTAAAGTTACCTATTTGTTGAATTATTATTATCATGTTTTTCTTTAATTCTTTGAGTTTATTTATAATAACTGCTTTGAAGTCTTTGACTAGTAAGGTTCATACCTAGGCCTACTCAGAGTCAATTTCTATTAACTGTTCTGTTTTTTTGTTTTTCCTTTGGGTATGGGTCACACTTCCCTGCTTCTCTGCATGTCTCAAAATTCTTGGTTAAAAACTGGACATTTTAAATAATAATTAAAAAAAAAAATAATACCCAACCTTAAATAATAAAAAAAATAATAATAGATTGTAGCAATTAATGATTCTATTTTATTCTTCTAGGGTTGTTTATTAATCATTTGCCTGTACACAAACTGTAACATTTCTCTCCTCAGCAATGTGCACCTCCTGATATTTCTGTTCAGCTTTTTCATTCTTGCTTTTATATTTTAGCCTGGCTTCCTAGGGATCATCCTGTGGCTACATAGTTTAGTGATCAGTCAATAATGTGGGCTGATGTGTTCAAACAATTCAAGCCATAAAGCTTCCACTCACTATTTATCTGTGTATGGATTGATGTGATGGTTAATGTTGTTATGTGTCAGCTTGGCAAGGCTATGGTTCTCAGTGTTTTTTTATGTAATCACCTTCCATTTTGTGATCTGACATGAGCAGCCAAGCAGTTAAAAGGGGAGTTTCCTTGGGGTTGTGGCCTGCCTCCAGTATATAAAAGGATGTTCTGGCAAAGCTCTCTCTCTCTCTCCTCTGCACTCTTCCTGCTGCCTGACCTCTGGTTCTTGGGATGTAAGCTTGCAGAAGTCTTCGGCCTGTCACCTCCCTGCAGATTTTAGGTTCCTTAGCTCTTGCAACCACTTGAGTCAGCAGAGGTCTTCAGCCTGCTCTCTGACCCACAGGTTTGGGACTTGCCAGCCCCCACGATTGCATGAGCCATTTCCTTGAAGTAAACTTCTTTCTGCATATTTATGTATATGTCTCACTAGTTTTGTTCCTTTAGAGAACCCAGAATAAGAGAGTTGGGAAGTACATTCCAAGTTACCTCTAGTTCTTAAGTTCCCCATTCACTTTTACCTTATGCTGGGATATCGCTTAAGTATCTCCCCCTCACCCCGTACATCCTAGTTGGTCAATGGTATATGGTATATGGAGAGCTTATCTCAGCCCTTCCATGGTTCTTACTTTTCCAGGGTCTCCCCATTAAATTTCTTGCTCATCTGCTGTTCACCCTAACTGGGACCACAAACTTGGGCAAGCAAAGCTGTAGGTATTCTCCATTCATTTGCTACCAAGTTCTTCACTTTTAGCTGACAGAGCTTTGAGGTTTTGTCCCCTGCCCCAAGTTGATTCTGCCCCCTCTGGAAATAAAGCTGCTGGGTTTTTTGGTCTCCATCACATTGGCAAAACTGCTTTCTCACCAACTGAGCTTGAGTGGGATGTGAAGTGGAAGCAGCCCCAAGAAAAAAGGGCATAGACTCCTACCATTCTTACCCAAAGTTCTTCAGTTTTGTTGTTGTTCTGTTATTGTTTTGTTTTTAAGAATGCATGCTTCTCAAATTTTGGTCTACATTTTTTTTTTCTTTTTACAATTTTCTTTTTACAACGTTGTCTAGTTTTATAATTATTTCAGTTAAATGGATTTACCATCTTCTTCATGCTACCATACCTGGAAGTCCCCCCAGGCCAGTCTTTTTTGAAATTACTTAGGCTGACATCACTAGTGTGGGTCTCACATCTGGTCCCAATGATTCATACACTCTGATTTGCCATTGGAAGGAAAACAGTATTTTACAGACAAAGCCTACTTCCATAGCACAAGCTGTGTTAGCTTATTTCAGCATGAATTAAGCCCCAGTCCTATGTGTCCCCACCTGCAGAAATTACATACTAAGCTCTCAGTGTGATCCCATAGGAATTCTTCTCGTTAGGTTTGGGATCAGGAGGCAATTACTCCCTGTATACACACAGTCTTCTCTTTTCATGGGACAGACTCAACAGGATAGCTCTCTCCAAAGAAATTCTCTGCAAAAATTCTTTTCTTTATGCCCAATAACTGGATACTTTTTAGACCCTTAATGTGCCTATAGAGTAAATGTAAATGGTGGCCTGATTTACAATTCATTTTAGAAAGTGATGTCTATTGTCTTTGGCCTCAACTGAAACTGAAAGAGGAAGAGTCCCGTTTTAACATCCTGTCACAGGTATGATCTAATGAAAGATTTACAAATTCATAGGTTGAGGTTGGATGGTAACAAAAAATATAATAACATGGAGGTTTGTTTATTGAGGGCTTACTTAGTCCAAAAGGATAGTAATACTCCTTCTAATTTAGGCAACTTCAACTGAGTGCATCTTTAAAGAAAGAAACTGACATTCTCTTCTCCTTGTGCAAGAAGGCAACTGCCTTCATGTGCCACTCACGCAGACAGCTAATTAAGTGAAACAAAAGCTACCACAAACACGGAAAGTTTCATTAAGAGGTCCCCGTGGATGACTCAAGCAATTATGCCTGTCAAGAGAAGATATTACAGGAGGAATGCTGTGTTCAGAGAGTACACAGTATTATTAATGTTATATTTTGGCAGCCTGAGACACGATAGCATATTTTAATGTATCACGGCCCCTAAGAAGATCAAAGGAGAAGAAACCTTTATCACAAGGTAAAGGACATTTAAGAATGGTAGAGTTTGTAAAGCAGTAAATAAACAATTTGTTATTGGGATGTAGTCATCCTTGTCTTTTATTTTATTCATTTAATAATTTTATTCCCTTGACAATGGATTAATTACTCGTAGGACAAAGGTCCTATCTCTCAGAAGAAAGTGACTCAATATCACTGAAGTTGGCCAATAAAGAGTTTTGAGTGAATGGCATCTTTAGCTTTCCTAGCGATATCTTTAATCAGAAAAAAGACTTCACATGAACAATCGTGTGTATGTGTGTGTGCAGGGGAGATGTGGGGAGAATGGGAGGACAGGGGAAGATTAACCAGTAAGCAAGGTACTGCACAGGCTTACAGTATACATGGGCTTAATTTTGTTTACTTACTAATCTGGAGCCCACAACTTCACATGGATTTCGCCAAGTCTTTGACATGGTGAGAAACAGGTGAAATTGTTTACTGTAGATTGGTAAGTAAGCCCCTGCATACCTTGCTTACTGGGTAATCCATCTTTTGGGGGTGTAGGGGAGGTTGGGTAGATGACATGCATAGCAAGCACGTTTTACATACACGTAGAGGAATGCACCAGCTGCTTGGATATTTTTGGCACCAACTGAAAGCCTTAAGTACACTGTTGCAAAATTACTTTTCTAGGTCTCAGTTTCTCCACCTGCGTAATGACAGAATTCAACTAAGTCACAGATAGGAAACTGTGTTTGCCTGCCAAATCTAAATGGTAGCAAATGCCTGAAGTGCCATGAAAAAGGAGATTTTGAGGATATTAATGGGCTTAGCGGAAAAGTGTGCTCTAATCGGTAAGTAACATCTTCCATGATCAACAAATAGGTGAATGGTAGTTTATGTTGCAATTTGGCCACTCCTGAAAAATGTACCTAAGGATTCTTTTACTTTAACATCCTATGATTCCATAACTCAATATTTGGGTCTACCTTCTATCTTCTAGAGCAAGGCAGTCCAGCTTATAGACAGAAATAAATCCACTCCACAGAGAATCAAAGATAAAACTGGTTTCATCTTTTGGTAAATCAGTCATTCATTTATGTGAGAGCTTTGGGGGAGTAGACAGAAGTTCTCTTGCATCCTTAATTCTGGGGATGTCTTTCATGGATCAAGTATTTTCTCTACAGTTTACATGCAATCACCCCTGGGAAATTAACTCACCACACTAAAATGTAGTTGAATAATAACAATTAACCCATGCATTTTGATTGCGATTTTCACTTTATAAAATGCTTTTACATTCATTTTCAAATGCATTGTTGTTATTTCAAAACAACATATTAGGCAAATATCTTTATTCTTATTTCAGGGGAGGAACCTGATGCTTAGTGAGGTGAAGCAAATTGGTTGCCCAAGACTCCCTGGATAGAGATGATAGGTGTCAGAGATAGAACTTGAGCCCAGAATACTTAATACAAAGTTCAGAGATTTTTTTACACCACAGCTAATCCTTTTCAAAAATAGTTTTCAGTAGGAAGATGAGACATAACATCAGAGCAGTAGGTATTGAAAAAGACAGAAAGAGAGGATGGTGGGGGTGGTGGAGTCCGATATTCAAGGAAAAGGAGGATAATCAAACTCCCAAGCCACACATCACTGACTCCCACATGTGTGTCACAACCAGGGCTTCAAATTGGTTCATTCTAACTTGTTCACAGGCAATGTTATTGCTGCTGGTGAGGGACCAATTCTGAGGACCACTAGTGGAGCAGTGATTATCAAAATTTTGTTATATATAAGAATCACCTGGAATCTTGTTCAAATGTATATTCTGATTCAGTATATGTGGGGTGGAAATGCAAATTCTCAGCAGGAGTTCAAACTGAAATGAACTGATTCAAAGCCCTGATTTCAACATCTCTTCCCCTGATATCAAGGGTCATATAACCAACCACCCCTACACATCTCCACGAGGAAGGCTAATAGGCTTCCCAAGCCCAACATAGTCAGAAGAGAAATCTTGATTTTCACCCTACCCTCCCATCATGCCCAAATCTACTACGTTCATGATTTCTGTATACCACTACGTGGCACAACCTTTCCCCCAGTTGTTCAGACTAAAATACAGGAGATGACTCAACAGCAACTAACAACAGCAACATACATTACGGGTGGCTGGGACTTGTGTCAACTTTTTCTTTTTTTTTAATATAAATTGCAATGAAACAGTGCTTTCCCATTAAGAGACCATAAAAGTGTAGTACCAACTAATACACACCAAAACCAATTAAGGGCATGATCATCTCTAACCCTCTGGCCCCTCCTGTGATATATATAGGACTAAATAAAAACACACTGACTATATATCAGGAATCCCTAAGTGGCGCACATAGTTAAGAGCTCAACTACTGGTTGAAAGGTTAGTGGTTCAAACCCACCCAGAGGCACTGTGGAAGACAGGCCTGGCATCTGCTTCCAAAATGTCGCAGCCTTGAAAACCCCATGGAGCAGTTCTACTGTGCTCATATGGGGTTGCCGTGAGTTGGAATCGACTCGACAGTGACAACAATTACATATCAATACTACTAGGCTGCACTATACAATATGGTAACAATCAACCACATGTGGCTAGCTACATTTAAGAGCTCAGTAGCCATACATAGTTAGTGGGCTTCTGAATTGAATAAGGGTGGATATAGAACTATTTTCATTGTTGTAGAATGTTCTGTTGAACAACACATGAGAGATGGCAAAATCTTTTAAAACTTTGCCCTATGGACCTGTGATGTACAGAGAGAGCAGAAATGAGATGGAAAAAGGGCCCTCTTGGTTCCCTGCAGCATTCCAGTCTTAAGTATTGTTCCTAAGGTCCAACAGCTTCATATTCTCAAATTCAACAACATAGTCCATTACCCTTCCAATAAATTTTCTTTTTTCGTTAGAGTAGTTTGAACTGATTTTCTGTTACTTGCAAATGAGAGCCCTAATCGATATAAGCTATAATCAAAAAAGAAAAAAAATAATCAAGGGAGTTTGGAATTTGCTTACTTAGAGCCTTTTTCTAAAAGCATCACAAACAATCATCAAGCCCTCTTTTACTGCTGGCTGGTACAAGGTGTGCAATGGCAAAGGGCTTAACTCTTGGAAAACAATGAAACAACACAAGACATAATGTGCACAGCAGGGTGGACTTGTTTTTAGAATAAAGTAGCTCAATTAATAATGCTTACTTCACAAATGCTAAAACGAAAATGGGAAGGGGGGCATTTTCTGAAATAGGAGTTAAGTCATTAAAGCTCCATAATCATTTTTGAAAATAGGAAAAAATTAAACTCTTATCTTTTCATTCATTTATTATTTATTTATTTGATAAATGCATGTTGAACACCTTTTATGTGCTGGGTACTATGAAAAGCACTGGGATTTCTGAACTATAATTTTCAAAAAGATAAAATTCAGACTTTCATGTAATTATAAAATGAATATCATGTCAAAGATTTTAATCAACTCATTAATTAAGAAACTGTTGCAAGGTAATCCTCCCCATATTTCTTAGTATCCCCACACCGTGTGAGCCTCCTGAGAATGGAAATTGACATGCTACGAAAATAGGGAATGTTTCCTTTTTTTCTCCAGAACCATTTGCTCTTTACATTTTAAGGGTATTAGACATGGAGCTGCTTGTCTTCTTTATGGTGGAGGCATCTGCTCTAATTCAAAAAGTAATAAAACTTTTCTTATCTCCCCTAGCCAAATGTTTATTTTCCAGGGTAGTGATCTATCCTTCTCCAAGAGAGGATTTGCTTACATTCCAGGGTGGAAGATAATTTCTCTCTCTTTCTCTAGAAGGGAGAAGGAGGTGGCCATTCCAGCTCCTATACAAGCTCAAAGAGTCATAATTCTGGGGTTTCTCCTGTAGTGCAGCCCCGCTGAATGCTCAGGTGAAACCATCTGGCTCTCATTGCATCATCCAAAGAGGTATGGGCAGTAGAGGGTGGGGACCAGCACCATGCGGTTATTGCTGTAACCAACAAATGGGTGATATCTTATTCAGAGACCTGATATTTCTGCAAGTCTGTTAATATCTCAGACCCTTTACAGTTCCTAATTTAACAGGGAATAGTAAAATGTTAAAAACTGGTTCAAAGGAGGATTTGGAAATATGTATATATATACTTGCACACAAACACACAATCGGGAATGCTGAAATGAATTCGATAATAGATGTAAAATTGGTTAATATTCATTAGGGTAATAAAAGGTAATGTTTGGAGGATTATTTTTTCTATAAGGTATAATTTAAGTTATAAAAAAATTTTTTTTTTTATAACTTAGCAGGCTAACTTATTTTGCATTTCTATAGACAAGACTTATTTGCATAACTATCAGTTTTCTGTAACTTAACTTCTACCTGTACAGAGCTATAAAATAGTTGAGTCAGTAGAAAGATAATCAAAGATACAGACCCTTATAGAGTCAGATAATCTTTGATAGGTGCACGAGACAGTGTCCATCGCATCAATAAAAGGATATTCAAAAACTTCCAAAAAGCCACTTTCAAGTTTTAGGAAAATTTTACTAATAGGAAAAAAGGAACCAAAAGGGACATGGTACTGACCTTATGGAATTTACAGTCTTGTGAAAGAGATAGATGGTAATCAAATAATCACAAAAACAGTTGAATAACTGCAAAATTGATGAATAAAATAAAGATATGATATACAGTGACAAGAGGTCAGATAATGAAGAATCTGGTATGGTTAAGGGTCAGAAAGCGATCTTTAACAAAAAAAAATGTTGTTAGAGACCAAATCTTTATATAAAATAATTTACTTTTCAATTGTGATTAAAATTAAATTTTAAAATATTGTACTACACAATTCTAAAGGTACCAAGTGATATGCAATAAAGAGTAACTCTCCCGAACACTTCTAATCCCCAGCCACCCTGTTACTCTCCTGGAAGAAACCAGTGTCAACATTTGTTGGTGTATTTCTTCCAGTATATTCTAGGCTTACACAAATACAAGCAAGTGTATATATAAGCTTTTTACACACGTAATAGCACACTGTATGCATTGCTGTGTCTTGCTTTTTTTTTTTTTAGTTTAATGATGTAGCTTTGAAATTATTCTTTCTCAATACATACACAGTGCTTTATTCTTTATAATGCCTGCAAAATTGTCCAGTGGGGATAATTTAAAAGGATGTACTATATGTTTTTTAACCACTTGTACAAATTTGTAATTGAAGAAAAATATTTGAGTGTGGTAACTTTAACTAAAATATATATGGTTACTTAATTCATATATAAAACTCACTTGGCCTAAGTTATAATTACCCATCAGTCTTGTGAAAAGAGTATTGGACTTATTTGTAGAGATGCTGGTCTCAGTCTTGGCTCAGTTACTTGCTAAGTTTAAGACCTTGGGAAAATTGATTAAGTTAGGTTGCCTTAAAAATTGGAATAAAAAATGCCTGCCCAAATGATAAATGTTGGAGAGGCTGTGGAGAGATTAGAACACTTATACACTGCTGGTGGGAATGTCAAATGGTACAACCACTTTGGAAATCAGTTTGGCACTTCCTTAAAAAGCTAGAAATAGAACTACCATACGATCCAGCAACCCCACTCCTTGGAATATATCCTAGAGAATTAAGAGCCTTTACACAAACAGATATATGCACACTGTTTACAATAGCAAAAAATGGAAGCAACCAAGGTGCCCATCGACGGATGAATGGATAAATAAATTATGGTATATTCACACAATGGAATACTACACATTGATTAAGAACAGTGAGGAATCTGTGAAACATTTCATAACATGGAGGAACCTGGAAGGCATTATGCTGAGTGAAATCAGTCAGTTGCAAAAGGACAAATATTGTATAAGACCACTATTATAAGAACTTGAGAAATAGTTTAAACTGAGAAGAAAACATCCTTTTGTGATTACGAGATGGGGGTGTGAGGGGGCATTCACTAATTAGATAGTAGATAGGAACTACTTTAGGTGAAGGGAAAGATAGCATGTAATAGAGGGAAAGTCAGCACAACTGGACTAAACTTAAAGCAAAGAAGTTTCCTGAATAAGCTGAATGCTTCAAAGACCAGCATAGCAGGGGCAGGGGTCTGGGGACCATGGTTTCAGGGGACATCTAAGTCAATCGGCATCATAAAATCTATTAAGAAAACATTCTGCATCCCACTTCGAAGAGTGGCGTCTGGAGTCTTAAACGCTAGCAAGCAGCCATCTAAGAGGCATCAATTGGTCTCAACCCACCTGAATCATAGGAGAATGAAGAACACCAAGGACATAGGCGATTACGAGCCCAAGAGACAGAAACAGCCACATGAACCAGAGACTACATCCTCCTGAGACCAGAAGAACTAGATGGTGCCTGGTTACAACCAATGACTACCCTGACAGGGAACACAACAGAGAACCCCTGAGGGAGCAGGAGAGCAGTGGGACGCAGACCTCAAATTCTCATAAAAAGACCAGACTTAATGGTCTGACTGAGACTAGAAGGACCCCGGTGGTCATGGCTCCCAGGCCTTCTGTTGTTCATTCCTGAAGCCAACTCTTCAGACATGGATTGGACTGGACAATGGGTTGGAGAGGGATGCTGGTAAGGAGTGAGCTTCTTGGATCAGGTGGACACTTGAGACTATGTTGGCATCTCCTGCCTGGAGGGGAGATGAGAGGGTGGAGGCGGTTAGAAGTTGGCGAAATGGACACGAAAAGAGAGAGTGAAGGGAGAGGACGGGTTATCTCATCAGGGGGAGAGTAATGGGAGTGTGTAGCAAGGTGTATATGGGTTTTTGTGTGAGAGACTGACTTGATTTGTAAACTTTCACTTAAAGCGCAATAAAAATTATATATATATAAAAAAAAAAAGCCTGCCCAATCTGCTTTGAAGGCCTGTGGCAATAATGCATGTTCGTGTTTTGTTTTTTTAATAATTTATTTTTGTTATTGTCTTGAGAATATACACAGCAGGACATATACCAATTCAACAATTTTTGTATATAGAATTCAGTGACATTGATTACATTCTTTAAGTTGTGCAACCATCTCACCTTCGTTTTCCAAGTTGTTCCTCCCTCATTAAGATAAACTCACTGCCCCCTAAGTTTTATATCTAATTTTTCAAGATGCTGTTGTCAATTTGATCCAATATAGACAGATTTTAAAGGAGCACAACGCTCAAAGCAGACATTCCTTACTAGTCAAGATAAATTATTGTTTGGTTTTAAGAAAACTTTGTGGGAGGGGTGGTTTTTGAAGTTTTTTCCATGCAGCCCTAGTGGGTAAATCCCACAGGACTCTCCTTCAGACACACCTTCCCTCCCACTTTCTACCACACACACATGCTAACCAGAGTATCTCGCCCATTAATCTGGTTATTTATTTTAAGTTTACAAGTAAGATATTATTAAAAAACACTGAATGAGGGTAAGTGTGCCCAGCTTGACCAAAGTAAATGATATTAAGATGTACACAAGAAAAAAGGACATTTGGTAATTGCTATGGCATATAAAATTTTGCAACAACTGCAATCACAGCCAAAAATTATATGTTCAGGTGTACACATGTGTATGTAGGCATACATGTGTATGTTGGTGTTTTGTGATGTCATATTGGCTCAGACTCATAGTGACCCCATGTACAACAGAATGAAACACTGACTAGTCCTGCACCATCCTTTCAATCGTTGCTATGTTTGAGCCCATTGTTGGAACCACTCTGTCAATCTATCTTATTAAGGGTCTTCCTCACTGACCCTGTACTATACCAAGGATGATGTCCTTCACCAAGGACTAGTCTTTCCTCATAGCATATCCAAAGTACTTGAAACAAAGTCTTGTGATCCTTGCTTCTAAGGCGCATTCTAGCTGTACTTCATCCAAGAGAGATTTGTTCATTCTTCTGGAAGTTTGTGGTATAGTCAATATTCTTCGCCAATACCACAATTCAAAGGCATTGATTCTTCTTCCATCTTCCTTATTCATTGTCCAATTTTCAAGTGCATATGAGGCAACTGAAAATACCATGGCTTGGATCAGGTGTACATTAGTCATCAAAATAAATTCTTTGCTTTTTAACACTTCAAAGAGGTCTTTTACACTGATTTGTCCAATGCAGTATGTCTTTTAATTTCTTCACTGCTGCTTCCATGGGCATTAATTGTGCATCCAAGTAAAACGAAATCCTTGACAACTTCAATCTTTTCTCCATTGATCATGATGTTGCTTACTGGTCTAGTTGTGAGGATTTTTGTTTCGGTTATATTGAGGTGCAACCCATACTGAAGGCTGTAGCCTTTGATCTTCATCAGTAAGTGCTTCAAGTCCTCTTCACTTTCAGCAAGTGAGATTGTGCCATCTGCATATTGCAGGTTGTTAATGAGTCTTCCTCTAATCTTGATGCACTATTCTTCTTCATATAGTCCAGGTTTTCAGATTATTTGCTCAGCATACAGATTAAGTATGGTGAAAGGATACAACCATGACACACACCTTTCCTGACTTTAAACCATGCAGTATCCCTTCTTCTGTTTGAAGGACTGCCTCTTGGTCTATGTGCAGGTTCCACATGAGCACAATTATGTGTTCTGGAATTCCTGTTCTTGCAATGTTATCCATAATTTGTTATGATCCACAGTGTCGAATACCTTTGCATAGTCAACAAAACACAGGTAAACATCTTTCTGATATTCTCTGCTTTCAGCAAAGATCTATCTGACACATATGTGTAGGTATATATATGTGATATGTGTGTATATATAGGTATATGCATATGCATATGTATAAGCAGGTATGTGTATGCATGTATATATATTATATATACAATATAAATTTTTTCTATAAATATATACTTATTTATATTTGGCACAGTGGTTAAGAGCTCAGGCTGCTAACCAAAATGTTGGCAGTTTGAATCCATCAAACATTCCTTGGAAACCCTATGGGGTAGTTCCACACTGTCCTATAGGGTCCCTATGAGTCAGAATCAACTTGATGGCAACAGATTTGATTTTTTTTTTTAGTTTTGGTTATATATAATACAGCTCACATGGGCCATAGTTTCAAATACTTCTCAGGCATAAAAAAAAAAACCTTATGGGACTAGTTTTCTGGGTTTGAAGGCTTAGGATTATAGTGTCGTGGCAAACTAGGTCAACTGGCACAATATAGTTCATAAAGTTTATGTTCTGCATCCTAGCTTGGTGAGTAGTGTCTGGGGTCTTAAAGGCTTGCAAGCAGATGTATAAGATGCAATTATTGGTCTCTACTTGTCAGGAGCAAAAGAGGAAGAAGGAAACCAAAGACTCAAAGAAGAAACTTGTCTCCAGGACTAATAGTCTACATGAACCACAGCCTCATCTACCCTGAGACCAGACAAACTAATTGGTGCCAAGCTTCCACTACCAATCATTCTGATAAGGGCCACAATAAATAGATCATAAAAGAACGGGAGAAAAATGTGGAACAGAACCTAAAATTCTTAAAAAAATCCAGACATTCTGGACCAATTGATAGGAAGACTTCCATACACTGTTGCCCTGAGATAGTCTTTAAACCTTAAACCGAAACTAGTCCTTGAAGTCCTCTCTTAGTGAAGTAACATATTGGCTCACCAAATAAAGAATATCACCTGTGAATACCGTTCTCCTTTAAAAAATCATCTACATGCAACCAGTCAAAGATGAGAAGGTAAGGGGGCAGGGAAGCTAGATTTATGGGAACGAAACAACCAGAGTGGAAATGAGAATGTTTAGGCACTTTGAAGAACATAACCAATGTCACTGAATAGTTTCTGTAGAAATTGCTGAATGGGAACCTAAACTTCTGTGCAAACCTTCACCAGAAACACAATAAACTATTATTTTAAAAAAAGATTTTATTAGAAGACAAAAGGCAACAAATACATATTTTTTAATTTGAAAAAAACTAGAGAATTCTTTATAAACTATAAATATAAGGTATTACTGTTATTATTTTTCAGGACACAAAAAGAAAGCATAAAGAACAAGGCATTTGTCAGTTTGTCATACTGTGGGGCTTGTGTGTTGCTTTGATGCTGGGAGCTAAACCATAGGTATTCAAATGCCAGCAGGGTCACCCATAGTGGACAGGTTTCAGCTGAGCTTCCAGACTAAGACAGACTAGGAAGAAGGATCCGGCAGTCTATTTCTAAAAAGGATTAGCCAGTGAAAAACTTATGAATAGTAGTAGAACATTGCCTGATATAGTGCCGGAAGATGAGCCCCCCAGGTTGGGAGGCATTCAAAAGATGACTGGGAAAAGCTGTCTCCGCAAAGCAGAGTAGACCTTAATGACATGGATGGAGTCAAGATTTCAAGATCATCATTTGCTGACGTGGCATGACTCGAAATGAGACAAAACAGCTGCAAACACCCATTAATAATCGGAACCTGGCATGTACAAAGTATGAATTTAGGAAAATTGGAAATCACTGAAAATGAAATGGAACACAAAAAGATCAATATTCTAGGTATTACTGACTGAAATGGACTGGTATTGGTCATTTTGAATCAGACAATCACATGGTCTACTATGCCAGGAATGATAACTTGAAGAGGAATGGTATTGCATTCATCATCAAAAAGAACATTTCAAGACCTGTCCTAAAGTGCAATGCTGTCAGCAATAGGATAATATCCATACACCTACAAGGAGTATCAAGTAATATGACTATTATTCAAATTTACACACCAACCACTAAGGCCCAATATGAAGAAATTGATGATTTTTACCAACTTCTGCAGTCTGAAATTGATTGAACATGAATCAGGATGCAATGATAATTACTGGTGATTGGAATGCAAAATTTGGAAACAAAGAAGAATCAATAGTTGGAAAACTAGCGTTGGTGACAGAAACAATGCCGGAGATCACCTGATAGAATTTTGCAAGAAAAACAAATTCTTCATTGCAGATACCTTTTTTCACCAACATAAATTGGCGACCATACACATGGACCTACCAGATGTAGTACACAGGAATCGAATTTACATCTGTGGAAAGAGACAACGGAAAAGCTCAATATCATCAGTCAGAACAAGGCCAGGGACAGACTGGGGATCAGACCATTAATTACTCATATGCAAGTTCAAATTGAAATTGAAGAAAATTAGGACAAGTCCACAAGAGCCAAAGTATGACCTTGAGTACATCCCACCTGAATTTAGAGACCATCTAAAGAATAGATTTGATGCATTGAACACTAATGACCGAAGACCAGTTGTGGAATGACATCAAAGACATCATACAGTAAGAAAGCAAGAGGTCATTATAAAAGACAGAAGAGAAAGAAAAGACCTAAATGGATGTCAGAAGAGACTCTGAAACTTTCTCTTGAACACTGAGTAGCTAAAGCAAAAGGGAAAAATGATGAAGTAAAAGAGCTGCACACAAGGTTTCAAAGGGCAGCTCAAAAAGACAAAGTTGAAGTATTATGAAGACATGTGCAGAGACCTGGAGATAGAAAACCAAAATGGAAGAACACACTCAGCATTTCTCAAGCTGAAAGAACTGAAGAAAAAATTCAAGCCTTGAGTTGCAATACTGAAGGATTCTATGGGGAAAGTATTAAACGACACAAGAAGCATCAAAGGAAGATGGAAGGAATACACAGAGTCACTACACCAAAAAGAATTGGTCTATGTTCAACAATTTCTGGAGGTAACACATGATCAGGAACCGATGGTATTGAAGGGAGAAGTACAAGCTGCACTGAAGGCATTGGCAAAAAATAAGTCTCTGGGAATTGGTGGAACACCAATCGAGACGTTTCAACAAATGGATGCAGCACTGGAAGTGCTCACTCATCTATACCAAGAAATTTGGAATATAGCTACCTGGCCAACCGACTGGAAGAGATCCATATTTATACCTATTCCCAAGAAAGGTGACCCAATCAAATTTGGAAATTATTGAACAATATCATTAATATCACATATCAGCAAAATTTTGCTGAAGATCATTCAAAAGCTGCTGCAGCAGTATACTGACAGGGAGCTGCCAGAAATCCAAGCCGAATTTAGAAGAGGACGTGGAACCAGGGATGTCACTGCTGATGTCAGATGGATTCTGGCTGAAAGCAGAGGATACTAGAAAGGTGTTTACCTATGTTTTATTGACCATGCTAAGGCGTTCAACTGCATGAATCATAACAAATTATGTATAACATTGCGAAGAATGGGAATTCTGGAACACTTAATTGTGCTCATGGGAATCTGTACATGGATCAAGACGTAGTGGTTTAAATAGAACAAGGGGATACTGCATGGTTTAAAGTCAGGAGAAGTGTGCATCAGGGTTATACCCTTTCACCATACCTATTCAATCTGTATGCTGAGCACATAATACGAGAAGCTGGACTGTATGAAGAACAGGGCATGAGGATTGGAGGAAAACTCATTAACAACCTGTGTTATGCAAGTGACACAACCTTGCTTGCTGAAAGTGAAGAGGACTTGAAGCACTTACTGATGAAGATCAAAGACCACAGACTTCAGTTTGGATTCCACCTCAACGTAAAGAAAACAGAAGTCCTCACAACAGGTCCAATAAGCCACATCATGATAAAAGGAGAAAAGATTGAAGTCGTCAAGGATTTCATTTTACTTGAATCCACGATCAACAGCCATGGAAGCAGCAGGGAGCAGCAGTCAAGAAATCAAAAGACACATTGTATTGGGCAAATCAGCTGCAAAAGATCTCTTGAAAGTGTTGAAAAGCAAGGATGTCACCTTGAGGACTAAGGTGTGCCTGACTAAAGCCATGGTGTTTTCGATCACCTCATCTGCATGCAAAAGCTGGACAATGAATAAAAAGACTGAAGAAGAATGGATGCCTTTGAACTGTAGTGTTGGAGAAGACCATTGACTGGAATGCCAGAAGACTGAACAATCTTTATTGGAAGAAGCACAACCAGAATGCTCCTTAGAAGCAAGGATGGTGAGACTACATCTCACATACTTTGGACATGTTATCAGGAGGGACCAGTTTCTGGAGAAGGACATCATGCTTGGTAAAGTAGAGGGTCAGCAAAAAAGAGGAAGATCCTCAATGAGAAGAATTGGAACAGTAGCTGCAAAAATGGGTTCAAGCATAGCAACAACTGCGAGGATGGCGCAAGACCGAGCAGTGTTTTATTCTGTCATGCATAGGGTTGCTATGAGTAGGAACTAAGCTGACAGCACCTAACAACAACAACAAAGAACAAAACAAAGCAATTAGAAACTCAGCAAAGGTATAGAAGATAGTGCAAGTAGCAAAGCAAACATAGACTCCTATTGCAATATCTTTCCTGAGATTGTGTCGGCTTGTAAAAGGCCATCTTTTATTAGGAAAAACTGAAACAGATCATGTAAAGAAGAAAGCAGGAGAACTAACTCAAATCCTGGTTTGGTTACTTCAGAACAAAAGCCTGAGCGGAAAAGGCTTTAAAAATGATGACTAATTATGCAATTCACAATCAATGTGCTAAAGGCGTTCATGGAATCCTTGAATGGATATATTTTCAGTGGACGCCTGGTGGCCCAGTAGTTAAGAGTTTGGCTGCTAACCAAAAGGTCAGAGGCAGTTCGAATCCGCCAGACACTCCTTGAAAACCCTATGGGGTAGTTCTACCCTGTCCTGGAGAGTTGCTCTGAGTCAGAATTGATTCGCCAACAATGAGTTTGGCTTAGTTTTTGTCTTAGTTATCTAGTGCTGCTAGTGGATGCCAAACAGAAGTTTAGCCCCCCACAGTCTAGTAGGCTAGAAGCCCAAATTCAGAGCATCGGCTTCAGGGAAGTCTTTCTCTGTCCCTCGGATCTGGAGACAGTCCTTGTCATCAATCTTGCTCTGGTCTAGGAACTTCTCAGAGCCAAAACCTCGGTCCAAAGGATGTGCTCGCCTCCCCTCCTGGCATTGCTTTCTTGGTGGTATGAGGTCCCCCTGTCTCTCTGCTCACTTCTCTATTTTATATCTCAAGAGAATGACTCAAGACCTAATCTAATCTTGTAGATTGAGTCCTGCCTCATTAACATAACTGCCTCATTAACATCATAGAGGTAGGATTTACAACACATAGGAAAATCACATCAGATCACAAAATGGTGGAAAACCACACAACACTGAAAATTATTGCCTAGCCAAGCTGACACACATTTTGGGGGGACACAGTTCAATGCATAACAGTTTGTAGGCTTGATGTTATTTTGAAGTGCCAACCTACTCAGCCTTTTCCTAGGAAACCTACATTTCATCACAAACACAAACCTAGTGCCCTTGTCTCAGAGCTTCTGCAGAGAAGTAGCCTCTTTTGAGTGTTATAAGTTAATTTCTTGTGTGATTAAAAAAAAATGATAATATCAACACCTCACATTTGTATGTCATTGCTGTTCTTATTGTTTTTAGGTGCCTTCCAGTCAGTTCCAACTCATAATGTCCCTGCAGGACAGAGCAGAACTGCCCCACAGAGTTTCCAAGGAGTAGATGGTAGATTCAATCTGCTGACCTTTTGGTTATCAGGGAAGTTCTTACCCACTGTGCCACTAGGTCTCCCACGTTTGTACAGAACCACACAAAACATTTTCAGTATATTGTCAGCTGATCAAGAATATAAAAAATATTTTAAAATAGGTAGCCAAAAAAAAAAAACCCTTCCTTTTCCAAGTGACAGTCATTCAGCAGAGAAAGATATGCTGTGCCCTTTCCTGTGTGCCAAGTACTATATTAGGCAGTGAGGACACAGAGATCATAAGACACAATTCCACCTTTAAGGAAATTAGTCTTTGGGGCAATAACCAAACAGATGACTAGGGAAGGCATCAAGATCATCTGATGAGAACTATTAGAATTAACATCACTGAGCTCCTACTTCAAAAACAGGAGTCCAGAACACAGACTAATGCTAGGATAAGTAGTTGAAAGCATGACAGTGACTCAGCTCTATTCTAGCTCCACTTTTCCCCTTGAGGCCAAGTTAATTAGCCTAGCCACACTCTAGACTAGATCTTTCAAGAGTTGTTGTTAGCTGCCTTCAAGTTGGCCCCCAACTCATGGTGGCCCCATACACAATGGGACTGGGTTTTCAGTAGCTGATTTTCAGAAGTAAGATCACCAGGCCTTTTTTCCTATTTCATCTTAGTCTGGAAGCTCTGCTGAAACTTTTTCAAAATCAGAGCAACACGTAACCCTTCGCCAATATGTGGATGGTGGCTACATATGAGATGCCTTGGCCAGAAATTGAAGCTGAATCTCCTCCAAAGGAAGTGAGAATTCTACCACTAAGCCACCAATGTGTCTTGCAAAAGGAGCCATAAAGTGCAACCAGCTGAAGTAGAAGGCGTATTCAAGTCAGGGTCTCCACACTTATGCTGCCTATGAACCTTTGGTTCTCCAAGTGTGGTACGCAGACCAGCAGTATCAGCATCAGCTGGGAACTTGCTAGAAAAATTAATTCTGAGCTCAGCCCAGAGCTACTAAAAAAGAAACTCTGAGAAACCCAGCAACCTGTGTTTTAACAAGTTCTTCAGGTGATTCTGACACTAACACATCATAAGGAAAGCCACTTGTTCCTAAACCATTAATTGATGAATCCATATTTCACAGCGATGTGTAACGCCAGTTCCATCAAAGTTCAACAGTCCATTCATGCAAGGGTCTGCTTCTGGAGTTTCCATTCTGTACCATTGGCCTCTTAGTCTATTCCTATGCTGAGACCAAACCCTTTTATCTGACAGAATGTGTGCTCACTTGTTTGTTCTTCATTTTCAATATACCTATTTGTGAATTTTTACTTACTATATGCATTTTGGAAACGCTGGTGGCGTAGTGGTTAAATGCTACGGCTGCTAACCAAAAGGTCAGCAGTTCGAATCTGCCAGGTGCTCCTTGGAAACTCTATGGGGCAGTTCTACCCTGTACTCTAGGGTCGTTGTGAGTCAGAATCGACTCGACGGCACTGGGTTTGGTTTTTGGTATATGTTAAAATAAGTTTTAGAAGTTATCTGAAAAAAAAAATTTCTTGGGATTTTTTATTGCAACTGTATAGAATGTATAAGCAATTGGTATCATTAAACTATTGAGTTTTCTCAACCATGAACATGGTAGAAACATCTCTCCATTAACTCAGATCTTCTTTATATCCCTTTCATTTATTTTTTTTTAATGTTTAATAATTTTCTCCATAAAGGACTTGCATATATCTTATAGTTTTATAAAACCGGTGTTTTTCTATTATATTTTTTTAATTTGTTATTAGAGGTATAAATAGTCATAATTGAATTTTGTGTATTGTTGAACTCTTTTAGTCTAAAGAGTTTACTTATTTATTTTCTTAGTTTGTGTCACGAGATGTTAATATTTTCAAGTAACAACAGTTTTATCTTTTTCCTTCCAAGTGTCATATCTTTCACTTCTATTTTTTTTTTCTTGGAAAGACCAGGACCTACGCTTTGATGGTAAACAATAGTAGTAGGAATAGATAGCATCATGTCTTATTCCTAAATTTAGTTGGAATACATTCTATTGTTTGATCATTAAGCATCATGCTTAATTTTGATATTTGGTGTTTTTCCAAGTTAAAGAAAGTACACTCTAGTATTAGTTTGTTAAGAGTTTTTATTGCTAACAGACTTATCACAAGTGGTTGTTGAATTTTATCATATGTTTTTTTCTTCATTTTTTCTTAATCTCAGGTAATGTAGAGCATTATGTTGACAGATGCTCTAGTGTTGAACCATTATTTCATTCTGGAATAGCGCAACTTAGTTTTGATGATAATTTGTAATATGCTCTCAGATTTAATATCCTGGTCCATAATTTTATTTTTTTTTGTACTATCTTTATTTCAGCTTTTACATGAAAGTAATAAAAATTAGTCAAATAGCTTAGGTCTTTTTATATTTTCAGGTTCTTTTTTTTTTTAGGTGTGGTTTAACTGTTCTTTGAAAATTTGCAAACCTTTTTCTATAAACTTAGCCTAGTGTCTTTTTTGGGTAGGTAAATAGGTGGGGAGAAGAATTTTTACTGGAATTCAATTTCTCTAATGAAATTGGTCTATGCGTGTTTTCTATTTATTCCTTTTTAACCAAATATGCTAATTTATCTTTTTTTATAAAAAAGCATTCATTTGATCTAGATTTTTAATTTTTTTTTTAAATCAGTTTTTTCTCTCAACCGTGATAAATCTGGTCCTTGTATTAATGTTTTGCTCCCAAGCATTTAGCAGATACTGAACTCTGACAACTAACCAGTGAAATTCTCTCCTTGCCTAAGCTCCTAATGACTAGGCTATATCCACCACCCTAAGGGTGGTGTGACATGGCTCCTTCCAAGCCTATCAAAGAATGTTGTATAACCCAACAGTTGTCCTGTGAGCTGTAACACAGAGAACTTCATTAAGGAGATTGTATTTTATTTATTTATTTTGTCTTCAACTATCAAAAGGAGCAGTGTGACTTCAGCCCAGAAAGAAAAGTATTTCTCCCTACTTTGGTGCCTTGAATTTGCAATGGCTTATTGATTCTTTTTTATTATTATTATTATTGTTTTTTTTTTTTTTTTTTTTATTGATTCTTGGTAGGCCGGCCAAAGAGGAAGTTATATATTTTACCAACAAAACTCAAATACATAAACTATGCTTTACATGCCCTGTTTTTAATTTTACTTGAAAGCTTTGTGAAGAGCAGGAAACTCTTGCTTTTCAGGAGATGTTTAGGCAATCAAGAAGTACACTCCTTTGTATGACATAGTTAAAAATGAATTGTGACCCTAAATGAATGTAATCAATAAGACAATATATAAGTTCTAAACTGGACCCAGAGAGAAACATTTTATTTGGAATATTTAATTACTGTGAGCTTTCAACCAGAACAATAAATGTGTGCCTAGATTTTGTCAGGCAAGAGGTACTATTTTCTTCTCGGAAACAAACAAAACAAAAAAGTCTTGCTTACTGCCTTAAACTGCATGTCCACGGACTTCAAAATCCTTGGGTGCCTATTTGCTTCTTATACAGTCTCCTAATCATTCCTCCTTGTTCACTGTCAGGCTCCCTGGTTGGCGCAAATGGTTTGAGCTCAGCTACTAATTGATAGGTTGGTGGTTTGGACTCACTCAGTGGCACTGAGGAAAAAAAGCCTAGCAGTCTGCTTTCACAAAGATTACAGCAAAGAAGACGGTGTGGAGTTCAGTTCTACTCTGTAACACATAGGGTCACCATGAGTCAAAATCAACTCAATGGCAATGGGTTTTTGAATTTTTGTTCACTGACTGCTTCAGACTCTCCTTAGCTGCCTAACTCTGCACCCTTAATCCAGGCATCATTTATTGAGATTTCAACATCCATTTTTCAACATGTCTCAGTTCTTGATGTTTTTAGCTCCAATTAATTTTCTCTCAACCGCACCTCAGCCATCCAACTTATGGTCATAACTTATCATAAAAGACTAACCCATTTCTAAAATATTCCTATAAAATTTCCTTCTCTCTGGCCTTCAAGTTCTCTATTTCCAAACTATTCTAATACTTCCATTACAGCAATGTTATAGCCTCATTTAGGTCTCCAACCCTATGACTTTTTCGCTGAACAATATGCCTATAGTGTCGTCACTTCTCTCTCTAGCTCTCTCGGATTCAATGTAAATACTCTTAACACCCCTAACCCTCCTCCTCCTCTAAATTCCCTTAGCAAGACCCATCGAGTAACATCTATCTAACCACTTAACTCTTCATCTGCACCAAATCAACAAAATGACCCTGTAGAAAATCACACAGCTGTGCTGACTCAACTCATCTTTAATTTTTGTTTTTCTTTTTGTTTTTTAGCACAAATCTCAAATGGACAGTTAATATGGCAAAATAGTGCTACTATATAGCCTTAGTAAATTTTGTCTCCCTCTCTTCAAAATGATTGTTTCATAACTTCTACTCTCCCCTCAAAACTAAACATCTCATCCCCACTTCATGCTCTCAGCCCTCACTCTGGATCATACATAATAGAGAAGATAGTCACAGCTAGTGTAGAATAGGGGTCTTCACAGCCTGTGAGCTAAGAATGAGTTTTACATTTTTTAATAATTTGAAAAGAATGAAAAGAAAAATATTTCATGACACATGAAAATCCAAATTTATGCCTATAAAATAGCTTTATTAGACCACAGACACACTCATTTCTTTATATATTGTCCATGGCTGTTTTCATGCTACAGCAGCAAAGTTGAGTAGTTGCAACAGAGGCTACTTGGCCTGCAAAGCCTTACGTATTTATTATGTAGCCCTTTCCAGAAAAACTCATCGCCATCGAGTCTATTCTCACAGAGTAGAACTGCCCCAGAGGGTTTCCAAAGAGCGGCTGGTGGACTTGAACTGCTGACCTTTTGGTTAGCAGCGGAGCACTTAACCACAGCACCAGAAAAGGAGTCCTAATGGTGCAGTGGTTAAGAGCTATGGCTGCTAACCAAAGAGGTGGCCGTTCGAATCCACTAGCTACTCCTTGGAAACCCTGTGGGGCACTTCTACTCTCCCCTCTAGGGTTGCTGTGAGTTGGAATGGACTCAATGGCAATGGGTTTTTTTTTTTTTTTTTCTTTTTTTAACAGAAAAATTTTGCCCACCCCTGGTCTAGAACAACTCCATTCTCCCACATACTTTCCTGTGCCAAAGGCATTCTCTGGAAACCCTGGTGGCTTAGTGGTTAAGTGCTATGGCTGCTCACCAAAAGACCAGCAGTTCGAATCCACCAGATGCTCCTTGGAAACTTTATGGGACAGTTCTACCCTGTCCTATAGGGTTGCTATGAGCCAAAATCGACTGGACTGCAACAGGTTACGGTTATGGGTTTTAAGGCATTCTCTAATTTCTTCACTCATACAATGAAAGAAATATTCCTCCTTCTAGCTAAAATTATCCCTCCACTAGGGAGCCCTGGTGGCACAAAGGTTAAGAGCTCAGGAGGCGGAGCCAAGATGGCGGAATAGATGAATAGACAGATGCTTCCATTGAGCCCCCTTTACAACAAAGACCTGAAAAAAACAAGTGAAACCAGTATATTTGTGACAAGCTGGGAACCCTGAGCATCAAAGGTAAGCTTAGACAACGAACTGAGGGGCAGGGGGAGGAAGAGGCCGTTCAGAACTGGGGAGGAGTTACCGGACCTGAATCGCGGGGAGCCCTCAGGCACCATTCCCGGAGCTGCGGCAGTGGGCTGGTACTTGTGTTCCACAGTAGTTTCCTCAGGGAGAAGCAGCCAGCCACACAGCCCGCTCATGCCTCCGGAACCTGAGGAGAAGGGCGCTCCCGGCAAAAGCTAAGTACTTGCATATATTTTACTGCGTCCCCCCCCACCCCCAAGCCACCTTCAGTGGCTGAATCCCTAGGCCTGAGAGAGACCCTGGTGAGCACCTGAAGCCATCCTCCCGGCCTTGGGGAAGGAAAAAATTTGCAACTGGGGGGAAAAGATAATTTGCTAGCTCCATTAACCAGGGGAGCTAGGACAGAAGCAGCTCCTGTCCAGGCATAAACCATCCGTGGACCTTGAGCACCTTTCCCTTCTGCATGGACCTGTGTGGGCCTATTTCGGGAGAACAGGCCCTTGTTGGAAAACTCCAACCATTTCAGCTATGCGTTGGAGAGGTGGGTGTTTGACGTTTGATAATGCTTTGCCTATTAAACAAGGTCCTCACCTACCCACAATAGGGACCTTAGGACAGGTAGCTCCACTCAGGTCACCCAGCCACCTGCGACAGGGGTCCAAAGATAACTGGTACCCACCAGTCCTTACAACAAAAACTTTGGGTGCCCATGGTCATTCTGCAGAACCAACCCACCAGCACCCTCTAGGGAACAGAGATGCGTTTTCCTCTGAGACACTTGGGGGTCGGTTCTCAGACCCCTGCCTTGTTCAGAGCGTGACCCCCTGCTGTAATCAGGTATGGGTATATATGCCCATCACCCCTGCCCCTCCCTCTAAGGCTGTAGGACAGAGCCTGTACCACACACTTGATATCAGCTACCTGGAAACCTGAGCTGAATTCATACAAGAAAACTGAATGGACTCCTAGACTGATATACCTGATAACAGCTCTAGCCAGCTGGGGACAGGACACCAGAGCTCCAAAGGTGAAAATAATCAAGCTAGCTCACTCAAGCAACCCATAGGGGTATACCAAAACAAAACAAAGCAAGCAGCTATGACACAGTAAGCAAGCATAAACTAATACAATAACTTATAGATGACTCGGAGACAACAGTCAACATCAGGTCACATAAAGAAACAGACCATGATTACTTCAACAGGCTCTCAGAACAAAGAATCCAGGGATCTTTTAGATGAAACTGCATTCCTGGAATTACCAGATGCAGAATAGAAAAGTTTAATATACAGAACCCTTCAAGACATCAGGAAGGAAATGAGGCAATACATGGAACAAGCCAAGGAACACACAGATAAAGCAACTGAAGAAATTAGAAAGATTATTCAGGAACATAATGAAAAGTTTAATAAGCTGGAAAAATCCATAGACAGATAGCAATCAGAAATTCAGAAGATTAACAATAAAATTTCAGAATTAGATAACTCAATAGAAAGAGTAGAATTGAGCAAGTAAAAGCTAGAATTTCTGAACTCGAAGATAAATCACTTGGCACTAATATATTTGAAGAAAAATCAGATAAAAGAATTTAAAAAAATGAAGAAACCTTAAGAATCATGTGGGACTCTATCAAGAGAAATAACCTATGAGTGATTGGAGCACCAGAACAGGGAGGGATAACAGAAAATACAGAGAAAACTGTTGAGGATTTGTTGGCAGAAAACTTCCCTGATATTGTGAAAGATGAGAAGATATCATCCAAGATGCTCATCGAACTCCACATAAGGTAGATCTTAAAAGAAAGTCACCAAGACATATTATAATCAAGCTTGCCAAAACCAAAGATAAAGAGACAATTATAAGAGCAGCGAGGGATAAAAGAAAAGTCACCTACAAAGGAGAGCCATTTAAGAATAAGCTCGGACTACTCAGCAGAAACCAAGTAAGCAAGAAGGCAATGGGATAACATATTTAAAAAATTGAAGAAAAAAAATTGCCTGCCAAGAATCATATATCCATCAAAACTGTCTCTTAAATATGAAGGTGAAATTAAGACATTTCCAGAAAAACACAAGTTGAGGGAATTCATAAAAACCAAACCAAAACTACAAGAAATACTAAAGGGAGTTCTTTGGTTAGAAAATCAATAATATCAGGTATCGACCCAAGACTAGAACGCTGGGCAGAGCAACCAGAAGTCAACCCAGACAGGGAAATCGAAAAAAACAAAGCAAGATTAAAAAAAAAAAAAGCCCAACACAGGGTAACGGCGATATTATTATATAAAAGAAGACAACATTAAAATAATAAAGAGGGACTAAGAAATGTAATCATACACCTTCCATATGGAGAGGAAGATACGGCGATACAAAAAAATAAAAGTTAGTTTTAAATTTAGAAAAATAGGGGTAAATAAGGTAACCACAAAGGAGACAAACTATCCTACTCATCAAAATAAAATACAAGGGAAAAGTACAGCCTCAGCAGAAACAAAATCAACAATAACAAATATGAGGAAAGGAAAATATATAAAGAAAATCTACTCAACACATAAAATCAAGCGGAAAAAAAAAAGGTTAAGAGCTCAGCTGCTAACTGAAAAGTTGGCTGTTCGAACCTACCTAGTGTCTGGAAAACACCTGGCAATATGCTCCAAAAAAAATTACATCCTAGAAAGCCATATGGGCATACTACTCTGTCACATTGGGTTCCTATGAGTTGAAAATCAACTTGATGGCACCTAACAACAACATTCCTCCACTTTCTTCATACACCCTTACTATCTCAAGGGCTTCGCTTCTGCAATTAGCTATTTTTCTCCTTCACTATTAATGTTTTTTTCTCTTAGATTATTTCAGTTAACATATAAACATGCCTTAGTATCACCCAATTAAAAAAAAAAAAAAAACCCTCATGACTACATGTCCCCCTCCTACTACTCTTTCTCTGCTCCTCTTCATGGCAACATTTCTCAAAAGGACTTTTGCTCTCACTTTCTCTGACTCCTCCCCTCTTTTCTCTCTTCCGTCCACTCTAATCGGCTTTTTTCATCACCATTCCCCAACATCCCTTCTAACTCAGCGGTAACCTACATCTTGCCAAAGCCAAAGTCTGCATTTTGTTCCCATTGAAGTGTCATATCCATCCAACAAGAAGTTAAAAAAAAAAAAAAGTTTTTTTTTTGCATTTTATCCTAGTCTGTGACCAGTTGTGTGTTTGCCATAGCTACAATGGTCCCTAAATATCTATATTTGAATCTCGAAATAGAAATTAGCAAACGCATTTAATGTCTTTTACTGAGGATTGCAGCACTATGGTTCTGAGTCAGTTTAGAAGGTCTTCATGGTTGCTCAAGTGAGGAAATAATCTTCTGGTCAACCTGCCCAAATCTCAGTCCAGCTGTATCTAATTTGTAATAAAATTAGACTCCAAAAGTAATCAATGCCTTTTGTTACTTGAGCTCAATTATTGCTCCATGTAGTCAGTTACAAAAGTGGATAGATTGTAAGAAAAATAGAGAGGTATGTTTCTTACCCATTTATGGAAAGCTGTGTCCAAAATAATTTCAGAGTTAAAACAAATCCAGAAATGTATTAGTTTATGACTAATTAATTAATATTAATTATTGGTTAGTTCATTTAAATTTCTTGTGTTTTCTTTAGACTCTTAAGAAAATGTGAGTTTAATGATTTTTCACTCCTAGGTTTAAATAGGGAATTTGGAATAAAATGTGCTACTCAAATGTTCTATTTATTTCAAATATAAATTTACATTTTAAACTTATAATATATTCCAAATATATGCCTTTATTTAGTTTGATCTTCCAATGCAGCAGATTAAATTAATCATAATCTACATTTCTTGCATTTCTCTTTCACCTTGTCTCTACCACAGGCAATTATTTTATTATCTTTGGTATGTATCCTTCTGTTTTTTATAAAATGTCAATTGATGTTTTGTGCATAAATATTTAAAATTTATGGTCACGGATTTGTTTAATAAATCTCATTCTATTTCTTCGCGCTTGGTCTGTTACTATTACCTGCTGCAAAGTCATATTTCTATCGATAATTTGCATTAGCCTGCTTTTCACTGTTTCTCAGACTAAACTGATATTTCATATTTTTACTTTGCATTTCTTTTATTAATTATTTAATCCATAGTGGTGCAATGGCTAAGTGCTTGGCTACTAACTGAAAGGTTGGCGGTTTGAACCCACTCAGCTACTCCATGGTAGAAAGAACTGGTGATCTGCTTCCACAAAATTTACAGCCAAGAAAACCCAATGGGGCAGTTCTACTCTGTAACATGGGGTTGTTATGACTGGAATCTACTTGACAGCTCCTTACAACAATAACATACGCTTATTGGTAACGAACTCAGCTACAAACCTCTAAAAATTCTAACAAATCAAAACTATAGAGAATGTATTCTCTAATCAGAATGCAGTAAAATTTGATATTAACCTCAGAAAGATTTGGAAAAATACCTTTATGGAAATGGAAAAAAGTTACTTATAAATAACTCTTGAAGGGCAAATTATGAAAATTGTAAAACACTTAAAAATAATGAAATAGGCACCCTAAATCAAATGTCATGCTATACCATTAAAAATATTTATTAAAAATAAAGAGATTAAAATTAAATGAGTTAAGATTTCAGTTCAATAAGCTAGAAAAAGAGCAACATGGGTAAAATCAATAAAATAGAAGAACACAAATAATAAACAGCAGAAATTAATGAGGTGTAATGCACTAAAAATGTTGTGATAATGACATAACAAATTTCTTTAAAAGACCAAGTAAACTGAAAAAGTCTCTGATAAGACAGAAAAAAAAAAAAGATATGAACTGTATCAGATGTGCTTAAGAGGTATAACACTAAAGATTCACTTTTAGGAGATTAAATTCATCAGGTATTAATAAACACACTACCTTTTTACACTTTTGGATTTAATGTACTTATATTTTCCTTAGGACTTTTGCATTCTTGTTCATGGGTGAGACTTAAATAGATGTTTCTTTTCATGTATATTGGTTTATCCAATTTTGATATCAAGGTTTTATAAATATGAAAATGAGTTTGTTATCTTTTCCTCTTTCCCTATTCATTGGAAATTTTTTATTTTAATAGAGAGTTCCTTTCACTGAAATTTCAAAACTGGAGTATAACTCTCTAACCTTTAGTCTTTTTGATTAATTTAATTTCATTCTACACGTATTTAATGTCATCTGAAAAAAATCAACATAAAAAGTGTCCCAAGGTGGTGATAGGCTCTACATTAGGAAATGCGTATACTATCTGCAAGAACATACCCTCCATTAAAGTACTCAAGGTCCCACAGATTATGCCAAATATGAACTGCAATCCTGGATTACAAAACACACAAGGAAAAAATTCTTCATAGGCAGAAGTCAGAAGACTTAAGCAAAAGCCAACTTAGTACCCTAAGAACTTGAGATAAGAGAATTATCAAATATAGATTCAAAATTAATATGGTTAAATACTTATAGAATGAAAGTAATTTCATCTATAAAATTAAAATCTCATTTGACAGGCTAAGCAGTAATTAGGCATGGCATAAGAAATAAAATGGAAGACAGATCTAAAGAAATTAACCCAAATTCACCAGAAGAATTGAACTGGTAGAAAACATGAAAGGGAAGTAATAAAACAGAGGATAAAATGACAGGACACAGCATACACCTCTTTAGTTTAGATGTTATTCCAGAAGAAGAGAATAGAGAGACTGGGATGAGAGACTACTTCAAGAGAGAGCTGAGAATTGTCCCCAGTTAATGAAAGACATGAATCATTACAATAAAGAAGCTTTGGATTTATTAATCCAAGGTAAGATAATTAAAAAGAAATCCTCAACTAGCATAGTGAATACATAGAATATTGAAAATCTTTCAAGAAAACAGACAGAAAATATTTTTGGCTAACATTGAATGAGTTAGACTAAGTACAGATTTCTCAATGTCAACAACAGAAAGCAGAAAATAATTGAGTAATATGTTCAGATCCCTGAGAGTAAATAGCTATGAGCTTAGAATTATATACTGACCAGCAAACCCAAAGGCAAAGTAAAAACTTTTAGATAGAATTTACTTTTAATAAACTTCACTTACAGATGTACTCTAGGAAAAAAAGAAAGTGAACCCAGAAGCAAGTTCTGAGATACGTAAAGGAATTATGAGCAAAAACTTGGGCAAGTATGGATAAATCTACATAAGAATTAACTACATAGACTAATAGTACTGATAATAATTGCAATGATGAATTTTGATGGTAGAATTGAAATTATGGAAAATAACATGTAAGACAGAGGGCAAAAAAGATCGGAATTAAAGAGCTCTTATAACCCTGGTGGTGGTACAGTGGTTAAGAGCTCAGCTACTAACTAAAAGGTCAGCAGTTTGAATCCACCAGCTGCACCTTGGAAACCCTATGGGACAGTTCTACTTTGTTCTATAGGGTTGCTATGAATCAGAATCAACTCCATGGCAATAGATTTTTGTTTTATAATCCTGGTATTTCTCAGGAGGAGGGTGGAGAATATTAACTTTCAATACTAAGTAAATGCATGTAAAACTTTTGGAGGAACTTACTAAAATTACTTCTAGTAATCCAAATTCAGAAATATTTGTTTTTAATGTTTTTCCTCCCAGGAGTATGACAGTTCAGCATTAGAAAAACCTATTATTATAGTTCATTACCTTAACAGACTTAAGGAAAACTACACATCATCTCAATAGATGCAGGAGATGTATGGTATAAAATTAAACACCCACTCATTTAAAAACAAAAGAAATAAAACCTCTTAGTATACTATTAGGAGGAAAAGAGAACTTCCTCAACCAGATGAAGACTATCTGCCAAAAACTTCCACAAAGATACTTAGTGGGGAGATGACATAAGCATTCTCAATAAATTCAGGGAAAAGTCAATAATACCTGCAATTACTGTTCCATTCAACTTTGACCTGGAGATCCTAACCAGCTAAGTAATGTTAAAAAAGAAGAAATAACTATGCATTAGAAAGGACACAAAACTTCCATTACTTATTGATGATGGGGATAAAATCTAAGAGGATCTACAAATGACTAAACCACTAAGAACATTCTACAGGGGTGCCAGGATATCCAAAAATCAACTGGGTTCCTACACATCTTCAAAAGATGTAAGGAAATCTTATTTTTAAAAGAAGAAACCATATATAATGCAACAAAAGTATTAAATACCAGAAATAAATTTGATTAAGCAATATTCATGAGTGGAAAGGCTCAATATCATAACGATGTCAATTATCCCAAATTATAAATCCAATGGAATTCAAATGAAAATCTGTGTTTTTTTCACATAACTTGGCGTGCTAATTCTAAAATTTATATAGAAGAGAAAACTTCTAAAATTGCCAAGATAATCTGAATATAAACAAAGAGGACTCTTCCTATCAGATAGCAACTTATAGCACTATAGTAATTAAGATGTGAGCACTGGCACAGGGATAAATAAACAGCCAATGGAGACATAAAAGAGTACAGGGAACATCCATGTATGTATGAAAATATGATAGTTATTGCATCACAATAACTCTCCCCCTAATGAGACAGCACACTCCTCTCCACCCTCTATTTTCATGTCCATTCAGCCAGCTTCTGACCCTCTCGCCTTCTCATCTCCTCTCTAGACAGGAGCTGCTCACATAGTCTCACGCGTCTACTTGAGCCAAGAAGCTCACTCTTCACCAGTATCATTTTCTATCCCATGGTCCAGTCCAATCCCTGTCTGATGAGTTGACTTTGGGAATGGTTCCTGTCTTGGGCTAACAGAAGGTCTGGGGACCATGACCACCGGGGTCCCTCTAGTCTCAGTCAGACCATTAAGTCTGGTCTTTTTACAAGAGTTTGGGTTCTGCATCATACTGCTCTCCTGCTCCCTCAGGGGTTCTCTGTTGTGTTCCCTGTCAGGGCAGTCATTGGTTATAGCCGGGCACCATCTAGTTCTTCTGGTCTCAGGCTGGTGTAGTCTCTGGTTTATGTGCCCTTTCTGTCTCTTGGGCTCATAATTACCTTGCGTCCTTGGTGTTCTTCATTCTCCTTTGCTCTAGGTGGGTCGAACCCCATTGATGCATCTCAGAAGGCCACATGCTAGCATTTAAGACCCCAGATGCCGTTCTCCAAAGTGGGATGCAGAATGTTTTCTTAATAGATTTTACTATGCCAGTTGACCCAAATATCCCCTGAAACCATGGTCCCCAAACACCCTCCCCTGCTTTGCAGGCCTTCAAAGTGTTCAGTTTATTCAGGAAACATCTTTACTTTTGGTTTAGTCCAGTTGTGCTGACCTCTCCTGTATTGTGTGTTGTCTTTCCTTTAGCCTAAAATAGTTCTTGTCTACTATTTAATTAGTGAATACCCCTCTCCCTCCCCACTCTCCTAACCGTCAAATATTTTCTTCTCTGTTTAAACAATTTCTCCAGTTCTTATAATAGTGGTCTCATACAATATTTGTCCTTTTGCAACTGACTAATTTCACTCAGCATAATGCCTTCCAGATTCCTCCATGTTATGAAATGTTTCACGGATTCATCATTCTTCTTTATTGATGCATAGTATTCCATTGTGTGAATATACCATAATTTATTTATCCATTCATCTTTTGATGGGCACCTCGGTTGCTTCCATCTTTTTGCTATTGTAAGCAGTGCTGGGTATGCATATATCTGTTTGTGTAAAGGCTCTTAATTCCCTAGGATATATTCCAAGGAGCGGTATTGCTGGATCGTATGGTAGTTTTGCTTCTAGCTTTTTTAAGGAAGCACCAAATCTATTTCCAAAGTGGTTGTACCATTTGACATTCCCACCAGCAGTGTATAAGTGTTCCAGTCTCTCCAACATTTATTATTTTGTGTTTTTTGGATTAATGCCAGCCTTGTTGTTTTTTTGTTGTTGTTGTTGTAGTGAGATGGAATCTCATTGTAGAGCATTACAAATTTTTGAGAATAAGATTACCCATATAGGAGAAATCAAACTGTATCCCTCCTCACACCAACTAAAAAAATTAATTTCAGGTTTATAAAAAACCTAAATTGAAAACCTATCTTTAGGTTTTACATGTAAAATATAGGAGAATATCTTTATGACAGTAGGGTCAAGTAGAATTTTTTAAAATAATACATACGTACACACAAATAAATTTCTTCAGGAAAGATAAGTTAAACATATTAATATTTTAAATTTCTGTCTGTAAAAAGACACCATGAAAATTTGACAATACAGGTCACATATACAGAGAAAATATTATTAATGTCTATAACCAAAAAGGATTAGTATTTAGATCATATGATTCCATAAACAATGCAACTAGAGTACAAAGGAGTACGCCAACCAAAAAATGCATAAACCTTTTAGAGAGAAATGTAGAACACACTATTAAACACCCTAAAAAAAGAGATGATTTTTATGGCTGAGATGGGTCATGCTCGCAAAATTGGTATATAAATTCAATATAATTCCAATGATATCTAAGAGAATATTCAAGGAATTTGAAAAAAAAAAAACTAGTTTTAACTGCATATGGAAGAGGAAAAACCACTTGAATAGCAATGACAATTTTGGAAATGGAGAGATGACAAGACATAAGCTACAGAAACCAAATATTTTAATGAAACTGAATAGCATTTCACCATACATCAAACATCAGAGTTGACATCACAAACCAAAGGACACAAAGCGAAATCTTTCAACAGTAGTGTTGAACACAATTTGCCCATCTAAAGAAAAATAATAATAAAAGTAGACCCCTTTCTCGTACTATATTTAAAAATAACAATGTCATATATTTTATGACATATTTTAAGAGATTTTAACATTTTTGAAATCACATCTTTTACAATGGATAAAATGTCATAGTTAGAAAAAAAGACTTTGTTTTCTTAGTAATATATAAGTAATGATGAATTTTATAATCATCATATATTCAATATAATTAAAGTCATCCTAAAGCCAATGAAATACAGTACATTAAAAATTTTTTTTTATTATTATTACAGATGGATTAAAGACAAAAACAAAACCTGGAAGTATTAGAAGAAAATGTAGAAGACTATCTTCATGAATTCAGAGCAAGGGCAATTTTGTTTAAAATACAGTAAACACAACAATGAAAGAAAAATAATAAAATAGGTATATCAAGATGAAAATTTTTATATGGTAAAAACAAAGTTAAAAGGCAAGTGATAAGATGGGAAGTTTTTGAAACATACGTGTCAAATAATACCTAGAAGTATAAAGAATACCTAAAAATCATTGAGGTGAAGCACACAATATTATGGAAAAATAGGCAAAGACTGTGATCAGGCAATTTAAAATAGGAGGAATCCAAATGGATTATAAACAAAAGAAACAATGTTGAATTTCATTAGTAATCAAAGGAAGACAGGTTAAGATAACAATAAGCTTCCATTTCACTTATCAGAATGTAAAATTACAATAGTCTGGCATTTTCAGAATAAAGATATGGAGAAAAAGATATGGGTAAAAGATATGGGAAATCTTTGAAAAACAATTTACTAGTATTTATTAAAATTACACACACACACCTTGTGACCCAGCAATCCTACTTCTGGTATATAACCTGGAGAAATTCTTACAAATATGAGCAAAGAGAGCTACAAGAGTGTTTGGTGTAGGATTGCTTGTACTATCCAAAATTTGAAAATAACATCAATGAACACTAATATGAGAATGGTAAATGTTGCTAATTCATACAGTGGAATATGATACTCAAAAACAAAAAAAACAAACCCATTGCCTTTGAGTCGATTCCAACTCAGTATGACAGCGAAGTCAAAAAGAGTGAAATGGATATATAACATATCTACGTGGACAAATCACAGAAACATCATGTTCAGTAAAAAAAAAAAAAATGGAGGTCAATACATATGGCCTGATACCATTTATCCAAATTAGAACAAGTGTGCACAAATATATTTTATTATCGGATAGATATTTATGGATATAAAATTGTAGAAATGAACTAGAAGGATCTACTCCAAACTCATAGCAGCAATTGTCTCTGTGGTATGTGAGGGAAGGCCGGCATTGAAAGGATCCATTTAAGAAGACTCTAGAATGCTATAATGCTTTATTCCTTAAAAAAGGGGTGGGAAGAACAAATATAATCAAAAACTGTTAATTCTGAGTGGTAGGAACATGGGTATTCATTGTACACCCATATGTAAACCAATAAGTCATATTGTCATTGCTATTTTTACTGTTCTAATATTTTTTTAATTTCTCAAAAAAAAAAAATACACACACATATGTATGTTGTTGTTGTTAGGTGCCATCAAGTTGATCCAATTCATAGCTACCCCATGTGATAGACTAGAACAGCCCCATAGGGTTTTCTAGACTGTAATCTTTACTAGAGCAGATCACCAGGTCTTTCTCCCATAGAACAATGTTGGTCACTTAGAATACTTGATGTTAGTTTTTTAGGACTGCTGGAACAAAACACCACAAAGTGAGTAGCTTTAAAAAACAGAAATTTATTGTCTCTCAGTTTAGGAGTCCAGGAGCCTGAAATCAAGTGTGTTGATTGTGTTGATTCTTTTTGAGGGCTCTGAGAAAGAAACTGTTCCGTGCCTCTCTCCTAGCTTCTAGTGGCTCCCAGAAATCCTTGGTGTTTCTTGTCATCAAGGCCATTCTTCCTCTGTCTATATCTGTGTCTGTTCTCCTCTTTTATAAGATACCACTCAGATAGGATTAGGGCCCACCCTACTCCATCTTAAAAGATCTGATTTCCAAACAAAGTCACATTAACAGGTACCAGGGGCTAGAACTTCAGTGCATCTTTTTAGGGGGCACAATTCAGTCCATGACACTTGGGTCCAGGCACCTGCCACTTGTAGGCATATGGCACATAAGTCAATGTGTTGTCAACGGGACTGATCTGAGAGTGTGAGAAGTAAATTCTACCCTACAGTCTTAGGACTCAGGCCCTCAGACCACTGAATTTTTGTACTTGTTCAGTGAAATTGTTTAGTCCAAAATTTGTTTGGTCCAAACAACCTCTACGTCCTTCTTGAAATCTCCAGAGTTATGGGGACAGAGCTCTTGATTTATCAATTTCAGAGTGAAGTAACCATTTGGAGACATCTTTACTAAGGTAATCAGTTAAAAGCTGAATCCAAACTTTCATTTGGACGCTAAATGAAGAAAAGCAGAAGACTTCTGCTTCTGGCACATTGGAGCAACTAATACCAAATTTGTCCAACCATATAAACAACTTGAAAATTTTATAAAATAAATGAAACAAGTATTTTGAGGCACTAGATATCTTTTTCTTTAGATATCAGGCAATGCAAGCAAGACTGTGATCCTTGAGAAAGGGAATTAAATGAGATGAGCTCTACAATTTGCTTTGGATTTCTGTTCAGAAGCACTTTCTGGACTGCAGCACAGGGAGGAAAAACAAAAGTACACAGCAGTCTTGCCACATTGAGAAGGTTAAATGTTTGAAAAAATGATCACTGACTTGAAAACATAGCAACAGAGACTATGCAAACTAAAGCACAGGGAAAACGAAAAACTAATGAAAAGAAAAAAGCTCCTTGATGACTTCTAGGACCATATCATGGTCTATTGTTGTTTGTTGCCATTGAATTGGATCTGACTCACGGCAACCTTATGCAAAACAGAACAAAACATTGCCTGCTCCTGTGCCATCTTCATGATCCTTGATATGTTTGAGGCCATTTCTGCAACTATTGTGTCAACCCATCTCACTGACGGTTTCCCTTGCTTTTGCCAATCCTGTACTTTACCAATCATGGTCTAATACACATGCAATTGTGGTCTAAGAGGAGTAAAATGGGTACAGAAAAATATTTGATTAAATCATTAATTAAAAATTCCAAATGTAATTGTGGTTATTGGTGCCTTCAAGTCAGTTCCAACTCATAGCTACTCTATGTACCACAGAACAAGACACCACAAATCAAAGGTGTGGATTCTTCTTTGATCTTCCTTATCCGTTGTCCAGCTTCCCCATGCATACGATGCTATTGAAAATACCATGGCTTGGGTCAGGTGCACCTTAGCCTTCAAGATGACATCTTTGCTTTTCAAAACTTTAAAGAGGACCTTTGTAGTAGATTTGCCCGAAGCAATGTATGTTTTGATTTCTTGAGTGCTGCTTCCACGGGTGCTGATTGTGGATCCAAGAAAAATCAAATCCTTGACAACTTCAATCTTTTCTCCATTTATCATGATGTTGCTTATCGGTCCAGTTGTGAGGATTTTTGTTTTCTTTATGTTGAGATGTAATCCATACTGAAGGCTGTGGTCTTTGATCTTCATTAGTAAGTGCTTCAAATCCTCTTCACATTCAGCAAGCAAGGTTTTGTCGTCTGCATAAGCGCAGGTTGTTAATGAGTCTTCGTCCTATCCTGATGCCCCATTCTTCTTCATATAGTCCAGCTTCTTGAATACAAATAGGTATGGTAAAAGGATACAACCTTGACACACAGCTTTCCTGACCTTCAGTTGCTCAGTATCCACTTGTTCTGTCCGAACAACTGCCTCTTGATCTGTGTACAGGTTCCTCATGAACACAAGTGTTCTAGAATGTTATCCATAACATTCAGTGTTATGGCTAACAGTTGAATGCCTTTGCATAGTCAATAAAACACAGGTAAACATCCTTCTGGTATTCTCTGGTTTCAGCCAGGGTCCATCTGACATCAGCAATGATATCCCTGGTTCCACATCCTCTTCTGAATCGAGACTGAATTTCTGGCAGTTCTCTGTCAATATACTGCTGCAGCTGCTTTTGAATGATCTTCAGCAAAATTTTGCTTGCATCTGATATTAATGATATTGCTGGATAATTTCCGCATTCGGTTGGATCACCCTTCTTGGAAATAGGCATAAATATCGATCTCTTCCAGTCAGTTGGCCAGGAAGCTGTCTTCCAAATTTCTTGGCATAGACAAGTGAGCACTTCCAGCGCTGCATCTGTTTGTTGAAACATCTCAATTGATATTCCGTCACTTCCTGGAGCCTTGTTTTTCACCAATGCCTTAAGTGCAGCTTGGACTTCTTCATTCAATACCATCAGTTCCTAATCATATGCTACCTCGTGAAATGCTTGAACGTCAACTAATTCTTTTTGTATAATGACTGTGTGTATTCCTTCCATCTTCTTTTGATGCTTCCTGCATCATTTAATATTTTCCCCATAGAATCCTTCAGTATTGCAATTCAAGGCTTGAATTTTTTCTTCAGTTCTTTCAGCTTGAGAAACGCCGAGCATGTTCTTCCCTTTTGGTTTTCTATCTCCAGCTCTTTGTACAGGTCATTATAATACTTTGTTTTCTCAAGTCGCCCTTTGAAATTTTCTGTTCAGTTCTTTTACTTCATCGTTTTTTCCTTTTACTTTAGCTGCTCGATGTTTGTGAGCAAGTTCCACAGTCTCCTTTGACATCCATCTTGGTCTTTTCTTTCTTTCCTGTCTTTTCAATGACCTCTTGCTTTCTTCATGGGTGATGTCCTTGATGTCATTCCACAACTTGTCTGGCCTTCATTCATTAGTGTTCAAAGAGTCCAATCTATACTTTAGATGGTCTCTAAATTCAGGTGGGATATACTCAAGATTGTATTTTGGCTTTCATGGACTTGCTCTGATTTTCTTCAGTTTCAGCTTGAACTTGTATATGAGCAATTGATGCTCTGTTCCACAGTCAGCCCCTGGCCTTGTCCTGACTGATGATGTTGAGCTTTTCCATCATCTCGTTCCACAGATGTAGTCAATTTGATTTCTGTGTGTTCCATCTGGTGAGGTCCAAGTGTATAAAACGCCGTTTATGTTGGTGAAAGAAGGTATTTGCAGTGAAGAAGTCGTTGGTCTTGCAAAATTCTTTCATTCGATCTCCGGCATTGTTTCTATCACCAAGGCCATATTTTCCAACTGCCGGTCCTTCTTCTTTGTTTCCAACTTTCGCATTCCAATTGCCAGTAATCATCAATGCATCTTGATTGCATGTTCAATCAGTTTCAGACTACAGAAGCTGGTAAAAATCTTCAGTTTCTTCATCTTTGGCCTTAGTGGTTGGTGTGTAAATTTGAATAATAGTCCTATTAACTGGGCGTCCTTGTAAGTGCATGGATATTATCCTATCACTGACAATCTTATACTTCAGGATAGATCTTGAATGTTCTTTTTGTGATGAATTCAACAGCATTCCTCTTCAAGTCGTCTTTCCAAGCTTAGTAGACTACATGATTGTCCAATTCAAAACAGCCAATACCAGTCCATTTGAGCTCACTAATGCCCAGGATATCAATGTTTATGTGTTCCATTTCATTTTTGACAATTTCCAATTTTCCTGGATTTATACTTCGTACATTCCAGGTTCTGATTATTAATGGATATTTTGAGTCATGCCACATCAGCAAATGAAGGTCCTGAAAGCTTTACTCTATCCATGTCATTAAGGTCAACTCACTTTGAGGAGGCAGTTTTTCTCCAGTTGTCTTTTGAGTGCCTTCCAACCTGTGGGACTCATCTTCCAGCACTATAGCAGACAATGCTCTACTGCTATAAATAAGGTTTCCACTGGCCAAATCTTTTCAAAAGTAGACTGTCGGGTCCTTCTTCCTAGGTCGTAGTCTGGAAGCTCAGCTGAAACCTGTCCCCACGGGTTACCTTGCTGGTATCTAAATACAAGTGGCATAGCTCCCAGCATCACAGCAATACTCAAGCCTCCACATTATGACAAACTGACAGACACATGGGAGTAAAATGTAATAGAAATCTTAAATTCACCTGTACCCATTGTCGTTGAGTCAATTCTGAATGATAGTGACCTTATAGGAAAGAGTTGAACTGCCCCATATGGTTGTTTTCTTGGCTGTAACCTTTACAGAAGCAGACTGCCACACCTTTCTCCCTCGGAGCTACTCAGTGGATTTGAACAGCTGACCTTCCTGTTAGCAACTGAGCACTTAACCACTGTGCCATCAGGGCTTCTTTATAAATTCACATACCCAAGAAAATTAACAAACTTCAAGCAGAAGAAAGATAAAGAAAACCACACCAAGAGACATCAAAATCAAGTGATAGAAAATTGTAAAATTGGCACTATTCACAATACCCAAAAGGAAAACAACTTAAGTGCCTATCAACAGATGAATAAACAAAATATGGTATATCTATACCATGTAATATTACTCAAACATAAAGAGAAATGAAGTTCTGATACATGCTATGACATGAATTAACGTTGAAAACATTATACTGAGTGAATAAGTCAGACACAAAAGGACACATATTGTAGTATCCTACTTATATGAAATACCGAGAATATGAAAATCCACCAATACCAAAGAAGATTAATGATTACTAGGGGCTTGGGGGAGGTGGGATTAAAGGGGAAAACTGGTATATAAAGTCAGGGCCTAGGACACACACACTCACAGTGAAAGGACAGAAAAAGATAAGCTATGCAAACACTATTTACAGGAAAGCTGAAAATGGCTATATTAACACCTGACAAAATTTGTTTCAGTAAAAGAAATACTATCAGATATAAAGGAGGACATTTCATAATATCAAATCATCAACAAGAGATGACATTGCAAAATGAATATGCACCTAGTGTCAGAACCAAAAAAGGAAAACAGACAAATCCACAATTAACAGTTGGAGATTGAAACACTCTTCTCTTAGTAATTTATAGAACAAGTAGGCACAGAATCAGAAAGAATGTAGAAGATTCTGACAACACTGTCAACTGAGTTGAACAAATTGACATTTATAAATCTTTATACCCAACAGCAGGTGAATTCATATGCTCAACAACATTAGTATCAGGAAAATCACTAATTATCAGGGAAATCAAAAGTAAAACTACAATGAGATACCACTATAAACCAACTATACTGGCTAAAATTTTTGAAAGATTGACAATACTAAGTGCTAGTAAGGATGTGGGACAACAGGAACTCCCATACACTGCTGTTGGGAGTGTAAAATGGTCCACCCACTTTGGAAGACAGTTTGGTAGTTTCTTGTAAAGTTAAACTACACTTACCATGTTGTTGTTGTGTGCCATCAAGTTGAGTAGAACTGTCCCGTAGGGTTTCCTAGGCTGTAATCTTTTAACGGGAGTCAATTGTATCTTTTCTCCTGCATTGGTGGTAGGTTTAGAATGCCAACCCTTCAGTTAGCATCTGAGCACTTAGCCATTGCACCACCAAGGCTCCTACACTTACCATACAACCCAGTGATTCCACTTCTAAGTATTAACCCCAAATAAAAAATAACACAAAGACTTGTACGTAATGGCTTTATTTTGTGGTTGCATAAAACTGGAAACAACCGAAATATTTGCCAACATGTGAATGGATAAACAAAAGTTGGTACATCCATGCCATGTAGTGTTGTTAGGTGCCATCAAGTCAATTCTAACTCATAGCAACCACATGTGACAGAGTAGAACTTCCCCCACATTGTTTTCTTGGCTGTAATCTTTATAGGAACAAATCACCAGGTCTTTTTCATGCAGAACTTCTAGGTAGATTCCATTCGCCAAACTTTCAGTTAACAGTAGTGCTTAATCTTTCACCACCACGGCTCCTTCCATGTAATATGACTCAGTGATAAAACGGGATAAGCTTCTGCTACACACAACGACATGAATGAATCACAAAAAAATCACTCTGTACGAAAGCATCAAGACACGAGAATACACACTACATAATTCCATTTATATGAAGTAATAAAACAGGAAAAACTATAATTACAGAAAGCAAATTAGTTCTTGCCTGAGGCTGGCATTGGGTTCATAGATTAATTGTGAAGCCAAAAAGAAATTTTGCGGATGACGGAAAACTCTACCTTGACTGTGGTGATGGTTACACAGTCTACACATTTGTCGAAACTCACTAAACTCTTCCCTTAAAATTGTCATTTTATATAAATTTCACCACTATAAAGTTGTTTTGAAAAATAAGAAAAGCATCAGGACATAAATATTTAATGCTATGCAGTTAGATCTTCCAAGAATGTGTGAGTGCTTAACAAAAATGAGAGGGGAGATCATTTTTCTTTTTTTATGCTGAGTCTGCCATTACGTGGAACCCAGGGCACAATTCTTCCTGGCAGACAAGCTGCAGCAGAAGGGAGGGGAATCTTTCCCTGTTATAAAAACCTTATACCATCTTTTTCCCAATTACCTCATCAATTGGAAGGAACTTTCAGAAAACATCCAAGAGCAGAGATCAAAGTCACATCCAAGAGTAACTTCTACATTCACCATGAAAGCAAGTCTCAGAAAATCAGTTTTGGCAGAGAACAAGAAATTGTGCACAAGTCTCTGAATCATGGTTTTAATAATTAGGGACACTTGAGGTACCATTTTTATACATTAAAAATCAAAGTTGGGTGCTACGGCAATTCAGGAAGAAAATCTCTGAAATCATCTGTAGAAATAAGTGATGCTGACCACAGAGAAATTTAACCTTCACCAAGTCTCAGAAATTTCAACAACTGATCCTCTAATGCCCTTAAAACACATTATTTGGTCAATGGAATCAAAAATACGTGAGGAAGAAAATACAAAAGAATTCCTTCCTTATGCTTCTTCTTACAGGAGGTGAGAATCTCTGACACCAGAAAGAGGAGAAATTACTCTTTTTTTTTTTTAATTGTACTTTAGATGAAGGTTTACGGAACAAACTAGACACTCATCAAACAGTTAGTAGACACATTGTTCTATGACATTGATTAACAACCCCAAAACACGTCAACACTCTCCCTTCTCAACCGTGAGTTCCCTATTACCAGCTGTCCTGTACCCTCCTAACTTCTAGTCCCTGCCCCAGGGCTGGTGCACCCCTTTAGTCTTGTTTTGCTCCACGGGCCAGTTCAATCTTTGGCTGACAGGGTGTCTAGGGGACATACTCTCAGGGTTTCTCCAGTCTGTGTTAGGCCAACAAGTCTGGTCTTTCTTTTTGAGTTAGAATTTTGTTCTACATTTTTATCCAGCTCTATCTGGGACCCCCTATGTGATCCCTGTCAGAGCAGTCAGTGGTGGTATCCAGGACTAATCTTTCCCTGTGTTTTTAGTTTTCTTCATTTTTCCTTGCTCCCTAGGTGAAGTATCCTAGATGGCCACTCACAGGCTTTTAAGACCACAGATGCTACTCACCAAAGTTGAATGTAGAACATATTCTTTATAAACTATGTTATGCCAATTGAGCTAGATGTTCTCTGAGATCATGGTCCCTACAACCCTAAGCCCAGCAATTTGGTCCCTCAGGTAGTTTGGATGTGTCTATGGAGCTGCCATGACCTTGCCTTATACAGTTTGTGCTGGCTTTCCCAGTATTGTGTACTATCTTATCTTTCACCAGAGTTACCACTTAATCTCTTGTCGATTAAGTTTTTTTCCATCCCAACCCCTCCCCTCTCATAACCATCAAAGATTTTTTCTTTTTGTATGTAAACCTTTTCATGAGTTTTTACAGTAGTGGTCTCATACAATATTTGTCCTTTTGTGATTGTCTATTCATGTGACCGCTCTTATTTCTCTAGGATATATTCCTAGGAGTGGGATTGCTGGATCATATGGTAGTTCTATTTCTAGCTTTCTAAGGAAGCGCCGTATCTTTTTCCAAAATGGTTGTATCATTTTGCATTCCCAGCAGCAGTGCATAAGAGTTCCAATCTCCCCGCAGCCTCTCTCCAACTTTTGTTATTTCTTGTTTTATTGATTTGTGCTGGTACTGTCGGGGTATGATGGTATCTCATTGTGATTTTGATTTGCATTTCTCTAATGGCTAGAAATTGTGAGTATTTCCTCATGTGTCTGGTGGCAACTTGAGTGTTTTCTTTGGTGAAGTGTCTGTTCATTTAAGAGGAAAAATTATTCTATCTCTGGTTGAGAAATTAACTGATTACATAGGCTTAGGACCAATGAGGTTGCTTGTTTAGAATATGTTTTTTAAAGGTCTGATGTGAGTCTCAAGGATTCTAAGGAGATGTGTTTTATATTTCAACTGATTCTATCACTGATTGAGAGCTACATGGGGTAAAGAAAGAAGGTCTGGACCTGGGTCAAAGATCAGAATTATAACTTTGTCACTTGCTGAATGTGTGCTTTTTGGAAAAGTCACTTGATGTCTTTTGTTTCATTTTTATCTTCAAAGCAACTGTGCTCTGTGAAAGAAGAACTGGAGCCCTACAGGACATATAGAGTAGGAGGGCTGCTAAGGGAATGAAAAGAGCCTGAGGTCATAGGTGAAAATAGGGCCATAGTACTACAGGGGTGAAGTGAGAGGTGTAGCTCAGAAGTGAGGTAGTTGTTGTTTTTGTTGTTATGTGCCATCGAGTCAATTCTGACTCATAGCTACCCTGTGCACAACAGAACTAAATACTGCCCAGTCCTGCACCATCCATGCAAGTTTTGCTATGATTGAGCCCATTGTTACAGCCACTGTGTCAATCCATTTCTTCGAGGGACTTTTTCTTTTTCACTGACCTTTCACTTTACCAAGCATGATGTCCTTCTCCAGGAACTGATCCCTCCTCATAACATGTCCAAATTGTGTGAGACGTAGTCTCACAATCCTTGCTCCTAAGGAGCGTTCTGGTTGTACTTCTTCCAAGACTGGTTTGTTCATTCTTCTGGAAGCCCATGGTGTATTCAATATTCTTTGCCAACACCACAATCCAAAGGCGTCAATTCTGCAGCCTTCCCTATTCACAGTCCAGCTTTCCCATGCATATGAGGTGATTGAAAACACCATGGCTTGGGTCAGGCACACCTTAGTCCTCAAGGTAACATCTTTGCTTTTCAACACTTTAAAGAGGTCTTTCAGTTTGCCCAACACAATGCATCTTTTGATTTCTTGACTGCTGCTTCCATGGCTGTTGATTGTGGATCCAAGTAAAATGAAATCCTTGACAACTTCAATCTTTTCTCCATTGATCATGATGTTGTTTCTTGGCCCAGTTGTGAGGATTTTTGTTTTCTTTATGTTGAGGTGTAATCCATACTGAAGGCTGTGGTCTTTGATCTTCATCAGTGAGTGCTTCAAGTGCTCTTCACTTTCAGCAAGCAAGGTTGTATCATCTGCGTATCCTGGGTTGTTAATGAGTCTTTCTCTAATCCTGATGCCCCATTCTTCATATAGTCTAGATTCTTGGAGTATTTGCTCAGCATACAGATTGAATAGATATGGTGAGAGGATACAACCCTGACACACACCTTTCCTGACTTTAAACCATGCAGTATCCCCTTGTTCTGTTCAAACAACTGCCTCTTGATCTATGTACAGGTTCCCCATGAGCACAATTATGTGTCCAGGATTCCCATTCTCAGCAATGTTATCCGTAATTTGTTATGATCCACACAGTCAAATGCCTTAGCATAGTCAATAAAACACAGGTAAACATCTTTCTTGTATTCTCTGCTTTCAGCCAGGATCCATCTGACATCAGCAATGATATCCCTGGTTCCATATCCTTTTCTAAATCTGGCTTGAATTTCTGGCAGTTCCCCGTCAATATACTGCTACAGGTACTTTTGATCTTCAGCCAAATTTTGCTGGGATGTGATATTAATGACATTGTTTGCTGTTTTCTGAATTCGGTTGGATCACCTTTCTTGGGACTAGGCATAAATATGGATCTCTTCCAGTCAGTTGGCCAGGAAGCTGTCTTCCATATTTCTTGGCATAGATGAGTGAGCACTTCCAGTGCTGCATCCATTTGTTGAAACGTCTCGACTGGTATTCCACCAATTCCCAGAGACTTATTTTTTGCCAATGCCTTCAGTGCAGCTTGGACTTCTTCCTTCAGTACCGTTGGTTCCTGATCGTATGTCACCTCTTGAAATGGTTGAACATCGAACAATTTTTTTGGTATAGTGGCTCTGTGTATTCCTTCCATCTTCTTTTGATACTCCTTGCAACATTTAACATTTTCCTTATAGAATCCTTCAGTATTGTAACATGAGGCTTGAATTTTTTCTTCAGTTGTTTTAGCTTGAGAAATGCTGAGCATGTTCTTCCCTTTTGGTTTTCTATCTCCAGGTCTTTGCATATGTCATCATAATACTTTGTCTTCTCAAGCTGCCCTTCAGAATCTTCTGTTCAGCTCTTCTACTTCACCATTTTTTCTCTTTTGCTTTAGCTATTTGACGTTCCTGAGCAAGTTTCAGAGTCTCTTCTGACATCCATTTTGGTCTTTTCTTTCTCTCCTGTCTTTTTAACGACCTCTTTGGTCATTAGTGTTCAACGTGTCAAATCTATTCTCGAGATGGCCCCTAAATTCAGGTGGGATATACTCAAGCTTGTACTTTGGCTCTCGTTGACTTCTAATTTTATTCATTTTCAGCTTGAATTTGCATATGAATAATTGATGATCCAATCCACAGTTGGCCCCTGGCCTTGTTCTGACTGATGATGATGTTGAGCTTTTCCATTGTCTCCTTCCACAGATGTAGTCGATTTGATTCCATCTGGTAAGGTTCATGTGTACAGTTGCCATTTATGTTGGTAAAAAAAAGGTATTTCAATGAAGAAGTTGTCAGTCTTGCAAAATTCAATCATGGGATCTCCAGCATGGTTTCTATCACCAAGGCTATATTTTCCAATTACTGTCCTTCTTCTTCATTTCCAACTTTCACATTCTAGTCACCAGTAATTATCACTGCATCCTGATTGCATATTTGATCAATTTCAGACTGTAGAAGCCGGTAAAAATCTTCAGTTTCTTCATCTATGGCATTAGTGGTTAGTGCATAAATTTGAATGATAGTTGTATTAACTGGTCTTCCTTGTAGGAGTATGGATATTATCCTGTCATTGACAGCATTGTACTTCAAGATGGATCTTGAAATATTCTTTTTGATGATGAACACACCACCATTCCTTTTCAAGTTGTCATTCCCAACATACTAGACCATACGATTGACCGATTCGAAATGACAAATACCAGTTCATTTCAGCTCACTGATGGCTATGATATTGATCTTGATGTGGTCCGTTTCATTTTGGATGATTTCCAATTTTCCTACACTCCAAGTTCCAATTATTAATGGATGTTTGCAGCTGTTTCTTCTCATTTTGAGTCGTGCCACATAAGCAATTGAAGGTCCCGAAAGCTTGACTCCATCCATGTCATTAAGGTTGACTCTATTTTGATGAGGCAGCTCTTCCCCAGTCACCTTTTGAGTGCTTTCCAACCTGAGGGGCTCATCTTCTGGCTCTATATCAGACAATGTTCTGCTGCTACTCATAAGGCTTTCACTGGGTAATTCTTTTCAAAAGTAGACCACTGGATTCTTCTTCCTAGTCTGTCTTAGTCTGGAAGCTCAGCTGAAACCTGTCCACCATGGGTGACCCTGCTGGTGTTTGAATACCGGTGGCATAGCTTCCAGCACCACAGCAACACACAAGCCTCCACAGTACGACAAACGGACAGACCCATGGGGGTGGAGTGAGGTAGAGTCCCAAGGAATTCCCATAGACAACCCGATGGATGGTCTGTGGATTGGCTGGGCTGTCTTAAATAATCTCACCAGGTAGAGGAATAATACCTATCCTTCAAGATCTGATGAGGATTGAACAAGAGCATAAGTGCTTATCACAGTGCCTGGCAGGAAACAGCTTTCAGAAAAAAAGTTAAGTGTTCTGTCTGAATGTATTCCAAAAGATGAGCTACATATTTATGCAGTGGGAAGAATATATTTGTAAGAAATGTAAGGCATCAAAATATAACTTTCTCAATGGCATCGTGGATTCTGTAACATTCCCTGATGTTTCTTCCAACAATACACTAAGAAAATCAGTTGTCGTCAAATCGACTCCAACTCATGGCCATCCATGTGTGTCAGAGTAGAACTGTGCTCCATAGGGTTTCAGTGGCTGATTTTTCAGAAGTACATTGCCAGGCCTTTCTTCTGAGGAGCCTACAGTATAATCTTGAACCTTCAATTTTTTAGTTAGCAGTTGAGTGTGTTAACAGTTTTTTCCTCCACCAATAATATACTAAGAAAAAAAAACACAGTTGTTACCAAATTGACTCCAAGTCATGGGGAATCTGTGTGTGTCACAGTAGAACTAAACTCCATAGGATTTTCAATGGCTGACTTTTCAGAAGTAGATTGCCAGGCCTCTCTTCCAAGGCACCCTGGGTGACCAACTACCAACCTTCCAGTTAGCAGCCACTACATTAACTATTCCACCACCCAAGAACTCCAATATACCAAAGGACATATGAAATACTATATTCCTTTGAATGCTTGCAAGTAATATAATTCAGCTTGCCATCTGGAGAATCCTCCTAAGGCACCAAAGTTAAAAATTTTGTTGGTGGTGGTGGTGTCGTCAAGTCGGTTACGACTCATAGCAACCCTATGTGCAACAGAAGGAAACACTGCCCAGTCCTGCATCATTCTCGCAATCATTGCTATGCTTGAGCCCATTGCTACAGCCACTGTGTCAGTCCATCTCATTGAGGGTCTTTCTCTTTTTTGCTAACCCTCTACTTTTCCAAGCATGAAGTCCTTCTCCAGGGACTGTTCCCTCCTTATAACATGTCCACAGTATGTGAGACAAAGTCTCACCACCCTTGCTTCTAAGGAGTATTCTGGCTGTACTTCTTCCAAAATAGATTTATTTGTTCTTCTGGCAGTCCGTGGTATATTTAATATTCTTCACCTACACCATAATTCAAAGGCATCAATTCTTCTTCAGTCTTCCATATCTATTGTCCAGCTTTCACATGCAAGGTAAGAATAGGGAATGAAATCCAGATTTTATGCCATGGCATGCGCATGCTGTCCCCAGACTTTCTAGAAGGACTTGGGGTGAGAGCATGTCCCTTGAGTTAGTCTCCTTCATCCCAGTGTGTCCCCAAATCCAGAGCTGTGGCCAGGGATGCCCACTGTTAGAGCTTAATAACTATCCTTTCTACCCTGACTGATAGAACAGTAAACACACAAATAACTCTGCCTGACGAATCTAGAAGAAAGAGGGAGATAACAGAAGAACACAGACCGACAGATGTCCTGTCTTTATTTAGAAAAAGAAATAAAGTGGATTGTGGAATTCAAAAGAGGCAAGATTTTAGGTTCATCCCTGGCAACATCCTAGAACAGAATTATTTCTGCTTTGGATGCCAGGCTTTTAAAAGAAAGCAGGAAGAGTAAATGGGACAATTAAGCAGAGAAAGACCCCGCTGAGAAAAGTAAAGCTAACCGGCTGGCAGCCTCCTTGCTCCAAGGTTGCAACTCTATCAGGTTTCTAGTGGCGGAGGACGGATGGGAAGGACATCACAGACTATCCCAGTAGGATGGCAGTCCCGGGTCATTTGAGACAGATCCCTTGGGTGAGAAACGTCTGCTTCTCGTGCGCCTGCTTGGAACGTGCCCCCTGGCTCTCTAATCATGTGCATCAACAGCATTGGTGGAAAAGTTAAGGCATCTGGCATTTTCCAAGCCAAGCTGGGGCCAGTGAAAAAGCCACCTATCCATCATCTGTCCAGCCTATGGGATAACTAATTTCTGTGAACCAGAGGGATGTTCCTTCACAGTATGCAGGTGACAGAAGAATACAAATGACCTGTTTACAGGCGCCAGTGCTGAGCCGAGCAGCCAGCTAGGTGGAAAGCATGAAAATGCTGACAGATTTTAATATCTTGCTATCTAGCCATGGGAATGAGTATACAGACTCCCAGAAGCACCCACCACCTTGGAGGGGTGCTGCCTTTGCTACCCAGTCTTCAAACAAAAGCATTAGCTCTGTGGAACAACATTGACCTATCTGTTATTTTTCCATTCTTCCCTTCAACAAATGTTTGTGGAGTGCCCACTCTGTGCCAAGCACTGGGCTAGGTCTAACAGATACCAGCATAAATAATTCCAGTTACTCCCTCGAGGTAGCCAACATACCTGGTGGTCATACAGTCTTATGGACAAAGTAGGTGCAACCTCCTAGTCTTGGGAGGAGGGTGGGTCAGGTTTACTGGAGTTGACTCACCCACTTTTAAAGATTCCAGAGAGGGAGAAATCTTATAATTTTTAAGAATACCTTAGAAGCCTGACCATGTGGAAGCAATAACATATTTCCTTTCATTCTGTCTTCAGAACAGCAATTCTCATATTCACAAACATCCTGTCCTTTTTACCATGTAATAGGCATTATATTTCCCTTAGGGTAACTGGAGTCCCTGGGTGGTCCAAACCGTTAACATACTCAGCTGCTAACGGAAGGGTTGGAAGTTCAAGTCTACCCAGAGGACCCTTGGAAGAAAGGCCTGGTGATCTACTTCTGACACATCAGCTCTTGAAAACCCTATGGAGCACAGTTCTACTCTGACACACGAAGGGTTGCCGTGAGTTGGAATTGACTCCACTGTGGCTAGTTATGGATAATCCAGTTTGTCTTCTCACCTTCTCTAGGAGTTTCTGGGAAAGGAGAGAGTGTACTGGGATATGACACAGGGACAGGCTAACAATTTCCAGCCCTGCAGGTCAACACAAAGAGGGAAGGAGCTGAAGTAGAGGGTAGAAGTGACAGAGGGTAGAACAGGTCCAATGTCCCTGCTCCAGGTTTTGGCCAAGAGAATAAAAGGTAGCACCGGTAATTAGAGGGGGAAGAACGTGAGCAGCAGACTTTTACACTAGTTCCCATTAGATTCTGGAAGAGATAATCTTGAGGGTGCCCTCCCTTTGTGAACAAGTAGCAGAAATTCCTGCTGCCCTGGAGTGAATAGAGAAAATAATTCAGCTGGGTGCTGATGGTTTGGCCATAGGCCTGCCTTGGTAGAGGCAAGAGAGCCAAGCATGGATATGCCAAAGACTCAGGCGGTGTCTTGAGTCCCAGGAGAAGCTGAGGGGAGACAAATTAAACCAAGGGTCCTGGCTAAGCCAAGGAAGCTGTAACCATGAATTATACCTGCACCCAACTTCAGGCACAAATGGCAGCCAAGACTGGGGCAAGAAACAGTGCCACTGAGGCCAGAGAAGTCAGATCTGAGGACCCTTTTGTTCTGAGGGCAGAAAATAGTAGGGGAAAACTGAAAGACCATTCAACCCACAGGGACCTCTTAAATTATTACACCAGCAAAAGGATGGTCATTAACAGTGGCTACCCAAGAATGGTAGAATTTTAAGTGATTTTTAGTTTCTTATTTGCTTTTATGTATTGTTTAGATTTTCTATAATGAGCTTGAATGATTTATATAATTTTAAACTGCTATTTTCATCATATTAAGATTACTGGATTGGACTACATCAATTATCCCCCCTCCCACATATAAAAATTCTTATCTCTTCTGCTATTTAGTGGGTTGAGCTCTAAAAATGATCAGTCATAGAGAATAAAAGCTACCTTTTCTCTGTAGTCTCAGTTTAGAGTAAATAAATTTGTAACTACCTCTGCATTCCAACCCTCATCACCGTATTGGAAATCCAGATCCCATTTTGTCTCTTTGTTCTGACACCTTTGTGCTTCAGAGACACACTCTCCTGTGATTCTTAATTTCCGTTAGGCCCGGCATGCTCTTATATCTAGTCTTTATTTACCTTTCCCACACTTTATGGGCTCTTCCTATTGAGATAAAGATTCACACTAACTAAAAAAGGAGAGAGAGTAGATTCAACAACTGGTTTCCTTTGTTTTCTTTTGTAATCGGTGCATGTATTCAGTCAAATACATAGTTCCTTTTCAACATCCCTAGTAACCTTTTTTTTAGTAACCTTTAGCTAAATTGCCCATGACATTCGACAAACAAAAGGCAGGACTCCAAACAAGGAGGCTCAGCAAATTAAACAGAGAGGGCCCAATTTAACACTCTCAACACAGACTCAAGAGAAGGAATAAGTGAATCTCTAGGTAAGCAATATGATCAAGAGAAAGGAACAAAGTTTCAATGGACCGAAGTGAATTCTTTTAAGTACAGATTATAAGTAGCAGTAGTATTAATACTAGTATTAACCACAATAATAAATGAAAAAAAATGAATAACTGGGGAGGTAGGAAAATCCCCTGGTTTGGGTTTGGGGATACCAGAAACCCTCACAGCAGTTATTTTCTGGTGTGAACACCCCTTTGCAGTCCATGTGAAATCAGGCAATCCCAGTCACCTCTTTCTAGGCTAAAAGCCCCCCTCAAGTTCCTCTGTTAGGATTCTTTAATCCTCTCCCCTAGTTCTGTAGGCCTAGGGTAGCAAAGCCCTGTACAGCACAGACCAATGCATATAGTGCAGCCAGTCTACACACAAGGAAAATGCTGGCCACCCAGATTTTTGTAAAAATTTCTTCTTCTACACCCCAAATTACAACTTGCCTCATTGCCAAGTTTCCCAGGAAACCACCTATCAATTTCTGTCAATATAGATTTGTCTGCAATTTCTAAAATTTTAAATAAATTGTATCATCTATAATCTGTGCATGCCTGGGTTTCTTTCTACTGATTTTTTTTTTTTTTTCCTTCTTTATAGATCTTATTTTCTTGCTTCTTTGAATTCCTGGTAATTTTTATGAGATGTCAAGCACTGTGAATTTTGTCTGGGTGAGTTTTAGATATTTTTGTATTCTAATAAATATTATTTATCTTTCTTCTAGGAGTTCCTGGGTGGTGCAAAAAAATAATCCCTTGATTATTAGTCAAAAGATTGGCAGTTAAAACCCACTCAGAGCTACCTCGGAAGAAAGTCCTGGCAATTTGTTTTTCAAAGGTCACAGCCTTAAAAATCCTATGGAACACAGTTCCACTCTACACAAATGGGGTTACGATGAGTTGAAATCAACTAACAACCACAACAGCCTTCTTCTGGACTGCAGTTAAGTTACTTGAAAGTAGTTTGATCCTTTCAGATGTTGTTTTTATGCTTTCCTGGTGTTTACCTGTGTTTTATTACGTAAAGGCATTCGACTGTGTGGATCATAACAAATTATGGATAACATTGTGGAGAATAGGAATTCCAGAACACTTAATTGTGCTCATGAGGAACCTGTACAAAGATCAAGAGGCAGTCGTTCGAACAGAACAAGGGGATGCTGAGTAGTTTAAAATCAGAAAAGTTGTGTGTCAGGGTTTTATCCTTTCACCATACTTATTAATCTGTATGCTGAGCAAAATATCCAAGAAACTGGACTATATGAAGAATGGGACTTGAAGATTGAAGGAAGACTCATTAACAACCTACAATATGCAGATCACACAATCTTGCTTGCTGAAAGTGAAGAGGACTTGAAGCACTTACTGATGAAGATCAAAGACTACAGCCTTCGTATGGGTAAAACACGTCAACATAAAACAAAAATCCTTACAAATGGACCAATACACAACATCATGATAAATAGAGGAAATATTGAAGCTGTCAGGGATTTTGTTTTACTTGAACACACAATCAACAACCATGGAAGCGAGGGTCAAGAGATCAAGTGACACACTGCATTGAGCAAATCTGCTGCAAAAAAAAACCTATTTAAAGTGTTAAAAAGCAAAGATGTCACCTTGAGGACTAAGGTGAGCCTGACCCATGCCGTTGTATTTTCAATCACCACATATGCATGAGAAAACTGGACAATGAATAAGGAAGACTGAAAAAGAATTGACTCCTTTGAGTTACGGTGTTGGCCAAGAAGGTTGAATATACAATGGTCTGCCAAAAGAACAAACAAATCCATTCTGGAAGAAATACAGCCAGAATGCTCCTTAGAAGTAAGGATGGTGAGACTTCATCTCACATACTTTGGACATGCTATCAGGAAAGACCAGTGCCTGGAGAAGGACATCATGCTTGGTAAAACAGAAGGTCAACAAAAAAAGAGAAAGACCCTCAACAAAATGGATTGACACAGTGGCTGCAACAAAGGGCTCAAGTATAACATGGATTGTGAGGATGGTGCAGGATCAGGCAGTGTTTCATTGTGTTGTACATAGGGTCGCTGTGAGTCAGAACAGATCTGAAAGTGCCTAGTAACAACAACAGCAAGGTGTGAACCACTGCTTCTCTATCTGTAGCTTTCGTGTTGCTGTGATGCTAGAAGCAATGCCACCACTATTTCAAATGTCAGCAAGGTCACCAACATTGGATGGTTTTCAGCAGAGCTTCCAGACTAGGAAGAAGGACCTGGCAATCCACTTCTAAAAAAAACTGGCCAGGGAAAATGTTATGAATAGCAATGGAACATTGTCTGATATAGTGCCAGAAGATAGGTCCCTCAGTTTGGAAGGCACTCAAAATACAACTGGGGAAGAGATGCCTTCTCAAAGTAGAGTAAGTCTTAATGATGTGGATGCAGTAACGCTTTTAGGACCTTCATTTGATGATATGCCACAATTCAAAATGAGAAGAAAGAGTGAAACAGCTGCAAACATCCATTAATATTTGGAACATGAATGTACAAAGCATGAATCTAGGAAAATTGGAAGTTGTAAAAAATGAAAAGGAACGCTTGAAGATAGATATATTGTCCACTGTGCTCGGACTGACAAATTGAAAAGGAATGCCATCACATTTATTGTCAAAAAGAACATTTCAAGATCTATTCTGAAGTAAAACACTGTCAGTCATAGGATAATATCCATATGCCTACAAGGAAGACAAGTTGATACAAATATTATTCAAATGTATGTACCCAAACATGAAGAAATTGAAGATTTTAACCAACTTCCACAGTCTGAAATTGACCAAACATGAATTTAAGATGCATTGATAATTACTTGTGATTGGAATGAGAAAGTTGGAAACAAAGAAAAAGGATATGTAGTTGGAAAATATAGCCTTGGTGATAGGTAGGATGCTGGAGATTATATGTTAAAATTTTGTAAGAACAAAGACTCGTCAATTGGAAGTACTTTTTTTTTCGACCACATAAACTGCAACTAGGCATGTGGACCATGCCTGATGGAACACACAGGAATCAAAGCAACTACATCTCTGGAAAGAGACTATGGAGGAGCTCAATATCATCAGTCAGAACAAGGCCAGGGGCTGACTGTGGAACAGATTATCAACTGCTCATATGTAAGTTCAAGATGAAGCTGAAGAAAATTAAAACAAGTCCAAGGGAGCCAAAGTACAACCTTGAGTATATCCCACCTGAATTTAGAGACCATCTCAAGAATAAATTCAACGAGCTGAACATTAATAACTGAAGACCAGGGAAGTCAAGGATATCATACATGGAGAAAGCAAAAGGTCATTAAAAGACAGCAAAGATAAAAAAAGAACAAACTTGATGTCAGAAGAGACTCTGAAATGTGCTCTTCAATGTAGAGTAGCTAAAGCGAGAGGAAGAAATGATCATATAAAAGCTGAACGGAAGATTTCAAAGGGCCGCTTGGGGAGACAAAATATTATAAGGAAATACACAAAGACCTGGAATTAGAAAACCAAAAGGAAAGAACAAGCTCCGTATTTCTCAAGCTGAAAGAACTGAAGAAAAAACTCAAGTATCAAATTACAGCGTTGAAGGAATCTTTGGCGAAAATATTAAATGACACAGGAAACATCAAAAGAAGATGAAAGGAATACACAGTCACTGTACTGAAAAGAATTGATCAATTTTCAACCATTTCAGAAGTTAGCATATGATCAAGAGCCAATGGTATTGAAGGAAGAAATCCAAGCTACACTAAAGGCCCTGGCAAAAAACAAGGCTCCAGGAATTGACAGAATACCAACTGTCATGGATTGAATTGTGTCCCCCCAAAATATCTGTCAACTTGGCTAGATCATTATTCCCTTGTATGATTGTCTACCATCTTATCTTCTGATGTAATATCCCTACGTGTTGTAAATCCTATCACTATGATGTAATAAAATGGATTAGGGACAATTATACTGATGAGGTCTACAAGATTAGGTAGTGTCTTAAGCCAATCTCTTTTGAGATATAAAAGAGAGAAGTGAGCAGAGAGGCATGGGAACCACATACTACCAAAAAAGCAGTGCCAGGAGCAGAGCATGACCTTTGGGCCTGAGGTTCCTGTGCAGAGATGCTCCCAGACCAAGGCAAGACTGATGACAAGAACCTTCCTCCAGAGCCAACAAAGAGAGAAAGCCTTCTCCTGGAGCTGACACCCTCAATTTGGACTTACAGCCTACTAAACAGTGAGAGAATAAATTTCTCTTTGTTAAAGCCATCCACTTGTGGTATTTCTGTTTTAGCAGCACTAGAAGACTAAGATACTAACTGAGATGTTTCAATGAATGAATGCAACACTGGAAATATTCACTCGTCTAAGCCAAGAAATTTGGAGTACAGTTACCCACCCAACTGACTGGAAGAGATCCATATTAGCACCCACTCCAAAGAAACATGATTCAACAGAATGTGGACTTTATCAAACAATGTCATTAATATCACACACACACAAAAAAACCCAAACCTCTTGCTGTCGATTCCAACTCACAAACTCATAGATTAGAACTGCCCCATAGAGCTTCTTAGGAGCAGCTGGTGGATTCCAACTGTCAACTTTCTGGTTAGCAGCCAAGCTCTTAGCCACTGTGCCACCAGGGCTCTACTAATATCACACACAAGTAAAATATTGCTAAAGATGATTCAAAAATGGTTGCAGCAGTACAACAGCAGTGAATTGGCAAAAGATCAAGCCTAATTCAGAAGAGGACATGGAATGAGGGATATTATTGCTGATGTCAGATGGATATTGGCTAAAAGCAGATAATACCAGAAGGATGTTTACCTGTGTTTTATTGACTACGAAAAGGCATTTTACTGTGTGAATCATGACAAATTATGGATAACATTGAGAAGAATGGGAATTCCAGAACTTAATTTGGTCACGCGAAATCTGTACATAGACCAAGAGGTAGTTGTTCTAACAGAGCATGTGGATAATTAATGGTTTAGAGTCAAGAAATGTGTGTGTCAGGGTTGTATCCTTTCACCATACTTTTTCAATCTGTATGCTGAGCAAATATTCAGAGAAGCCGTGCAATATGAAAAAGAATGGGGCATCAAGATTGGAGGAAAACTCAGTAACAACCTGCAATATGCAGATCACACAACGTTACTTCCTGAAACAGAAGAGGACTTGAAGCACTTCCTGATGAAGATCAAAGACTACAGCCTTCAGTATGGATTACACCTCCACATAAAGGAAATAAAAAACCTCATAGCTGGACCAATAAGCAACATCATGATAAACAAAAAATACTGAAGTTGTCAGGATTTCATTTTACTTATATCCACAATCAACACCAATGGAAGCATCAGTCAAGAAATCAAACGACATGTTGCATTGGGTAAATCTGCTGCAAAAAACTTCTTTGAAGTGTTAAAAAGCAAAGATGTCACTTTGAGGACTAAGGTGCGCCTGACCCAAGCCATGGTATTTTCAATCACCTCATATGCATGCAAAACCTGGACAATGAATAAGGAAGACTGAACAAGAATTGATGCCTTTGAATTATGGTGTTGGAAAGAATATTGTCAACATGGACTGCCAGAAGAACAAACAAATCTGTCTTGGAAGAAGTACAGAAAGAATGATCCTTAGAAGCGAGGATAGCTAGACTTTGTCTCATGTCCTTTGGACATGTTATCAGGAAGGACCAGGCCCTGGGGAAGGACATCATGCTTGGTAAAGTAGAGGGTCGATGAAAAAGAGGAAGACCTTCAATGAGATGTATTGACACAGTGGCTGCAACAGTGGGATCAAACATAGCAACGGTTGTGAAGATGGTGCAGGATCAGGCAGTATTTTGTTTTGTTATACACAGGGTTGCTTTGAGTCAGAACTGACTCAATGGCAGGCACCTAACAACAAGTGTGAACAGAACAGCCTTAGGCTGAGGCTAATTTTACCCCACCACTGAGGTGATACCATTCTGATTACTTTACTCAGTACCTTATGAAACATGTATTTTCCACTCTGACTGATAGGAACAGAAGCTACTTCTAATCTTGTATGAACGCCAGAGATTTTTCCCTCTATTTCTTTCGAGTGGTTCTTTCTCACCTCTGGTAGTTTCCTTACATGTATGACTTAACTCAACCAAAGACTCACTGGGACCCCTCTATAGCTCTCTAGGGCTCCTTTCTATGGAACTCTCTCCTCGCTAGTATTCTGCCCTGCAAAATCTAGCATCCTTTTCCCCAAACTCCCAGCTGCATTTCCTTAACTTGGAAACATCACCAGGCTCCACCTGGGTTCCCCATCTGCCATGGATTGAATTACATCCCCCCCTCCCTGCAAAAAACAATATGTGTATCAATTTGTCTGGGCCATGATTTCCAGTATTGTGTGATTTTCCTGTATGTTGTAAATCAGCGCTGCAGTTGTGTTAGTGAGGCAGGATTCAATCTACAAGATTGGATTGTGTCTTGAGGCAATCTCTTGAGATATAAAAGAAAGAAGCAAGCAGAATGACAGGGGGACCTCATACCACCAAGAAAGCAGTGCTGGGATCAGAGAGCATCCTTTGGACCTGGGGTCCCTGCAGGGAGAAGCTCCTAGTCCAGGGGAAGATTGATGAGAAGGCCGACACAGAGAAAAAGCCTTCCCCTGGAGCTGACACCCTGAATTTGGACTTTTAGCCTACTTTACTGAGAGAAAATAAACTTCATTTTGTTAAAGCCATCCACTTGTGGTATTTCTGTTATAGTAGCACTAGATCACTAAGACACCATCTTAACACTACAATCCAGAAACTCTCTCCAGGAAGAAAGCTAAGGCAACCATAGGGCTCTCCTCATTTGTTTCCCCTTTCTCAAGGCTCACTGTCTTGAGTATGTCTGAAATTGTTGTTTCATATGATTTACCCAGTTTTTAGTTGTTTCAGGTGAGAGGGTAAACCCAATTCCTCTTTCTCCATCATATCCAAAATCAGAAATACTTGAAGCGACTTCTGTCTTCTCATATTAAAAAAAAGAAAAAGGCTAAGCTCTCCATATACATGTGTATCATTGATTACTGACTTGAGGGCTTTGCTTTAGGATGAAGTGGTGAAAAGCCAACAATTACCATAGAAAGTCTCTAAACACTTAGATGAGGAAGGTTCACATTTGCCACCCAAATCCTTACCAGTTATTCACTCAATTTCTTTAGGACAAAAAAATCTTCCTTTTTGGAGTAGGGCTGGATTGTATGGTTATCTACTGCTGCATAACAAATTATTACAAACTTAGTGGCTTAAAACAACATACATTTATTATCTCATAGTTTCTGTGGGTCAATGTTATGGCCACGGCTTAGGCAGGTACTGGACAAAGGATGTCACAACGCCACAATCAAAATCTTAGGTGACCTGCATTCTCATCCAGAGGCTCAAATGGAAGAATTCACTTCCAAGCTTATGCAGGTTGTTGGCAAAATTCATTTAGCAGCCACCTTCCAATCCTAGAAAACCAACCAAACCCATTGCCATCACGTTGATTACGACTCAGAGCGACCCTAAAGGACAGGGTAGAACTGTCCCATAGTTTCCAAGGAGAGCCTGGTGGACTTGAACTGCCAACATTTTTGGTTAGCAGCCATAGCTCTTAACCACTATGCCACTGGGGTTAGAGGCCACCTGCAATTCCTTGTAATGTGGGCTTTCTCAACATGACCACTTACTTCATCAAGCCCACAAGGAGAGTTTCTAGAACAAGTCTCCTTGTAAAATGAAGTCTTATATAACATAACCTAATTACAGGCCTGACACCTGCAAACTTTGCCGTAGTCAAGTGGTTCGAAACCTGTCCTACCCAAAATCGAAGGGCAGGGGTTATTCCAGGGTATGAATACCAGAAAGCAGTGATCATTAAGGGTTACTCTAAGGTCTGTTCGCCACAGATTGTGACATGGAAAGCAGTTCTCTACCTTCCAAGTGTTCTGTGCTTAGGAATAGGAGGGAATATGTATGTGTTTTTTTGGATTTTTGTTTGTGTGTGTGTTTTAGGTGCGGAAATAATCAGCCCCTTCTGGGCTGCAGCCTCTTCTATGAAGACGTTACAATTATCTTCTCCTTGCTTCTAGAGTCACCATGCATTTGTTGAAATATTTCATTGCTGGTAGTTTCCCTCCATTTCTTTTCAATTTTATGGGTTTTTAACTCTTAAAATTCTTTTATTATTATTTTAATAGAGTCTTTCTGGAGGAACAATATACTACTTCGTGGTCAATCTTAAAGTGGATGTCAGGATAAAGGTTACTTAGGTAAGATTTGAACATTTAATTGCAAATGTGCTACTCTCATGCTCTTTTTAAAATATTTTGATAAATATCTTTGAGGATTTCTTAAAATAATACTATTTATATGACAGACTTAAAAGAGAAAAGCTAAGGAACAAAATTATGCCCGGATACAGAATTCCAAGTTCCAAGTAAGTGGGGCTTTTCCTAATATTCAGAAAAAGAGGTAGTTCATAGGTACCATAATTCATTCAGAGTGGCCAGCTATAATCAGAGAAGCAGATGGTGACTTTGGTTCATTTTGATGTGGTGCCCTGAGGAACTCTCATTTTCTTGACTTTTTTTATACAAAAATCCAAGAATTTTGCATAAACTTCTCTGTATATGTAATGCATTCATAGGTGAACATCAAACTGCTTTAAAAAAAAGCATCAACTAGACTAGACAATTGACCCAGACACAGCCACTAGTGAGCAAGGAGGGAGAGGGATGTGTTTGATAGTCAACAAAAAATAGTGGGCATTACTGAATAATGGCAGGACGACCTAAATATTTCCATCAGATGTGGTTTTTCTCTACCTGCTGTAAAATAGGAATTTATATATAAGTCCTTTCACTGCTTTAGCACAGAGAGAAGAAAGCTTTTTATTAATCAAGACTTCTCTGGTGGAAAACAGCATGGGGGCAGTGTCTGACCTCTTCCACCTTCACAAAGGGCAAGGAAAACCAAGATCAACAGCCCAAGGCTGATTCCTATGAGGTGGGGGGTCAGAGATACGCCTCCTCTCTCTGCCATTTTTACCAATTCTGACACCAACCGTCCCTCCCACAGCACTCTCCACTGGGTTTGATAATTCATTGCAATAGCCACACAGAACTCGCAGACCCCACTCACATTTATAGGGTTTATTAGGGAAGTAACAGTTACAATTCAGGCTCAGGAAACTCAAGATACTGTTCTTCCATCAGAACAGCCTCTTCCCAGCAGCGCCTGCCTGGCCCTCAGTCTCTGCCCAAAGGTATTCAGCTTTCTCTCTCCATGGCCCAGGAAGCCCACCATGCTGTCTTCTGCTGTGGGGGTCTCTCCTTCCTTAGTGGTGGACTCCTCCTCTCTGCTTTGGAATTGGCTCTTTTAAGGCAAAACTGACCAATCCCCTTGGTAGGCCACAATTACCCTATCACAAAATCACCTGGGTGGGAGTTACAAGAGCATGGTTAGAAAAGCCACACTCAAAAGCAGTTAATAGCATCACACATGAGCATCCACAGCAGGTGCAACAGGCATGTTTGCAGGTGTAGAAGACAGTCACACATCTGTTTATTCCAGCATTGCATGAACCTGTGCAGTAGTCAGTAGGAAAAGAAATAGGTACCTGGATACGTGGGTATATGTTCATAAAAATTTTAAAGTCTGAAAATCTAGTAATTATTGAGATACTATTTTATGCAATAATGATAAAAAATGATAACAGCCAGAATTTATTGAGTTCTTCCTAATATACACAGTCTAAGAGATTTTCATATTATCACGATGTCTCTATTTCTAATCTTTTTTTTGCCTCAGACCTCTCCTTAACACAAGAGGTTTCAGTAGAGAACCCTTATCAGACCATACCAGAGACAACTGTATTGTTTCTGTTTCGTTTCTGCTGCAGCTCTGGGGACATCATGAAATAAGTGTCATTCTCCCATTGAGATTTCTTTATCTTAAAATTCTATTAACTCTGCCCAACTGAGTTCTAACATACACATGTAAACAACACAAATACATAGGAACACACAATTTTAACTTTCACTCACTCAACCTGTCTTTTCCCATCTTCATCACAACCCTTTCTTGATTGATTTCTTGACATCGATATAAGCCTTATCTTATTGCTACAATCGTCACTGTTAATAACTACTCTTAAATTTATTATTACAGCAACTGTGGTTACAATTTGGCTCATGGTGGCTCACACTTATTCTTTATTTGGCTAACTTGACAAGGATTCCTTGATTGCTTGTTACAGGTCCAGAATATTACTCTGCACTGTAGTGAATAAACCAGTATAAGACCTGTCTCTACTTATAATCCAGCCAGGAAAGAGGAGGTGTGATGATTTAGACTGTGTGTCAGCTTGGCTGGGCGATGATTCTCAGGGACTTGAGATAACAGCTCGCCTGCCAGTGGGGTTCACCAGCCCCTGTGGCTACGTGAATCAGGAGTAGCCTCTATCCTGATCCATGGACTTGAGACATTCCAGCCTCTACAATTGCATGAGCCATTTCCTTGATATAAATCAATATATATATGTAGATAGATTTATATGCGTTACTGGTTTTGCTATTCTAGAGAGCCCAGCCTAACACAGAAGGAGTAAAAGAAGAAGAGAAAGTCATAAAACAACATAATGTGCTGAGTTTAATATAATTTTTCCCTTTTAAAATCTCCTACTTCCACCTCCACTTGCACCTGTTCCTGAATTTCCCTGGAGATAGTTCCCTCATTTTGTATCTATTCTGTCCAGTTAGGTAAGATATGAGATCTTGTCAGAGTGGATACTTTGGTAACTCAGCACAGTGGCAGACTCTCAGTAAATATTTTGGGAACAGCCAGGTGTATGAATGATGATGACATCCTTACTGCCTGTTTCCTGTGTCTGAATTTCAAGGGGTGCAGAGAGAGAGCGAGAAGCTTCAGCTCACGGTCTTGACTCTGGAGAGAGCTGTCAAATCTACCTGGGTAGTTGCTGAGTAGTCTAAGGGAACAAGACATGAATCAGGAATTTAAAAATTACATGATGCATCTGAAAAAAATAGCACCTAATAATAATAAGCATAAAGCGTTTGGGGACTCAGTTAATATTCTTAAATACTACAATATGGTTTAGTATTGTAGTACCTAAAACTGTAGTGAAACTCTAATAAGTAAATTATAAAAGCCAGTTGCCATCGAGTAGACGCCAACTCATGGTGACTCCATGTGTGTTAGGGTAGAACTCTGCTCCACAGGGTTTGGAACAGCTGTTTTTTTGGAACTAGATTGCCAATCTGGGTGAACTCAAATCCCCAGCCTTTTGATTAGCAGCTGAGTATGTTAACATTTGTACCATTCAGGTACTCCAAGTAAAATATAAAAGTGTAATTATAGTCCCTGCCTGTCATGTTTTTCCCTGCCTATAAAAAAATAAATAAATAATTTTTTTAAAAAAATTTTATACACTGAAGGGAACAGTTCTAAAGCAGATGATGGGATTAGACTTTAATTTTGATTTGAACTATAACATCCTTTTCTTTTTGTTGTTGCCATATTTGAGAAAATTTAAAGGTAGACTTATTCTTGGGTTTGTATGACAGAGGCATGGTAACTACACTGAATATGCCAGTATGCCTGCCCTACCCTAGCTCTGGCCAAAGGAGAGGTGATCGCTTATTGGATCAGAGATGGCCGATGTTAAGGGTAACCTGGCTGAAGCCTTGGCAAGTCTAGTATAGTGGTCAAGAGCAAAACGTGTTGCCCAGTCAGGCCATGCAGACTGTCTCTGTATGCAGTTTGGATGGGGAAGTAAAAGGGAATCGGCCAGCAAGTGGGTGGTGAGAGGCATAAAAATAAAATATGCAAAGACAAGTAGAGGCCAAGAGAATAGCATAGTCATACAGGTGAAATAAGTTAACTGAATCATGGAGCTGCCTTGGAGCTTCCAGCATGGCTACTCTGTGTTCCTCTGATAGTTACTGCTGTTCCCCCTCCCCCCCCCCAAAAAAAGGCTATTGCTGTAGATTCTGACTCATAGTGCCATTAGTCTTCCCATAATTCCATTGTTAGAGGTAGCTGTAAGTTCCTGACCATCAAAGGCCCAACCCAACACACTATCTCCTATTTCCCTTCATTGCTGTCCTTGACTCTCAAATATCACAATAATTTAGAAGAATACAATGTAGTGAATATTGTTAGTCACTAGCTGACATCTCTTCCCACCTGCAGCCTTCTTTTTTTACTGAGACCTGCGATACGGAGAAAAATTCTCCCAGAGGCTCCCGAGATGTTCTCTTATTTCTAAGAAAAAGTTATTGGAAGACACACTCTCTTTTTCTTCTGGTTGTCGGCATATCTGAGGAAAGGGCTGACACTGAGGGTGGTAAAGGCAAGAGGTAGAACAGCCTGGGGCCTTGATGACATACCTGAACCACTAATTTGACCTGAAGTCAAATCTATGCCTGGACTGGCCATTATTTGAACTCTTTTAAAACTCTTTATTGTTTAACCCTGTTTGTATTAGGGTTCCTGTTACTTCAACTCAAAAGTATGCTTGAGCCTAAGCCGTGTCTGCCCAGGAATTGAAACCTGTCTGAGAGTGTTTGGCAGATGTGTGGTATGTGGCAGTGAATGGCATGCCAGGATGCACCAGAAAAACAGTTGCCTGAAAGACAGGGAATCCTTTTTGGAACAAATCCTTCTGAAGGAAACTAAGGTCAGAGAGTCCAGTTTGGTGCAGTTTACCAGAGGGGAAATGATTTAGAGATAGTGTGGTGTTTATCACTTGGATTTGTCCTGGCTAGCTCCTGATCACCTCATGTCTTGGACCCATCAATAGAGAGCTATGAGTGAACACTGATGACATTAGTTTCACTTAAACACACCAATACACACATATACACACATGCATTCACATGCACACACAACACCTTGGCAAGGAACTGAGATGTGAAGCATTATCGGTTTTATGTCCCACCAACAGAGGGTAATTCTACAGGAAATAGAGATATCCTGGCCTCTTTTACCTGTCAGGAAGGATAAAGTTATGATTCAGTAAGAAACAACCCCCGCATCTCAGGGGCTTAAACAAAACAGAGGTTTATACCTCACTCATGCTACATGTGCATCTCAGGTCTGTTGAGAGCTCTGGTCCAAGTCTTACTTTTTCTGAAACTGAGGCTAATCAAACAGCCACCATCTGCAACATGGGAGAAACCTGCATTGCCCTTAAAGCTTCTGCCCAGAAGTGACATCTGTCACTTCCACTCCCTTGACCTTAGTCGAAGGATACCCCATGACTACACCTAGCTCAAGTCAGCAGAGAAGTGTGATCCTACCAAACATCTGGGTGGAGAGAGGGCTAGAAAATGTGTAAACAGCCCTAGTGACTGCCACTTCCCTACACAGCACCAGCCAAAAAAACAAATGTAGTGCCTAGGGCACTGGGTCTGGGTTTAGGGTTGTTATGAGTTGGGATAGACCTGATAGCAAAGGGTCTGGTCAACGGAGTTAGGATTGTCAAGAGTGTCCACTCTGCACTGGGAAGAATGTTCTAAAAGAGGAAGTGGTTTAATTTCTGTGCACTTGGGAAGTGGCCACATGATTTCACAGCCTTACTGAGGCAGAGATCTTGACATTGGGCAACAACATCACCAAAAAGGACCAGAGAGAAAGACATTAAAAACACACACACAACAACAACAAAGGTGAAGTAAGGTTTACACAACTAATAAACAACACTTACTTTGCTCTTACTTGATGCTAAAAAAAAAAACTAGTTAAAGTGATTTTCATTTATTTACCCATTTAAATCACTTACTCCTCATAGTAAAGTTATGATGGAAGGTTTTATTGTCCCATTTCACTAACGAAAAAAGTGTAAAATACGAAGTCTTTATTTGACTCCTGGTTCTGCCACTTCGAGCTGCTTAAAAAATCCCTAAAACCAAACCAGTTGCCATTGAGTTTATTCTGACTCATGGCAACCCCATGTGTGCAGTGTAGAACTGCTTCACAGGGTTTTCAAGGTGATCTTTTGGAAGCAGATAGCCCAGCCTTTCTCCCAAGATGCCTGTGGGTGGACTTGAACCACCAACCTTTCAGCTAGTAGTCGAGCTCTTAACAATTTGCACCACCCAGGGACTTCTTCAAGCTGCTTAAAGATAAGAAATTCATTAACCCTCAGCCAGTTTCCTCATTAGAAACAAGGTATTGCCACCTAAATCACAAACTGTGTGGTTTGTATTATACTGTCAAAGACAATAACAAATAAAAACAGTTCATAAAACTTACACATTTCAGTTGTGATTGCTATATAGCAATTTAAGCTCCTAGGAAGTCATTTCCACTTTGCCATGTTATTCTAAAATACAAAGTTGAGTCAAGTCTAAAACAAGTCACAAAATTCCAGGTTCAACCTCACTAGTCAAGTGCATCCCTAATATGGGATGGGCCAGGATTTTCTGAGGTAAACATGTGAGTGCGAACCATAGTGAGTACCCAGTAATGATTACTCATTTTATTGTTGGATGTTACAGATTATTCCTGGTATTGGTCATGGCTATATGACATCACCCTTTTATAGGCGTGCTCTGCCTGTACAAATCTAAATTACAGAAAAGAGGAATGGGAGAAGAGGATGCTCTTAATCTAAAAAAGTTTTTTTGGTAGTATTTCTTTGGATAGCTTCTGGGTATTTAAAGAAGTATTCACCTTTGTTGTTAGTTGCAGTCCAGTTTGTTCTTACTCATGGCAACCTTATGTATAACAGAACAAAAATGTTGCCCGGTTCTGCACCAGCTTCATGATTGTTGGTACGTTTTAGTCCGTTGTTTTGGCTATTGTGCCAATCCATCTCTTTGAAGGTCTCTCTCATTTTTGCTGACCCTCTACTTTACCAAGCATGATCCCTTTCTCCAGGGATTGGTCCCTCCAGATGACATGTCCAAAGTAAACAATACAAAGTCTTACCATCCTTGCTTCTAATGAGCATTCTGGTTGTGCCTCTTCCAAGACTGGTTTGTTTGTTCTTCAGGCAGCTCACAATATATTCAATCTTCTTCACCAATGCCTCGATTGGAATGCATCAATTCTTCTTCTGTCTTCTTTTTTTCATTACCCAGCTTTCATATGCTTATGAGGCGATTAAAAAGACCATGGCTTGAGTCAGGTGCACCTTAGTTATCAAAGTGATATCAAAACCAAAATTTGTATAAATTTCTTTTCAGAAGTAGATTTCATTGAAAAAGTGAAGCAAGCTGGTAGAACCTACAGTTGAAGCAAGACATTTTCCTTTCTTCTCGGTTGTAGATTCCGTAATGAAGACGATGGAAGAAGTTGTGAGGCCAGGGAGTTTTCCTCTGAGGGGGGAAGATTTCACACTGGCATCCTACATCCAGGCCTGATGCTTCATCCCCAGTGCACCAGGACACAGAGGTCAGTTTCCCAGTCCTTATCTTGATCTTTGGTCTGAGGCTACAGGGAAAGCACCAGAGGCAGGTGCTGATCTGCAGGGACCACCCAGGAAGTGCCACTGTCCCCCCACATCCCTCCTGGTACCTGGTGCCCACTTAAATCTTCATTCCTGTGACTCATGCAGGGATTATATTAAATTCAATCCCTGGGAAAGCATATATGTCAAGGTTGTTTTGATGTTTACACTTCAGTATAAACGACTTTGAGATGTTTATATTGAATTTTCATATGGAAGAAAGAAAAGTAGAAGGGAAGGAGGAAAGGGAATAAAGGTTCTGAGAAAAGGATAGAGGGAATTTGTGGGGCAAAGGCAGACCTCTAAATCCTTGCAGAGTTTAGGAAATCCTTACTCATGTGGGAGGTGAAAGCCCAGGGGGCACATGCCTGAAGATTGCCCTATATTGTCCTTCCCTTGTAGAGGTCCCATAGGGCTCTGCTTTTCTCATCGCCTGCTCTGCTAACTGTGTGCTCAGCTTCCCTGATCCTTCTGAATGTCAGCCTGGGGTCCTCCCACTGCACTACCCAGCCCACACTATTACATTCACAACATGAACAATTTAACAGAGGTCTTTGTTCCTGAGCTCAGTGGTCCAGTCTCCACCCAGTCCTGCAAAAACACTCTAAATCCTGCCCGTTCCCAACTCTTCCTGGTAGCTGAGTTGGCCCACTGTTCAGAATCACTTGGGTTATTTTAAACTCATAAGTTTTTTAAAAATGTTTTTATTGTGGTAAATATATATATAACAAAACAATTGCCACCTCAACAATTTTTACACACACGATTCAGTGACATTGATTCCCTTCACCATGTTGCACATCCGTCACCACTGTCCATTTCCACATTATCCTACCACCATTAACAGAAACTCAGTGCCCCCTAAGCAATGATTTTCACTTTTTCCCTCCTTCCCACCTCCGGAAACCACTAATAAAAGTTGGTCTCTGTATCTTTGCCTATTTTATATAAGTGGGATTATATAATATTTGTCCTTTTGTGACTGACTTATTTCACTCAACATGATGTTTTCAAGATTCATCTGTGTTACAGCATGTATCAGAACGTCATTTCTCTTTATGGCTGAGTAACATTCCATTGTATATATATACCACGTTTTGTTTATTCATTCATCTGTCGATGGACGTCCGGGTCATTTCTACCTTTTGGCTGTTGTGAATAATACTACAGTGAACATTGGTGTACAGGTTTGTTTGTGTTCCTGCTTTCACATCTTCTGGGTATATACCTAGGATTGGGATTGCTGGGTCATACGGTCACTGCTGTTTTTGTTGTTTCTAGTTGCCATCAAGTCAGTTCTGACACATGGCAACTCCATGTCATATGGTAGTCTTATTAAACTCCTGATATTTAACAATAGCCACAAACAGGAGTGGTAGATTTCCAGAATGTTTAAAAGCCATACGTTTATTCCCTGGCTGGCCAGGACATTGAGCTCCTTTAAAAAATGTCAGACTCTAAGGATACACACCATCAAAATCCATACAAACTCAGCCATGCTTTTTTGTTGAATATTCATCAAAGCAGATGAGCAATGTAAAACATGCTCCCTTCTTATTGAAAGAATTTCTTTCATGTCAGCTAACAAGCAGAGATCTCTGCCAAGGATTCCTCAGTCACAACAGGCCAATCTTTAACTCCATCACTTTTAGGAATGCAATGGGTTGTTTCATCTTGGCAAACCAGAGTAAAGATTTCCAACAATGGTCACCATTTATTACACTGAGACACCTCGTACTGTCATGTGTTATCTGTATCACAGAAAACTGATTATTGTGAATATATAATGGCAAAGGATGAGGGCTGTGTTTCTATGAATTCTTTTCCTATTTCTGAACCCTTAATACTGTTTCAAGGAGCCCCAGTGGCACAACGATTAAGTGCGTGGTTACTAACCAAAAAGTTGGCAGTTTGAACTCACCCAAATGGCACCTCAGAAGAAAGGCCCAGCAATCTATTTCCAAAAGGTCACAACCATGGAAACTCTATGAGCGCAGTTCTACTCTGCAACACTTGGGGGTTACCATGAGTCATAATTGACTTGAAGGCAACTGGCGATGGTGGAATATTGTTTCATCCATATTATATTTGCTGTGCTCATGTTTCCAACAAAGTATTTACATTCCAACATGATTCTATATATACCCTCAGAAATGTCTGGGCATATCAGCCTTGAGTGGTAGAGAAGAGGGAACCCCTCTCAAGAGCAGCAGTTAGCCAGGATCAAGGATAGCCTGGCCATCCACGGGCTTCCTCCAGTCTCTGCCTTCCTCTTCTCTAAATTCTGCCTCTTCCAACTCTTTTGTGGGTCCCTCTAAAATAGTGCTTGTCAAACACACACATATACCAGCCACATTCACCCCTTCTCTTATTTGTTAACACGAGTTGTTTGAGAGCCTGGTGACAAATTTTCCTAGGAAACTGGGCTTCTAAAATGATTCACAACTTCAGTAGGAAGGAGTCAGTTTTCAGAATGTTTCCTTCTGGCTGGCTCCACACTCATGTCTCCAGAGGCTCTTGTATCTATTCCCAGTGCATGTGCCTGCAGGAAAGACAAAGCCAGAACGCACTGATTCACCTCCAGGGAAGCATTCTGCCTCCCCAGCCTCTTCCATCTTTCAATGAGTGGACACTGTGATAAGGGTGTACCAGCTGATAGCTAGAGGGAAAAAAAGAACATCCTTATCCCCATAATGTAAATTCTAATTTCCAATTAAATAAATTTAGTGAACGGTGAAGATGAGAATGTAGCAAAATGAGAAGACTCCCTGGACACCTCTTGTCGACTGAAACTGAATCATAACACTTCCATGGCAATAAACCTGGATTGCTTGATATCCATTTCTGTCACAACTACCCTTGGGTTTCTGCCTCTAAGGAAATGTGTTCATTACAGTTAAGAGAAATGTGAAACCAGGGAAGAGAGGTAACATTCTTATTCACCCCCTTGTCTTGCTCCATCAAGTTTTGACGTGTTTTTTTTTTTTTTTTTCCCCACATCTATCTTTTATGGAAAACTTATAGGGGTGTAATTACTGTTAGAAAGAAATAGGTCAGAGCCACTTTTTTGATTGCAGAGGGGACCGCAGGGATTTTAGGCAAAGCAGAAGTATCTGAGCAGAGACACCCTGTTTGCATCTCTGTCTTCCTGTTGTGGAAATAAAAACTGGCCAGTGCCATCCACCAAGAAAAGTCATGAAAAGTGAAATCAGCCTCTGATGTGTCAGAAGACAGAGACCGATTCTGTCTTTGTTGGTAGCTCAGTGCAAAACCGACAGTTTCTATACCCTCTCAAAACGTTCTAATTCTATTTTTCCTAAGTTTAAAATGATTCCACCATTTCAAATTGATGTCACATTATAGAGGAAGCAGATGAGCTCAAGCCACAGAAAATTGCTGCTGGCAAGAAATGAAGGGAAGGGTAGAAATTTCCAACAAAGCAGCACATCATCTCAGAGCCATACCTCTGGCCAGTTTGCCAACAATAAGTCTGAAAATGTGGCATATTATGTGCTGGCTGTGGCCAGGGGCAGAGTAAGGGGCACATTAGCTCTGTACCTAAAAACTGATGGGAGCTTTGAGAGTGTTTCTGACTGATGGCTACCCTGCCCAGGTCTATAGCTGCCATCTCCAACACAGGCTACCAGTGCAGACTCTTCCTGGATCTCTGTGGCTTCTTTCATATCCCTTTCTGCAGTGTCACATGGTTCTCCTTCCTCATTTTGCCTCTTCTAGGCTCAAATTTTTCAGAAAAGCAGCCAGGTGGAAGAAGAAAGCTGAGGGTGCAGGAGGGGCTTGGTTGCCATAGAGATAGCAATGAATGTTGCCATTGGTAGGGACGTTCCTCAAAACTTCCCTCAGATATTTAAGACCTTTGCAACAGTCTGGTTCTCTCCTTCTATTCATATGGTTTGAATGACCATCAGGACCCTTGTAGTTCCATGTGACTCAAATACCCTATCTGAGGCCAATAATTTCTGTCGATTTGCTTGGGTGCCTTCTGTCTCCACCACTGTGTCCAGGCCAGCTGCCTCAGTCACTGCCCAGACACAAGGCTTGGCCCCTGCACCAAGTTCATAACATATGGATATTTTAACTTTACTGAACATATGAGGAATTTCAAAGACAGATCGTATCACAGAAACTAACACATGGCCTTCAACAAATCCCCCCTTTCATTTGACTCCAATCACTTTTTTCTTCTGTCTCTTCCCTCCCCGTCCCCTTTCCAGAGTAATTAACACATTTCCCTTTGTCTCCTATTGAACAGCTGTACTCATCCCAGGAGCCATCACTGGTTATCCCCAAACTCTGCTAGGGTAGTTTTATAAACACAAAATCATTTCTCCCCGTAAGGGGAATTCTGATTCCAGAAGCTTATCTAAAAACACCGGCAGCTTTTCACCAAATTCCATTTGCAATCCCAGAAATGATATCTGTGTCCACTAATGATGACTCAGTAGTTAAGAGCTATGGCTACTAACCAAAGGGTCAACAGTTCAAATTCAGCAGTCACTCCTTGGAAATCCTATTGGGGTACAGTTCTACTCTGTCCTATAGGGTCACTAGGAGTCAGAATCAACTTGGCAGCAATGGGTTTGGTGGTTTTCGAATGCTAAAGAAGGGATTCAACTACAAAGCATCAAAAAAAGAAAATGGAAGTTAGTCAATTTACTCCACATAAAGAAAATAAAAACACTCACAAATGGACCAATAAGCAACATCATGATAAACGGAGAAAACATTGAAGTTGTCAAGGATTTCATTTTACTTGACTCCACAATCAACACCCATGGAAGCAGTAGTCAAGAAATCAAATGACATATTGCATTGGGCAAATCCTCTGCAAAAGATTTCTTTAACATGTTAAAAAGTGAAGATGTCACTTTGAACACTAAGGTGCGCGTGACCCAAGCCATGGTATTTTCAGTTGTCTCGTAAGCATACAAAAGCTGGACAATGAATAAGGAAAATGAAAAAAGAATTGATGCCTTTGAATTATGGCGTTGGCCAACATGGACTGCCAGAAGAATGAACAAATCTATTTTGAAGAAAGTACACCCATATTGCTCCTTAGAAGCGTGAATGGTTAGAGTTTGATTCACATACTTTGGACACATTATCAGAATGGACCAGTCCCTGGAAAAGGACAGCATGCTTGGTAAAGTAGAGGGTCATAGAAAGAGAGGAAGACCCTCAATGAGTTGGAATGATACAGTGACTGCAACGATGGACTCAAGCATAGCAATGATTGTGAGGATGGCGCAGAACCTGGCAGTGTTTTGTTCTGTTCTACATAGGATTGCTATGAGACAGAACTGACTCAACGGCACCTAACAACAACAGTCAGTTTACTATCTGTCACCCAGCTAGACTTTTCTCCAATCTTATGTTTGCCTATTCTAGGTATTAGAAAGAAACCAAATAGGTTGTCCAGAATTCAGTGTTATTCTTTTGGGGCATATCCTTGGAGGTAGCAGATGAGTCCTTGGATCTTTTGAGATACTGACCCTAATGGCGTCTTGGCTAGTAGGCTGCCATGTGGAGTAGTGCTGGCAGCACTGACTTTTCGACTCCCTTCCTAAAGTGCCACCTAGCACATACTAAGTTCAATAAAATGCAAATCAACTTTACATTGAGAATATTACTCCAGGATGTCAGAAGCATCCCCAGGTTAGGAATCATAAGTTTGAAGATGCTATTTTTGAGTGCAAATACTATGTTGCTAAGGAGTGTGGGAATTCAGACTTCTACACAAGGCCTAGTCCAAACAGGCACCAGTTTTCACAACACAGATCACTTCTGAGATAAAATCATCCATGTGTGCTTTATAGCTTTGTAGCCAAAAATGTTTTATAGTTTAAAAGTGTCTTGAAAAATGGCGGGAGGCAGAGCCAAGATGGCGGAATAGACAGACACTTCTGTAGAGCCTCCTTTACAACAAAGACCCAAAAAAACAAGTGAAACGAGTATATTTGTGACAAGCTGGGAGCCCTGAGCATCAAAGGCAAGCTTAGACAACAAAATGAGAGGTAGGGAAAGGAAGAGACCATTCAGAAGCGGAGAGGAGTTACCGGACCTGAATTGCAGGGAGCCCTCAGGCACCATTCCTGGAGTGGCGGTGGCGGTGTCGGCAGGCTGGTACTAGCGTTTGGCCGCAGTTTCCTCAGGGAGAAGCAGCCAGCCACACAGCCCAATCACACCTCTGGAACCTGAGGAGAAGGGCGCTCTAGACAAAAGCTAAGTACTTGCCTATATTTTACCGCACCCCCCCCACCCCCAAGCCGGCTTCAGCGGCTAAATACCTAGGCCTGAGATAGACCCTGGTGAGCACCTGGAGCCATCCTCCCGGCCTTGGGGAAGGGAAAAAATTTGCAACTGGGGGGAAAAGATAATTTGCTAGCTCCATTAACTGGGGGAGCTCAGGACAGAAGCGGCCCCTGTCCAGGCATAAACCATCCGTGGGTCTTGAGCACCTTTCCCTTCTGTGTGGACCTGTGTGGGCCTATTTCAGGAGAATAGGCCCTTGTTGGCGAACTCCAACCATTTCAGCGGTCTGGTGGAGAGGTGGGTGTTTGATGTTTGACATTGCTTTGCCTATTAAACAAGGTCCTCACCTACCCACAATAGGGACCTAAGGACTGGTGACTCCACTTGGGTCACCCAGCGACCCACGACAGGGGTCCAGGGATAACTGCTACCTCCCAGTCCTTACAACAAAAACTTTGGGTGCCCATGGTCCCTCTGCAGAGCCCACCCACCAGCACGCTTTAGGGAACAGAGATGTGTTTTCCTCTGTGACACTTGGGGGTTGGTTCTCAGCCCCCTGCCTTTTTCAGAGCGTGACCCCCTGCTGTAATCAGGTACGGGTATATATGCCTATCACCCCTGCCCCTCTAAGACTGTAGGACAGAGCCTGTACCACACACTTGATATCAGCTACCTGGAAACCTGAGCTGAATTCATACAAGAAAACTGAATGGACTCCTACACTGATATGCCTGATAACAGCTCTAGCCAGCTGGGGACAGGACACCAGAGCTCCAAAGGTGAAAATAATCAAGCTAGCTCACTCAAGCAACCCATAGGGATATACCAAAACAAAACAAAGCAAGCAGCTATGACACAGTAAGCAAGCATAAACTAATACAATAACTTGTAGATGACTCGGAGACAAGAGTCAATAGCAAGTCACATAAAGAAACAAGCCATGGTCACCTCAACAGGCTCTCAAAACAGGGAATCCAGGGATCTTTTAGATGAAACTGCATTCCTGGAATTACCAGATGCAGAATACAAAACTTTAATATACAGAACCCTTGAAGACATCAGGAAGGAAATGAGGCAATATGCAGAATAAGCTAAGGAACACACAGATAAAGCAACTGAAGAAATTAGAAAGATTATTCAGGAATATAATGAAAAGTTTAATAAGCTGGAAAAATCCATAGACAGATAGCAATCAGAAATTCAGAAGATTAACAATAAAATTACAGAATTAGATAACTCAATAGAAAGTCAGAGGAGCAGAATTGAGCAAGTAGAAGCTAGAATTTCTGAACTCGAAGATAAATCATTTGGCACTAATATATTTGAAGAAAAATCAGATAAAAGAATTTAAAAAAATGAAGAAACCTTAAGAATCATGTGGGACTCTATCAAGAGAAATAACCTACGAGTGATTGGAGTACCAGAACAGGGAAGGATAACAGAAAATACAGACAAAATTGTTGAAGATTTGTGGGCAGAAAACTTCCCTGATATTGTGACAGATGAGAAGATATCTATCCAAGATGCTCATCGAACTCCACATAAGGTAGATCTTAAAAGAAAGTCACCAAGACATATTATAATCAAGCTTGCCAAAACCAAAGACAAAGAGACAATTATAAGAGCAGCAAGGGATAAAAGAAAAGTCACCTACAAAGGCGAGCCAATAAGAATAAGCTCAAACTACTCGGCAGAAACCATGCAGGCAAGAAGGCAATGGGATGACATATTTAAAAAATTGAAGGAAAAAATTGCCTGCCAAGAATCATATATCCATCAAAACTGTCTCTTAAATATGAAGGTGAAATTAAGACATTTCCAGATAAACACAAGTTGAGAGAATTCATAAAAACCAAACCAAAACTACAAGAAATACTAAAGGGAGTTCTTTGGTTAGAAAATCAATAATATCAGGTATCGACCCAAGACTAGAACACTGGGCAGAGCAACCAGAAGTCAACCCAGACAGGGAAATCCAAAAAAACCAAGCAAGATTTAAAAAAAAAAAAAAAAAAGCCCAACACAGGGTTAACAGTGATGTTATTATGTAAAAGAAGACAACATTAAAATAATAAAGAGGGACTAAGGAATGTAATCATACACCTTCCATATGGAGAGGAAGATATGGCGATACAAGGAAATAAAAGTTAGTTTTAAATTTAGAAAAATAGGGGTAAATAATAAGGTAACCACAAAGGAGACAAACCATCCTACTCATCAAAAAAAATACAAGGGAAAAGTACAGCCTCAGCAGAAACAAAATCAAAAATAACAAATATGAGGAAAGGACAATATATAAAGAAAATCTACTCAACACATAAAATCAAGTGGGAAAAAGAAGCTGTCAACACACACAAAAAGACACCAAAATGATAGCACTAAATTCAGACCTATGCATAATTACCCTGAATGTAAATGGACTAAATGCACCAATAAAGAGACAGAGAGTGACAGAATGGATTAAAAAACAAGATCCGTCTATATGCTGCCTACAAGAGACATACCTTAGACTTAGAGACACAAACTAAAATTCAAAGGATGAAAAAAAATGTATCAAGCAAACAACAATCAAAAAAGAGCAGGAGTGGCAATATTAATTTCTGACAAAATAGACTTGAAAGGTAAATCCATCAGAAAGGATAAGGAAGGACACTATATAATGATTAAAGGGACAATACACCAAGAAGATATAACCCTATTAAATATTTATGCATCCAATGACAGAGCTGCAAGATACATAAACAAGCTTTATCAGCATTGAAAAGTGAGATAGACAGCTCCACAATAATAGTAGGAGACTTCAACACACCACTTTTGGTGAAGGACAGGACATCCAGAAAGAAGCTCAATAAAGACATGGAAGATCTAAATGCCACAATCAACCAACTTGACCTCACAGACATATACAGAACACTCCACCCAACAGCAACCAAGTATACTTGCTTTTCTAGTGCACATGGAACATTCTCTAGAATAGACCACATATTAGGTCATAAAGCAAGCCTTAGCAGAATCCAAAACATTGAAATATTACAAAGCATCTTCTCTGACCATAAGGCCATAAAAATGGAAATCAATAACAGGAAAAGCAGGGAAAAGAAATCAAACATTTGGAAACTGAACGATACCTGCTCAAAAAAGACTGGATTATAGAAGACATTAAGGGTGGAATAAAGAAATTCATAGAATCCAATGAAAATGAAAACACTTCCTATCAGAACCTTTGGGACACAGCAAAAGTGGTGCTCAGAGGCCAATTTATATCAATTGCACACACCCAAAAAGAAGAAAGGGCCAAAATCAAAGAACTATCCCTACAACTTGAACAAATAGAAAGAGAGCAACAAAAGAAACCCACAGGCACCAGAAGAAAACAAATAATAAAAATTAGAGCTGAACTAAATGAAATAGAAAACAGGAAAACAATTGAAAGGATTAACAAGACCAAAAGCTGGTTTTTGAAAAACTCAACAAAATTGATAAACCATTGGCCAAACAGACAAAAGAAAAACAGGAGAGGAAGCAAATAATCCAAAAAAGAAATGACATGGGCGATGTTACAACAGACCGAAAAGAAATTAAAAGAATCATATCAGATTACTATGAAAAACTATACTCAAACAAATTTAAAAACCTAGAAGAAATGGATGAATTCCTAGAAACACACTACCTACCTAAACTAACACAAACAGAGGTAGAACAACTGAATAGACCCATAACAAAAGAAGAGATTGAAAAGGTAATCAAAAAACTCCCAACAAAAAAAAGCCCTGGTCCTGACGGCTTCACTGCAGAGTTCTACCAAACTTTCAGAGAAGAGTTAACACCACTACTACTAAAGGTATTTCAGAGCATAGAAAAGGATGGAATACTACCAAACTCATTCTATGAAGCCAGCATAGCCCTGATACCAAAACCACATAAAGACACCACAAGAAAAGAAAATTATAGACCTATATCCCTCATGAACATAGATGTAAAAATCCTCAACAAAATTCTAGCCAATAGAATTCAACAACATATCAAAAAAATAATTCACCATGACCAAGTGGGATTCATACAAGGTATGCAGGGATGGTTCAACTTTAGAAAAACAATTAATGTAATCCACCACATAAATAAAACAAAAGAATCACATGATTTTATCAATTGATGCAGAAAAGGCATTTGACAAAGCTCAACACGAATTCATGACAAAAACTCTCAGCAAAATAGGAATAGAAGGGAAATTCCTCAACAGAATAAAGGGCATTTATACAAAGCCAACAGCCAACATCACCCTAAATGGAGCAAGCCTGAAAACATTCCCGTTGAGATCAGGAGCCAGACAAAGATGTCCTTTATCACCACTCTTATTCAACATTGTGCTGGAAGTCCTAGCCAGAGCAACTAGGCTAGATAAAGAAATAAAAGGCATCCAGATTGGCAAGGAAGAAGTCAAAGTATCTCTATTTGCAGATGACATGATCTTACACAGAAAACCCTAAGGAATCCTCCAGAAAACTACTGAAACTAATAGAAGAGTTCAGCAGAGTATCCGGATACAAGATAAACATACAAAAATCAGTTGGATTCCTTTACATCAACAAAAAGAACATCAAAGAGGAAATCACCAAATCAATGCCATTTACAGCAGCCCGCCCCCAAGAAGATAAAATACTTAGGAATAAATCTTACCAGATATGTAAAAGACTTATACAAAGAAAACTGCAGTATACTTCTGCAAGAAACCAAAAGAGACTTACATAAGTGGAAGAACATACCTTGCTCATGGCTAGGAAGATTTAACACAGTAAAAATGTCTATTCTACCAAAAGTGATCTATACATTTAATGCAATTCTGATCCAAATCCCAAGGACATTCTTTAATGAGATGGAGAAACAAATCACCAATTTCATATGGAAGGGAAAGAGGCCTCGGATAAATAAGGCATTACTGAAAAAGAAGAACAAAGTGGGAGCCCTCACTTTACCTGATTTTAGAACCTATTATACCGCCATAGTAGTCAAAACAGCCTCGTACTGGTACAACAACAGATACATGGGCCAGTGGAACAGAATTGAGAATCCAGACATAAAGCCATCCACATATGAGCAGTTGATATTTGACAAAGGCCCCAAAACAGTTAAACGGGGAAAAGACAGTCTTTTAAACAAATGGTGCTGGCATAACTGGATATACATCTACAAAAAAATGAAACAAGACCCATACCTCTCTCCATGCACAAAAACTAACTCAAAATGGATCAAAGACCTAAATATAAAATCTAAAATGATAAAGATCATGGAAGCAAAAATAGGGACAATGTTAGGAGCCCTAATACATGGCATAAACAGTACACAAAACATTCTAAAGAATGTAGAAGAAAAACTAGGTAACTGGGAGCTCCTAAAAATCAAGCACCTATGCTCATCCAAAGACTTCACCAAAAGAGTAAAAGACTACCAACAGACTAGGAAAAAGTTTTTAGCTATGGCATTTCTGATCAGCACCTGATCTCTAAAATCTACATGATACTGCAAAAACTCAACTGCAAAAAGACAAATAACCCAATTAAAAAATGGGCAAAAGATATGAATAGACACTTCACTAAAGAAGACATTCAGGTAGCTAACAGATACATGAGGAAATGTTCACTATTATTAGTCATTAGAGAAATGAGGATTTCATCTCACTCCAACAAGGCTGGCATTAATCCAAAAAACACAAAATAATAAATGTTGGAGAGGTTGCGGAGAGATTGGAACACTTATACACTGCTGGTGGGAATGTCAAATGGTATAGCCACTTTGGAAATCGATTTGGTGCTTTCTTAAAAAGTTAGAAATAGAACTACCATATGATCCAGCAATCCCAGTCCTTGGAATATATCCTAGAGAAATAAGAGCCTTTACACGAACAGATATACGCACACCCATGTTTATTTCAGCACTGTTTACAATAGCAAAAAGCTGGAAGCAACCAAGGTGCCCATCAATGGATGAATGGATAAATAAATTATGGTATATTCACACAATTGAATACTATGCATCAATAAAGAACAGTGAGGAGTCTGTGAAACATTTCATAACATGGAGGAACTTGGAAGGCATTATGCTGAGTGAAATTAGTCAGTTGCAAAAGGACAAATATCGTATAAGACCACTACTATAAGAACTTGAGAAATAGTTTAAACTGAGAAGAAAACATTCTTTTGTGGTTACGAGAGGAGGGAGGCAGGAAAGGTGGGAGAGGGGTATTCACTAATTAGATAGTAGATAAGAACTACTTTAATAAAAAAAAAATTTTTTTTTTTTTTTAACTACTTTAGGTGAAGGGAAAGACAGCACACAATACAGGGGAGGTCAGCACAATTGGACTAAACCAAAAGCAAAGAAGTTTCCTGAATAAACTGAATGCCTCAAAAGCCAGCATAGCAGGGGCAGGGGTCTGGGGACCATGGTTGCAGGGGACAACTAAGTCAATTGGCACAATAAAATCTATTAAGAAAACATTCTGCATCCCACTTTGAAGAGTGGCGTCTGGGGTCTTAAACGATAGCAAGCAGCCATCTAAGATGCATCAATTGGTCTCAACCCACCTGGATCAAAGGAGAATGAAGAACACCAAGGACACAAGGTGATTACGAGCCCAAGAGACAGAAAGGGCCACATGAACCAGCGACTACATCATCCAGAGACCAGAAGAACTAGCTGGTCCCCGGCTACAACCGATGACTGCCCCGATAGGGAACACAACAGAGAACCCCTGAGGGAGCAGGAGAGCAGTGGGATGCAGACCCCAAATTCTCATAAGACCAGACTTAATGGTCTGACTGAGACTGGAAGGACGCTGGTGGTCATGGCCCCCAGACCTTCTGTTGCCCCAGGACAGGAACCATTCCCAAAGCCAACTCTTCAGACATGGATTGTACTGGACAATGGGTTGAAGAGGGATGCTGGTGAGGAGTGAGCTTCTTGGATCAGGTGGACACTTGAGACTATGCTGGCATCTCCTGCCTAGAGGGGAGATGAGAGGGTGGAGGGGCCAGAAGCTGACGAAAAGAACACAAAAAGAAAGAGCGGAGGGAGAGAGCAGGCTGTTTCATTAGGGTGAGAGTAATTGGGAGTGTGTAGCAAGGTGTATATGGGTTTTTGTGTGAGAGACTGACTTGATTTGTAAACTTTCACTTAAGCTCAATAAAAATTATTTTAAAAAGAGAAGTCTTTAAAATTATTATCTCATTTGGTTCTACAGTCCCGTGAGAGAGGCAAGGCAGTTACCATTATGGTCATTTGAGATGAGGGGATAGGCCTACCAAGGGTAAGTGGCTTTGGAAATGCCTTTGGCTGGTAAAGGGCAGAGCTGGGACTGGATTCTATATTCTGAGAACATTCTAGAGTGTTCCAGGGCAGGCCTCAAGATGAGGCCTCATCATCCACACACTTGCACAGAAATGATGTCAAGGATTCTCAAGAACAGATAAAATAAAAGGATAGCATCAGACACATTCAAATGTTTGCTTAGATGGTAGGGGGAGAAAGAATGTGGATAACAGGGAATAATTAGACAGATACAAACATGAGAGGGGCCTGGTACCTACCCTGATGATACTGTGATGTGAATCATAGGGTATGATTAGCTCAAACCTCTGCACCTGTCACACAGAGGAAAGAGGTGGCTGTCAGACAAAGGAAAGGAGTTGAGGCAGCACTAGAAACACCCGATCTGGCTTATCTAAGCCACCGTCTTGTAATAAGTATGGAGGAAAGCTTGGAATTCTACTAAAAATGGTTATCATTCCCAAACTTTACATCGTGATAGCCTTGCCTCTTTGGAGTTTAACCAGCTTGATGCTAGTTATCTGTGGCACTCTTGCTCTTTGGAGAGGCTGCTTTTAGGAGGTAAGAACACAGCTTTAGAGTCAGGCATTATCTGGGTTCAAAGCTCAGTCCTGCCTGTTCCCTGATGAGGAAGCATCCTTGTTGAGCAGGTTCCCTCATCTGTAAAATGAGACCAAAATATCTATTCTGCAGGGTTTTATGAGGACTGGAGCAATGTATGTAACGGATCCAGCATCAGTATCTACCACCATAGAGGGTGTTCAGTAGAAAAAAATAGAGGAAGTATTTAATTTTTTGTGAAGTGCCAGGAAAGAACTGGTTGAAGAATCTATAGGTGATCATCAGGAGGGATGAGTCGCTGGAGAAAGGCATCAAGCTTGGTAAAGTAGAGGGCCAGTGAAAACGAGGAAGCCCCTCAATGAGATGAACTGACACAGTGGCTGCAATGATGGGTTCAAGTACAGCAACAATTGTGAGGATGGCGCCGGAAAAGGCAGTGTTTCGTTCTGTTGTACATTGGGTCACTACGAGTCAGAACCGACTCACCAGCACCTAACAACAAAAACATAGGTGACTAAATGTTTCCAATGTTCAGATAGCGAAGAGGCAATTAATAAGTGACCATATTTAAGGGCAGGTTTTACACTGGCGAAGTCATATATAAAAGCATGAAGGCATGAAGCTCTATGGTTATTTTAAATCAGCTGTAATTAAACTTGTAAAAGAGTTCAATAGCAACAACACGTGTTCTTTCTTGAATTTTTTATCAGGAATTACGTTGTCAAAAAAAATTATCCCACCATTCCCTGAAGACAGCACTTAATTCTTGTTAATCAAAGAGAAAATGGACCTTGGACCAAGAGCAGTCGGACATAGAAGTTCTGTATTGCTCAGTGGTGTTTCACTAGCTGTTTTAAAAATGGCTAAATAGGAAAGTTTCCTATTCAAAGGATTATAGGGTATTCCTTTTTGGACATAGAGAAACTCCTTCCTGTATTTAAAATAAAAATTACTTCCTCTTTTTTCCATGAGGTTGAATATTATGTAGGAGTCAAGTTAGGATGATTACAGGTAAATGAGCATTGACATTTCTACGTGGAACTTTGTTTTTGTCAGTCAAAGGATTAGCTCCAATTCCCCTTTGCCTTTGAATGTATGTGTGTGTGAGAGAGAGATACTATTACTAGTAAATGGATATAGGTCAACTCTCAGTTTTATTGAAGAAAAGATCTGGGTCCTCAAAGCTAAGTTTCAGAACTGTTCCCTATTTCTTCAACTGCAAAGTGAGCAGACACAAAAGCTTCTTAAAATCCATGCTCTTCTTGGGTATTATCTGGATTAATTGAGAGAGCAAACAGAATCTAGGCATAGTCTCTCTTGCTTTTATTTTAGATTTTTCTCCCCTTGCAAACTAGAACTCTCCAAGATATGGACCAGTCCATCTTAAAAGAATTTAGTGTGTCTCCATTGCTGCTCTGTGGTTCATACTATATTTCCTTTCCCTTTCACAGTTAACACTTTTCAGATGAGTTTATATAGATAATTTCTCTCGACCACCTATTTGTCTCTTTGGTCTATATTCACCCTCGGTGCTCTACTCTTGAAAGTTTTTAATAATCTCCTAGTCAGCTGCCATGTTTCCTTATTCTATAAGTTCTTTAAATGCATTGAATGTCTACTCTTTATCTATACTTTCTCCTTTAGAAAACTCAGGTACTCGTTTCTCAGTTACACATCCCTGATGTTAGCCTTGTTGCTTTTGCTCCAGTTTGACAAATACGACGACACGGTTTTAACATCTTACTGGTTCTTCTTTCAATTTAATAAGTTAAATAAAATTTTTGAAATTTTATGTTGAGAATCATAATTTTATCTTTTAAAAAACTTATAGCGTAATTTTCTAATTCTGTGGGCCTTCAGAGGTCTCTAAAGCACATTTAAAACAATAATTTTTTTAAATAACATAAACTCACCCAGCTTTATTTGACTTCCTGATTGGTTTCTTCAGTGTCTGTAATCTTGGGGGCCCAGAACACTCAGAAGAAACTTGGTGATCTGGTGTTTCTGTGCAATTTGATTCTGCGGTAGGGTCCTCTCAAACTTGAGCCTCCATCAGAACCACCTGCTAGGCTTGTCAAAGAAAGATTGCTGGGCCAAAGCCCACAGTTGCTGAGTCACTGAGTCAGCGGTGAGGCCCAAGAATCAGCAGTTCTAACAAGTTCCAGGTGACACTGATGCTGCTTGTCTAGGGACCACACTATCTTAAAGTAAACCTAAATTTATTGACTAATTTATTTATAGAGATCACCTAATCATGATGCGAAGATTCTACTTTACCCGTTATAGCTCTTTTGTTTCATGAAATTTGACAACTGTTCTCTCATTTGCTGTGATTTCTCTCAAGCATGTTAGGTCATTACTCCCACTCCCTTCACCAAAATTCTTTAAATCCAAAAGTAAGTCAAAAAAATGTGTGCACTGTGTTTCTGGTACGAGTTGGTAAAATAAAACAAAGATTATCTTTTTTGTTCCTTAACCCTTGAGATGAGGTTTCTTGGATTTAAAATATAAAAATCACAAGGTAAATTTCAAGAAACATTTTTGTAATGTGGACAGTGAAGTTATGATGAAGATAAGTGATATTTGAGCCCTATTGTATGTTCACTGGTGGATTTAATATTGACATCTTTAAATTTGCAACCCATTTTTATAAATAATATTACAATTGCAAATACAGACAAATTTGGAGTAGTTACATTTTGTATACATGCAATGCTCTAAGATGAAGTGTGTAAATATAGACCCAAAATCTACACACAGCTTACTGTCTATATTAATGTTATTTTACCATTAAGTTGTCTCCACTAACCTAACTTTAGAATTCCACTGTCTTCATCAGCATGATTTTACTATTCCAGGAATCTCTTGCCCAGGAATATACATGTTGCAAATAACGTTATTGCTTATTCTAGGAAAAAAAAAAAAAAAAAACTTTTATTCTAGGAACTTCCCAAAAATCCATTTAAGTGAACATCAAACCGTTCAACTCTTCATTAGATAGCATCCAACATCTGTTCACCCGCCAAAGCTCTTCAAAACACTTTGCCTGAAAATATTTGCCTTGCTGTATCCCTAAATCCTGAATATATCATAATCCTTATCCAATCCTAATCAAGCACCTGCATTAAAAAAAAAAAAAAAAAAACACCTGAAATCAAATTCAAAACCTCATACATATCCTGTTTTTGCCTTCTCCATCCAATACACTGTCAATTAGTGTTGTCTCATGCCACGGGAAAAATAAACCCAGCTTTGTCCTATCAATAAGTCATTTTGGTGTCTGTTTGTTTTAAAGGAGCAGGACTGACAATCTAGGAGTTCTCATCCAGACCCAATCAAGATCTCCTCACTGCAGTAGCCCAAGAACTTTGACTTGGAAATAGTTACTCTGAGTTCCTTTGGCTCCACTCTATTCGGGGAACTTGTTAGAAATGCAAATTTTTAACTCTCAGTACTCCCTCCCCCAAACCTACTGATTCAAAAACTCCTGTGGTAAGCTCTCAAAAAACTGAATTTAAATTTTAGGAACAAGGAGCCCATTTTAGGAATTCTTTATTATCAAATCACACAAATTTGAAAAATATTCATCCTTGGTACAAACGCCCTTAGTATTGACAACACAATGATTTGTTTCTCTCTGTCCTTGTCATTTTTTGTCATGCATTTATAAGAGGAAAATTCATAGAAAAGAGAACAGGCAGAGGTCCCAATAAGTCTCTCCATAAAACTGGCCACGGAAATTGAGAAGTTTGGAAGGCTTTGTCACAGGCTGGAGTCCTTTAACAAACTTTGCCCCAGGTCACTGCCCCAACCTTATGAGAAGTCTCCTCAGCTTTGTCTTGTTTTGTCCATGACAGTCTAGTTCTGGAGAAGATCATGTCTCCAAACCTTTTCATTCTCTGTGATTAGTCAGATTTGCAGTCAGAGATGGCCTGTCCATTAGGATGGAGGACTTGAGCCATGAGGTCCAGAGACACTTCTGATCAACAGTCTCCAGACTCCCATGGGTCTGTCTGAGTCTACATATACATCTGTATCCCCTCTGAACTAGATTTCTACTTCTCATCTTTATTTACACTGCAAATCCAAATCGTGAGCTTAGCTTTCTGAGTGGCATAATTCACCAAGAATAATTTAGGATCGCAATGTTTACTTTGGGGGAACTTTTAATATAATCAAAATTATTCATTTGAGAAGCAGTTCAGAGCCAAAGGGGCCCTGGTGGCACACTGGTTAAGAGCTTGGGTGCTAACCAAAAGGTTCGAAATTTGAATCCACCAGCTGCTCCTTGGAAACCCTGTGGGGCAGTTCTCCTCCATCCTACAAGGTCACTATGAGTTGGAATCAACTCAACAGCAACAGGTTAGAACCAAAAGGAAGCAAAATTTCAAAAATCCAGTTGGCACCATATTTGATGGGTATAAAAGAATCCCTAAAAGAAATTCAAGTTCCAATATTGTTTCTTTAATTAAGTTTTTGACCCAAGCAAAAGAAAATATGAAAAATTTAGGAAGATCTGTCTTTTTGACACCTTCAAACCACAGGATGGGACTAATACATTTATTTTATGATTCCTTTTCCACCATACTATATACTTACATTTTCCTCTGCTCCTCTCTCTCTCTGGCACACACTCCTTGCCTCCTGGCTGGCCAGAAGTCCCTAAAGTTCAGTTAACTCTTAAATTAAACTGTGCTTAGAACAGAGAAAACATCTTATGGTTGATTTTTCAGCCCTGAACTCACTCTGGGCTGAAAGCTATTGTCAGAGAGTTTCCAAACCTTATACAATTACAGAGAAATTTCTAGAGCAATGTAGAATAGTTTTAGAAACATATACTCCAGGGATTTCAGATATATACCAATTAATGAATGCATTACTGGAATATCAGATGCAAAATATTAGGGGCATAAGCAGAATGGAAAGATCCCAAAGGTGACCAAAAAGAGCCTAGACTGCATAGGAATATACAGGCATTTAGAAAAGCTGAAAATGTTGAATATACTTTTTTGGAGGCTATCCCCAAAGACTTTTCCATGAAAATAGATGGGGCTCTGATACAATCCTAAAGACTAAGAACTGATGAGTCCATTGGCTACTTCAAAGACAGGCTTTTTACCACCTTTAGACACAGTCCAGGAATAAATCCTAAAGAAGGTGTGACTCCAGCTTCCTTGTAATATCTTGTCAACAACCAAAAGCCAAAAATAGGTGATTTTTATTTAACATAAAAGCAAAATCTGGAATGAAAATAGTCACGTTGCCAGACCTCCAATACCTCACTGAACATTTTGGAAAACAGAATAAGACCCATTATAAATTGAGTCTTTCAGTTTGTTGTACTGTGGTGACTCCTGTGTTGCTGTGATGTTGAAAGCTACGCCACCACGATTTCAAATACCAGCACGGTCACCCATTGTGAACACGTTTCAGCGGATCTTCCAGACTAAGACAGACTAGGAAGGAGGATCTGGTGATCTACTTCTAAAAAAAAAAAACTTGTCCAGTGAAAACTTTATAAGTAGCAGTGGAACTTTGTCTGATATAGTGCCAGAAGGTGAGCATCTCAGGTTGGAAGGCACTCATAATATGCATGGGGAAGAGCTGCCTTCATAGAGTTGACTTTAATGACATGTATGGAGTAAAGCTTTCGGGCTTTCATTTGCTGATGTGGAATGACTCAAAATGAGAAGAAACAGCTGTAAACATCCATTAATAATCAGAAAGGGGAATGTACGAAGTACAGATCTAGGAAAATTAGAAGTTGTCAAAAATGAAAGAGTGCATAAAGATCAATATCCTAGGCCTTAGTGGGCTGAAATGGACTGGTATTGGCCATTTTGAATTGGACTATCATATGGTCTAGTATGCTGGGAATGAGAATTTGAAGAGGAATGGCATCACATTCATCATCAAAAATAACATTTCAAGATCTATCCTGAAGTACAATGTTGTCAATGATAGGATAATATCCATATTTCTGCAAGGAAGACCAGTTAATACAACTATTGTTTAAATTGACACACCAAACACTAATGCCAAAGATGAAGATATTGAAGATGTTTACCAACTTCTGCAATCTGGAATTGATAAAACATGCAATCAAGATGCATTGATAATTACTGGTGACTGGAATGATAAGTTGGAAACCAAAAAAAGGATTGGTAGTTGGAAAAATATGACCTTGGTGATAGGAAAAACATAGGAGATCACATGATTGAATCCAGCCAGACCAATGAATTCTTAATTGAAAATACCTTTTTCAACACCATAATCGGTGACTGTGCACATGGATTTCACCAGAAAAAATACACAAGAATCAATTCAACTGCATCTGTGGAAAGAGATGATGGAGAAGCTCAACATCACCAGTCAGAACAAGGACAGGGGGTGACTTCAGAAAAGACCATCAATTGCTCATATGCAAGTTCAAGTTGAAGCCAAAGAATATTAAAATAAGTCCACTAGAGCCAAAGTACAACCTTCAGGACTTCCAGCCAACCTGGCACCATAGACAGAAGCACCACGCCATCCCTTCACGGCAAAGACCCAAAAAACTAAATAAAACAGGCAAATGTCATTCCTGGAACCTGAAGTGTCAAATGAAGAGATAAAGAACTCAGCTAAATACCGAATGGAATAAGAAACTGACAGAGTGAGGAGAAATGTGTGGAGGGCATATCAGCTAACGCAGCACGGATCCACCATCTTGGACTCCTGTTAGGGATAGGTGGACAGGGAGCATGGGAAAGCAGCTTCACGGAGCTCCCAGCAGAAGACAGAGCACCCGATAACCAGCGATACACGCTTTCCCACCTCCCATCCTTTCCCCGCTGCTCTGCCTCCGAATTTCCTGGCTGGCTGCAGTGGCTCAGCTGGCTGGGAAGTGGAGTGTCCCAGCCGCTTGGATTCGCCCCACCCACAACGTAGGTCAGCAGACAGGGAGTACAGGAAAGCAGCTTCAGGAGGTTTCCAGCAGGAGACAGAGCACCTGGTAACAAGAGATATATGCTCTCCTAACCCCCACCTTTCTCCCCCCTCTTTCGCCTTTTCTGCTTCCTGCCAGCCACAGTCTCTTGGCTGGGAGGCAACTGCTTTGGCCTCAGGCTGCTTGGATTCACCTCGCCCACACTGGCTGGCCCCCTGAGCTGGTGTTTGTTCTCTCCATCTCTTTTGGTTTCTTCTGTGCTTCCCGCCACCTCCCTCTTCTTTCTCTCGAACACCTGGCTCTGTGTGCCCTCTTTGCTTCTTCTTGAAAGGCTGTAAAGCCCCACTTGACTGGCAACCACTCCCCTGGCCTGTGACACCACGCTGTGGGGGTCCCTGGGGCTTTTTTTTTTTTTTTTGCTTGTTTTGTTTTGCTTTGCTTTGTTCTGTTTGTTTTCTTTTTCCTTTAACAACTTGGAAGCCCCTTCTAGCCAGGCTGCACTGCACAGTTTAAAAGCCACTCCCCCAGTCTGCACAGCTGTGCCGGTGGGATCCTTGGGAGTGTTTTTTTTCTTCTGTTCTCTCTCTTTTTCCGTCTCTTTTTCCCCTTCTCAGTTCTTGTTTACACTTACCTTCTTTTCCTGTCTCCTGACTACCTGGTGCTGTGTGACATCTATACCCCCTCTAGTCAGGCTATATTGTGCAGCCTGGGAGCCACTTCCCCAGTCTTCATGGCCCCACATGTGGGACTCCAGGACTCCTGAGGGCCTTTCGTTTCTTTTCCAGATTTTTATCTAATTTTTTTCTTTGTTTTCCCCTTTTCCTTTCTTTCTTTTTGTTTTTCTTTTTGCTTTTCTCCATTTCTCAGTTTCTCATCTCTCCACTCCAATGGCAAGCTCCCTTAGCACTCTTTTTTTTTCCCCCCCTTTGTTTGCTTGTTTGTTTTGGGCTCCTTTTTCTCTGGCCTCTCTCCTCTTTCCCAAACCCCTATTAGCTCCACACATCACAACTGCCTCCCTCTTTCCTGCCTATCTGCACTGTGCACTGAACATCACACCCCCAAGCAGTACAGACATGGCCTACTGGAAACTGCCCTGCACTGATTCCTGGCCCACCCTATCAGCCCTAGTACATGCCACAAACAACCAATCCCAGCCCTTCTCCTTCAGCTGGACCTGCCCTGCTGCAGCATAGCTGAATGACTGGCCCTGCCCATTGGACAAGGAGGTGAAAAGTATCATGCCCATTGGACAAGGAGGTGAAAAGTATCATGCCCACAGACAAGCAAACAACAAAGAACATACAGCCTGCCTTCAGGCATAACCAAATAAAACAAAAAAGCATGATGAAACAAACAAATCTATAATCAAAAAATGAAGAAAATAACTACAGAATGTCCCAAAGACAGCAGACAATATCAAAACATATTTTAAAAAATGACAGGATGGTTCCAGTAGGTGTACAAAATAAAACACCAGATGACTTTGCAGTAGAAGAAAAAGCACTAGAACTACCTGACAGGGAATTCAAATCTCTAATATTCAGAGCAACCCAAGAGTTGAAGCAAAAAGCAGACAAAAATGAGGAAAAAATAGATAAATTTATGGAAAAGACAAATTCATGGAAAATACAGACAAAAAAATGGAACAATTCAGGAAAGTAGCACAGGAACAAAATTCCAAAATAAATTCACAACTAGAAATCATACAAAAACAACAATTAGGAAACAAAAAGATAAGCAACAAGATTTCAGAAATAGTGTCATAGAAGGGCTAAAGAGCAGGTTTAAAATGATGGAAGAAAGAGTCAGTGAAATTGAAGACAAAGCACAATCTTCAATACAGCCCACCTGAATTTAGAGACCATCTCAAGAATAGATTTGACTTATTGAAAACTAATGACTGAAGACCAAAAGAGTTGCAGGATGACATCAAGGACATTGTACATGAAGAAAGGAAGAGATCATTAAAAACACAGGAAAGGAAAAAAAGACCAAAATAGATGTCAGAAGAGACTCTGAAATGTTCTCTTGAACATATATTACCTAAAGCAGAAGGAGGAAATGATGAAGTAAAAGAACTGAACAGAAAATTTCAAAGGGAGGCTGAAAAAGACAAAGTGTTGTAATAAAAAGACGTGGAGATAGAAAACCAAATGGAAAGAACATGCTCGGCATTTCTCAAGCTGAAAGAACTGAAGAAAGCAATTCAAGCCTCGAATTGCAATACTGAAGGATTCTACAGGGAAAATATTGAACGACACAGGAAGAATCAAAAGAAGATGGAAGGAATACACAGAGTCACTGTACCAAAAGAATTGGTCAATGTTCATACATTTCAGCAGGTAGCATATGATGAAGAACCATTGGCACCAAAGGAAGAGATTGAAGCTGCACTGAAAGAATTGGTGAAAAACAAGGCTCCAGAAATTGACATAATACTAATTGAGATGTTTCAACAAACAGATGCAACACTGGAAGTGTTCATTCACCTATGCCAAGACATTTGGAAGACAGCTACCTGGCGAAGTGACTAGAAGACATCCATATTTTGGCTATCATGGACTTATTCTAATTTTTTTCAGCTTCAGCTTGAACTTGCATATGAGCAATTGACGGTCTGTTCCACAGTTGGCCTCTTTGTTCAGAGTGATGATATTGAGCTTTTCCATTGCCTCTTTCCCACAGATGTAGTCAATTCGATTCTACCAAACTACATCATTACATAACTGCTAAACCACTTAGAATCATGGCCCAGGCAACTTGATTGTAACTGTCACAAGGGCTAAGGTGCACCTGGCCCAAGCCATGGTATTTTCAATCACCTCATATGCATGTGAAAGCTGGACAATGAGTAAGGAAGACTTTGAATTATTGTATTGGCAAAGAATATTGAATATATCATGGACTGTCAGAAGAATGAACAAATCTGTCTTGGAAGAAGTACAGTCAGAATGCTTCTTAGAATCAAAGATGGCAACGCTTGTCTCATGTATTTTGAACATATTATCAGAAGGGACCAGTCCCTGGGTAAGGACATCATGCTTGCTTAAGTATAGGGTCAGTGAAAAAGATGAAGACCCTCAATGAGATGGATTGACACAGGGGTTACAACGATGATCTCCAAAATAGCAATGATTGTGAGGGTGGCGCAGGACCAGGCAGTGTTTCATTCTGTTGTACATAGGGTCACTATGTGTTGGAATTGACTTGGCAGCACCTAACAACTACAGCAATAAACTGATGGCTTCAATTAAACAACTAGATGCTCCATCCTCAGTCATTCTACATTTGAGAAAGCATTCCTTTTTTTTTTTTTTTTTTTTTTTGAGAAGGGAGTGTTTTGATAAATGCAAGTGCAGTGATTGTAAACAGAAAAGCATTGGAAAAAGAGTTGTCCTGTGCTAACCAAGAAGCTAGAAGAAAAAATCTGACGTAAATGATCAATAAAGATGCTCCAAGGGGTAATCAAGCACCAATTTCCTATTTTACCCTTAAATTTACAAGGAGAAATTTTTCTAAATATTGAAGACAGAACTTGCAAATTTTTTATAAAACCCTACCACTGTTATACAACCTCAGTTTTGGAGTGAACACACTACTCAGGTGTTGTTGCTGTTGTTGTTACGTTCCATCAAGCCAATTTCAACTCACAGCAGCCCTATGGACAACAGAACAAAACATTACCCAGTCCTGTGCCATCCTCACAATTCTTATGCCTGAGCCCATTGTTGCAGTCGCTGTGTCAATTCATTCCACTTAGGGTCTCCCTCTTTTTCACTGATTCTCTACTTTAACGAGCATTATGTCCTTCTTCAGGGACTGATCCCTCTGGATAACATGTCTAAAGTATGTAAGATGTAGTCTTGCTATCCTTGCTTCTAAGGAGCATTCTGGCTATACTTCTCCCAAGATAGATTTGTTCATTCTTCTTGCAGCCCACGGTATATTTACTATTCTTCACCAAAACCATAATTCAAAGGTGTCAGTTCTTCTTCGGTCTTCCTTATTCATTGTCCAGTTTTCCCTTGCATATGAGGTGATTGAAAACACCATGGCTTTGGTCAGGAGCACCTTAGTCCTTAAAGTGACATCTTTGCTTTTTAACACTTTAAAGAGGTCTTTTGCAGTAAATTTGCCCAGTGCAATGCATTATTTGATTTCTTGACTACCGTTTCCATGGGTTTTGATTGTGGATCCAAGTAAAATGAAATCATTACTGTGTTTATCATGATGTTGCTCATTGGTCCAGTTTTGAGGTTTTTTGTTTTATTTATGTCGAGGTGTAATCCATCCTGAAGGCTATGGTCTTTGATTGTCATCAATAAGTGCTTCAAGCCCTCTTCACTTTCAGCAAGAAAGGCTATGTCACCTGCATAACACAAGTTAACGAGTCTTCCTCCAATCCTGATGCCCCTTTCTTCCTCATATAGTCCAGCTTCTTGGATTATTTGCTCAGCATGCAGATTGAACAAGTATGGTGAAAGGGTACAACCCTGATGCACACCTTTCCTGCCTTTAAACCACACAGTATCCCCTTGTTCTCTTTGAACAACTGCCTCTTGGTTAAAGTATATGTTCCTCATGAGCATAATTGTTTTGGAATTCCCATTTTCTGCAATGTTATCCATAATTTGTTATGGCCCACAGAGTCAAATGCCTTTGCATAGTCAATATGCCTTTGCATAGTCAGGTGGTAGGTATCTAATAATCCTCAGATATTCTCCATTTTCTAGCCCGTAACTATCACCTTTGGGTCTTTAACCAAGGAGAACATTTTCCTCCTGTACAGACACGCTTACTTCCTAACTTCATCAGGAGTTGTTTGCTGTGAAAATTGAATTGCTAAATACTCTTTTGATAGTTTCTTTCTTGAAATCCCTGGGAGGCCACTTATTCATAATAAGGTCATAGCTTATTTGGGCATTATCTTACCAACACCCTTATGTCTAAATCATGTCACACTGGAGAGCTCAAGTAGTTACCAGACTTCTTGCAGGCGAAATATTCTACTGAAACAGGTAGCATTATTAGGGTAAACCCATAAAGGTTAAGATCATGTCATCTAAACCTCAACTCAGACTTGTACAACACCCTCTTAACCAGAGTTAAAGAAGAACTAAAACCAGCACTCACAAGCCTAATAAATGACTCATCATAGCTTATACTATTTCTTATAACATTGCCATCATCCTGGTTAAAAACACAGGGGACAGGGATATATGTATTTGTTCAGGCCATCAGAATAGTCATCCCTGCTTCTCTGTAGTAACAAACCCAAATGACAATTTCTTTTTTAGTGGCTTCTGAGGCTATAATTTTACGGTAAATCTGTGTTCTGTTTGATTTAGTGTCCCTTTAGGTCAAAATAATCAATATTTGTTTGCTTCTTCCAGAAAAATCAAAAATATACCTGGACTGCTATGGCCAAATGGATTACTGAGGCACCCTCCTTCTTTTTACAAGTCTTCAGTCACAACTGTAAAGACTTTAAACTTCCCTGTGATGCTCTTCTTAGCCAATATGTGGATGACCTTTTGTTGTGTTCTGAAGATGAGGTGAGCTTTAAAATTGACTCCATCTATCTGCTCACTGTTTTAGCTCTGAAAGGGCTTAAGGTTTCCAAAAGAGAAGTTGCAATTTTGTCAGAGTAAAGTTCATTACCCAGAATATGATTCACCCCAAGGAGGTAAATCCTCGTCTTTTAACAGCCTTGGCCTTTCAAAATCTATCAGGCCAGTAACTAAGACACAATGAAGATTTTTGGATCTTACTGGCTACTGCACTTCCCAACTTTTCTGAAATTTCCACATCACCGTATGACTTAAGCAAACCCCTGGTAACAAACCTCTTTTCTGGGAACTTAATCATGAACAGTTCTTTTATGAGTTAAAATGAGCTCGTTAAAAACCTCCCACCCTGGCCTACCTAATAATCATAAACTTATCCATTTATATATACATCGATGATTCAAACAAGCCCTTGGTATTCTCCCTCAACTTCTTGTGAATCATCAGAGACCAATAGCTTGCTACAGACTCTCTCCTGACCTGTGACAAAACCTACTCACTTTGTCTAAGGGCAGTAATCACAGCAGTTAAACAAGCAGAGGCTCTGTGACTTGGTTTTTAGGATTTCCCTTAAACCTGGTGGTCCCTCATGTTGAATATTCTTTATTGTTCACTGAAAATGAACAATATTTTTCAGCAAAATTGTTTATTTCCTAGGAAATCGTGTTCCTTTTCTCCCTCACATACTTCTATTCATTATTGCAATGCTTTGAATCCTACTCCCTTCTTTTACCTTAAAGAGGGGAAACATGACTGTCTAATCTTTGTTTAAAGAATATCCAGGCCCTGAATAGACATATTAAAAACTTCTTTAGAAAATCAAGACCTAGTTTGTTTGTTGGATGGACATATCTAAGACTGAAACATGAAAATATCAGGTGAAGTACACAGTAACACATCTCACTTCACCCCTAAAATATGACGCCTTGCAAAGGCAAAAATCTACCCAGATGACAGAATTTACTGTCCTCACCAAAGCTTGTCAGTTGGCTAAAGAGAAGAGGACTAATATATACATTAATAGTTGTCTATGTTATCTAGTGCTGCTATAACATAAATACCACAGGTGGATGGCTTTCACAAACAGCAATTTATTTTCTCATAGTTTAAGAGGCTTAAAGTCTGAATTCAGGGTGCCACACACACTCTGGAACTGGAAGGTGGACATTTGACACTTTAAAACATAGGAGGTTGTGACTCCACCCTTTGAAACTGAGGCATCCCTCCTTCTCAAGCTCCTTCTAACAGTTTTGCTGATCTCTGAGATGCTCCAGGGGTGGTCTTTTTCTTTTTTTGGAGGACAACAGATGTAGCTCCTTTGGTCTGTTTCCTGCCCGTAGAATTCCAAGAGGTAGACAGATTTCTTTCCTTTCCTCTTGTCCCTGCCTCCTTCAGCCTAAGCTAATGAGGTTTCTGCTATGGTAGTTGGTTAGATTCATCAGTCACAAGCTTAATCTCTTTAACAACTTCTTGAATCACCAAGTCCTCAGTGAGAGTTTTAGGGTACACGTTCTTAATTTGTACAACAGAATTTTCCAAATCTTTGTTTTTGTTTTATTCTGCACAGTTCATTTTTAAGTCCATCTCTTTCCTCTTGCATTTTACTACATGAGGCAAGTAGAAACCACGTGGTCCCTTAAAGATCTTGCTCAGAAATCTCCTTAGCCAAGTATCCAAGTTCATCACTTACAAATTCTACCTTCCACCAAATATTTGAACATAATTCAAGTAAGCTCTTCACCACTGCGTAAAAAGTGTTACCCGTTCTCCAATGTCTAATCACATGTTCATCATTTCCTTTTAAAGTCTCACCAGAAGCACATTTAACACCACATTTCATATGTATTCTCTAAGACAACAGAGATGTTCTCTGTGGCTCTCCTCACTTCCTTCTTAGCCCTTATCATAATTACCTTTGACATCCATAATTCTACCAACAGTCTCTTCCAGGCAATATAGGCTTTACTACTATGCACCTTAAAACTCTTCCAGCCTCTACCCATTACCCAATCCAAAAGCACTTCCACATTTTAGGTATCTGTTAGAGCAGCACTCCCACTTCTCAGTACCAAATTCTGTCTTAGTTATTTACTGCTGCTATACAGAAATACCACAAGTGGATGGCTATAACAAACAGAAATTTATTTTCTTACAGTTTAGGCAGTTAGAATTCAGGGTGCTGGTTCTCAGGGAAGGCTTGCCATCTCTGTCATTTCTTGGGGAAGGCCTTTGTCTCTTCAGCTTGTTTCCTGGTTCTTTGGAGATCTCCATATGGCTTGACATCTATCTTTCCCCATCTCTGCTTGCTTAATCTGCTCCTTTTATATCTTGTAAGATATTGACTCAAAACACACCCAACACTAATCCTGCCTCATTAACATCACAAAGACAACCCTTCCCAAATGGGATTATAACCACAGGCATACCTGTTGCCACAGAGTCAATTCTGACTCACAGTGACCTATAGGATAGAGCAGAACTGCCCCATAGGATTTCCAAGGAGCCCCTGGTGGATTCGAACTGCCGACTTTTTGGTTAGCAGCCTAGCTCTAAACTACTATGCCACCAGGGTTTCCAAACCACATGCATAGAGGTTAAGATTTACAACACATACTTTTGGGGACACGATTCAATCGATAACAATAATAGACATACTCTTGGGATACTCCATAATTTGGAAGGCTTTTTAAACAAAGAAGAGATACTGACCTCCACAGAAATCTCAATCAAGAATGGTCAGGAAACTAAAGAAATTTTGAGTATGCTAATGCTTCTTAAAGAGCTGGCTATTATATGGTAGGAGATTGTAAAAAAGGAGATAATTTGGAAAATAGAGGAAATTCTCAGTTAGCCCTCACTATTTTTTTTTTTATGATCCTAGTGTTTATGATCCCCTAAGAGACCAAATCTTTGGAGGTGTTCAAAGAAGCTATTATAGAATGGTGAGAATAAGAAAAGAGTACTGGGAGATATCTGGATGGAAACTACATGAGGATGATCTTGGGTACTTGGAAGATAGGCCTTAGTAGCAAAGAACAACTTCAAATGAAATTTGGCAAAATTTTACGTGAAATTATCCACCCTAGCAAGAAAATATTTGCCACTGTACTGGATCAACATGGATGAGGAAACTCTACCCAAATTGCTGAGGCTGTCTCTTACGCATGTCTCATCTGTCAACAACATAATCCTGGTAAAAGAGTAAAGACGCGACATGGACAAGATCCCAATCTTCAGGACCTTTTTGAACACCTCCAAATGGATTTCATACAGCTACACTCTGCTTAAGTTTTGAGTATATCCTGGTCAATATTCACTAATTTGTGGTTGAATTGAAGCCTTTCCTCGCTAGAGAGTTAAGGCTCTAACAGTAGACATAAAAATTACTTGATTTTGTGTTCCCAACCATGGGAATTGCTTGCCTATCTATCTAGTAACAGGGTACTTAGTTTACTGGGACTATTATTAAAGAGTTTCATAAAGCTCTGCCACTTATTCAGAAACATATGTGTTCATATCTCCTTCAATCTTCAGGAAAGGCAGATTGAATGATTTAGGAATATATCTACACTATTGCAAGCAGTGTAGATATATTAAAAAAATTTTTTTTTTTTTTCTATTGCAAGCAGACACAGCCAAATATTGCAGAAGTGTGTATGTAACATTGGGTTCTTTTATCAACGGGCGGTAGCCACCTTTCCTCAATATCCTGCTGAAGTACGTTTACATGACCTAAAAACTAGAGATCTGTTCTTCTGGAAGAGATATCAGGAAAAAAAAAAAAAAAAAACAGCCTTCAAACTTGGATGCAGAGGATTCTGCCAGGTGCTGTTAACAATTAGCACAGCAGTGAAACTCCAAGGGGTTTATTCTTGGAGTCATATCTCTCAGAGAGGCATTAGTCATCTTCAAATCACTAGACAATGGCCCCCTGAGGAGATCTCAAGTTGAGCATTCTTAGGAATCCTCCATAAGGAGATGGCTTCCATCCAAGACTTCTGCAACCACTTAGAATCCATGGAACAAGATAGATTAGTGTGCTTTAGTTTTTTAATTCTTTTGTTCTTTACTTTCCTAGTTATCTTTTTTCATCTTTGGCTGGTTTAAAGCTACCTTTATGCTATGTTCTTTATAAGATCCCTAATATTTCTTGTGTTTTTCATTCTTAGTCACTCCTAGGTTTAAGTCCAATACCTAGCTTTAATTCACTTGAGAACTGCCAAATAGGCTGTTATATTTGTGCACATTTTCCTTTTGGAAACATCTAGCTTTTTTTGGTATCATTTCTTTGTAATGAATCAGTTTGTTTCCTGGGTAAACAGATTCAACAATTAGGTGACTTTTTAGATGCCAACCACCACAATAGAACAGATATTTCACAATCTAAAATCTCTATCACATGGCATCTGGAAAAGTTGGTTCCTGTACCCAATGAAACAATATTCAGCCACTTTTCCTGAAAGCTAGTCTTTGTAGCTGAATTTTCACAGAAATAGAACTTAGATGAGAACTAGGGAACAAAGGGGATATATTTGGAGCTCTCTCACTTTCATAGATATTATAAGTAAGATAACCCAGACCCATCCCAGTGCCGTTGAGTCAATTCCAACTCATAGCGACCCTATAGGACAGAGTAGAACTGTCCCATAGAGTTTCCAAGGAGCACCTGGTGGATTTGAACTGCAGACCCTTTGGTTAGCAGCCATAGCACTTAACCACTACACCACCAGGGTTTCCCATAAGTAAGATACACTTCTATTTTGCTAAACAATATCAATGCTACAAATTTTATTGCCTCATGCCATATCAGTCTTGATGAGTGGTACCAAGATGGTACAACATTGTTTGACAATTTTATAGGGATGTTTTTGGTAAAAAACAAACAAGTAATTGGATGGTCCCTCAATGACTGGTGTTAGATTTGTGGTTACTACTTTGACAGGGACTTGTTACATTAGTAAACTGATGTGCCTTCAGGGTAATCCCAGACATCACTCAGAATATACTTTTACCCATCAGTTTTCTTTCTTTGACAAAGAGATTGTTAGATAACATTTCAAGAAGGGTAATAATTGGCCCTTGATTTGGGAACAAAATCCCTAACTATTCAAGAGGAGTTCTAGATTCTTTTCTCTTCAAGCTTCTTTATATTTTACAAGAGGCCTGAAAAGTAAAGATGATCCATACATACTATATTCCATATACTAGCAGGAGAGTTGGACAATACCATCAAGGCTATAGAACCCCTTGTCTGAGAAGTTCATGAAATTAAGTAATCAGTAATTGAGAATAGAACCACTTTAAATATAACATTGATTCTCAAGGGGAACAGGTTCTGTTTTAGAGGAAGAATCTTGTAATTACATCTCTGCAGATCTCTCTAGTATCCATAATATTACTAAAAGATCCAAGATGCAAACAAAGAAATCATAAATTTAGATACTTTTGCAAATAACCCCATATTTGGTTCAGCAAGCTCTTCATATTGAGATGAAATCTATTCTGTTGTTTTAGTTTGGGTACTCTCAGTTCCTAGCTGAAAACAGGACTGCAAACTCTATAATTCTGTTCTTAGTATTTGTCTTGTTGCAATGCTCAGATCTGTGATCTCTAAAGTTGTGAATACTGCTGTGTAGCCAGTGTCTCGTCTAATGGTCCAACAAATGACCATCCAACAAAAAGAATAGGAAAACCTGACACTTACAGCAGTTAAAGGAAACCCTGGTGTCTCGTCTAATGGTCCAACAAATGACCATCCAACAAAAAGAATAGGAAAACCTGACACTTACAGCAGTTAAAGGAAACCCTGGTGGCATAGTCGTTAAGTGCTACAGCTGCTAACCAAAGGATCGGCAGTTCAAATCCACCAGGTGCTCCTTGGAAACTCTATGGGGCAGTTCTACTCTGTCCTATACGGTCTCTATAAGTCGGAATCGACTCGACAGCCCTGGGTTTTCTGGGTTTATGGCAGTTAAAACAATCATTCCAGAAACATGACACTCTATCATGTCACCTCAATAGTGGTGAAGATGAGGCTTGATCACACCCCCAGACATTAATGATTTATCCTTCAACTTAAGCAGAAAAATGAATATAAAGAGGGGTGGGCGAGGCACTGAGAACTGAAATCATCTATACCCACACAACTTTGCCTACACTGACATGACTTTACAAGTAAGCTGTCTTCACTAATATAACTTTAGTATTCATGCCTTCATCATCATGACTTTATCATAACTTTATGTTTCATTCCAGAAACATCCTGAAAAGGCCATTTATATGAACATAAAATTGTTCAATTCTTCAACAGATGGCATCAAACAACTATTTCCCTAAGATTCTTCAGAACTCTTGCATTAAAACTCTTGCTTTAAAAGCAATGATTTGTTATGTCTACCAAACCTAAACTACAGTATCGTCCCCCTTATGTAATCCTAATCAACCCGTCTTTACCTTTTCCCCTCCCAGACACTGTTAAATCTCAGTCAAGTAGTGTTCTCCTTGGCAGTGTTTAAAAATAACCTCAGCTTTGTCCTATAAGCAGGTTATTTGAGGGGAACCAAAACACATAGATAACACAGATTCCTGGTCAAGGCCTGTAAAGCTTCACCTTCAGTAGGTCTGGGGAGAGCCTAGGAACTTCCATTCTGACCAGCCTCCAGTGAGTCTAAGGAAGGTGATTTAAGGACCACACTCTACTGCTCTAATATCTAGCTCTTCAACCTTGCAAAACAAAAACCTAAACAAAAAGAGTTAAGATTAAAATAATTAAATTATTAGTCTTTGAGGCTAGGCCAATTGCAGTGCTATATACCCTGGTCCCCATTGTTCATGGGTTTAGTGCTAAACCGTTTTGCTTCAGGAACTCCACTTAAACTATTTAAGGGGGATAAAACCCTAGAGAATTAAAAAAAAAAAAACAAAACAGAATTGATATGTGATAAAAATTTTTTTTTTTTTTATCTAATTTCAAGAGAATTCGTTCACATTCACAGTGCATGTTTCCAATAGTTCCTATCAGGACTCCTCTTTTGTTATCAATGTAATGTGAGAAATGAGTTTAGTAATCATACGCTAAGGGAATACACTAAGGGAACAGGTTTATAAAATATTTCAAACAGATTGGGACAATATAGAGCACTGCTTTTTTTTTTTTTTTTTTAATAAACGTTATGAATAGATCTGATGGGAAGAGTGAGAGTTTCTACCTGCATGCAAAAGAGCCAGGCCTTCAAAAAAAAAGGGGGCTGTCAAAAGAGAAAATAAATGGATTTATAAAAAAAAAAAAAAAAAAGCTCCATTTTTTACGTGGAAGTCATGATAATTCTGATTGCATTTGGTCAGTTTTACCAGAAACCAGCATTTCTGTAATGAATTAAATAAACAAAAAATGAAACTGGATCTCTAGAAACAATTTTGGGATACCTCAACTGCGGTTTTTTTAATTCATGCCTGTTTTAGTAGTTCCTGCTATACCTGGTCCATTTAGGAAGACATAGCTTCTAGAATAGAAATCTTTCCTTTTATAAATGTGTTTTCTGAACTACAGACAGAGCTAGGCTGTGGACAAGTTTTCAGCTTTTTATTTTCCTTGATCCTTACCCATGCTTTAGTACAGATTTTTAATGATGGAAATGTATTGGTTGTCATACACGGTAACTTTCCTTTTTAATGCCCTTAATACCAATAATTGTTTTGGTATTCACAAATCTGTTTTCTAAACTTCATGGAATCAGCACCTATATATATTTGTAGTATTAAAACATTAATTCAGGGAGGGGCCAAGATGGCGGAATAGACAGACAATTTTGGTGAGCAAAGAACTGAAAAAACAAGTGAAATGAGTATATTTATGACAAGCTAGGATCCCTGAACATCAAAGGCAAGGTTAGAAAATGAACCGAGGGGCAGGGGGAGAAATATATGGTGCAGAAGTGGAGAGGAGTTACCGTACCTGAATCACCAGCAGCCCTCAGGCACTACTCCTGGGAGCGGCTGCAGCAGGCTGGTACTAGTGTTCAGCCACAGTTTCCTCAGGGAGAAGCAGCCAGCCACGTGGCCTACTCATGCCTCCAGAACCAGAGAAGAACAGCGCTCTCGGCAAAAGCTAAGCACTTGTGTATATTTTACTGTGCTCCCAGGCCCCAAGATGGCTTCAGCGGGTGTTGATTTCCCTGGGCCTGAGATAGGCACTGCTGAGGACCTAGAGCCATCCTCCAGGCCCTGGAGAAGGAATAAACTTGCAATTGGGGGAAAAGATAATTTGCCAGCCCCACTAACTGGGGGAGCTAGGAATAGAAGCAGCTCCTGTTCAGGCATAAACAGTTCGTGGACATTGATTACCTTTCCCCTCTGTATGGACCTGCATGAGCCTATTTCAGGAGAATAGGCCATCCTTGGCAGACTACAGCTGTTTCAGCTGTGTGGTGGAGAGGCAGGTGTTTGATGTTTGACATTGCTTTACCTACTAAACAAGGTCCTCACCTACCCACATTAGGGACCTAAGGACTGTTAGCTCCACTAAGGTCATCCAGCCACCCACGACAGGGGTCCAAAGATAACTGGTACCTCCCTGTCCTTACAACCCAAAACATTGGGTGCCCACAGTCCATCTGCAGAACCCACCCACCTGTACGCTCTAGGGAACAGGGACACGCTTTTCTCAAAGACACTTGGGGGATGATTCTCAGCTCCCTGCCTTGTTCAGATCGTGACCCCCTGCTGCAACCAGACACAGGTACATACACCAATCACCCTTGCCTCTCTAAGACTGTAGGACAGAGCCTGTACCACATATCTGATGATCAGCCACCTGGACATCTGAGCTGAATTCATACAAGAAAAGTGAATGGACTCTTAGACCGATATACCTGGTAACAGCTCTAGCCAGCTGGGGACAGAATGTCAGAGCTCCAAAGGCAAAAATAATCAAGCTAGCTCACTTAAGCAACCGATTTGGGCACATCAAAACAAAACAAAGCAAGAAGCTACGACACAATAAGCAAACATAAACTAATACAGTAACTTATCGATGGCTCAGAGACAACAGTCAATATCAAGTCACATAAAGACACAGACCATGATCACCTCAACAAGTTCTCAAAACAAAGATTCAAGGGATCTTCTAGATGAAAGTGCCTTCCTGGAATTACCAGAAGCAGAATACAAAAGATTAATATAACAAAATCCTTCAAGACATCAGGAAGGAAATGAGAAAATATGCAGAACAAGCCAAGGAACACACAGATAAAGCAGTTGAAGAAATTAAAAAGGTTATTCAGGAAAATAATGAAAAATTTAATAAGCTGGAAAAATCATAGACAGCAATCAGAAATTCAGAAGATTAACAATAAAATTACAGAATTGGACAACTCAATAGAAAGTCAGAGAAGCAGAATTGAGTAAATGGAAGGCAGAATTTGTGAACTTGAAGATAAAGCACTTGCCACTAATATATTTGAAGAAAAATCAAATAAAAGAATTAAAAAAAATGAAGAAACCTTAAGAATCATGTGGGACTCTATCAAGAGAAATAATTTATGAGTGATTGGAGTACCAGAACAGGGACTGATGACAGAAAATACAGAGAGAAATATCGAAGATTTGTTGGCAGAAAACTTTCCTGATATCATGAAAGATGAGAAGATATCTATCCAAAATGCTCATCAACCTCCACATAAGGTAGATGTCAAAAGAAAGTCAGCAAGACATATTATAATCAAACTTGCCAAAACCAAAGATAAGGAGAGAATTTTAAGAGTAGCTAGGGTTAAACAAAAAGTCACCTACAAAGGAGAGTCAATAAGAATAAGCTTGGACTACTTGGCAGAAACCATGCAGGCAAGAAGGCAATGGGATGATGTATGTAAAAAATTGAAGGACAAAAATTGCCTGCCAAGAATCATATATCCAGCAAAACTGCCTCTCAAATATGAAGGTGAAATTAGAACATTTCCAGATAAACAGGAATTTAGGAAATTTGTAAAAACCAAACCAAAACTACAAGAAATACTAAAGGGAGTTCTTTGGTTAGAAAATCAATAATACCAGGTATCAACCCAAGACAAGAACACTGGGCAGAGTAAACAGATATCAACCCAGACAGGGAAATCACAAAAATAAATCAAGATAAAAAAACGCTCACAACACTTACAGCAATGTTATTACGTAAAAGAAGACAACATTAAAACAATAAAGAGGGACTAAGAACTGTAGTCATATATCTTTCACATGGAGAGGAAGACAAGGTGATACAAAGAAATAAAAGTTAAGTTTAAATTTAGAAAAATAGGGGTAAAAAATAAGGTAACCACAAAGGAACAAACTATCCTACACATCAAAATAAAATACAAGAAAAAAACAAGGACTCAGCAGAAACAAAATCAACAACAATGAACATAAGGAAAAGACAATATATAAAGATAATCTACTCAGCACAAAAAATTAAGTGGGAAAAAGAAACTGTCAAAACACACACAAAAAAGATATCAAAAGCATGGCACTAAATTCATACCTACCTGTTATTACACTGAATGTAAATGGACTAAATGTGCCAATAAAGAAACAAAGAGCAGCAAAATGGATTAAAAAACACGATCCATCTACATGCTGCCTACAAGAGACACACCTTAGACTGAGACACAAATAAACTAAAACTCAAAGGATGGAAAGAAACACATCAAGTAAACAACAATCAAAAAAGAGCAGGAGTGGCAATATTAATTTCTGACAAAATAGACTTGAAAGTTAAATGCATCATACAGGATAAGGAAGGACACTATATAATGATTAAATGGACAATATACCAGGAGGATATAACCATATAAAGTGTTTATGTAGCCAATGACAAGGCTGCAAGATACATAAACAAACTCTATCAGCATTGAAAAGTGAGATAGATAGCTCCACAATAAAAGTAGGAGACTTCAACATGCCACTTTCAGTGAAGGACAGGACATCCAGAAAGAAGCTCAATAAAGACACGGACAATCTAAATGCCACAATCTACCAACTTGACCTTATAGACATATACAGAACACTCCACCTAACAGCAGCCAAGTATACTTTCTTTTCTGGTGCACATGGAACATTCCCTAGAATAGACCACATATTAGATCATAAAGCAAGCCTTAGCAGAATCCAAAACATTGAAACATTACAAAGCATCTTCTCTGACCATAAGGCCATAAAAGTAGAAATCAATAACAGAAAAATCAGGGAAAAGAAATCAAATACTTGGAAACTGAACAATACCCTGCTCAAAAAAGACTGGATTATAGAAGACATTAAGGATGGAATGAAGAAATTCATAGAATCCAATGAGAATAAAAACACTTCCTATCAGAACCTTTGGGACACAGCAAAAACAGTGCTCAGGGGTCAATTTATATCAATAAATGCACACATACAAAAGGAAGAAAGGACCAAAATCAAAGAATTATCCCTACAGCTTGAACAAATACAAAGAGAGCAACAAAAGAAACCCTCAGGCACCAGAAGAAAAGAAATAATAAAAATTAGAGCAGAACTAAATGAAATAGAAAACAGAAAAACAATTGAAAGAATTAACAAGACCAAAAGCTGGTTCTTTGAAAAAATCAACAAAATTGATAAACCACTGGCCAAACTGACAAAAGAAAAACAGAAGATGAAGGAAATAAGCCAAATAAGAAATGAGATAGGTGCTATTACAACACATCCAACTGAAATTAAAAAAAATCATATCAGATTACTATGAAAAATTGTACTCTAACAAATTTGAAAACCTAGAAGAAATGGATGATTTCCTAGAAACACACTACCTAGCTAAACTAACACAAACAGAGGTAGAACAACTAAACAGACCCATAACAAAAGAAAAAATTGAAAGGTAATCAAAAAACTCCCAATTAAAAAAAGCCCTAGCGAGTTCAGGGGGCGGGGACCAAGATGGCTGACTAGGGAGAAGCTTCCGCAGATTCCTCTTGCAACAAAGACTCAAAAAAACAAGTGAATCGATTACATACACAAAAATCTACGAACCCTGACCATTGAACACGGAACTAAGGAGTTACCTGAGTGACAGGGGAGCAAAAAACTGCACGCTGAAGCAGCGACTGCTTCCAGAGCCCATGTCCTGCACCACAGCCTTGACCCCTCGTGGTTCCCTGGTGCCAGAGTGGTGGGGCTGATCGCGGCTTACTGAGATGGGGCAAGCACGGGATGTAGCCCTAATCCCCCAGAGTAACCTTGGTGGAGACCTAGCCAGCACACGAAGGCCGCACACCGACGCAGCTGACAGAACGAGAAACCACGGGGAAGCAGCGACTGGTTTCGGAGCCTGGAGCCAGCGTTCAGTCAGAAAATCTTGGTGCTGGGCTTTGGACTAAGTGCAGAGGAGGGCATCACAGCTTCCTGAGATGGTGCAAGCATAGGACACAGCACTAACCCCCTGGAGTAACCTCAGCAGAGACCCAGACAGCGCATGCAGGCTGCACACCAACACGGCTGACCAGAGAATGAGAAGCGACGGGAAAGCAGCGACTGGTTTTGGAGCCTGGAGCCAGTATCCCAGTCAGAAAACCTTGGTGCTGGGCTTTGGACTAAGCTCGGAGGAGGTGATCACGGCTTCTTGAGACAGTGAAAGTACGGGAGGCAGCCCTAACCTTCAAGGGCAATCTTGATCCAGCCAGCACATGCAGGCTACACACCCCTCTGGAATCTCAGATAAAACAGTCCTCACCAAACAAGATAAGTAACTTTGTCTATATTGCCATGCTACTCTCTCCTATCTATCTGATCCCTCCCCTCCCTGCCCCAGCCGGCTTCATTAACATTGGAATTTCCTGGGCCAGGGAGTGAAGTGCTGTATGGGTTTTTTTTTTTTTTTCCTCTTCTTTTTCTAACACATTCTCCTGGCCTGAGAGAAGTGGCAATTAACAATCGGGGGGAAAATCCTTCCCTGACTTCCCTAAACTGGAATAATAATACAGAACAAGCTCCAGCCAATCATAAGAGATCCACAGTCTTTGGCTTTCATCCCTACAGGGAACCAGGTGGCTATTATAATGCAAAGGCAATTCTGATAGAGATCTGACTATGATTGTTTTAGCTGAGCAGTGGAAAGGCAAAACTTGGAGATCTGATACCTCTCTACCTATTAAACAGAGCTCTCATTGATCCACAGCAGGGAACTGAGGGCTGAAGCTCCACCCACACCACCTACCCACCTACTAAAGGGGTCTGAGGATAGTGAAACCTGCCAATCTTTAGAGGTACAAGCATTGGGTGCCTAAGGTACAGCTGCAGAGCCTGCCCACCAGAGAGCTCTAGAGAATAGAGACGGTCCTACCTCACTGGCACGTGGGGGAAGGCCGTCAGCATCCTGCCCTCCTCGGAGTGTGATGCCCTGCCACTACTAGAATCTGGTGCATACAACCATCACCACTACTCCTCTAAGTTAATAGCCTACAGCCTACACCACACACTAGGTGACACACTGTCAGTGCACCTAAGCTGATTCTATTCAAGAATAGTGAAAGGACTCATACACTCATATATCTGGTAACAGCTCAAACCAGCTGGTAATAGGACATAAGTGATTCAAAGGCTACAACAATCAAGATAGTGCAATCTAGTAGCCCATCTGGGTGTATTGAAACAAAACAAAACAAGAAGATAAGACTCAGTGTGCAAATCTAAAATAAATCATCGCAATATCTTACAGATGGCTCAGAGACAGCAGTTGATATCAAATCATATAAAGAAGCAGACCATGATTGCTTCTACAAACCCCCAAATCAGATAATCAAAATCTTTCCCAAATGAAGATACATTCCTGGAATTGCCAGATGTAGAATATAAAAAACTAATATACAGAATGCTTCAAGACATCAGGGGTGACCTCAGAAATGAAATAAGGCAATCTACAGAAAAAAACAAGGAACACACTGATAAAGCAGCTGAAGAAATCAAGATTATTCAAGAGGATAGTGAAAAATTAATAAGCTGCAAGAATCCATAGAGACAGCATTCAGAAATCCAAAAGATTAACAATAAAATTACAGAATTAGACAACTCAATAGGAAGTCAGAGGAGCAGAATTGAGGGAGTTGAATGCAGAGTGGGGGAGTTGGAGGATAAGGCAAATGACACCAATATAGTTGAAGAAAAATCAGATAACAGAATTAAAAAAAAATGAAGAAACCCTAAGAATCATGTGGGACTCTATGAAGAAGAATAACTTGCATGTGATTGGAGTTCCATTGGAGAACAGGGAGGGATAACAGAAAATACAGAGAGAATAGTTGAAGACCGGTTGGCAGAAAATTTCCCTGGCATCATGAAAGATGAAAGGGTATCTATCCAAGATGCTCATCGAACCCCATACAAGCTAGATCACAAAAGAAAATCACCAAGACATATTATCATCAAACTTGCCAAAAACAAAGATAAAGAAAAATTTTAAAAGCAGTCAGGGATAAATGAAAAGTCACCTACGAAGGAGAATCAATAAGTTCAGACTAACCAGCAGAAACCATGCAGTCAAGAAGGCAATGGGATGACATATATAGAGCACTGAAGGAGAAAAACTTCCAGCCAAGAATCACATATCCAGCAAAACTCTCTCAAATATGAGGGTGAAATTAAGATATTTACAGATAAACACAAGCTTAGAGAATTTGCAAAAACCAAACCAAAGCTACAAGAATTACAACAGGAAATTCTTTGGTCAGAAAATCAGTAATATCAGATACCAACACAAGGTCACAGAACAGATCATCCTGATATCAACTCATATAGGGAAATCACAAAAACAACATAAGATTAATTAAAAAAAATTAATCTTATAATCAGAACAGGGAACCATTGATGTCATTATGTAAAAGATTACAATAATCCAAAAAGAGGGACTAAATACAGGAGGCATAGGTCTTCCATATGGAGAGGAAACCAAGGCACTATAGGATGATACAAGTTAGGTTTTTACTTATAAAAATAGGGGTAAATATTAAGGTAACCACAAAGAGGTCTAACAATTCCATACTTCAAAATAAAAACCAAGATAAACATAATGACTTAGCAAAAATAAATTCAACTACTATGAAAATGAGGAACACACAACTTACAAAGAAAAACTTTTTAGCACAAAAAGTGGAAAAATGAAATTTTCAACAACACACACAAAAAGGCATCAAAATGACAGCACTAAACTCATACTTATCTATAATTACACTGAATGTAAATGGACTAAATGCACCAATAAAGAGACAGACAGTCGCAGACTGGGTAAAAAACCACGATCCGTCTAAATGCTGCCTACAAGAGATACGTCTTAGACTTAGAAACACAAGTAAACTAAAACTCAAAGGATGGAGAAAAATATATCAAGCAAACAATAATCAAAAAAGAGCAGGAGTGGCAATATTAATTTCTGGCAAAATAGACTTGGAAGTTAAATCCACCGCAAAGCATAAAGAAGGACACTACATAATGATTAAAGGGACAATTTACCAGGAAGATATAACCATATTAAACATTTATGCACCCAATGACAGGGCTGCAAGATACATAAAACAAACTTTAACAGAATTGAAAAGTGAGATAGATACCTCCACAGTTATAGTAGAAGACTTCAACACACCACTTTCGGTGTAGGATAGGACACCCAGTAAGAAGCTCAATAGAGACACGGAAGATCTAATTGCTACAACCAACCAATTGGACCTCATGGATTTATACAGAACACACCACCCAACAGCTGCAAAGTATACTTTTTTTTCTAGTGCACATGGAACATTCTCGAGTAGATCACGTTAGGTCATAAAACAAACCTTTGCAGAACCCAAAACATCGAAATATTACAAAGCATCTTCTCAGACCGTAAGGCCATAAAAGTAGAAATCAATAACAGAAAAATCAAGGAAAAGAAATCGAATACTTGGGAATGGAATAATACCCTGCCCAAAAAAGACTGGGTTATAGAAGACATCAAGGTAGAATAAAGAAATTCATAGTATGCGACGAGACTGAAACCACTTCCTATGAAAACCTCTGGGACACAGCAAAAGCAGTGCTCAGAGGTCAATTTATTTCAGTAAATGCACATATACATAAAGAAGAAAGAGCCAAATTCAGAGAAATGTCCCTACAACTTGAACAAATAGAAAGTGACAAAAGAATCCATCAGGCACCAGAAGAAAACAAATAATAAAAATTAGAATAGAGTTAAATAAATTAGAGAACAGAAAAACAATTGAAACAATTAACAAAGCCCAAAAGCTGGTTCTTTGAAAAAAATTAACAAAATTGATAAACCATTGGCCAGACTGACTACAGAAATACAGGAAAGGAAACAAATAACCCGAATAAGAAATGAAATGGGCCATATCACAACAGACCCAAATTAAATTAAAAGAATCATATGAGATTACTACAAAAAATTGTACTCTAACAAATTTGAAAACCTAGAAGAAATGGATGAATTCCTAGAAACACACTACCTATCTAAACTAACACAAACAGAAGTAGAACAACTAAATAGATCCATAACAAAAAAAAGAGATTGAAAAGGTAATCAAAAAACTCCCAACAAAAAAAAAGCCCTGGTCCTGACAGCTTCACTGCAGAGTTCTATCAAACTTTCAGAGAAGAGTTAACACCACTACTACTGAAGGAATTTCAGAGCATAGAAAAGGATGGGATACTACCTAACTCATTTTATGAAGCCACCATATCCCTGATACCAAAACCAGCTACACACAACACAAAAAAAGAAAATTACAGACCTATATCCCTCATTTATCCGTCATGAACATAGATGCAAAAATCCTCAACAAAATTCTGGCCAATAGAATTCAACAACATATCAAAAAAATAATCCACCATGACCAAGTGGGGTTTACACCAGGTATGCAAGGTTGGTTCAATATTAGAAAAATCATTAATGTAATCCACCATATAAATAAAACAAAAGACAAAAACCACATGATCTTATCAATTGATACAGAAAAGGCATTTGACAAAGTCCAACACCCATTCATGATAAAAACTCTCAGCAAAATAGGAATAGAAGGAAAATTTCTCAACATGATAAAGGGCATTTATACAAAGCCAACAGCCAACATCATCCTAAATGGAGAGAGCCTGAAAGCATTTCTCTTGGGAATGGGAACCAGACAAGGATGCCCTTTATCACCACTCTTATTCAACGTTGTGCTGGAAGTCCTAGCCAGAGCAATTAGGCTAGACAAAGAAATAAAGGGCATCCGGATTGGCAAGGAGGAAGTAAAATTATCTGTATTTGCAGACAACATGATCTCATACACCAAAAAACCCTACGGTATCCTCCAGAAAACTACTGAAACTAATAGAAGAGTTCAGCAGAGTATCAGGTTACAAGATAAACATATAAAAATCAGTTGTATTCCTCTACATCAACAAAAAGAACATCGAAGAGGAAATCACCAAATCAATACCATTCACAGTAGCCCCCAAGAAGATAAAATACTTAGGAATAAATCTTACCAAAGATGTGAAAGACCTATACAAAGAAAACTACAAGGTACTACTGCAAGAAACCAAAAGGGACCTACATAAGTGGAAAAACATACCTTGCTTATGGATAGGAAGACTTAACATTGTAAAAATGTCTATTCTACCAAAAGCCATCTATACATACAATGCACTTCCGATCCAAATTCCAATGACATTTTTTAATGTGATGGAGAAACAAATCACCAGCTTCATATGGAAGGGAAAGAAGCCCCGGATAAGTAAAGAAAGAAAAAAAGCATTACTGAAAAAGAAGAAGAAAGTGGGAGGCCTCACTCTACCTGATTTTAGAACCTCTTATACCGCCACAGTACTCAAAACAGCCTGGTACTGGTACAACAACAGACTCATAGACCAATGGAATAGAATCGAGAATCCAGACATAAATCCATCCACATATGAGCAGCTGATATTTGACAAAGGCCCAGTGTCAGTTAACTGGGGAAAAGACAGTCTTTTAAACAAATGGTGCTGGCATAACTGGATATCCATTTGCAAAAAAAATGAAACAGGACCCATACCTCACACCATGCACAAAAACTAACTCCAAATGGATCAAAGACCTAAATATAAAGTTTAAAACGATAAAGATCATGGAAGAAAAAATAGGGACAACGTTAGGAGCCCTAATACAAGGCATAAACAGAATACAAAGCATTACTAAAAATCCCAAACAGAAACCAGATAACTGGGAGCTCCTAAAAATCAAACACCTATGCTCATCTAAAGACTTCGCTGAAAGAGTAAAAAGACCACCTACAGACTGGGAAAAAAATTTTCAGCTACAACATCTCCGACCAGCACCTGATCTCTAAAACTACAGGATTCTGCTAAAACTCAACCACAAAAAGACAAACAACCCAATTAAAAATTGGGCAAAGAATATGAACAGACACTTCACTAAAGACTTTCAGACCACTAACAGAGACATGAGGAAATGCTCTTGATCATTAGCCATAAGAGAAATGCAAATCAAAACTACAATGAGATTCCATCTCACTCCAACAAGGCTGGCATTAATCCAAAAACACAAAACAATAAATGTTAGAGAGGCTTTGGAGAGATTGGAACTCTTATACACTGCTGGTGGGGCTGCAAAATGGTACAACCACTTTGGAAATTGATTTCGTGTTTCCTTAAAAAACTAGAAATAGAACTACCATACTACCCAGCAATCCCACTCCTCGGAATATACCCTAGAGAAATAAGAGCCTTCACACAAACAGATATATGCACACCCATGTTTATTGCAGCACTGTTTTCAATAGCAAAAAGATGGAGGCAACCAAGGTGCCCATCAATGGATGAATGGATAAATTATGGTATATTCACACAATGGAATACTATGCATCGATAAAGAACAGTGGGGAATCTGTGAAACATTTCATAACATGGAAGAATCTGGAAGGCATTATGCTGAGTGAAATTAGTCAGTTGCAAAAGAACAAATGTATAAGCGCACTATTATAATAAGTGGAGAAATAGTTTAAAGAGAGAAGAAAATATTCTTTGATGGTTATGAGAAGGGGGAGGGAGGGAGAGGAGAGAGGCGTATTCACTAATTAGATACTAGATAAGAACTACTAGGTGAAGGGAAAGACAACACACAACATAGGAGAGGTCAGCACAACTGGACTAAACCAAAAGCAAAGAAGTTTCCTGAATAAACTGAATGTTTTGAAGGCCATTGTAGCAGGGGCCGGGTTTTGGGGACCATGGGTTTCAGGGGAGATCTAAGTCAATTGGCATAATAAAATGTATTAAGAAAACATTCTGCATCCCACTTTGGAGAATGGTATCTGGGTCTTAAACGCTAGCAAGCGGCCATCTACAATGCATCAGTTGGTCTCAATGTACATGGACCAAAGGAGAATGAAGAACACCAAGGACACAAGGTGATTATGAGCCCAAGAGACAGAAAGGGCCACATGAACCAGAGGCTACATCAGCCTGAGACCGGAAGAACTAGATGGTGCTCGGCTATAACCGATGACTGCCCTGACAGGGAACACAACAGAGAACCCCTGAGGGAGCAGGAGAGCAGTGGGATGCAGACCCTAAATTTTCATAAAAAGACCAGACTTAATGGTCTGGCTGAGACTAGAAGGACCCCGGTGGTTATAGACCCCAGACCTTCTGTTACCCCAGGACAGGAACCATTCCCAAAGCCGACTCTTCAGACAGGGATTGGACTGGACAATGGGATAGAAAAAGATGCTGGTGAAGAATGAGCTTCTTGGATCAAGTAGACACTTGAGACTATGTTGGCAGCTCCTGTCTGAGGGGAGATGAGAGGGCAGAGGGGGTTAGAAGCTGGCAGAATGGACACGAAAAGAGAGAGTGGAGGGAAGGAGCAGGTTGTCTCATTAGGGGGAGAGGAATTAGGAGTATATATCAAGGTATATATAAATTTTTGTATGAGAGACTGACTTGTAAGCTTTCATTTAAAGCACAATAAACATGACAAAACATTAATTCAACACCCAAAATGTACACCACAGAATATTAATAGGGAAGATACAAAAAGGCTCTGTGGTTAAATGTTTTAGAAATGCAGCGATACACATTTATTTACGTCAGGATTTCTCAGAGCTTTTAACATGCTCATGTGCATTGTGAATTTCCAAATGGCACTCACTTTGCAGTATTTCTCAAAATTATTTAACTGGGGGAATCCTTTTAATGGGGAAATACTGCTACATCCATTGCATTTTTAGTGATTGTTGTGATGGATTCTTAGTATCCTAACATCATCAATAAGCACATTGAAACATCAGAGTGAAGGCTAAGTGTCCTGGGTTGAATTGTGTACCCTAAAAACATCCGTCAACTTAGCTGGGCCCTGAGTCCCAGTATTGTGTGGTTGTCCACCATTTTATGTGATTTCCCTATGTGTTGTAAATGTTATCACTATGATGTAATGAGACGGATTAGTGGCAGTTATATTGATGAGATATACAAGATTAGATAGTGTCTTCAGCCAATCTCTTTTGAGATAGAAAACAGAGAGGCGAGCAGAGAGACATGGCGACCTCATACCACCAAGAGAGCAGTGCTGGGATCAGAGCACATCCTTTGGACCTGAGGTTCCTGTGCTGAGACACTCCCAGACCAAGAGAAGACTGATGGACCAGGGCCAACACAGAGAGAAAGGCTTCCTCTGGAGCCAGCGTCCTGAATTGGGACTACTAGCCTACTGGACTGCGAGAGAATAAACTTCTCTTTGTTAAAGCCATCCACTTGCGGTATTTCTTTTATAGCACCACTAGATAACCAAGACACTAAGTTATTAGGATATGGTTCTACTGGTGGTTAATTCATACTTTTTTCTTGAACCATATCTTTTTATTTGGAAACACATTCTGTTGGGCTGTAGAATGCACTAGCCCTCTCCCAGCAGCTCCCTTTCCTATTTATTGTAATTACTTTCTTATCATAGCGCCTATCCATTTGATTAAGGACTTCATGACACAGGAATTTGCTCAGTTTTCAACAACTTGGACAGTGTCTCAGACACTCAAGACACTATATATACATATATTTGCTAACCAAAACGTAGTGTTTGAATCCACCAGCTGCTCCTTGGAAATCTTATGAGGTAGTTCTACTCTGTCCTGTAGAGTTGCTATGAGGTGGAATTGACTTGATGGCAATGGGTTTGGTTTATTGTTTGTTTATATATATATATATTTCAGTAAAGTAATAGCTATTAATTTTCAATTTAGTGCAGAATTTTGATCCATGGCTAACATCCTCCAGTTAATCATAAAATTCCTTACTCTTTTATTAATTCATTGTTGACATTTGGGGTTACTGGGTCCAGCATGCATTTTGTTTTGTGCTGAGCAGAATCTTGTATTAGATATCATTGATAATATAAACCTGGTTGGAAAGAGTAGGGGAGAAGGACAGGCTACATCAAGGTCTTCTGGAGCAAGGGTGTTCTTCTGCAAGTATCACAGCAATCCTCAAATGCCTGTGTGGTTTTCCACAGCTTGATGAGGGGTGAACACAGCTCATGAGATTCAGAGTATAATGAAGAAGACTGTTGTAGATTTTGATCGGCTCACTTGGGTTAGATTTATAGCAGCTTGGTTTAATTCTTCCCCACGGCTTTAAGAGTTGCTTTATTTTCTCTAAAACATAAAAATAATTGACTTAAAATGAAAAGTTTAAATCAATACTTTGATACTTCTGGAAAAAAAAATTTTTTTTTTTTAAAAGCGTTATCAAGGAACTTTTTGTAATCATATCCCACAGCAACTTGGGAATTCTTTCCATTTAATTACAAATTCAACATTTGTGATTTCTGAACTGAGGACAGAGCTATTCTGAGGGCCATTTGTCAGTTCATTTTTCCTAATTAACCACAAATAAAATTCAGAACAGCACCAAAAACCCAGCTGTGAGAGTATCTGAACTGAAACATGTATATCAACTGCAAACATCCTAAAATATAAAAACGATATCAATTTGAAGGCCTTCAAAATGAGAGCTTAGTGCCAAGTTTGTAAGTTTATGGAAAGTGCAAATGTTTTTTTATTTGCTGGGGGCGGGGCATGATATCACATGAACCCTACTTATTTGGTCAACTTGAAAAACCTATGTATTTTCTGTTCTTCCAGCTAAAAATAATCAACAATTTAATCTGAATATCCTTTTAAGGAGTTTATAATACCACTTTTACTCCAGTTTTTTCCTTCCTTCCATTCTCCCTCTTTCTTTACCATCAGTCCTGAGGTCTGCTTCTCTTAGGATTTTGGGCACAGACATTTTGTTTTCCTATTTTTTTTTTTCTGAAATTGGGTGGGTATGTGTGCATCTCCTTGCCCTTTATTGAAGGCTGTTTTCCTCCCATTTTATTGAGGTAAAACAGGGGACATGATGCCCAAGGAAATTAGTATTTTGGCCCTCAGTCCTCTTCTTTCCCTATCTTAAAATCTGTATTGTTGACAAAAAAAAAGTTGCTGTAGATTCCAACTCATGGAGACTTAATGTGTACCATAGTAGAACTGTTCTCTCTCAGTAGGGCTTTCAATGGTTGTGATCTTTTGCAAATAGATTGTTAGGCTTATATATATATATTTCAGTAAAGTAATAGCTATTAATTTCTGAGACCACTCTGGGTGGTCTAGAACCTCCAAACTTTCAGTTTCTAGTCATACATGTTAACTGTTTGGATCACCCAAGGACTCCTCTGTATGGTTAAACCACATGACGCCTCTTGTAAGCTCACAAGTGTAATAGACTGGCAAGAGTGATGGCCCCAATTCGTTACCTTCTCTATCTACACCTTTTGTCCTGTGACTTTGCAGTTTCTCTCACAAAAGAGGTGGAATCTATCCCCCATGTCTGGCTGGGAACTTGCTTTTAACACCAGAATGCAGCAGAAGTGATAGTGTGCCAGTTTACAGTAAAGCCCTACATTTGCACTTCCAGACTTCTGCATTGCATGAGAACATGCCCACATTAGCCTCCTAGTGGATGAAAGAACCAGTTGAGTTAACCCAGTCATCCCAGCCTAGCCATTCTACATCAGCCAACAGCCAATCTATGTGTGAGCAAGCCACCCAACAACAACAGAGCCCTGCCAAATCAGCTGAACCTCAAAGACAGGTGAGCTAAATAAATGCTCATTACTGAAGTTTTATCACTGTAATGAAGCATTATTGTGGTAGTAGGTAACTGGTAAGAGCCTTGGTGGCACAGTGGTTAAGAGCTTGGCTGCTAACCAAAAGGTCAGCAGTTCTAACTCACCAGCTGCCCCTTGGAAACCCCATGGGAGAGTTCTACTCTGTCCTTATAGGGTCACTATGAGTTGGCATCAACTTGACAGCAATGAGTTTGGGTTCTTTTAAGTAGCTGGTACCACAGGTATTTGGATATAATGTGATTGCGATTGGCTCTTGACCTCCATAGTACACTCATACTGGTCACTTAATGTCACAAAAACACAAGCCAGTATTATGTGAATGAAGCTTTTAGACCCAATTTACAGTGTAAGGTATGTGGTATTAGTGGTGTTTTACTGTATTTTCATTGAACTCTCAATTAAAGAATTTAAAAAGGCCTCTGAAAAAGTTTTTCTTCTGCAACTATAAACCAAGGGGATATTCAAGAGCAAACTACAGTCTTAAAATATATATGCACAGGTAATATATATGTACAACCATATATAGTATATATACACACAGTATATGCATATATATATAAATGATATAGACAGGTAACAAGCTGAAGGCTTAAGTATAAAAAATTTCCATTCGTTCTCACTTTCATTTTCAACTACCAAATCAACAGGTTGGTGGAAACCAAAATTATTTCCTTAAGAATGCTTAATGTGAATATTACTTTGAGGTAAACAGAAGGTTTAAAATGTGAATCCATCAAAACGCACCAGTTTCATTTATTTTAACAAATTATATTTTGGGGGATTTTTCTTCTATCTCATAGATAGCTACTAATTTTAGAATCATGTAACATTATTTTCAACACTGTTTCCCACTGGATGGACTCAGAAACGGGTTAAACCTGCGACCAAACAGAGTGGCTAAAATCCAATGCACATATAAAAAGCACAGTATTTAAGAGCATGAGGCTAAAGGTGGATTTGAAAGGGTAACTGACTAAATAAAAGGTGAATCAATGGCATCTAGTTATCTAGAAAAAAAAGGCTCAATAGATTTCACGTGCATTTCTTTAACATCCAACATTACTTTTTTCTATCAATAAGCCTTCTATCTATAAAGGAAATGGACAGTTATGTAACTACACGTACATGTGAGAGCAGAGAGACAGACATACAGACAGATAAGGAAAGAGAATGTATTGGCATGTACGAAAGAAACTGCAGAAAATAAATGCAGATTCACTGAGATGTAGGCTCTCTTTTATTTTCATAAAGGTACATTTGACACTTGAATGCTATCAGTGAACACAGCTGAGGAGTATCAGTCATCTTGTGTTAAAATTACTTTTAATTGGGATGAAAAATACAGCATATTAACCAGATTAGATGACAGTCTGTGATTAGTTCTTCACCACGTATTTCAAAAAGAACTACATACTTATTTCCCCTTGTTGTTACTGCAATATATTTGTTTTTATTTACGGTTACTCAGAAGGTTACAACGTAGTGTTTTAAGTAGTTGTTTTTTAATAGTAGAGGACACTTCGCATACAAATACAGGCAGAAAAAATTAATACAGAACTTTTCAAAGTAAGAACACGGAAGACACCAAATCTACAACGTGGGAGTTAAGAGTTCAGGGATTTTTTTTTTTTCCTTTAAATAGGTGCTTTTCTTGGTATGATATGACCTAATAAAAGCTCTAAACTTTGCAGACTACACTACAGCAGCGTAAAGCTATTTCCAACACGATGGATGACGATGGCTCTGAGGTAGAAAGGTGATCATGGCTTTCCTCTTATATAAAACAATTTTTTTCTTCTCAAAATATCTATGCTCCAAATAGATACCCTCGGCCCCCCAACCCACCCAACCTATTCTAAAAGAATAGCAATTTCTAACTTTAAGCCTCCTTCTAGCCAGATCCCAGCTAAAGAGAACCCAAAGTGAAGACGTCCTTTAAAAAGATGCACATACACTGAAATCAAAACACATTATTTTGACTTTTTTTTTTTTTGGTTTCTCTACATTTGGTAATTAAATAACATGTTTAAACTGAATCAATTAAATGTTAAATTAGAGGCGGAATCAAATACCTAACTGAATCCACTGAAAGCTACAGGCAGGGGTACCACCATCTTAGCATGAATTTCATTCTTCTACAGAAGCAGTGACACAGGCTTTTGACAATATCTTTTGCAAATGCATTGATCACACTGAGGAAAACAAAACATCTGTTCATTTACTCACAAAGGTGGAATGAGATATGCACGAAATCTGTATCTGTTGGCCTCTTTCAGAATGAAAATAACTGTGAGTTTCAAGTATGATAAAGGGTGTGAGAATATATAAGCAATGATAAAAATATCTTCAAAGGAAACTAAATACAATGATACACTCTGGTAGCCCAATTACATAAAGTGTGGTGTGTATTTATTGACGAAAATCAAGACCTGGGAACTAGGAAAGGTTGTATACAAAGTTTGTTTTTGTGTCAAAATAAAAATATGCTTAATGAGGCAACTTTTGGTTAAAGGGTCTTTGAGATTATAAGTCTGCTTTAAGACTCCCCTCTCATCTGGACTGGGACATGAAATAAATAAAGAAATCGAGACCTACTTATATAGTGCTGGGCTATAAAATGCAAGGAAAAAATCCAACAAAAATGCCATTTAGGCCCAGAGCATTTTTATTGTGGTTATCCAAGTGGTCACTAAAGAAGTATGTGTAGGATGTCAAAGTTAAATGGTATACACAGAACTGCAGTCTAATCCTCATATATATATATGATAATTGGCTGAAATATATGAACTTATTAATTTGGCCAAATCATGAAAACAAATATAGGAAATCTATTTGGTCATATGGCTGATGAATCATAAATAACCAAAACATAATGGTAAAAGAGTGAAGGAAATAAATGAAGTTATTGTACAAGGTTAATACGAACAGAAGGAATGTAAAAATGTAAAATTTTCTTCTAATTCCTAGCCCATTTGTGACATGGTTATTAAAAAGAAGATAGAGTATTAGAAAGCTCCCCCCCCCACACTCCCAATGCTGTATACATTATACAAATCAGTGACAAATGTATTACCATTTCCAAATACCACTCTGTTCATTAATTTACAGTTGCATAGAAAGGGAAGAAAACAATAATATATGGTTATTATAAAAACAAAATATCCTTTTCTCTTTGGATAGTCAGTGTTTTACTCCTTCAGTAGGACACAGCCTGCACTCAACAGCATGTTTCACAGAGCCATGCAGCTTCTGATTAAATGGAACTTGGAACTGGCATTTGCTGAGAAGGGTAATACTGTAACATCAGGAAATGTTGGTTGGCTGGATGACTACTTCACATTGCCTGTGGGAATGGAAAATAGCACTGTCAGAACAATATTTACAGAAAGCATTACAGGTAGCAGACGCCTGTCAGCTCTTCAGGAAAATACAAGTGCTTCTCTCAGAACTGGTCAAACCCTATTTTGCTGAGTCTAAACGAGTGTCCTTTTGACTCACATCTGACTTTTGCTCCCCAGGATGAGGGCCTCATCCTGGAGTCACCTCGTCTGTTTTTCATCAATGCAGCCAATGGAGAGAGAAGTCAAGATATCTTTTCTCTTGCCCAGGTTGGAATCCAAGTTAAAATGTAGAAGACTTGGCTTTTTCCAGATGGAAGGCCCAATGGTGAGTGAATTCAACTGGTGCAAAAACCTAGAATCTTCCCAGGATGCCATGGAGAGCTTCCTGAAGAGAGGATACCCTGACACCATGACAACTCCAACCAGCTGGGGCTTATGAGAAGAAGATCCCAAGGCAAGAATCATAATCCAAGAGTATATAGTGGTGATGGTTAAAGGTTCTGGGGACAATGTCCACAGGTAAGAGATCATATAAATCTGGTCTACATTCAGGGGGCTAGCATAAACCTTTCAAAGGGAAGGTCAAATAGTTGATCGTTTAGAAGTACTTTGGAGTTGGAAATATTTTTTTAAAATCTCTCTAAAAAGTAACCTAAACTGGGCCATATCTCACAAATTAGGACTCCCAGGAAAGACACTGCCTCTGTCTTTGCCCCTTACGTTGTAGAGGATTTGGCATGAAGCCCTGCTCACCCCTGGAACTGTGTTCCTGCTGTTTGGAAAAGTGACTTAAGGGGCCCATTTCCTCCCAAGTCTTCCTGAGGCAGCAAATTCATTTTGATTCTCACTTAGACCCTATTCTCCACTTGCCATTAGTATTCAAATATGTATTCTACAGAAACTTGCTTCTAGATTTTGAACATTTTACTGCTTTGTTGGAGGGAGCAAGAACAAGCATTGATGGTGTGCCCACTGGGGTCCAGGAATTGTACTGGGCTACTGGGGAAAAAAAAAAAAAATTTTTTTTTTTTTTTTTAACTGGGTACTGAGGTGTGAAAGACACCTCAACAATGCACTCCCATTCAACACTATATGAGAAAAGGCCAACCAAAGTCAGTTCAAAGTACTTTGGGAACAGAGAAAGGGAGAAATTAATTCTACCTGGGAAAGGAACATGTTGTTATATATTAATATTTGTAAAAAATAAATATAAAGATTTGGTGCCAATTCATGTAAAAAATAAAGACTAAAAGGATTTCTATTATCCTTGAGAACTGGATGTACTGATGAATGAGACAGGGTACACAAATTCTCATTTTAGGTGTCAGAATTTATGCAAAATATCCAGGGGAATATATATTTTTCAGGAGTTTCCACAGGACTCAAGGTATAGAAAATGTATGATCATTCTGAGGGAAAGGTAAGGAATATACTGCAGGGGAAAGAACAGAACAAGAAAACGAATCGGGAGAGAAGAAGAGGAAGAAAGGGGCCTCCTGCAGTGAGTCAGATGTTTGTTCCATCCACTAAGTGGCTATATATTTACCTCTTTTTAAATTCCATTTCTTCAAATTTAAACACAAAGTAGGAGGCAAAGGTCTCTAAGATCACACTCAGTTTTAAATTCTAACCACTTTTTTGTGAAGTGTTTGAGAATTTAAAAGCAGTTTTTCTTACCCCTTCTCTGGCCCCATCATGCACAGGCTTGCCTCCACCTGGGACCCTCAAGGCTAATCTCATCCCCTTAATTCTCATTTTGAATGGGCCATCTAAACTGCTGCAGACTCCCAGTCACCCTTCTTCTACCACACCCTGTTTCTATAGAGACCTGTACATCCCTCATTCTGTCCCAACATCCTAATTCTCGAAACCCTTCCCCTGTTCTCTCCAAATCATATGGTCCATCATTACGAAAACCATATCCTCCAACGTTCTGTTGAATTCTTCCTTCACTTGCTTGCTCGAACCAACATCTGGACCTCAGCATCTGTTTCCCCCATAACCTCTCACATACAGCTGCTTTTCTCCCACACTCCTCATACACTGGTTAAATCTTTTCCTAGTCCCTCATTGCAACTTCCAGGGCATTTTCTCTCTCTCCTCCCTAAAAACACCCACCTTCGAATCTTATGTCATCAAACAATACTGCCCAACACCCCTCCTTGATGCAGTTACTAATTGACCCCTTGGGTCATGTTCCTTCATTTAGTAAAGAAGAAATGGCTCATCATCATGGACTATCACCCACTTCAAAGCTATTTTAAAATTTTAATCATTTCAATGTAGATGACTCTAGCTCTCTGTTATCTTGATTCCTTGAACTCCTCTCCTCCAATAATCCTGTCTTTCACCCTCCTTAGCCACTGCTTATAGACTGTTACTGTCTTAGTTATCTAGTGCTACTGTAATAGAAATACCACAAGTGGAAGGCTTTAACAAAGAGAAATTTATTTCTTCACAGTACAGTAGGCTGAAAGTCCAAATTCATGGTGTCAGCTCCAGGGGAAGGCTCTCATCAGTGTTCCCCTGGATTAGGAACTTCTCCACGCAGGGACCCTGGGTCCAAAGAATGCGCTCTGCTCCTTGTTGGTATGAGGTCCCCTCTCTCTGCTGCTTCCCTTTCCTTTTTATCTCTTGAGAGATAAAAAGTAGTGCAGGCCTCGCCCCAGTGAAACTCCCTTTACACTGCATCAGGAATGTGACCTGGGTAAGGCTGTTTACAATCCCACCCTAATCCCCTTTAACACAAAATTACCATCACAAAATGGAGGACAGCCAGCCACATGATACTGAGAACCATAGCCTAACCAAGTTGACACATATTTTGGGGGGACACAATTCAATCCATGACAGTTACTAATACTCGCAACTACTCTATCACTTCAATTTCAACCATCCTACCTCTGACAACCACTTGTCTTTCCAGCTTATATCCATTGATAGATTGATACTACAATCCATTGATCCTACCATCTTTTTTTCTACCTCTCATAACAGAAATGTTTTTACTTCTCTCACCACCCAGTTTAAATGCCTGGGTCAATCCTTAAAATCTTCTCCTGGCTCCATCCTCAACTCTGGTAAATCTAATAGTTGGCCTACTCTGGTAACTGTACTCATGTAGCTGAATGTGGCCAGACAGCAAGACACAGCTCTGCAGACTGGTCTCACCTTAAATTCATGAGCAGGCATGTTACATGGGCCCTTAATGCTGCCTGGTTATCTCACCTTATTTCCCTAGTCCATCTGCTCTCCTAACCTACAAGCATTCATTACATGCCCTCCAGTCCCTTCTCATACCTCTAGGACCTCACTCCCTGCTGAAGTCCCAGCTTCCTGAGATCCACTATGAAGACATCAGAAGAGGACACCCACAAACTCTTGTTACCACATCCACAGTCTACTTCACACGCCCTTCCCTTCCCATCCCTTGTGTTACAAAAGATGGACTGCCTGTGCTTCTAGTTAAGATCCTGGTCCCCCTTGCCCATAAGACAATTTGACTCAGAAGGTTTACTGTCTCAAAAAAGACAAATAAACAAGTTCACCAAAGAAAATGTTCTCCAAAGATCTACTGCAGCCTTGCGACACATTATTACTAAGAGTACCCGATAAGGAAAACACTGAAAGTCACAAGGTTATAGCTGCCAACAGTTCTCAGCAAATTTTCAAATAAAAAATTGAAGCTATTTAGCCCCATAAAAGTAACAAAACCATCTTTTTTTAAGTCAATTTTCTGTGCTAGTTACTTTAGGTAGATATTTGGGAGAAGAGTGGCTGGCCTTTATCCTGGGTACTGTGCATAGTACATGTTGTTGTTAGTTGCTGACTCACGGCAACCTTATGTGTAACAGTGCGAAACATTGCCTGGTCCTGTGCCATCTTTGTGATCTTTGGTATGTTTGAGCCCATACATAGTACATACAATGCCATTAAAAAGATATTAGAACACAAAGGATCGAGTACATGGTATTTCTGGCATCTGAAAGAGCTGGCTTTGAAAGCGTCCCTCCCAAGACTGAGAAACTTGTACTGAATCCACAAACACTTTAATGGCAAGGAGGTTTTCTTATGCATGTGGACAATAAAGCAGCAGGGAAATCAACGGTAGCTAATCTGCTTAGCCCAGGTATGATCCGCAACATTCGAGTCAATCAGCTCATTAACTCTTACCTGTGGCCTGCTGGGGAGATTTGCTGAAAGAGAAAATAAAAGAATTCAGTTGAAGGACGTGTTGCTTTGCTGGTTCTATGCTTTCAGGGGTGCAAATGTATGGAATGAACCACTCTACCTGGAGTAAGATAATAGTGCAGCTGTTAAATGGAAGCCAATAAGAAACATTTTTTGGGGGGTGGGGTGGGGGTAATAATGCTTTAACAAAGGCTAGATTTCTCATATCCCATATACCATATACTTTAAGATGCAAAAATTCTACCAAAATATATAAAACATATGCTGTCTCTTTCAAACGAGTACACTCTTTCAAGTCAGGGAGCACTTAGTTTTGGAAAAATATATCAAAAAGTCATATTTAAATTTTACCATGTATATTTTGCTGATGTTCTATAGATTTTACCAAATAGTACAAATTCTGACCAAGTTGCCTTTAGGAAAACAAAGGCGCATGAGTGTTTAGTTTCTGCCACCCTTGTCCCAAAGGTTGGGAAGATGGTGGCCAAGCTTGCATCAAGGAAGCCAGTTGCTGTCCAGCTGATCTGACTCATGGTGACCCCATGTGTGTCAGAGTAGAACTGTGCCGCACAGGGCTTTTAATGGCTGATTTTTTAGAAGTAGATTGCCCGACCTCTCTTCTGAGGTGCCTCTGGGTGAACTCGAACTGCCAACCTTTTGGTTATAGTCAAATGTGTTAACCGTTTGTACCACCCAGGAACCCCCATCATCAAGGAAATGGTTGGTTTAATCTTAAGCAGCCTTTTGGGCACTTAGGCTAACAATAGTGCCTGGGGCGGGCCCAGTTAAGAGGTCAGAGAAGTCAGAATATGGTGTCTAATTCTCCTTTGCACCAGTGTAGCCAATTTCTTCCTGGTCCTAGTACCCAGAGTCAGGGAAGCCATCCTGATGGACCTCTCCAGGACAGCCACTACCAAATCTCTCCTCCAAGGCTCCCCTTTTCATCTCCCCCTTTCACTGCACACTCCTAAAACTATTGTCTTGTGCTCAATTTTAGGGAAAAAAGATTTCTGCCCCAAAATAACAGCAGTATCTCTTGAGGGTCAAATATGAATAACCCTTAATCATATTCAATGTTGTATCCATTTCATGTCCGATTTTTTATTTTTTGGGGGAAAAAAAGACACCAGTGACCACCTGAAGCTTTGTGAGAAAGAAAGAAAAGGTGTGAAAGGTGACCTTCCTACAATGTCTGGAGGGAAAGTGTGTGCCCCAGTATTTGAGGAAGAATCAGGCTAAAACAAGCCTAGTCCTACCAGGTGTGCAAAGCAGCTTAGTTGCATTATTATTCACTATACCATGGGTTTCCACTTTTTCAAAAAGAGACAATTATGCTTCTATTGTTAGTAACAAATATAACAAACAGCCAAATCCTAGATAGAAGTTTAATCCCTTTTGCTCCAAACCAACATTTTTAAACCTACAGCTTTTTATCAAATAGAAGGCTATGGGTACTGCCCTGAACAAATCATATAAATATATTTTAAAAGAAAATCAGGAAATTACTGTATTTTAGAAAATTTTGAGTTTTAGATGACTGTAACTCAAACTTAATAAACACAGACAATTCACAGTGAAAACGAGCCCAGGGGTCTAAAATAATTTGGTCTGTTAAAAAAAAAAAATACCCAGCTTATTATGACAATCCTGTATATTTGAATGGCATACATGAAAAAACTGACAAAATATTTTACAATGAAAAAAAAGTTCTAGTAGTCAGTGGAAATGGTAGCAGGTATATTGGTTAAGAGGTGCACCATTAAATTCCCTTCATTAACTCTTTGTCAGGAAGAGATGGAAGTATCCCTCTGCTCTGAAATGCAACATAAATAATTAAAAGAAGACTTTAAAAGGCCATAATTCAAAGATGCAATAAGGACCAACTGGGATATTAACTCAAGACAGATGCATTCCAAAAAATGTTATGTGCAACAATACACAGATGCTGTGAAAAAAAATGCCAAGTTTAAAAGTAGGCAATTCCCGCAATTAGGATTTATGAATAGTTTCATTTTAATTCCAAAATTGCCAGGAATGGCAATTCACTGTGGCTATGCTAATTTTTAATCCACAATGGATCAAAAGTCAAGATTAACATGCAGATCAATTCATTGTATGCTGATGACAAGCAATTTTAAAGTCCTCATTAGTTACAGGTACTCAAGGGATTGGCTTGGCATTGGGAGGGTGCCAATTAGATTTGCTCTGATAAATCTTCCAAAGGTGGTCAGTAAGCTTTGCGAATGGAAAGGCTTATTAAAATATCTGCTGCTGAGCAACTTAAAAGGGGCAATAAAACAAATGAATTTTACAGAACCTTCTGAATACTACCTGGGAAAGCATCAACAATCAAGTCTTCCTAATTAGAAAATGTAATCATTCATTATCAGGAACATGCACTGAGCACCAACTGTATGTCAGGTACTCATTTCTACTCTGCACTAAATTTAAAAGCTTTAATGTTTTTAAGGTGTATTTAATAAGAAGTGTCAATTTTATAAATTAAGCCCCTTATCTTCATAGGAAGTAGTCTTTGTCTTGGGGATTTGTATATTATCAAAACAAAATATGGACTATAAATGCCATGTTGGGCAAACTAAGCCCAATCTAATAACAGAACTTGACCTCTTCAAACTAACACATGGCTAATCAAGCTCGTACTCAGAAAACTAAATATTATAGAAAGCTGTGAATGAAAAACATCTGACAATGAGAACACAGAGCCAGGTTCTCATTGAGGAATCTCTGGGTTCCATACTGCACCCTCACAGCTCCGAATGACACACGTGAAGAAAGCACCAATGCAAGGGAGAGGTGAGACCTCTGAAATGTGGGTCCTATTTAAGATACATACTCAGGTATATTAATAGCTAATAAGGTTTCCTACCAACAGGAATTTTATACTTGCCTTCAAAGACAGCCTATAGATGAGATGAACTTAACTCTGAAAATTCCTTTTGTCCTATAATTATAATTAAGTTTGAAATTATATTCTTTTAAAAGTCACGCAGATCAGTCTTTTACAATGTCTAGATATCTGAATATGCCTTGAGAAACTTTTAAGAGTAATTGTTTTAGAAAACTGACCTTGTAAAAAAAGAGCACATCATGAACTTTTAGTGTAAAAATTTTAATATGGCAATTATACATTTTATCTTCACTACAAGGCATATATTTCAACATTTTTCCCATCCTAACATTTACTGCCAACTGACTTTTAAATTGAAAATGTCCATCTTGACATTTAAATAAAGGCTTCTAAATGGACATTGATTTACAAAATTTGTTCTTAACTAATCATTCATATATTTTGAAGTGAACTGAACTAAAATGTAATTTCATTTAGAAATTCTGGCTTACAAAGTCTATGATGAGGTTTTTATCTAGCCATTAAATAATATACAACTCAGAACCACAACCTCTTAAAAAAAATTCAACTTTGAAATATAGTCGATATAAGAGGTTTAATCTGTTCATCTATTACGGAAATTACAGAGCCTAGAAAATAATCTAACAACATGTGGGTTTAGACTGACCCTTATAAGCTTTTGTGAGACTCTTCAGGGCCAAAAAAGTTTGTGTGTGTCTGTGTGTGTGCACAAGTGCACAATTGTTTTTTGGGAGGGTGAGAAGGGGATTGCTATATAGAAAATACGATTCAACTCTGAGCAGTATAGCTGAATTACAAATAATAATCTAGAAAATGACACATTCATAAATATAAATACTTATATTTATGTGCCTCTGGAAACTACAATGGATCCTTTAGGCAAATATTCCCAAAAATTCAGAAGTGAATATATTTTAAATAGCTATTTTTACTTCCTGTTAATGATGGCATTTTGTAAACTGTACAGTAGAGTACAATTTTAATGAAGTCAATATATCTACACTCCCTGAAATCTTTTTCCTCATTTAGGATGGTATTTTATGAGGAGAGAATGGAAAAAAGGGAGATGAGTGGCTGCGTACAATACACGTAAACACACATACACCCACAAAACAAAAACTCATTTCCGTCAATTTCAACTCATGGCAACCCCATGTGTTACAGAGTAGAGCTGCTCCATAGGGTTGTCTTAGCTGTGATCTTTAGGGAAACAGGTTACCAGGCCTTTGTTCTACAGATCTGCTGGGTGGATTTGAACTGCCAACATTTCAGTTAGTAGTCAAGTGCGAACCATTGGTGCATATGTGTATGATATATATGTATTACATATGTATACTATATATGGTGGCTTGGTGGTGTAGCGATTAAGAGTTCAGGCGCTACCAAAGAAAGTTGGCAGTTCAAATCCTCCAGCCACGCCTTGGAAACCCTATGGGGCAGTTCTACCCTGTCCTATAAAATTGTTATGAGTCGGAATCAACTTGACAGCAACAGGTTTCGTTTGGTTTTATATATTTATATAATGTATAAAACCAAAAAACCCAAATCCACTGCCGTTGAGTTGATCCTGACTCATAGCAACCCTGTAAGGTTTCTGAGGCTGTAAATCTCCGTGGAATCAGGCTGCCACATCCTTCTCCTGTTGAGCCACTGGTGGTTTCAAACTGCTGACCTTTTGGCTAGCAGTCCAGTGTTTTAACCACTGCACCACCATTAGTTATTAGTTAAGTGGCTGCTTAGATTTAAAATTAATTTGAGAGAAAATCACCCTAAAATTATAAATAATACCTTCATATTCTTTAAGAGATTATTTAAAATATAATTGTAGCATTAAGTAGTGTGCCTGTATATAAAAGTAAACTGTTGTCTGAAATAGCAAAAATATTTTAGGTGAGATCTCAGCAGAAATTACAAGCTAGCAAGATGCTCAGGATCAAATGTTTGAAAAACTATCAGTAAATAAGAATCATGATATAATTTCCCCCTTGGATTTGGGCTGTTTTTATTTGGGCATTTTCTGGCCCTTGTTGGTTCATATGGAAAATACACAGGGTTGTAATCTGTGATGCCTTAAACTGTTTGGCCTTTCTACAATGACTATTTTATTCCATGAGCAAAGAAACCAATAGGACAAAAAAAAAAAAAGGAAAATCTAGAAATAATCCCTTGCTGCAACTGAATCTGATGACATCAGTTAATAATGTCTGGAGAAAAGAGAGGGAATTACCTTAGAAAAGGCTATTTTCCTGGCTTGCTGGGCTTGCCACTAAAAGCTCTTCTTTGAAATGAATGCTTTTCTTAGTGTAGTTTGCATTGAGGAGGATCATTTCTTTTTAAAAACAGACGTATTTCATTTTGTCACTCATAAGGCATGCTGGAAAGTCTCAAAAAGCAGGATCGCATTGTCACTGTGTCCCAGTGAAGCGATGGTATCTCAGTTAAGCTTCATTTTCTTTGTCAACATATATAATGTTTGACTTATTTTCAAGTAATATTCAAGCCTGTTTCTAACAGAAGTTTATGCTATCTTACCAACGAAGGCAAAGGGTATCATGCGGGAAAAGAAAAAAGGAAAAATACAGCATAGCGGTGGGCTTATGGCCTTTTATACTCACGACAGCAAGATGGAAATGTACTGTTGATCTGCTCCATGACCTCAGTGAGGTCTGTGCTGGTTTCACGAGGTGGCGCCAACAAGTCCTCCGCCGCTGTGACAGCAAGAACAAAAACCAACACGTGTCCTGAAATTAATGTCCAGCCTCCTAATAAAACCCAACTTCAGGAGAAAATACTCTTACCAGCCTCCACATGTCAATGTGAAAACATCTCTCATTGAAAATGACAACTTTAGGGAGAAATGAAAAAATGTTCCATATTCATTTGTTGGTAATATCAATTTTATGTAATTAAAATGTGCTAGCTATCTGAGTCGATGGCAGTGGGTTTTTTTATCCATTCAATTTATCCATTAGAAATCTATTATTTCACATTTCAAATACTTTTTCATATGAGAAAAACATTCTATTGCCAATTCCTTTTTTTTCTTCCTTCTTTCTCTTTGGAGTCTTCAGCATAGGCTAGCTTAACCTGCCACAAAAGTCAAGCTATCTTCACATACTTTTTTACTCAGATGTGTGTGTGTGTGTGTTTCCTAAAAGGAATAAACAATTTTCTTGCTTAAAAAATTATTGCAATAATATTAATGATTTAGTTCTTCTGATTAATATACTAAAAAATATCTCACAAACAAATTAAGTTGGTTATAAAGTCTGTGGTCCACAGTAGAATTTTAGAACTTGAATTTCATCAATAATAAAATGTCATTCCTGAGTGCCTGGTTTCCAGAGACTTTCCAAGCAGCAATGACAGGTCCCCATTGTGACCCATGACAGGCTGAGTGGGACCTCTGCCTCAGAGCGGGGCGGGAGGGGGTGACAATGTTTGCAGGGACGTGGATGGAGCAAATGGACTAAAGAGTTCACAGATCCACAATATGACAATATGTGGTATGATCGTCTTTTATATTATATTCCGAATATGTATAAATATGAAATTTTAGAACCATAAATTACTAAGAGACTCAGTCATAAGGCAAATAAAAAAAATTAAACAGACTCTGACTCATCCCAAAAGAAAGAGCTCAATTTTTTCATCTTTTCACTAAAATTCAATCCATTACTACATATTATAAGCAAGTTGTGTTATAGCTAATTATTCTAAACTTTTTGCTTTTTTATATTGCTCAGATGGATTTGTATTTATTTGAGACCAAAGCGAAAATAAAACTCCTTTATGCCCTAAGACACCAGTGCCTAAGGATGCTCTTTATGATTAAAAACAAATGGCAGACCACAGATGGGACTGGAGCCGCTCTGCCCGGGACACTGACCTGCCTGCTGGAACTGTGGGCCAGGATCCGGATCAAGCGAGTAGCTCAGTGCAGAATGCTGCGGGGAAGCCCACGGGGAGACGCCATTGATTCGGGGGTCAGATTCAGGCTGCAGTCACGTTCAGAGGATAAAGCAGAGCAATGGTTCAAATAATTATCAGGGAAATCGTTGCCTTTTTAACTTCACCTTCCCCACCATGTGTAATTAAATCATGTAGAGTCGTTTGCTTTCTGACATTTTCCAATATGGTTTAACATCAGTTGGATGGATGCACTAGTATCAAAAGGTCCTCCCCTTTCACCCGGGCCCCCTGAAGAACTCATTGGTTGTATTGCCAGTTGTATTTATCAATGTCAGTTTCATTTACAAACATGTTACATCAATCTGAAAAATACCAGCACAGCTTTTAATAGAGCACCCCTTGCTATTGAGTTGATTTCGACTTAGGGCAACTCCATGAGTTACAGAATAGAATTGCCCCATAGGGTGTTCTTAGCGGTAATCTTTAAAGAAACAGATTGCCAGGCCTTTCATCTGTGGCACCACTGGGTAGGTTTGAACTGCCAACCTTTAGGTTAGTCCATAAGCTCAAACCACTCCCACCACCCGGGGACCTATTCTAATGCAATAAATGTGTCCAATTTCAAAATTGCAGCCCATATTTAAAGGCAATATTGGAGAGTAGTTAAGAGCATGATTTTGGATTCAGATTGCCTGGATTCAAATTCCAACTCTGCCACCCAGAAATGGTATAATTCTCAGTAAACCATCTAATCTTCTGTGTCTGGGATTCTTTGTCAATAAAATGGGGATGATAATGGTACCCATCTCATAGGGCTTTGTGAGGGAGGTAATGAATTAGCATTTCTAAAGTGACTGGAGTAGCCCGACACCTGGTAAGCATTTTGTAAATGCATTCTCCAACAAATCCTTGAAACGCTGAGGGATACACTGACAAGTACGTGATCAAATTAGAAAACGCTATTCATTGTTCAGGGAACGCAGAAATTACAAGGTTTCTGATGCAGATTTTTCCATTAAGTGTATGTTAGTTGAAGTCTGGTAGTGGTAGCTTTTCGCCAGTTTTTATTATAAGAGTTGAATTTTCCATCTACTTCTAGCATTCAGGCTAAATCATTAAGAGGAGATAAGAGCTTTCCAGTCTGGGTTACACAGAGCCATTTAGATATCAACCCCAAAAAACCCACTGCAGTAATGCTTTTAGAGAGAGCTGATTTAGATATCCGCTATCTCTAAAAGCATTACTGTGGGATTCTGAAGGAACATGTGCCATTAGGTAGCGCTGCCTAATGGAATGGAGAGAGTGGGAGGTGACAGAGAGTGAAGGACCGTTAGCTCTCCGAAGAACATCAACAAGCGATGCCGCATAAAGGTTAGCTTCTTTCCTCAGTCATTCTATCTCTGTACCAGGTTGGTAACACTAGCACTTCATATTCTAAACAAGAGATTTTAAGGGAAAATTAATCCCTTACACAGGCACCATTCAGAACCTCCAAAGCCACAGTACCGACAATGTAATGTTTTCAATTCATGTGGCTGGCACTGATGTAAAAATCAAACATTCTGGAGGACTTAGAGGAAGCCGGGCCTTAGACAAGTCTTGGAGAACTATTAACCTATTATTGTCTAATGATGCAAACTTTGGAGGCGCTGAAGCAGCCCTTCCCGAAAACAGAGCAATTCTGAAATGATGATAAACCTATGGCCCACTGGGTAGGTGCTACAGAAATGACAATGTTAAAGAACACTGATAGTGACTAAGAAGGGATGGTCTTCTAAAAGTCAAGAAAATCGCTGGAAAGAAATTTGTTTCTGACTTCTGACTTTGATTCAATAAGTAATTCTGGAGAAAAACACTCCCGCTATACTGCCTAGAGGCCCTGCATTGCACAGGCAGACAGAAAGGCAAAAGATGACATGAAGACTGAAGTCAGGGACTCTTCGAGAGAGAAAAAATTTGAGGCCCTTTTGCTGGGATTACTGTACCTGCAGCTTAGGTTCTGCACTACTTATACGTGCTGCAAAAGCACCTTCATTATTAGTTCTGTGATAGGCCCCTATTCTCTAACTGCTCTGTGTAATCAAGTATGTCATGCTCTACAGTGCATCGTGTCTTTATATATGATACTGTCTTGCTCATGTCTTTCTTTGGTCCCTAGCAAGACTGCAGGCACCAGAAAGGCAGGAACTGTTTCTGACACCTCTTTTATATGCCCGAGAACACATTTTGAAAACTATAGGCTATTACCCATTGATAAATTATAAAACCAATCTAGGTTTTTTTAAGCAGTAAAATGGTGGTGTAGTGGTTAAGTGCTATGGCTGTTAACTAAAAGGTCAGCAATTCGAATCCACCAGGTGCTCCCTGGAAACTCTATGGGGCCATTCTACTCTGTCCTATAGGGTCACTATAAGTTGGAATCGACTTGACGGCAGTGAGTTTGGTTTGGTTTGGTTTTGAGCAGTATAAAAAGAGAGAGAGAGAAGAAAGAAAAGGGAAGGAAGGACCGAAGAAAGGAAAAAGACTAGAAAATAAGATGGCATCCCTCTGTAAGATCAAAAAATGTTTTGTATTTAACATACGTTTATGTATTTGTTATATTGTAAACTGTATTAGTTATTGTCATGAAAGTTTGAAAGCAACTGCTATAAAACATGGCCCAATGTTAGGAATTTAAAAAAAAAAAAAAATCGTTGGCATTGAGTTGATTCTGACCTACAGCAACTCTACAAGACAGAGTAGAACTGCCCCATGGGGTTTCCAAGTTGCAGCTGGTGGATTCAAACTGCCTACATTTTGGTTAGCAGCTGAGCTCTTAAGCACTGTGCCACCAGTGCTCCAATGTTAGGAATTAGTGGTAGCAAATTAATAAACATCTGTCACTTCATTTCTTAAAAATAGAAAGCAGGGTTCCTGGAGTCAGTGTTCTTAGCCCACATGAACAGAGGATTTAGAATGAAGCCTTCTGGTGGCTTCCTTCCCTCTAAGTTCCACAGATGTTTCCTATATGTAATTCCTACAGATGTATGTTATAGGATCTTTGGCCTCAAACTCTTCAGAGCTAAGATAGCTTGAGTGTTAAAGGAGAATGGGAGAGTCTATCTTAAAACAGCCTCATCATCTTGCTGACGCAATGCAGGGATTGCACCCAATGTCACAAAACAATTTGTGTATACATTTTGGAATGAGAAACTAATTTGTGCTGTAAACTTTCACTGAAAGCACAATAAAATTAAAAACAAACAAACCTTATCACTGATTAACACATTTTTGTGCCATTCAGGATTTAATGCATACATTTTAAAAGGCTGAGAAATGTAAAGTGGACCTCTCTCCTGACACCCAGGCCAACCCCCTGGGAGAGGGGACAGGTAGCGTTGGGAGTGGGGTGCCGTATTCTGTACATCCTACCTGCTCCAGCAGCTGTCGAAGTCGGTGGAGCTGAGACTCCAGCTGTTTGTTGTGATCTTCTAAAATCTGCATCCTTGCTTCCAGCCGACCTTTGTGTTGCCGGAGGAGCTTGGCTTCTGCTATCAGTTCTGAATCCTCAGAAGTGTGATGGGGAGATACAACAGAGTCTGGGGGTGAACCAACAGGGAGTCCTCTTTTAAGATGCTGCTCCTTTAGCTGTTCATATTCCATCTGCAGATTCCTAATGTATAAAAGGAAAAAACCAGAATTAATATCGTGGCCTTTGTCTTCTTTCCAAATATGTCTGTTGTCGTTAGTCGCTGTCAAGTCAATTCTGACTTATGGCGACCTCATGCGTGCGAGTAGAGCTGTGTTCCAGAGGGTTTTCAAGGCTGTGACCTTTTGGAATCAAGTCTACAGGCCTGTATTCCAAGGCACCTCTGGGTGGGTTCAAACCACCAACCTTTTGGTTAGTAGTAGAGCCCTTAATGGTTTGAACCACTGAGGGACTCATCCAAGTACAGTAAAACCTGCAAAAGCCAGAACATGTGTAAGATGAAAACCTATCACAAAGTGAAAACTCAAATATTTTCCACTAAAACGAGCTATAGAAAAGTGGTAAGGCAGCACCTTGTAAAAAGGCAGAAAAAACTTGCAAGACCAGAAAAAACAAGGCCATCCTGTCGAGTTCTGGCTCTCACAGGTTTCATTGTATGTCTACGGGATCCAAACTTAGCTCATGCTACTTATTTCCCCTTAAGTGTGAGCATTTACTAACAGTAAGATGAGCAAGCAGTAACAAAACACAGCTTTAAGATTTAACAGGCATTATCAGTGAACCTCCAAATGCCGCTACAATCTGCAGCCTATACCCCAGCTCATTAATGGCCCCTAAAAGTCTGACCCCACTACAATCCTCAGGCAATCATTCCAAAAAAGAATGGGTAGGGATCATGATGAAGTGAATATTAAAGACATTCCACTAAAGAAGTTTTTCCAGAAAGATGTATTTTCTTATTCCATGGCTAGCACACCTTTGTTCTTCCTCCAAGTCAGCAATGATCCGCTCCAGTTCTCCCCGTTCTTCCCTTTCTACCGACTTCAGGATCTGCGCAGGGCTCTGAGGCTGGCTCATGGGGGACTCTCCTCCGAGCGTCTGACAGTACTGCTGGATGAGGGCGTGCTCGTCCTCCCTGGGGACAAAGGAAACACACACACACACAGACTCATGTCCCGTCTTAAGGATATCTCTAGACATAAGGGAGGTGGAAACAGTGATGATCAGATGACTGCTGGGCCAAGCTTGCCTTATAGTTCAGTGTCTCCATGACCTGCCCTTTAAAACTTTAGGAAGAGATGCCTCTAATTGTTGTTGTTAGCTGCCACTGAGTCAGCCCCTGACTTGTGGTGACCCCACTACAATGGACCAAAATGCCACCCAGTTGAATGCCATCTCCATGATTGGCTGTGGACGGACCATTGTGATGGTTCATAGAGTTTTCACTGGCTGATTTTTGGAAGCAGATCTCCAGCCCTTTCGCCCTGGTCCATCTTAGTTTAGAAGCTCTGCCGAAACCTGTTCAGCATCATGGTAACACGCAAGCCTTTACTGACAGATGTGGCTGCATGTGAGGTGCACTGGCTGGGAATCGAACCTAGGCCTTCCACACGGGAGATGAGAATTCTACCACTGGACCACCACTGCTGTCATATTCACCTAATTTACGTGTATTAAACATAATATAAAGGATAATAGAAAGTTAATATAAAGGATTTCACAGGTAAAATCAATAACTGAATGCCAAAAAGAGGAGATTGAAAGATTATTGATTAATAACCTGATTAATAACAGGCTAATTTCACTGTCTTTAATATTTGGTTGAAAGGATCTTTGTAACGCTTTGTAACTCATAGGCTGGAGTCTATCATCCATATATTTGTTTATTTAAGTAATTTAGCCCAAATTATAGTCACAGATACATAAAACCTATTCAGATATTTTACTTGATATTATCAGCATATTATTTCTAGGATCGATCCTTGAGCATTAAAACAAGAAACTACATTTAGTTCACTTGGGTTCTACTTTCTAGTCTAATGAAGTAGACGTATCAATAATGTGGTCAAATCTAATGACTGACATTAGCAAAAGCAGAACAATGTAGACAAAGTTGATAGGTTTATGGGAAGGAAATGCTTATCAGCAGGCCTAGAATCCCTTCTCTTCCTTTACTAGGGAGAACCCAGAGGATGGGGGCCTATCATCCATATACTCTTCTATTTAAATAATTCAGCACAAATGTTAGTCATAGATTTCTGACTTGCAAACATGCAAATGACAGACCTCTTGGCTAAGGCTAGGATAGAGTCCTGCTATTGAATGCTTTCAGTAGATTGTACCTGGTCTGTTTTGATGGGTTTAGAAAACGGACCTTGAAACCTATGGATTTATAGGATAGGGCTTCCTAGAAAACATCATATAAGGTGTGCAGCTATCAGAGTATACAATGGAAATCGTCCATGATAAATCAGCTCCTCTCTGTGTAATGGACGTGACTGTACAGAACCCTCAGAGGCCTTGCCTCTTACACTGGGTTCAGAACCCATTCTAAAGCAGCAAGAAAGGATCTGGCGAGTGGCGCTTGCAATCCCAGACCTCTCTCACTCACCCCTGCCTCGTGATTACTTGTACTCTTGAACTTATTAGCAACACTTAATACCGAGTAAGATCTCTGATTCTTTTGAGTCTGATTTGAACACCTGACCCTTGTGTTACTGAAGTTTACTTTGGTAAAGAAGGGGCTTGAAATTGCATCTGAGTTAGTGCATTCTTAGAAAAGGTATATCCTGAGCACTGAGATCAGAGAGACACAATGAAACAAATGAGGAAAAGTGAGTGTTATGCTTGTCAAACAGCCAAGACAAAGTTTCAAATGAGCTACTTTTTGATTTATTTCACTTCTATTTTATCAATAAACCTATCTATCCCTCTATCTTTTTAATAAGAGTTATAGAATTGGATGAGGTCCCTGATGGCACAAATGGTTTGCACTCTGGTAATAAACAGGGTGGCAGTTTGAACTCCCACTGGAGCTGCAGAAAAAAGGCCTGGTGTTCTGTTTCTGTAAAGATTATGGCCAGGAAAACCTTATGGAGCAGATCTACCCTATCACACATGTGGTTGCCATGAGTCAGAATCGACTTGACACCAACGGGTTTGGTTTTTGTTTTGGGCATAACCTGGGATGAGATGACAACATAGATACCTAACATCCCTTTCCTTCCTCCAATAAACAATTTTAAAAACAGGGGAGGGGCCCTTACAACCCAGTTAGAAGCTGGAAATAAGGAACATGGATGAGATAAAGATTGAAGTAAGACAAGGCATCCTGTTTTGATTCCCTTTCCTAAAAAAGTGTATCATCACCAGGAAATAAGTGAAAACCAAAAGAACCTATTGCTGTCCAGTCAATTCCCACTCAGTGTGACCCTAAAGGACAGAGTAGAGCTGCCCTGTAGCGTTTCCAAGGAGTGCCTGGTGGATTCGAACTGCCAAACTTCTGGTTAGCAGCCGTAGCTCTTAACCACTACGCCACCAGGGTTTCTGGAAATAAGGGAAGGAGAGTCTAAAAGGATGCCAGGCTTGTTCCTTGGTTTAGAAGGATGAGGGTCAGAGGAGGGAAGATGCATTGTACCTCCACTGAGCAGCAGCCTTTCTGAGCATATCTGAAAGCTCCTGGTTTCCCATATAATTAAATCAAGCAGAAAATCTGGCAGAGAGGGGTATGTGTATGTGTGCTTGTGTGTGTGTGTGAGAGTGTGAGTGATAGGTGCTAAATGGCCAAGACTCTAAATCTAACTGTTTTACAAAGGGAAAAAGCAGGCTATGAGGCTAATGGGGCAATACTGTTGGGACCTGACTTAGCTACTATGGATCTCCATGCTCTAAGTCAGTGTTGCCTGGAGACACCTCACCCATTTGACATGGAAAAAGAGGCAATAATGAGAGAGAATAAAAAGTACACATTTCATATAGGGACTTGACAAATGGACACAGTATTAACATACAGTAGAACATTCTGTAAATATTTTCAGGCTAAAAAAGATGAGAAGATCGAATATCGCCCCCTTCCCTCGAATCATAATAACAAAAGAAAAACATTCATAGGTATCCCAGTGAAATTTTCACATTTTAAGGACAGAAAAAGCATGACAAGCAGCCAGCCAGAAATCAAAACAGTAAATCATCTGCAGAAGAAGAAGAAGGTTTAGCCTCCTACCTCTTCTTAGTATTCACTGTCAAAAGACAATGGAGGAATGTTGAGAGTCATAACCTAGCCAAGTGGTCATTCCTATGTATAGGCAAAGAAAGCTCTTCATGCATATAGCAAAAGAAACAAAGAGCTAGCAAGATAACATACAGCACGAAGAATAAATAAAAGGAGGTGACGATCTCAGCTGTTACCAGAGATATGAAGTAAACTGATTCTCGTATTTGTTGAAAACAATGAATTATCCACTAGCTATGAAAAACCTGGAGTCCCTCCATGGTGCAGTTAATGTGCCAGCTGCCAACTTAAAGGCTGATGGTTCAAGTCCACCCAGAAACAAAGGCCTGGCAATCTACTTCTGAAAAATCAGCTATTGAAAACCCTATAGAGTACATTTCCACTCTGACGCACATGGGGTTACTGTGAACCAGAGATGACTCAATGACAGCTGGTATAAGCTACCTGGCTGGTCCCTGACCTCTTGTATCATACCACACCCTTAGAACAACTATGCCAGCACCTAACCTCGGAGATTATACTTAACTGCTCAGTATTAACACCAACTAAACTTGTATTTTAAAGATTTGGGGTCTGATTATTTACAGTGAAACAAATAAACATACAAACCAGTTAAAATTAGAATTCAGAAGAATTTTGTTGTCATCATTTATAGACTGAATTTGAGAGGGGCAGTTGATGGGGTTTTACATATTATTGTAATTATCATCATTGTCATTATCATTACATTCTTTCATTAAGGTATTTGGAAGGAAATTAAGGCCATTTTAACAAAAGTAGTAACTAAGAAATCATTTATGTATAACATGCAATATTAGTCTTTGAGTGTTTTTCACAGGTTATTAGGCCTACAAGTTAAATATAAAAATACATACATTCAAGTTCTTAATTATATATAATTACAATCAGAAGCACGCTTTTAAAATACAGATAGTACATAAGGTTCTATATTAGAACCATTAAATGTCAATGGTGTGTCTACTGCTAAAATAGAAAAATGCCACAAAAATATAAGTCTGTACCAACAAAATACCATTGCACGTTATATAATCATACTATTCCTATGTCACACACAGTAACTACTATCTAGATTACAAAATGAGTACGTATCAGATAACAAAAGAGCTGTGATTCATTCAATGACCTTTTAAAAGTAGGCAAGACATGAATAAAAATAACTAATTTCCTTCCTTTTAAGGACTGTTGTGTTCTAGGCCTCAGTGCAGCAACGAGCAATGCCAGTGTAAACCACAGCCAGCCCCCCAGTCTCATCCTTCCATGTAAAACAGTGCCACACAAGGGCACAGGGCAGATGGAGTGGTACAACATCATAGCAATGGCCTCCCTCAGGTACTGTCCACAAATTCCTATTCCTGAGATGCCCCAGGACTGTCCTGGGTCCTGTCCCTTCCTGAGATGTGACTGCTCACAACTCTTCCTTCACAGATACTTTGTATCCTTAAAATTAATGCCCAGGTAAATGACCCAGAGCTAGACTCTCAAGGGAATATGGAGTACTGAGAAATTAGGCCTATGTGCGGTAAGAAGCCATGAGCCTGGGTCATAGTCTAGCCTAGGCAAGTAGCAACCCATAACACCTGGAGGTGAAACTACACATTAACCAGCTTCTCTGATGATAAAAGCTACGGGAGACCAGGCAATTGATTCCAGAGGCCAATTTGAGGGAAGAAGGAACATTCAAATGCAAAGTTGGATTGCAGCTTCCATAGATCGAAATGACTAAAAACGCCTTGGATAACTTAAAGACAGAGATTGACAAATTCAAGTCTCAAATCTCTCACCTCAAAGCATGGGGTAGAATTTAAGTCTTTCTCTTACTGCTTAAAGTTTTAAGGCTGAAATCACCCACAAGCAAATTTAAGAGATTGTCCTGGCAGGTTGCTGAATTATAAATCACCTGAACGGACAACTTAATCAGGTCTCAAATGTGAAGCTGGGGCATCAATGAGAAAGGGCAGAATCCTGACAATGAAGGGATGATGTCTGGGAGGACTGGATGGTCTGTAGATCCTCTGGGACAGTCCCACTTCAGCTCTCCTGCCTAAGGAAGCCCTCCCTTCTTGAGGCAGCAGAGGTGTCTCACTGGGTGGTTAGGAGCACATGTGTGTGGGGCCAGGCTGCCTTACTGGCCGTGATACCCAGGGCAAGCTCCTTAACCTCACATCTACTCTGTAAAATGGTGGTTACAACAGTATTATCTCAAATGGTTTCTGCAAGGATAAATAAACTAAGATGCAGAAAGTGCTTAGGGCAGTTTCTGGCCCACAGTGGGCCCTGTATAAAGGTAGAGGTGGTGGCTGTTTTTGTCACCACCACCATTATTATTCAAGACAGAGCTAATAATTTCTACACGGCTCAGCTCAGACTAACAAAAACCTCAACCCAAGAGGGCCTAGGGATAAAGTGGGGAATTCAAGAAAGAGACACAATCCAACAAATATTATAGAAATTTGCTAACTTAACACCATTTTTTGCTTATGGTACTTTGAGTTGGTTTTTAATCTTTTCCCCCCAGCCCCCTCCACACACACAAATTGCTAATACCTGGGTGTTGGCTGCCTGAAGACACAAACCTGAGAATAAAACATAAGAGCCAAGGTTGCCATGAGAAACCACCTACCCCTCATTCAAAAGTTGCCAGTACTGTCATGTAGTATACCATGAGTTCCCTGGGTAACATAAACAGTTTGCTACTAACCTAAAAGTTTGCAGTTTGAATCCACCCAGTGGCAAGGTGGAGGAAAGGCCTGGCATTCTGTTTCCATAAAGATTAGAGCCAAGAAAACCCTATGGAGCACAGTTCTACTCTGACACACATGCGGTTGATATGAGTTGGAATCAACTTGACAGCAATCGGTTTGTTTTTCTTGGTGTAGTGTATTGTGAGATTGTATCATGACCCTACCAATGTGGGAGCTTTAGGAAACTTTCAGAAATGGTCAGGGTGGTGGGGTCACCCATGGTAGACAGGTTTCAGTAGAGCTTTCAGGCTGAGACAGACTGGGAAGAGGGGCCTGGCAATTTACTTCTGAAGTGACTGGCCAGTGGAAACATTAGGGATAACAGCATAACATTGTCTGATACAGTGCCAGAAGATGAGTCCCTCAGGTTGGAAGGCACTCAAAATACAACTGGGGAAGAGCTGCCACCTCAAAGTAGAGTCGAACTTAATGACATGGACAGAGTAAAACTTTGAGGACCTTCATTTGCTGATGTGGCATGACTTAAAATGAGAGGAAACAGCCACAAACATTCATTACTAATCAGAAAGTGGAATGTATGAAAAACAAAATGAGGAAAATTGGAAGTTGTCAAAAATGAAATGGTGAGAAATAATTTAAACTGAGAAGAAAACATTCTTTTGTGGTTACGAGAGGGGGGAGGGAGAGAGGATGAGAGTGGGGTACTCGCTAATTAGATAGTAGATAGGAACTACTTTAGGTGAAGGGAAAGACAACACACAATACAATACCAAAAGCAAAGAAGTTTCCTGAATAAACTGAATGCTTCGAAGGCCAGCATAGCAGGGGCAGAGGTTTGAGGACCGTGGTTTCAGGGGACACCTAAGTCAATTGGCATAATAAAATCTATTAAGAAAATATTCTGCATCCCACTTTGAAGAGTGGGGTCTTAAACTCTAGCAAGCAGCCATCTAAGATGCATCAATGAGTCTCAACCCACATGGATCAAAGGAGAACGAAGAACACCAAGGACACAAGGTAATTACGAGCCCAAGAGACAGAAAGGGCCACATAAACCAGAGACTGCATCAGCCTGAGACCAGAAGAACTAGCTGGTGCCCGGCTACAACCAATGACTGCCCTGACAGGGAACATAACAGAGAACCCCTGAGGGAGCAGGAGAGCAGTGGGATGCAGACCCCAAATTCTCATGAGACCAGACTTAATGGTCTGACTGAGACTAGAAGGACCCCGGTAGTCATGGCCCCTAGACCTTCTGTGAGTCCAAGACAGGAGCCATTCCTGAAGCCAACTCTTCAGACATGGATTGGACTGGACAATGGCTTGGAGAGGGATGCTGGTGAGGAGTGAGTTTCTTGGATCAGGTGGACACTTGAGACTATGTTGGCATCTCCTGCCTGGAGGGGAGATGAGAGGGTGGAGGGGGTTAGAAGCTGGCAAAATGGACACGAAAAGAGAGAGTGGAGGGAGAAAACAGGCTGTATCATTAGGGGCGAGTAACTGGGAGTATGTAGCAAGGGTTACATAAGTTTTTGTGTGAGAGACTGACTTGATTTGCAAGCTTTCACTTAAAGCACAACAAAAATTATTAAAAAAAAAAAGAAATCAAACAAACAAAAAAAATGAGATGGAATGCGTAAAGATCAATCCCCTAGGTATTAGTGAGCTGAAATGGACTGGTACTGGCCATTCTGAATCAAACAATCATATGGTCTACTATGCCAGGAATGACAAATTGAAAAAGAATGGCATCTCATTCATCATCAAAACGAACATTCCAAGATCTATCCTGAAGTACAGTGCTGCCGGTGATAGGATAATACCCATATGCCTACAAGGAAGACCAGTTAATATGACCATTATTCAAGTTTACACACCAACCACTAATGCCAAAGATGAAGAAATTGAAAATTTTTAACAATTTTTGCAGTCTGAAGTTGATCAAACATGCAATCAAGATGCATTGATAATTACTGGTGACTGGAATGCAAAAGTTGGAAACAAAAAAGAAGGGCTGGTAGTTGGAAAATATGGCCTTGGTGATAGAAATGACGCTAGAAATCACCTGAAAGAATTTTGCAAGCCCAATGACTTCTTCATTGCAAATATCTTTTTTCAACAACATAAATGGCATCTATACCAGCGAACCTCACCAGATGGAATACACAGGAATCAAATCAACTACATCTGTGGGAAGATATGATGGAGAAACTCAGTATCATCAGTCAGAACAAGGCCAGGGGCTGACTGTGGAACAGACCATCAATTGCTGTTATGCAAGTTCAAGTTGAAGTTGAAGAAAATTAAAACAAGTCTAGGAGAGCCAAAGTATGACCTTGAGTATATCTCATGTGAATAGAGACCATGTGAAGAATAAATTTCATGCTCTGAACACTAATGACTGAAGACCAGGCAAGCTGTGGAATGACATCAAGGACATCATACATAAGGAAAGCAAAAGGTTATTAAAAAGACAGAAAAAAAAAAAAACAAAACCCAAAATGGATGTCAGAAAAGACTGATTTGCTCTTGAATATAGAGTAGCTAAAGGACAGGAAGAAATGATCACATAAAGAGCTGAACGTAAGATTTTAAAGGGTGGTTCGAGAAGACAAAGTAACATATTACAATGAAATGTGCAAAGACTTGGATTTAGAAAAGCAAAAGGAAAGAACAGGTGGTATTTCTCAATCTGAAAGAACAGAAGGATAAATTCAAGCCTTGAGTTGCAATTTTGAAGGAGTCTATGGACTAAAATTCAATGATGCAAGAAACATTAAAAGAAGATGGAAGGAATACACAGAGTCACTGTACCAAAAAGAACTGATCAGCATCTAACCATTTCAGGAGGTAGCATGTGATCAAGAACTGATGGTACTGAAGGAAGAAGTCTATGCTGTACTTAAGGTGCTGGTGAAAAACAAGGCTCCAGGAATTTACTGAATATCAACTGAGGTGTTTCAATAAAAGGATGCAATGCTGGAAGTGCACACTCATCTATGCCAAGAAAATTGGAAGACAGCTACCTGGCCAACCAACTGGAAGAGATCCATATACATGCCCATTCTAAAGAAAGGCGATCCAACTGAATGTGGAAATTATTGAACACTATCATTATATCACGTGCAGGTAAAACTATGCTGAAGATAATTTAAAAAATGGCTGCAGCAGTACATCAACATAGAACTGGCAGAAATTCAAGCCAGATTAAGCAGGGGATGTGGAACGAGGTATACCATTGCTGATATTATATGGATCTTGGCTGAAAGCAGAGAATACCAGAAAGATTGTGTGGATCATAACAAATTATCGATAACATTGTAAAGAATGGAAATTCTAGATCACTTACTTGTGATCATGTAGAACCTGTACATTGACCAAGAGGCAGTCATTTGAACAGAACAAGTGGATAATGTATGGTTTAACATCAGGAAAGGTGTGTATCATTTTACCATATTTACTCAATCTGTATGTTGAGCACATAATCTGAGAAGCTAGATCATATGAAGAAGAAAGCAGCATCAGGATTGGAGGAAAATTCATTAATAACCTGTGATGTGCAGATGACAACCCTACTTGCTGAGAGTGAAGAGAACTTGAAGCACTTGCTGATAAAGGTCAAAGGCTACAGCCTTCAGTATAGATTACGCCTCAATACAAAGAAAGCAAAAATCCTCACAACTGGACCAATAAGCAATATCATGATAAACGCAGAAAAGATTTGAGGTCGTCAAGAATTTCATTTTACTTGGATCCACAATCAACAGCCATGGAAGCAGCAGTCAAGAAATCAAATGATGTATTGCACTGGGAAATCTGCTGCAAAAGACCTCTTTAATGTGTTAAGAAACAAAGATGTTACCTTGAAGACTAAGGTGCACCTGACCCACGTGATGGTATTTTCAATAGCCTTATATGTCTATGAAAGCTGGACGATGAATAAGGAAGACTGAAGAAGAACTGATGCATTTGGATTACGGTACTAGAGAAGGATACTGAATATATACCATGGACAGCCAGAAGAAGGAACAAATCTGTCTAGGAAGAAGTACAGCCAGAGTACCCCTTAGAAGCGAAGATGACGAGACATTGTCTCACATACTTTGGACATGTTACCAGGAAGGACTGGTCCCTGGAGAAGGATGTCATGTTTGGTAAGCCAGAGGGTCAGCAAAAAAGAGGAAGCCCCTCAATGAGATGGACAGACACAGTGGCTGCAACAATGGGCTCAAACAGCAATGATTGTGCGGATGACACAGGACCAGGCAGGGTTTCATTCTGTTGTACATAGGGTTGCTATGAGTCAGAATCTCGACAGCACTTAACAACAACAATTTTTACTTGTTTCATTCTAATCCATAATATTCATCAAACCACTGGTTTGATGTGCATGTTATAGATATTTCTAATACATATGAAACTAAATACATAATTACTAAAAATAAAAAATAATCTATGCTGCACTTATAATCTTGTATACCACTACTTTGGGAAACCCATGTTGTCAGAGGAGAACTGTGCTCCACAGAGTTTTCAATAGCAGACTTTTTGTAAGTAGATCCCCAAGACTTTCTTCTGAGGTGTCACTGGATGGATGTGAACCACCAACCTTTTGGTTAGCTGTTGAGTGCAGTAACTGTTTACACCACCCAGAGACTCCAAAATCTGCCTTAGGTGGTAACAATAATATACATTTTTTTGTGAATAGTTAAAAATATTTTCTTCCTTTAATTATCTACCATTCTTAAGGAAGTCTACTACACCCACATAATCTAACTGTATTGGTATGGGGGGTAAGGGAGGAAGGTACCACATGGAAGATGCGGTCAGCTCTACACTTTTCCATCCTTCAAGAGGGTGCCTGTTAAGGTGACAGCATCCATTGGAGGGAAAGTGGCCCATGTGTCCAGGCTGCCACCACAGACACAGTGGCAAAGTGAAGAAGGACCCACAGCAGAGGAGGAAGGGACACCTATGTTGGGAATCTGCAGTCACAGATGCAATATGGGAATGAGTTGTATGCAACCAATGGCCTCATCCTAAATATACTAAGGACGACCTGAAGGGGGAGGAAAAAGGATATTCAGCTATATAAATAGGACTCCCTCTCCCCCAACTAGTTAATCAATAGATTCTCCCTTAAATAAGTTAGAAAACAGTTGTTTCACTTGGTTGAAAAGAAAAGAGAAAAAGATTAACACATAATGTAAAGCTATTAACAAGTCAGAAAAAGACAGCAATGAGAAACTGTTGAAACCCTGTGGTGATACTGAAGTATTTACTTCAGCAACACGTCTTCACTGACTGAAATGGAAATGTTTAAATACACAAATATTATACACTTGAGGGAGAAAAGGTAAACTTTCCAAGTCAAGTCAACAGTCTGTGTTTCTCCGTAGGTTATTTACTAATTTCTTGAGGACAGCTACAGAAAACTCATGGTTCAGAGAATATGAACTGGTTTTCAGGCCTGGCGTGGGGGTGGGGGGTGTCAGTGATTCAGACTCTTACCAGGATGGCAGAATCACTGCATGATAACATGAAAAGAACCCCAGCACACTCAGTAATTCAAACTGTGAAAGAGCAGCCTCCAGGCCGGCTTTAACAAAACAAGGCTTATTAACATATTCATTAAGAAAATATTAACGTACCAGCCACAGGAAAAAAATTCCTCTTTAATGGCTTATACATTCTCATACTATTTATATAATTTAGCAAGTTCAGTTTTCATGTATAAATTCTAATTGGGTTCTGTATCTAAATTTGCAATATGATCAAAAGAAATAGATATAAATTGATGAAATTAAAGAAAATGTTACTACAATTCCTCCTTACTCTGTACCCTCACAGCGAACTGCTCTTATTATTTCTGATTTTAGGAAATGATATAATATTAGCCATATATTTGTCCCAGACATTAATGTTTTTAATATTCTTTGTTGTTATTTTTGTTGTTGTTAGGAGCCACTGAGTCAATTTCAACTCAAAGTGACCTGAAGTGACAGAGCAGAAGTGCCCCCACAGGGTTTCCTAGGCTGTCATCTTTACCAGAACAGATCACCAGGTCTTTCTCCTGAGGAGCTGCTGGTGGGTGCGAAGCATCGACCTTTCAGTTAGCAGCCCAGCACTTAAATCTTGCCACCAGGGTTCCTTTTAATCATTCCTAACTCCTCCCTTTTCCCTTATTCTGTCCATATCTAATCACTAAGTGCTGTTGGTTTTTACCTGTAAGTTAGGTCTTAAATCTGTCCACTTCACTCTGTCCCCAGTGCTCCTTCCCAAAGAGATGCTACAAACTTCTCCTCTCACCAGGATTATGGCAACTGCACCCTTACTGGCCTCTGGACTCCAGTCTTGAAATACTCTAAGCATCCTCCACATTTCAATAAAGCTCAAGTGGCCTTTCCAAGAACAACAATGACCTTTGTTCTTCCTCTTCAAAATCTGTCAAGGGACCCTACTGCAATTAAGATAATATTTCACCTTCTTGACAGGAGTTTGTGGTCTGACCCCTGTTTACCTCTACAGTTGTACCCCTTGGCACTCCATGTCTCCTATTGTATGACCCAGCTCCATTTTAGTTCCATCTAAATTGCTCTGGATCTGCTGGCTGGATGCTGTATTAGTTTTCTATTGCTGCTGTAACAAATTGCCACAAAACGAGTGCCTTAAAACAACACAGATCTATTATAGTTCTAGAAGTCAAAAGCAAGGTGTCAGCAGGGCTGCATACTTTCTGGAAGCTCTAGGGAAGAATCTACTTCCTTGCATTTTTTAGCTCCTAGACGCCACCTGCATTCCTCTATCTTCAAAGCCAGCAGCATAGCATCTGCAAATCTCTCTGATCTCTGCTTCCATCATCACATTTCCTGCTCTGACTCTGATCCTCCTGCCTCCCTCTCATAAGAATCTTTGTGATTACAATGGGCCCACCCAGATAATCCAAGATAATCTCTCTATCTCAAGATCCTTGATCATGTCTGAAAAGTCCCTTCAGCCATCAAGGTTAGCATATTCACAGTTTTCAGGGATTAGGATGTGAACGTGTTTGGGAGGTCATTATTCTATCTACCATAGATGCTCTGATCCTCTTTCTTCCCTTGTAGGGGACTTTTCCATGTCTGCTGTAGCCTGTAAGATTCATGAGGACAACATCTACACTTCTAGACCTACCACAGAACTGGGTGCATGGCAGTGGTGACCTGCTAAAAGTTTAACCACAGGCTCTCCAAAGGAAAAAAAACACCCTGTTTAATAGTAATTTCCGATTTCGGTGGTGTAATTTCCGATTTCGGTGGTTTAATTTCTCTCATCATGGCCAAGAAAATAACTTCACTGAACGTGAAGAAAAGGAAAATTCAAGTATTTTTCACGAACACAGAGTGAAAGAAAAGTGGTTAGACTGCACCCTGTCAAAGGCAGAAAACTTGAGAGACCAGGAAAAACAAGGCAGTCCCATCAAGTTCTGGCTCTTGCAGGTTCCACTGTATTAAAATGTATTTATTAATTATCTGATTATTTTTTCTTTTCTCAGGCATTAGTGCTAAATTTAAATGTAAATAGTTGTCATGGATTGAATTGTGTCCCCCCAAAAATATATGTATCAATTTGGCTGGCCCGTGATTCCCAGTATTGTGTGATTATCCTCCGTTTGTGAATGTAATTTCATATTAAAGAGGATTAGGGTGGGATTGTAACACCCTTGGCAGTGGGTTTTTTACTAAGGTCACAGCCCCCAGCCAATGTAAAGGGAGTTTCCCTGGGGTGTGGCCTGCACCACCTTTTATCTCACAAGAGATAAAAGGAAAGGGAAGCAAGCAGAAAGTTGGGGACCTCATACCACTAAGAAAGCAGTGCTGGGAGCACAGCGTGTCCTTTGGACCTGGGGTCGCTGTGTGGAGAAGCTCCTAGTCCATGGGAAGATTGATGAGAAGGCCGACAGAGGAAGAAAGGCTTCCCCTGGCTGACACTCTGAATTTGGACTTTTAGACTACTTTATTGTGATATTTCTGTTGCAGCAGCACTAGATAACTAAGACAATAGTGTTTACTCTCATTTGAAGATAGGACATGCTGAATTTTAGGGTTACTTTTACTTTTTTCACAGGGTATGACAAATACATTTTAAAGAGGTGTAGGGTTTTGGTCTTAATATTTCTTCATTTTGTTTTATTATTTGGCTATTTCATAATTTCCAGCCTAGGTGGAAATTATATGAATTTAGGAGATATTCAAGATATTTAACTTTACATGAAATACATAGTTAAAAAGGTTAAATATGAAAAAGTATTATCAATACTACTTTGGTTTGAGAACCGATCCACTCTCATAGTACATAAATAATAATGCTCACATCGCTATGTATTATTTTAAAGTATTAACATGCTAATCTTTGAAATTTAAAATTTTCCTGAGAACTTTTATAAGTTTAATTATAAATAAAACAATTTTTAAAATATATTGAAAGAGACAATCTACGTTAGAGAGCTTAAGGTATTTCAACTTGGCTCTCTCCATGGTCTTACTTAGTAAAGAACACCCAAGTACTATTTTCTAGAACTTTCCTGGATGCCTAGGGCATCCCATTGAATCCGAACCACAATGAACCTGTGTGAATCAAGTAAACTTGATACTATTAAAGTTTTTTAGACATCATTCAGGATCAAAACTACTAATTCCATGACAGACAAAAAAGGAAAAGTTCCAAAATCAAATTGACATACAACAGTGGGATAATCAAAGATAAAATATTTGACTAGAAAGCTTTTTAAAAAGTATTCTAAAGTCAATGAGCCTTTTCTGAGTTGTTAATAAAATAAAACATCAGTAGGGGGGTTAACACTTTTCAATAAGGGGCGGAGCCGTATGCTCAAGCATATGTGGGTCATACGTTGTTAAATGCAGGGATTATGGAGAAAAAGTTAGTACGCAGAAGACAGAATTTTACAGAAAAGGCATGCGTTCTGTAAAATTATGTTTATTACATTAATAAGAAATATCAGACAAAACCAATGAGTATATATACTTGCTATTATAAATAAAACCACCTGATTTTACTAAGGCACATTAGTTGGCAAATGTAGGATTTTTTTCATTAACTCATATGAAACTAAGTAAATAAACATATCCAATTTACACTATCATGGCTTGAAAGCATATAATCTATGTGGACGTTTGTGGAACCACACTTATCAATTTTGATTGGGATCAAAATTCAGAGCCATAATCAATGATGATCATTTCCGACAGCCATAAATGTCAGCACTAGCCTTCCCAGGCAGCACTAATTTCATGATTTACTTACACACTTCCTGTGGTAGAGCTACTATCAGTGAGGAAAGACCCATTTGTCCTTTCCATCTGGGCCAGCCTGCAAAGTGAAAATAAAGAGGTTAGATAACGTGGCCCCATACGGGCATGCTCAATCAGAGAACATCCTTAGTTGTTCTAAAACCATCAAAATTCTGACAAGCCACAGAAAGGACCAAATCCCTGACAAGTTTTTTAAAATTAAAACATCTACTTTGAGTTACATTTCTATCACTGCTGTCTTTTGCAGGCCTTTGTCTTACACCCATGCTGTCACAACTCTTGACCCAGCCTCCGAATTGATCTCCCATGCCTAAGCTGCCCTCTACCCTGTTGACCCCTCGTCTGTGTTCTCCACTGAAGCAAGAGTTAATTTCTCATGCAAGTCTGATTACGTTCCTATCAGGCTTAAAGACCTTCCATGACTTCCCTCTACTAACGACAGAATGCAACTTGTTTGCAGGTAGATTCTTCATTGTCTGCTTCCAGCCTCCCTCCTTTCCCTCCTTCTCTACTTCTTTGCCCTTTGCCTACCTGCAGTTCCTTCAACAAGCCATATTCTCTCCCAGCACAACACACTTGAAGATGCTTTTCCAACAGCCCATGCCCGCCTTTCCTCAGAAACTCTACTGGGTACTGACCCACTTCAAATGTTACTATTGTGCTGATGCTTGCACTAACCTTTTTAGGCATGGCCAGCTACCATATACATAATATCTAGTTTACTACTTTATACTCCAGATGCCTACTACATAATTCTTTAACTGAGAGTTTGTGCCCATCATCAAGACCAGCTTATATTTTATATTGTTTGGGGACTCTAAAATAAACCTGTATAATAAAGTAATAGCATAGATTTAATTACATGTTGTAATTCGTATGCACACCATCTACCGAGAATACTTTCAATCCTTACTTTCACTCACTGAAACTGGGTTACATTATCTAAATCCTGCTTGCAGAGTGTTTGGCTTCTCATGAACTCGATAATCACATCCCATTGAGATTTACTCTTCACAGAATCTATAGCAGGTGTTTGTTAAAGTGCAAATCATCCCAAGAGAAGATGAGAGCCCAGATTCCAAATATAAGGGAGTCATGACTCCTACAAAACAACATTTCTTCTATCGAGGTATTCTGAAGATATAAGATTAATACAGAAAGAGATGCTCCTTGGCTAGCAGTGCAGCGGAGGGCTGCTCTCGGAGTTCCTTACCGGGTGGCGTACTGCTCTATTCTTGAATGGGTATCATCATGAAACAGCTGAGGAGACTGAGAGGGGCTAGAAGGAAAAACAAAGCAAGAGTTTTATGCCCAAATGTTGACAGATGTTACTGTTAGGAATGTTAGCTTATTAAATACTGAATGTGCCATGCAAACAAATCACTAGGATTGTCACCCAGGGTGCAGAGCTGTTATTTTAGAAAGAGAGTTTAGTAATCACCCCATGCTCATCACATGGATCTGAACATTCGTGTTCTGCACATGGGGCTGTGTATACTCACTCGTAGTGCTCCGGCCACATACTGATGAGAGTGATAGGACTGCAGAGAAGGGAGAGGGAAACAAAAGTCACAGAACAAACACTTTAGAGCCATTGAAGCCAAAAGCAGTAGGGGTCAGGGGAGGGATTCTCCACTGGCTCCTGGCACAACGCAGTGAAGTCCACCATGGGGAAATCAAAAGTAACGAGTCATGGTTTATTCTAGAAAAGATGCTGTGTAGTCAAGGGTCTTCAGGGGCCTTTTCACAGACATTACAAGATATTTGTTACAAGATGCAGAGACATCTTTAAATAGTCTTACCAAAAAGAAGAAACAGAGTGCTCTAAAATAGCTTGGAATTGTAGAATAATTTTTAACATTCCATAATATACCGAGGGGAGACGCAATCATAATTTTTGTTTTCCTATAGAAGAAATCGGGTCAAAGAGACAAAGTTCAATACCACACATCACATTAGATACTGATGGCACAGCTGCAATAAGATTAAGATTTTCTGATTCTATGTTCAATCTTAAATGCAAAAATTGAAACCGTGCTCTACAGAATCCCATATGTACACAAAGTATCTCAGTCTCACAAGATTGTGAGTAGTGTGTCTACCAATAGGTTGAAAAAATGATGCAACCTAGACAACCTCCCCTACGCTCCACCAAAAATTTCACCTCATCGACAAACAGAAACCAACTTCTCTAGATCACGATATAGTTTCTTTATGCAGAACGGTATACACAGAAGTCCAATGCATGAAACTGATAAACAGAAAACTTGTTCTGCTAGAATCATCTGGGCCTGGAACCTGATCATTTAGTATTGTTTTAGTCCTAGAGCACCCCCAACCTCACGCACTGCCCAGGAATTCCAAGGACTCCATGAAATAAAGCTTGAAAATGACTGATCCTATTTAAAAGGTTAGTTCAAAACAAAACTTTTTTTTTTTTGAGCGAGGTACTGGTGCATGCAGACATTGCAAAGTACAAGGAAAATCAGTTCTCTCTTTAAATAAACAAATAGAGCCTCCTGCAAAAGTTCATGGTGACTGAAACAAAGAGGAAAGTTGAAATTATTCTAGACCCACTTGATTCTCCTCTTTCTACTATACGTATATACGCTTAAGAAAAAGTTAATGATCTCATTATTGCCTACTGTGAAGCCCAAGGAAACCCTGGTGGTGCAGTGGTTAAGAGTTATGGCTGTTAACCAAAAGGTCGGCCGCTTGAATCCACCAGACGCTCCAAGAAAATGCTATAGGGCAGTTCTACTCTGTCCTACAGGGTCGCTATGAGTTGGAATCGACTCGACAGCAACAGGTTTGGCTTTCCTTTTGGTAAAGCACAAACTGACCTCTGCTTGGCAAAAACTACAAAGAGATGAAGATCATCTTGGGATGAAAAACTAGAGACTCTTGGATTCTGCTTCAAAAACAGGCATTTATCCACTCTATGAATGTCAGGGAAACCCTGGTGGTGTAGTGGTTAAGTGCTACAGCTGTTAACCAAAGGGTTGGCAGTTCGAATCCACCAGGTGCGCCCTGGAAACTCTATGGGGCAGTTCTACTCTGTCCTATAGGGTCGCGATGAGTCGGAATCGACTTGACAGCACTGGGTTTGGTTTTTCGTTTTTTTTGTGTGAATGTCAGAATATCTATTAAGTTGACTTAATTATCCATGTATAAGGAGTCCCAGGGTGAAAAAAATGGTTAAAACACTTGGCAGCTAACCAAAAGGTTAGAGGTTCAAGTCCACCGAGAGGCACACTGGAAGAAAAGCCTGATCTACTTCCAAAAAAATCAGCCATTGAAAACTCTATGGAGCACAGTTCTCCTCTAACATACGTGCGTCACCACAAGTCGGAATAGCCTCAATAGCAACTGCTTCTCCATGTATAAAGCAGATACCACATGACAATGAAATAACATAGCATTGTTCAATAGTCTTTCTTTCTATATCTCTACTTTCCATTAACTCTGGAATACGCATGTTAAATGTCTGGGGAATGATTTGTTATATACTTTCTAAAAATAGAAATTGTTTCTAAAATTTGAGGGTACTACAACATTTTCTGTGAGCTTTAAACAGAAGGAAAAAATGTGTATATTTGATCTTAATAGGACTTGGAAACGCTTTGTAAAACTGCTTGACTGGTTCTTGTGAAGTTAATTCCATGAGCACAGAAGTGATTCATTGAACAAAGATAAGAATGGCAGGAGCAGAAAGCTGAACTGAAGAGTTTCTCAAAAGAAGTTTTTTTGTTTTTTTAATGTATTTAGAAAATTTCTAAGAAAAGAAATAAAGATAAATCAAACTTTAGACTTCATTGACATCAGAGTTATTTTGATTTGTTGGGAAAAAAATATGTTAAGTGATATGCTTTCTTATTTAATTCTGGAAGGAAAAAACAAGGCAATATCCTCACTGTATAGTTAGAATCTAAGATTAAAGGGAGGAAAATAAGACCAATCTGTTGTTAGTCCAGACTTAATAATGCAGCCCATCCTTGCCATCCCCAGTGGAGGTAGAACAGAATGTTTTGGTTAATCACACCGGATCCACTAATAAGCAATGAGTCAGACTCTATTAAATATCTTTAATACTATATGGAGTATAACCCAGTTTTTTTTTTGAAGGACTTTATGACCCTCTTAATGCCTTAAGTTCTCAGCAGACTGATCCTCAGGTTTCTGGTCTGTTGCCTTCTTGAATCCATTTACCCCAGAGCACAGTAAGTCAATCCCAGCAGTCTCCTATTTATAAACATTCTATGGCTCCCTACTGTTCTCAGGACAAATTCCAAATGCCTTTTCCTGGCTTCTCAGGCTCTTCTCTCCAACACCAGGTCTTGCAGCTATTCTCAGCTTTCCATCCCTACTCACCCAGCTGTCTACCTCCAGGCTTTTGAAATGCTTCCCTTACTTCGAATCTCTTGCTCTCCACCTCCTCCACCAAACACTCAACACTTGGCCCTATTAATCTTTCAGGTGTAACTTAGCTGTCACCATCTGCCAGTCCAGCACTCTCCTCTCCACCTTCACACCTACTATGAACTGGTTCTTGCTACAGTAAGAACTTAAAAAAAATCACGCAACTCATCTATTCCACCTTAACCAATATCAGGAAAGAGTTGTTTATTTTACTTCTTTAGATCTTTAGGGAAACCAATCTGTCTTAATAGCCAATAACAATCTATCACAATCCTCAAATTACTTTTGCTACTCCTTTGGCCTGTTTCTCAGGTTTATTGTCAATGGTACACTCTTTAATCAAGCCCGACTCATTTATTTTGATTTTTTTTTTTGAAAAATCATGCATAAACAGCTACAAAATTGATTGAATAAACCTTAGCACAAGTTTACCTCCTTTTAGTAATAACTTACTTTTCTCCTTTAACCCCCATCCCCCGTCCATGCATGCACGTGTAATTACTGGACAGGGGAGAAGATATCACATTTTGCAAGGATAGAAGAGAAAGAAGCAAAAGAAATTTCCAATTAGCTTCATAAATAACTTCAATACATTTACCACTTGACTGATTTTTCTCCAGTGTTCTTCCACAAAGAGACGAATAAATGAAATCAAACTCTTTACTGGTACTCACATAAATGGTTATACCAGGAGATTAAGTGGCCCTGCACTACAAAGAGCTCAGTAAGCAAAATGAACTATACCAAGCCCACACAGCTCATTCTAGGATTAAAAAAAGAAGAAAACCTGCCCACTGTATCCAATAGCTCACGAATCTTTTAAAACAAGGATCTTTGTGGCATCTGGTTTAATCTCATACTCCTTCCTTTCTTTTTCTTGTTTTCCTTTCACTGAAAATGCTGGTAAATTCATGTTAGATGAGGTGAGACGTTTTCAGAGTTACAAAATCACAGCACAAATCATGTGAAATTCTTTTCTGTTAATCTTTACTTCAACAGACTCACGCAGAATAGAATGGTTGATGCCAATGATTATTTTGACATTGAAAGGCAAACTATTAAAAATGTCCAAAATGAGTATAAAAGAGCTATCTGCATGATTCATATGAAGGATGCAGATATTCGGGTCACAAAATGGCAATGGTTCGTCAAAGAGTAAAAGGCAGGTCACTCACTTCAAAACTATTAAATTATTCCGTGAATTAAAGCATCATGTCATACCTTTACGCTTCAGGCAGTTAGCTACTCCAAAAGTTAATTATATCTGCTACCAAGAAAAGTAAAATTTTACCTTTATCATGAAGTGTTCAGCACTTCATGATAATAGACTATTTATTAATAAACTATTTATTAAATATTAATTTTATTTAATAGTTTATTAAATATTAATAAACTACTTATTAAATATTAAAACAAATACAAATGTATCATTATACAACCTTTTGAAGAAAAGTGGACCCAGAGCAAAGAAAGGACCAAAATCTACCTTCCCTTAGGGATTTTAAGAATTTGAATTGCTCTCTTTAAACTGAAATAGATTCCAAAAAATCCATTCTAAAGAATGTTTTGGAAAAAAAGACTAGGAAGGCAAACGTCTCATTCTTTTACAGCTTGATATCAAGCACAGTTATGAAAAAGCTGGAATTTTTTACTTATGATTTATATGTGTGTTATATATGGATCTATTTACATATTCATTTGCATATTTCTTTCAATATGCATATATACAACCTCACCAATAGAGGCTAAAGGTATCTACTATGCTTTGTCTGTGGTCGGTCTACTTCTTAGCAGCTCCACAAATAAAAGAGAAGCATCTGCATATAAATTTAGCAAAGCCCCAGGTCTACAAAAGAGAGCTTAAAAAAAACCCAGACCCCAGTGCCATAGTTGAGTCGATTGGATTCCGACTCATAGCCACCCTATAGGACAAAGTAGAACCATCCCATAGAGTTTCCAAGGAGTGCCTGGTGGATTTGAACTGCCGACCCTTTGGTTAGCAGCCGTAGCACTTAACCACTACGCCACCAGGGCTTTATGGGGAGTTAAATCTGACCAAATAATCTATCATCCTATTCTGACATCTTTGAGGCACTGACGGTCATAATTCACTGGAATGTTACTGTTTTCTGATTATTTATCTGTTATAAACAAAATAAAGTGACCCATGGACTTTAAATGTTAAACAAAGCTTGACTTCACAACAATGGCACTCAACACAATTTACATTTCTTGCTCCAATATTCTCTACTGTCTAAAGTAGAAAACTTCATACTTTGGAACTTCTCTTCTATAGCATTTGAGAGAAAATCTTTCATCTTTAACTAGAATCTCTCTTTGCTACATGACCAGGCATTCTGGTGGTGATTAGCAATATAAGTTCAACTTCCCTAAGATTCAAGCACAAGAAAATTACCTTGGTAGGCATATTTATACTGACGTTTTAAAAAGTGATTCAAAGATTTAAAATCATATCTATTTTGACTCTGGCAGTTCTGCTCTGTCCTATAGGGTTGCTATGACTCAGAATTGACTAGACGGCAATGTGTTTGGTTTTTAGATTTATACGATTGTTTTGTAATTTAAAGTAATTTCCTTGTATTTCTTCTGGCTTGTTCTTAAAATTCTTTTTCTTTCATTCTAACTCAAATTATATACTTTTAAGAAATTACCTACTTCATGTAGTATTTAAAGCTATTTCAAATTGCTACCTTAATCTTCAAAAGAAAAAAGAGATTAGAAATGCAATGTGAGATTTTGGCATAAATACATACATATGCAACAAATAGCTCACCATTATGAATAAGTTTCTATTAAAAAGGTACAAAATGTACTACAAGAAATAGTTTCACACATCTAAAAGGGGGAAAATGAAAAAGAAACAGAGAAATGGAGGTGCACATAATTCCACAATTTTTTAAAATAATTTTTAAACGGGAACAGGGATGACCAAGATAAATACATACCTTAAAGTTTAGGAAAATGTACAAGGTTAAACCTGAAATTTTGGCTGTGACGTTATCAAAAGCAAATAGTAAAAATTCATTCTTTTGAAGACTGATTCCAACTTTATTTTACCTCTTTTAAAATCAAAGCCTTCACCAAAACACAAATTTTTTTGGTATTAAACAATTGGCCTTGGGTCACTAACATAAAATAAGGTAGTATCAGATGTAAGTATTCACAGAAGATTTAGTATTAAAATCAAACTTACGTCTCTAAGTTGTCACCTTCAAGAACCGTCTGGACTGGTAAATAGCCAAGCCGGGGGTGTTTGGCAAAGTATTTCTTTGACCTGAACTTGTTCTTTAGCACTTTTGTGAAGTCTCGTACATCTTCCCCAGATGTTGTCTACAATGTTGATAAATATTATACGTGTTTCATTAAAACAGAAGGAGATAACCATTCATAATAAAATCAGAGCAGATGTAAATAAAAAAAAAATTTTTTTTTTTTTTTAGATGTAAATGGGTATCATTAAATGCCAGATATTTTGGTCATTTTACTTTTTGAGGGGATAATGTGCAATATCATAAAAACACATTGCTGGACCAATAGAGGCTAGAGGAACCCCCTGAGACTACCACCCTAAGATACCCTTTGAACTTGGCAGTGAAGCCACTCCTGGAGGTCACCTTTCAGCCAAATAGTAGATTGGCATATAAAATAAACAATGACTCCCTTAAGCAGTCAACTATACGAGACTAAACGGTCAACATTTACCCAAAAGCAAATAAGAGAAGGCAAGGAGGGGTAGGGAAGCTAGACCAATGGATACAGAACAAACAATGGAAATAATGAGAATGCTTAACACGTGGTGAAAATCGTAACCAATGTCATGAAACAATTTGTATAATATTGATAAATAGAAACCTGAGTTGCTGTGTCAACTTTCACCTAAAGCACAATAAAATATTTTTTAAAAGTAGCAAATGGATAAATAAATTGTGGTCTATTCATACACTGAAACTTTATATGGCATTAAAGAAGCACAAATAAAGCAACACACAATAATATGGATGAATCTTACAAACATGTTGAATAAAAGAGTTAAAGCACAAAAGAATACAAAGAAAATTTATCTATAAATGACCAAATTAAACTATAAAATTGGACATACTAAACTGCCACTGAGTCAACCGCAACCAATGGTGACCCCATGTGTGTCAGAGTAGAACTGTGCTCCACAGGGTTTTTAATGGTTGATTTTTCAAAAGTGTAGCTTGCCAGGCTTTTCTTCCTATGTGACTGTTATAACAAATTGTTGTCTCTAAAGACAATGCCATGAGGGGGATGGGTGGAGTCAGAAATAATGGAGAAGTTGGGATATATGTGACCTCCACCTCATGGGACCAGCTTCGTGCTGATTCTTATACTCAGAGTTATCTAGTCAACACTGTACATTTTGTTTAGTGCATTTTTCTGTATGTATGTAATGTTAAACAATAAAAAATACAATTGCACGCCCAGCAGACTGGCACATATTAAAAAATCTGACCATATCAAGTGTTGCTCAGCAAGTGGAAAAAATGGAATTCTCCCACATTATTAGTGAGAGCACTAGTGAAAAACAAGGCTCTGGGGATTGACAGAATACCAATAGAGATGTTTATACAGACAGATGCAGTGCTGGAAGTGCTCACTTGTCTATGCCAAGAAATTTGGAAGACAGGTACCTGGCCAACTGACTGGAAGAGATCCATATTTATGTCTATTCCCAAGAACGGTGATCTAACCAAATGCGGAAATTATCAAACAATATTATTAATATCACATGCAAGCAAAACTTTGCTGAAGATCATTCAAAAGGGGCTGCAGCAGTATATCAACAGGGAATTGCCAGAAATTCAAGCCTGATTTAGAAGAGGACATGCAACCAGGGATACCATTGCTGATGTCAGATGGATCCTGGCTGAAAGCAGTGAATACCAGAAAGATGTTTACCTCTGTTTTACTGATTATGCTAAGGCATTTGACTGTGTGGATCATAACAAATTATGAATAACGTTTCAGAGAATGGAAATTCTGGAACACTTAATTGTGCTTATGAGGAATCTGTACATGGATCAAGAGTCAGTCATTTGAACAGAACAAGGGGATAGTGCATGGTTTAAAGTCAGGAAAGGTGAGCGTCAGGGTTGTATCCTTTCACCATACCTATTCAATATGTATGCTGAGCAGATAATCTGAGAAGATGGGCTATATGAGGAAAAACGGGGGCATCAGGATTGGAGGAAGACTCATTAATAACCTGCGTTATGTAGATGACACAACCTTGCTTGCTGAAAGTGAAGAGGACTTGAAGCACTTACTGGTGAAAATCTAAGACCACAGCCTTCAGTATGGATTACATCTCAACATGAAGAAAACAAAAATCCTCACAACTGGACCAATAAGCACCATCATGATAAATGGAGAAAAGATTGAAGTTATCAAGGATTTCATTTTACTTGGATCCACAATCAACACCCACGGAAGTGGCAGTGAAGAACTCAAAAGACGTGTTGCATTAGGCAAAGTATTAAAAAGTAAAGATGTCACCTTGAAGACTAAGGTGCGTCTGACCCAAGCCATGGTGTTTTCAATTGCCCCATATGCATGCAAAAGCTGGACAATGCATAAGGAAGGCCAGAGAAGAACTGACGGCTTTGAATTGCAGTGTTCATGAAGAATATTGAATATACTATGGACCGCCAAAAGAACAAACAAATCTGTCTTAGAACAATTGCAAACAGGGTGCTCCTTAGAAGTAGGGATGGTGAGACTTTGGACGTTATGAGGAGGGATCAGTCCCTGGAGAAGGACATCATGCTTTGCAAATCAGAGGGTCAGCAAAAAAGAGGAAGACACTTAACGACATGGATTGACACAGTGGCTGCAAAAATAGGCTCAAGCATAGCAACAATTGTGCGGATGGCACAGGACCCGGCAGTGTTTTGTTCTGTTGTACACAGGGTCGCTATGAGTGGGAACTGACTTGATGGCACCTAACAACAACATTAGTGAGAGGGTGTTACAGATTGAATACTGTCCCCTAAAAATATGTTTTATAAATCCTAACCCATACGATTATGATCCTACTTGGGGAAGGGTTTTCTTTGTTATGATAATGAGGTAGTATCAGTGTATCCTGTGTCTTAAATCGATCTCCTTCTGAGATATAAAAGAGCCAAGATTAAACAAGTGGAGAAGAAAGCAGAGATGGGGGAAGAGAGATGCCACACCACATAAAGTAAAACAAAGAGCCAAGGAACAGAAGCCGAAAAGAGGCAAAAACCTTCCCCCAGAGCCAACAGAGCGAGAAAGTCTTTCCCTAGAGCTCTAGCTCTGAATTCGTACTTCTAGCCTAAGATATGAGAAAATAAATTTGTTTGATAAATAGAACAAACACACACACACATTGCAATCAAGACTCACCATTAAATATATTCAGCAATTATCTCATGATTTTTTATTTTCTGTTGGAAATAAACCCAAACTAGCTCATTTCCCCAATGTTTTAAAAATTAGGCCAAAAAATAAAATTAATTTTGGCAATGTTATTGTTTGATTCCTATCACTCAATAATTTGCAACGTGCTATTTCGAAGGCAATGGGTATTAAAAATCTAGTGATGATGAAGTATTCTGGATATTACACTGTTTTAACTAATGTGACTAAATCAGGGTTCGCCATAACGCCTATAGTGGTTCCACACTAGCCAGTAAGGAAAGGGAGGAAGCAGTAAGTAAGAGTGAAAGAGGAGGGCCACACTCGACTCTATTTTGTGAGGAATACTGTCTGTTTCTTTGTCCTTTCCCAATCATACGGCCATATAATTATTTAACCTGGACTACATTTTTAATATGAGGGATTTGTGATTCAATGGTAGGGTTCCCGCCGTTCACGCAAGAGACCTGAGTTCGATTCCCAGCCAATGCACGTCATGCACAGCCACTAACCTTCTGTCAGCAGAGGCTTGTGTGATGCTATGATGCTGAACAGGTTTAAGTGAAGCTTCCAGGCTAAGATGGATTAGTAAGAAATGAAGGAAGGCCTGGTGATCTACTTCCAAAAACCTGTCCATGAATGCTCTATGGACCACAATAGTCTAACCTGTTATTGTTGTGCATGGGGTTACCATGAGTTGGAAGCCAACTCCATGGCAGGTAACCACAACAACAAAATCAAATTTTTAATTGTGACATAAAATGTTAGTTTCCTTCAGAATTTCAAGATGATTGGGTTAAATAACCATTTAGTGTGAAACTGGATGAAATCTACATGACCCCAGCCCCCTCATGTCACCCCATGATCTCTTCTCTACACTCCTGTTTTCTACCCTCTAGCACCAATTCTAGTTTCTATCTGCAATATGTTATACAGACACCAACTCTGGTCCTTCTGAAGATGTATTTAAAGTATTTACCTTATCTGTGTAGCAATGAATTAAGATCTTCATCCTCTGTCTTCTAGTTGGCTGCCTAGTCTACAATTAGATAGACCTCAATCTCTTTGCAAAAAAAAGAGATCTTTTCTACAGTAACCTAAGCTGAGTGCTAAATATATTTGCTTACCTGCTGCCTGCTCCCTGAACCCCTCCATTTTTTCCTTCTTTGACAAGCATATTCAGGACTCATGTAACCTTGTTTTGCAAACACAAGCTTAAAATAATACAATTATTTTTGAAAACCACTAAATTCTGCGTCAACCCTTATGTAGTTTTGTCTGCTACCATTGGACCTAAATATGTCTGCGTCTAGCAGTTAAGGGAGCTTCTCATCCTCTAGGTCTGCAGAGCAGAAAGGAGACATGAATAAGACCAAGCTACTTATGAATTCTAAAATCCATCAATTTTCACTTAATCAAAAGAAAATAAAAGTCCATCAAGGATAGCCCCCGTGTTATCACCAGATCTTGCCATTGGATTCATACCAAATCTTTTCTTGAATAATTGAGAATAGAGTGTATGATGACCTGCAGTTACATGGATATGGGCTCTAACAAAGGTAAAGCAGAGGTGTAGTAAACAAGCTACTACTGGAAAAAAAAAAAAAAGAATCCAAGCACTCTATGGAGGAAAAAGGGTTGCTATGAGAGATGAGGGTTTGGGGGTTCTTTCCAGGAAGAAGAGAACAAACAAACAGAATATAGTTGGAAGTAAAGAAAGACATTTTTTAAAGAAGGTACACCTGAGACTGAGAATAAAGCCAAAAAATATATCATCCATTGCAAAGGACATAAAGACCTTTTGCAATGGGTATCACAAATGCAGATAATCATGTAAATAGGTAAGTTAACTCTGAATGTCTTGGTAATGAGTGAAAAGGGAAGAAGCTTTTCATGCTAGATACGTAAAAAGAAGGCCTCCGTGTACACGTAAGTATTTATGACCCAATTTATTTCTAGGTCTGCCCTTGTTAGATGCTGTCAAGTTGGCTCCAACTCATTGAGGTCCCATGTACAAGAGAACAAAATGTTGTCCGGTCCTGTGCCATCTGCTGGTATGCTCGAGTTCGCTCTTAAGCCACTGTATATTTTGCGTGCCTTCCAACCTAGAGGGCTCATATTCCACCACTGTATGCAACAATGTCCTATTGTGATCCCTAAGGTTTTCTACTCACTGGTTAATTTTTGGACATAGATCGCCAAGCTTTCCTTCCCAGTCTGTCTTAATTTTGGTTTTAGCACACTGTTAACCGTATAGGGAGATACTTAATGAAATATGGTCTCTATTTTTACTCGTTATGAGTAGAGAGGACTTGAAGCACTTACTAATGAAGATCAAAGACCACGGCTTTCAGGATGCATTGCACCTCAACATAAAGAAAACAAATATCCTTACAACTGAACCAATAAGCAACATCATGATAAATGGAGAGAAGATTGAAGATGTCAAGGATTTCATTTTACTTAGATCCACAATCCACACCCATGGAAACCAAACCAAAAAAAACCAAACCCAGTGCCATCGAGTCGATTCCGACTCATAGCGACCCTACAGGACAAAGTAGAACTGCCCCATAGAGTTTCCAACGAATGCCTGGCGAATTCGAACTGCTGACCCTTTGATTAGCAGCCATAGCACTTAACCACTAGGCCACCACTTTTTCTACCCATGGACATGGCAGTCAAGAAATCAAAAGACAAATTGCACTGGGTAAATCTGCTGCAAAGGAACTCTTTAAAGTGCTGAAAAGCAAAGATGTCACCTTGAAGACTAAGGTTCACCTGACCCAAGCCATGGTATATATATGTGAAAGCTGGACAATGAATAGGGAAGACCAAAGAAAAATTGACGCCTTTGAATTGTGGTGTTGGAAAAGAATATGGAATATCCCACGGACTGCCAAAACAACAAACAAAACCTGTCTTGGAAGAAGTACAACCAGAATGCTCCCTAGAAGCAAGGATGGTGAGACTACATCTTACACACTTTGAACATGTTGTCAGGAGGAACTAGTCCCTGGAGAAGGACATCATGCTTGGCAAAGTACAGGGTCAGTGGAAAAGAGGAAGACACTGAATGAGGTGGATTGACACAATGGTTGCAATAATGGGCTCAAGGATGGTACAGGACAGGGCAGTGTTTCGTTCTGTTGTGCACAGGGTTGCTATGAGTCGGAACTGACTTGACAGCTCCTAATGACAACAACATTTTTACTTGGACTATCTCCACACTTAGGAATATAAAAGGGTTTGATCTTTGAGGATAGTGGTTTTCAAATTATATTGAGGTCTGTGGAGATGCAGTGGCAGCCCTGAGTGGGCCTGGTAGGAAGAAGATGGGGTAGGTAAGGTGCCAGGCCCTTTACCCAGACAGCTTCAGCCAGGGCAGCTCCTCTTCTAATTTATCTATACTTTGGTTCCAAATGAACTCTTGTTTGGGGAAAAAAAAAAAAAATGATACATTATTCAAAACTACAAGTTCAATTCCACATCATGTACCTCTTAACTAAATACATTCTAGACACGTTTAAGAATAAAACCCAAAAACAATCCTTTTCTCCTCGTCCTCAAAACATCTACCTGCCACCTGAAGAATTATAGAGAGGGCTAAAACAAAATTTGAGTTGTTGATAACACTCAAACTTAATATTTGAAAAAAAAAATTTGTGTACTATCATACAGAAATAGCATATTTTTAGTTCATTAATTTTTATGTCAAGGAAAAAAAACTATCACTAAAAGCTGTAATCTAAGGACACTACATTTGGTAATGCCATAAATTTCATGCACTATTAAAAGAAAAGTGAAAAGTAATTCATCTCAAAGGAACTAGAATTCTATTCTGGTTAAACCAAAACGAAATTCATTGCTGTTGAGTTGATCCTGACTGATAGTGATCCTACAGGACAGTTTAGAATCACCCACAGGGTATCCAAGACTGTGGTCTTTACAGAGGCAGACTGCCACATCTTTCTCCCATGGAGCAGCTGGTGGGTTGGAACTGCTGACCTTCTCGTTAGCAGTGGAGCACTTAACCACTGAGCCATTAGGGTCCCATATTTTGCTTATCCGAATCTAATTCTTTATTTGGGATAAAACCAAAAACCCAATGCCATCAAGTTGATTCCGACTCATAGTGACCTTATAGGACAGAGCAGAACTGCCCCGTAGAGTACCCAAGGAGCGCCTGGCGGATTTGAACTGTCGACCCTTGAGTTTGCAGCTGTAGCACTTAACCACTCTGCCACCAAGAAAATGAATTAAGCCCATCTTCTCACTAAACGTGTTAAAAGACATTTATACACACTTGGTCTAATTTGCTATCTAATGACAGTACCTAATTTTTCTCTATTTTAAAGTGCCAGAGCAGTGAACTGGTAAAAACGAAAAAAGAGAACTACTCACTTAGCATAATGAATATAATCAAACTCAGCTTAATTTCGCACTAGGTATAAGCCTTTGTTCCTCTTTTTTTTTTTTAAAAAAAAAAGCAAATAACCATTAATATTATGACATAAAACAAAAGTGAAGGGATCACTCATTACTGTAAAAATTATCCAATATTTCTAATTAGACATACATTTCTTGAAAGACCCGTTTTCACTGACTGCCGTTTAAGAAAAGAAAGAAGGATAACGAAGGTTTTGTAGATCCCACAAGATTAAGTGAGGGTAATATACTGGCATAGAGTTTACAAATCACTTTCCTTCAAACTCATTTAACCATCATGTTCTCTGAGGAAATTATTACCACTTTTTTTTTTTTTTACATGAAAGGAAACTGACACTAAGGGTATTAGGGACTCAGCTTTACAAGGACAGAATTGCTCTTGCACACCTGGGTCTTTCTACCACACCAGCACCAGATCACTTCTCTCGGAAAGATGGAACAGTTTTAATTTTTCTAAGAGAAATAATCTATAGCCATTGACTAAGATGTCTATTATTATGTTCTGAACTTTCCCTCCATTTTAAATAAAATACGGCAAAGATACCATGTGACCTGTTGCCAGCTATCCAATCACCTAGAGATAACCACTCTTAAAATTTTTTATGATTGGACTGATTTACTTTTAAAACAGATACATAGAACCACACCAAACAGATGTATGACTTAATGAATTATGGTAAGGCAAACACCACACAGGTCAGGGAATAAAACTTTGCCAGCCATTCCAGAAGCCACGTCTATGTTCCCATTCCAGTCACAATCCTCCCACTCCCATAGTAACCATGATCTTCATTTTTATACATAATAACTTCCTTGGATTTTAAAAAGACTTTCAGTACTCAAATGTCTTCCTCTAGATATGCCAGGTTAGTTTTGCCCGTTAAACAAATTTGATATATTTTATGTTGCTTTTAGTCTACAGGTTCCTCCTCCGTATCTGCCATTTCTGTACTAACTTAGGAGTTGAAAAACTCATTTGATCTGTAGAGTTTTCCAGAGTCTGGATTTTGCTGAGTATTTTTGGTACAGTTCAGCTGTTCCTCTGTCCCCTGGATTTCCTGAAAGTTGGCAGCTGGATCCAGAGACTGCATCAGACTCAATGACTCAGTGGTAGTGTCTGCCAGGACTACGGGAGCCACATGATTTCTGATCATCTCTCTTATCGTGATCTTAGCAGCTGCTAACTGCCTATATCCATTCACTGAGGGCTGTAAAATGGTGATTTTTCCAATTTTATCACTCATTTTTCATTTATTAGTTACAATATTTTTAAAAAGACATGCCCCCCTCATCTGCTACTTAGCTACCCAGTGGTACATTCAAGAAAGGCAAGAAAAAATGTTTGATTTTCCCCCTTATTCTTTTATTAACTAGTTTTCAACATAACAAATTGGTTTCAAAGATGACTAATACTTTTGTTGTTTTTAAATATCATTATGAACTCATAGATTTTAACGTATTTGATGGGTTTCAATCTATTGTAATTATTATCATTATTGAAGCTCAAATTGTCCCATCTTTGGTCAACAGTCTCTTCCAGTTGGCTCCTTTTAACATTGGTGTAGTAGTCTCTGAAAGCTTCTTTGCTATCCTGCATTATAAGATGTTCCAAGCCTCCCTTTCCTTATATCTAGACCTTTCCCGTGCACAACAGGGCTGGGAAAAAAAGCATTTAAAGGTAACATTCCTTTTGAGCTTACACCAATACTGCCAATTCTAGTTCTAGACTGGGCTGTTACTTAACCTCTTCTCTATCACATTTTTCTCTCTTCTCTTTTACACCAAGAGCCCTGGCCTCAGGGGATGACAGAACTAGACTATCCTATAATTACTCATTTTCTTTTTCTCACATTACAGACAACAGTCTCAGAACACTAATACTACCATGAATATAATTACTGAAAACATTGTTTTGCCTTTGTTATTCATCTCCCATTTGTAGTTGTATAGCCACTACTCTCTCTTTTTGCATTCAGTCCAAGCTCCATAGGAAACTATATATTTAGTGCTCTGTACTAGGAAGATGTTGTCTCCAAATGTTGATAACATTAAGATGCTGTCTCTTCAGTTATTTTGATTGTCTATAGCTTCAACTCTCATAAATTACTCAGGGAGTACTCATGGGAATAATACCACCTGAATTCTTGCATTATGGTGACAGTTTTTCTGTGTTGTTTATACTCTAGTAAACCAGTTGCCATGGAGTTTATTTCAACTCATGGCAACTCCACGTGTTTCAGAGGAGAACTATGCTCCGTAGGGTTTTCGTTGCTGTGATTTTTGGAAGCGAATCACCAGGTTTTTCTTCTGTGGTGCCTCTGGGTGGGTTAAAACCACCAACCTTTTCGTTGGTAGTTGAGGGCTTAACCAGCTGAGCCACCTAGGAACTCTGTCCTTTTTATACTTGAAGGTTGGTTTTTCTGGATATGAAATCCTTGGTTCACGTGTTTCTTCCTTTAGTATCTTAAATATGTTCCTCTATTTTCTTTACTTATGAAGCAGTGCTGTGGAAAAGTCTGGTGATAATCTAATTTTCTTTCCCTTATAAGTTTTCCTACTTGGTTAAAAATCAAATGATTTTGGCCTTTTTCTTTAAAGTCCAGTAATCTTACCAGAATATGTCGATATTGGTGATTCTGAGTCATTAGTCTCAGGTATGTGATGTATTCTTTGGTAGGTAGTTTCACACTTTTATTTTGGAGGAAAGTTTTCTTGAATTTTCGTTTTTAGTATCTTTCTGCTTTCTTGCTTTGGATTTCTTCTTCAGGGGCTCCGAGTATCTATATGTGTGCATGGTGTACATTCAATCTTTTTTTCTTTGCTGGTCTTCAATATTTATCCCTTTATCTTGAATTCTTTTTCTTGCTTTCTTCATTTGTTTTTCAGTTTTAAAGCATTCCTCTTTTGCACCTTCTATTTCTCCAAGGTATTTATCTGCTGTATTTATTCACTCTTGTATTCCTTATGGCTAGTCTTAATTTCTGAAACCAATTTTTTTTTTTTTTAATTCTTGTTTCCTGAGTTGTCACCTCATTTCTGAGATTTTCCCATTCTGATTTATGCTTCTCTTTCATGTCTTGTACCATTTTCTTAATGTCTTACAGTTCATTTTTAAATAGTAGGCTAGTTTTTATGCATTCAATGTATTTCTCAAGGTATGTATCTCTCGCATGCTTTATTTGTTCTTGTTGGGTGTTATCAAGTCAATTTTCGACGTACAGTGACTACATTTGACAGAGTACAACTGCCCCACAGAGTTTTCTCGGCTGTAATCTTTAAAAAAGCAGATCATCAGGTCTTTCTTCCACGGAGGCACTTTGTTCCTTATATGAGATTTGTTCTTGATACTTTTTGTTCTTCAATTCTATATGAAAATAATTTTACTTAAATTTTTGAATAATGTGGGGTTCAGGAAAGCTTTTCTATTACACAGAGCTCACTCTTTCTCTGCTTTTGAATGGTGTTCAAAAATATGGTGCTTGACTTCTGGGACTTTTTGGTCCTGTTCCCTCCTCTACTTTAGGGCAGACTGTTTCTTTCATCTCCATTGTCCTGATCTGCTCAACGTTGATTCCATTCTGTGCAGTTTATCCAGAGTCCTGGCCGTATTCGAGAAAGAAGCCCTAGTGCATCAGGTCTGAGATTTCACAGAGGCCCAGCGTACTCTAGCCCTTCAGGCCTTCTTACTATAGGCTGTGGGTGTGATAAATGCTCTCAGGTTTAGCCCTGTCTCAAACCAGCCCATTGTGCCTTCCGCTAAATAAAAAACAACCAAACCAGTTGCTGTCGAGTCAACTCAGACTCATGGAGATCCCACGTGTGTCAGAGTAGACCTGTGCTCCGTAGGGTTTTCAATGGCTGATTTTTTAGAAGTAGACTGCTAGGCTTCTCTTCCAAGGCACCTCTGGGTAAATCTGAACCTCCAACCTTTACATTAGCAGCTAAGTGTGTTAACTATCTGCACCAATCAGGGACTCCACTGAATACCTGTTGTGCATTTGGGGGCTTCCCAGTCTGGCATCTTTGCTTCCTTCTCTTTTCTATAGCAAAGACAAGGATACTTTACAGACTTTGTGGCAGATAATGGCTTGTCACCACCTAGATTTATTTTGGATTATCACTTTTTTTTTTTTTAATCACTTAGTTTTGTTGTAAATGTTGTCCATGTGTTTGCTGTTAGTTGCTCTGTTTTTATGTAACTACTTTACCACTGGGAGGAGAAAGGCAAAGGCAAAAGAAGATGAAAAACTCTGCTGCTATTGCCACTGTTACCCTCCCAAAACTCTCCTGATTTTAATAAGCACCTAAGAACTCAAATATCCAAATGAGTACTGTCCTTCGCATTGTCATTTTGGGAAGCTAACGATACCGAATCACCGTGAAAAATGTTTTAGAAGTGAATTTACACGGACATGTGGGCATGCAAATACACAACATGATACTACCCTCCACTACACCAAGTAACAGTGAGATAATACTGAAAACATATTTGGATAATAAGAAGGAATTAGTTCTTAACTTTCTCCCTACTAACTAATACAAATGAATAAATAAAATATGAAAAAGTCAGTGAGTTATAAAATCTACTCTGGGATACATCTATCAGAGTAACTTTCTACTAAAACCCTAAACAAACAAACAAAACCCTGTGTAAGCTGGAAACAGATGATCTTTTGTTACTGAGGTTTTCTTTTGCCAACCCTCAAAAAAAGTAGGAGTGCTTAAAATTTTCCTCCATTTTATTCCTTGATTGAGAACAAATACAGATGCTTCTTACGCAGCAGAATTGAGAGTTATCTGTCCTTTGCTTGTGTTGGTATATCTACATGTAAGTGTGAATGTTTTATGCCATATATCTCTGCTATTTCAAATTGCATATTCTTATCTTAAACGCTGGCACCTCTGCACTACTAAACTTCAAAAACATTGAAATATGGCTGGAAAGTCTTCTCCTCATTGACATGAATCACAAGAGCAGTATGGCTACAATCCAGAAAAATCTAGCATTTGGAAATGCTAACCCCCACTATATGATACTCAAGTAGGTGCTTGAATAAATTGCTTTATTTCTTCAGCTCAAAAAACCTGTACGATAGCACCAAAGATCCACAAGCAGCACCAATAAAGGAGCTATTTACAAGGATGCCAAATAACTGAAGGCTGAAACACCCAACTTCTAATTAATGAACAATTTGAACAAAACCAACAAAAAGATCCACAAATAAAGGGGAAAAAAAACCCATATTAGTTTTAAAACTCTTAACATTTTTGGGAGGGAGTCAATTCATCACTTTGTATGGTATTCTTATCTAATCCTTAGCAAATACTCCTCAGTGTTAATTACAAATCTGAATCAGTTACACTCAGAGGAAAACAAAGAAGTACAAAGAGGAATATCAAGGTTATAGAGGAAACAATACAGTCATTTGGCACATGAGTAGAATAATTGAACAGTAGCATTTGGACTGTGTGCGAGTGCCAAAATCAGTGTTGAACAGTGCCCTCATTAGCTCTTAAATACGGAAGTCAATAGTCCCAAATGGTATATGCATATTTCTAGGCAGCTCATTTCAACATCATAGGACTTATCTTAAAGACACCCTCAATAGTTATTTTATTTTTTTACTTGCAAAATAATCTCTCAATTTTTTATTTTGGTTTCATTGATTTCAACCAGTTTGAGTTCCACGGATAGGATGAAATGAGTTAAGAAAAGCTCTGCACTTTTCAAATCCTAACAGAAAAAAAGGAAATGAAAAAAATAAGCACTAACAGAGTCACCAATGGGTCGAGAACAAGCAGGGCAACAAGTCATTCAAAGTAGAATGGATCTTGTCAGACCTCACCTTAAAAGCTAGTGACACGATCTAAATGCACTAGCCTCCCTGGATCTTGTCAGACCTCACCTTAAAAGCTAGTGACACGATCTAAATGCACTAGCCTCCCTGGGAAAACAAAGTACAATGAGCTAAGGCTGAAAAACCACTTCAGGATGCTGAGGTCAGAGAAACAGCAACCAGGCTGCCTTTTTAGCATATTGGCACACATCCCAAGTTGCCTCTGAAGGAGCAAGACTGCCAAGAACAAACTACACTAACGCAATATAGAGCTTTCCAAAGAATGAATCAGCATTTTCTTATATTTGATTTTTATAGTCTCAAATACATTGAGGCTGGCAAGGGTCAAAAGGGGTGGGCAAAGCAATTGCTTCTAGCTTTTTTTTCCCCTTTGTTTTTATTGTTTTCTTTTGCCAACAACATACAGTATATATAGGAAAGGCGTGACTAAACTTTTAACTTAAAAAAGTCAACTTTTGTTTCTATAGAAAATTGTGGTTCTTCCGCAGTTCCTAAAAGCATGAAAATATGAAATTTGGTTTATTTCCCCATATATTAATATCAACAAGAATATGCTCAGACCTATTGCTTGAAAGCCACACACACTTGCTTAAAAATGCAAGTGACAAATCTATTCTCAATGTTAACAACTTAATAAGCAATATTAAGTACATCTGAAGCATTTGTTCTGTTCTCCCCTCTTCTCAACAAAATCTCAATGAGACTGTTAGTACAAACTAGCTCTGTTCAAAATCCAGTAGGTAAGCAGGGGGATTTGTAATGAATCTACACCAACAATTAGAATGCTGATGCTGCCGACCTTTTCTGCAACAGAATTTTGCAAATATTCCATTCTTTTTCCTTCACCTGTCATTTAAACCATGTTCTTATCCTGGCTAGCCCTTCAGTCCCTGAGAGTCAGCTGGGTAAAGTACTTTCCCTACTACCTTTCCCCACTACCTTTCCCCATTTCTCATTTTCTCCTCATGGTTTGAGTCACTGTCAACCATCAAATGTACATGGCCTCTGTCTATCTGCCCTTCTTTCCCCATTTTTGTATACTTGTTGTGCCTTTGCTTATGAACATAGTCCCTTACAACTCATTTATAACTGCTCTTTCAACCTTTCTCTTTAAATGAATCCTGATACCCCCATTTCTTCTACCATCCTCTCCATTATGGACTATATAATATCTCCCTCACTAAGGTCAAGAAGGAAACCCTGGCAGCATAGTGGTTAAGAGCTATATGGCTACTAACCAAAAGTCGGCAGTTCAAATCCACCAGGCACTCCTTAGAAACACTACATGGCAGCTCTACCCTGTCCTATAGGATTGCTATGAGTCAGAACAGACTCAATGGCATGGTAAAGGATTTAAACAGAACGTCAAGAAAAACGGAGGTTTATGCCATTTTCTCTTTAGTTTTAGCCTTATCACCTACTAAAAACAACCAGTTCTTCCACTCCCCTTTGAAAGTACATTGCTAGACCCTGCTATTAACTGTCACTGATAGAGACCTAGTGACCATCTTCTAAATGTCATCGTATCTATAAAACACTGTCCGTTCCACTTCATTCACACACAGAGGTATGGTATCCCTCAGGCCTCATCATGACTCAAACAGCTTTGAGTTCAAATCTCTAACTTTAGAAAATCTTTCCTGACTGAAATTTCTTGACCCTTCCTTCCACTTCTTTAATATGAAGAAACCTGTCCTTTCCCCCATCAAAAAGGCCCCTGGGTGGCACAAATGGTTTGCACTTGGCTACTATTGGCAGTTTGAACCCAACCAGTGGTGCTGGAGAGAAAGGTCTGGCAATCTGCTTCCATAAAGATTACAGCCCCCAAACCCCATGGAGCAGTTCTACTCCGTAACACATAGGGTCACCATGAGTCAACACTGACTTGACAGCAACAGTTTTTTTTTGTTGTTTTGTTTTTGTTTGTTTTTTTCAGTTGTCCCATCATCTTGCTCTGTAGCCCCTCAACCTCCTTTGGGATTTCTTCAGCATGGAGATAACCCAAATCAACCACAGTATCATTAACAGCTTTGAATCTTTCATTGCCTTGGCCTCAACAATCCCTACCTTTTTTTTTTTTTTAAATGATAAAAGGTGCTGAGCAATAATGGAGTCACAAACTATAAACACCTTGCCAATTAACCTCAGCTGCACCCTTGCAGCAATGTAGCAACCAATTTACTCATCTCTTGGTGACTCAGGATTGCCCTCAGTAGCTATTCCAATCATTTCCCATTCTTCTTAACATTTAACCCTATCCAGTTCTCTCTTATTGTCAGCAACTACATGGACTCTTATTTATCATACATGAAATTCACCATCCCCCCCTTCATTTAAAAAAAGAAATGTCTTTTTATGAGTCCTAACATATAAAAATACTTCTAATTTGAATTAAAGTTTGATTATTCTCAATGGCTTTTGAAGAGAACAAAGATGATTTAAAAAGATCCAATTAGGGTGATTTCCACTATGAAATTTAATGCTTACAAACTCCTATTTCAATAAAAATTAAATTTAAGATCAGAACATTTTTGATATAAAATGTAACTATTTAAATGAATGATAACTCTGAATTCAAACACGGTGTAGTACACAGGTAATAAGAAAAAAGATTGACTACTATCTTGATCCTTAAGCTTAATTATTCCAAAAGGTGTTAAGGAGGCTTCTTCAATTTGTCCACATAGAGACCTTTTTCTCTTTCATTATATTTTATCTTCAGTCTCCATAAAAATGCCTGGTATATAACAGCATACTCAAGAAATACGAGATTCCAGTAAGCATACATAAAACATTGTTCACTGATGTGCTGACATTAAGGCAAGGGATTGAAACGCAAGTAAATTTATCATTTTTTGGGGGGAGTGTGAATGATGAGCAAGACTAGAAAACATCTAAATCTACTGTTTCCTATTGGGAGAAAATAATTCCAACAAATATTTAATTTATGGAAATCGAGAAATTGTTTCTATTAACTGATGAGCCCGTAGTGTTCTATTGCTTTATTGTTAAAAAGCATTAGAGAAGGTAAAAAAGTACAGGTAAGTTAACCTATTTAATACTTATCTACTCAATTGTGTGTATGTATACACCTATATACATATATATATATACAATGTGTGTGTGTGTGTGTGTGTGTGTGTGTGTGTATTCCCCCTCTATTGGAGTTAATCACCAAATCCACGGCACTAACTTTGTACAAATCACTTACCTTCTCTAAGACTTAGCTTTTTTCTCATAATGAGGATGAATTAAATGACCTCTTAGTATTTATACTGTCAGATATGAGCTCATTTAGCTTCAATGATCCAGATTTAAGTAAGCACAGTGAGAAAAGTATAAGACTCATCCCTGTGCTAGAGGATTTCAAAAAATTGGGCAGGGAGGCAAAAACACCACACAGTGAGAAATGATATAACACAGAATCAAGTACTAACTGGTGAAGTACAGGCTACTGGTAGAAGCCATAGAAGGAAGTGTGCTGGCAAAGGAAAGCTAGAGGACTTTCGGAAGATTTCACACACAAAGATAGAATTCAGCTGTACTTCGTGAGAAAGTAGGATTTGGTGAGTAGTGAAGGACATTAAACCTATGTCACGTTGTCTCTTGAGGATGAACTCTTACTGAACCTAATGAAAGAATGCCTATATGTACAAATTTTGATTACGAGACTGGTGGGAGTTAAAAAAAAAAAAAAACCCACTTCCTGGAGAAAGAAAAAATATACATTTTCTCATATAACCGTTTTGTTAGCAATCTCATCAAATGCCTTCATAAGTCATGATAGGTAACTCATATACCATTAGTCTTCCTACATCTAAAAACAAACAATTGTCATTGATAATAAGTTAACAGCTGATATATTTGGTGAAATATTTTTTGGGTAAGATACGAGTTTGGAGGTTTAAAGTAAGGGTTACAAACTGCAGAAGGCTTTTAACAACAGAAACATTCAAATTCAGTTGAAACAGAAACCTGAAGGGGAAAGAGACCAAGTCTGCAAACATCAAGATCTGTACTCAAGTGTTGGATCCATTTAACACTCAAGCAGTACTTATTATCACTGCACTGAACAAGTTCTCATTGGCGTTCACTTTGTAAAGCAGACATTAAATGAGTTTAGGGACTACTGGGTAAAAGATGGATGAACAATAAATAAAGCTTATTCAAAAGAGGAGAGCAAAAATTCAAAGAATGTGGATGACAAGAAAATTTAGGAAAGCAGATACATCAAGTTAATTCATTACTATAAAACACAAGAGTGTGCCTTTCAAGATGCAATTTGCATATATTCTAGTTATTTTATAAAAAGTTGTGGGGTCAGATATAGAAAATGACCTGTCATGGAGATGATTTATGAGTAGGTTGCTGATAAGATCACTACATGAACTTTAGAAAGGAGCAAAGCACCTCTTCGAAAATGAATCCATCCCTGTATAAACTGTAATCTTAAAAATGGTAAGTTACTTTGAGAAGACTACTCAACAAGAATATTTTTGGGTAACTTACAGATTTTATTTATTTACTTTATTTAACTTCAGGTGAACATTTACAGAACAAACTAGTTTCTCATCAAACACTAAGTACACATATTGATGTATGACATTGGTTAACAACCCTATGACATGTCAATACTCTCCCTTCCCAAACCTGGGTTCCCTATTACAAGCTTTCCTGCTCCCTCCTACCTTCCAGTCCCTGCCCCAGGGCTGGTGTGCCCCTTTAGTCTTGTTTTGTTCCATGGGCCTATTCAAACTTTGGCTGAAGGGTTGACCTCATTACTGAGCTGAAAGAGTGTCCAGGGGCCATATTCTCAGGGTTTCTCCAGTCTCTGTCGGGCCAGCAATTCTGGTGTTTTTGAGTTATGATTTTGTTCTACATTTTTCTCCAGCCCTGTCTGGGACCCTCTATTGTGACCCTGTCAGAGCAGTCAGTGGTGGTAGCTGGGCACCATCTAGTCGTACTGGACTCAGTCTGGTGGAGGCCGTGGTAGATGTGGTCCATTAGTTCTTTGGACTAATCTTTCCCCTGTGTCTTTAGTTTTCTTCATTATTCCTTCTCCTGAAGGGATGAGACCAGAGGAGTATCCTAGATGGCTGCTCACAGGCTATTAAGACCCCAGATGCTACTCACCAAAGTAGAATGTAGAACATTTTCTTTATAAACTATGTTATGCCAATTGAGCTAGATGTTCCCTGAGATGATGGTCCCCACAGCCCTCAGCCAAGCAATTCAATACCTCAGGGAGTTTCGATGTGTCTACGGAGCTACAATGACCTTACCTTGTATAGGCTGTGCTGGCTTCCCCAGTATTGTATACTATCTTACCCTTCACCAAAGTTACCACTTATCTATTGTCTATTAAGTGTTTTTCCATTCCCACTCATCCCTTCCCTCGTAACCATCAAAGATTGTTTCTTGCATAATAGTCCATTGTGTATATGTACCACAGTTTATCCATTCATCTGTTGATGGGCATCTAGCTTGTTTCCTTCTTTTTGCTACTGTGAACAATGCTGCAATGAACATTGCTGTCGGTGTTGCTAGGTGCCACGGAGTCAGTTTCGACTCAGAGAGACCCTATGTACCACAGAACGAAAAACTGCCAGGTCCTGCGCCATCCTTACAATCCTTGTTATGTTTCAGCCATTGCTGTAGCCACTGTGTCAATCCACCTTGTTCAGGTCTTCTCTTTTTTGCTGACCCTGTACTTTACCAAACATGATGTCCTTCTACAGGAACTGACTCCTCCTGACAACATGTTCAAAGTATGTAAGATGCAGTCTTGCCATCCTTGCTGCTAGCGAACATTCTGGTTATACTTCTGCCAAGACAGAGTTGTTCATTCTTTTGGCAGTCCGTGGTATATTCAATATACCTTGCCAACACCACAATTCAAAGGCACAAATTCTTCTTCTGTCTTATTCACTGTCCAGCTTTCACTTGCATATGATGTGACTGAAAACACCACGGCTTGGGTTAGGCACACCTTAGTCTCCAAAGTGATATATTTGCTTTTCACTTTAAAGAGGTCCTTTATAGCAGATTTGCCCAATGTAATGCATCTTTTGATTTCTTGACTGCTGCTTCCATGGGTGTTGATTGTCGAGACAAGATAAATGAAATCCTTGACAACTTCAATCTTTTCTCTGTTTATCATGATGCAGTTTATTGGTCCAGTTGTGAGGATTTTTGTTTTCTTGATGTTGATGTGTAATCGATACTGAAGGCTGTGGTCTTTGATCTTCATTAGTAAGTGCTTCAAGTCCTCTTTACTTTAAGCAAGCAAGGTTGTGTCATCTGCATAACCCAGGCTGTTAATGAGTCTTCCTCCAATCCTGATGCCCCATTCTTCATATAGTCCAGCTTCTCATATTACCTGCTCAGCATACAGATTGAATAGTATAGTGAAAGAATACAACCCTGACACACACCTTTCCTGACTTTAAACCACTCAGTATCCCTTTGTTCTGTATGAACAACTGTCTCTTGATCTATGTGCAGGTTCCTCATGGGCACAGTTAAGTGTTCCGGAATTCCCATTCTTTGCAATATTATCCATAATTTGTTATTACCCACAGAGCTGAATGTCTTTGCACAGTCAATAAAACACAGGTAAGCATCCTTCTGATATTCTCTGCTTTCAGCCAGGACCCATCTGACATCAGCAGTGATATCCCTGGTTCCATATTCTCTTCTGAATCCAGCCTGAATTTTGGCAGTTCCCTGTTGATGTTCTGCTGTAGCTGCTTTTGAATGATCTTCAGCAAAATTTTGCTTGCGTGTGATATTAATGATATTGTTCAATAATATCCACATTTGGCTGGATCACCTTTATTGGGAATAGGCATAAATATGGATCTTTTCCAGTCAGCTGGCCAGGTAGCTGTCTTCCAAATTTCTTGGTATAGAAAAGTGAGCAATTCGAGCACTACATCCATTTGCTGAAACATCTCAATTGATATTCCGTCAGTTCCTGAAGCCTTGTTTTTCACCAATGCCTTCAGTGCAGCTTGGACTTCTTCCTTCACTATCATCAGGTCCTGATCACATGCTACCTCTTGAAATGGTTGAACGTTAACTAATTCTTTTTGGTATAATGACTCTGTGTATTCCTTCCATCTTCTTTTGATGCTTCTTGCATCTTTTAATATTTTCCCCATAGAATTCTTCACTATTGCAACTCGAGGCTTGAATTTTTTCTTCAGTTCTTTCAGCTTGAGAAACGCTGAGCATGTTCTTCCCTTTTGGTTTTCTGTCTCCAGCTCTCTGCACATGTCATTAATACTCTGTCTTCTTGAGGCACCTTTGGAATGTTCTGTTCAGTTCTTTTACTTCATCGTTTCTTCCTTTTGCCTTAGCTACTCGACGTTCAAAAGCAAGTTTCAGAGTCTCCTCTGACATTCATCTTGCTTTTTTCTTTCCTGTCTTTTCAGTGACCTCTTCATGTATGTCGTTCTTGATATCATTCCACAAATCGTCTGGTCTTCGGTCATTATTAGTATTCAATGTGTCAAGTCTACTCTTGAGATGATCTCTAAATTCAGGTGGGACATACTCAAGATTGTATTTTGGCTCTCGTGAACCTGCTCTGATTTTCTTCAGTTTCAACTTGAACTTGCATATGAGCAATTGATGGTCTGTTCCACAGTCAGCTCCTGGCCTTGTTCTGACTGATGATACTGAGGTTTCCATCGTCTCTCTCCACAGATGTAGCTGATTTGATTTCTGTGTATTCCACATGGTGAGTCCATGTGTACAGTCACCGTTTACATTGGAGAAAAAAGGTATTTTCAATGAAAAAGTTGTTAGTCTTGCAAAATCCTATCATTCAATCTCTGGCATTGTTTCTATCACCAAGGTCATATTTTCCAACTACGGATCTTTCTTCTCTGTTTCCAACTTTTGCATTCTGATCACCAGTAAATATCAACACATCCTGATAGCATGTTTGATCAATTTCAGACTGCAGAAGCTGATAAAAATCTTCAGTATCTTTGCAGTGAACATGGGTGTACATATATCTGTGTGATGACTCTTATTTCTCTAGGATATATTCCTAGGAGTGGAATTGCTGGATCATATGGTGTTCTATTTCTAGCTTTCCAAGGGAGGATCATATCATTTTCCAAAATGGTTTTATCATTTTGCATCCCCCACCAGCAGTGCATAAGAGTTCCGATCTCCCCAAAGCCTCTCCAACATTTGTTATTTTCTGTTTTATTGATTTGTGCCAACAATACTGGGGTGAGATGGTATCTCATTGTGGTTTTGATTTGCATTTCTCTGATGCCTAGAGATTGTGAGCATTTCCTCATGTGTCTGTTGGCCACCTGAATGTCTTCTTTGGTAAAGTGTCTGTTCATTTCCTTTGCCCATTTTTTAATTGGATTGTCTTCTTGTTGTAGAGATGTTAAGTTTTCTTGTGGATTTTAGAGATTAGAACTTTGTCTGATTTGCAAAAGCCAATTTTTTTTCCCCAGTCTGTAGGTTCTCTTTTTACTCTTTTGGTGAAGTCTTTTGATGAGTATAAGTGTTTAATTTTTAGAAGATCCCAGTTCTCTAGCTTATCCTCTGGAGCTTGTGTGTTGTTGGTTGTGATTTGTATCCTGTTAGTGCCACTTATTTATTTATTTTTAGGGTCTCTAGTGTTGATCCTATTTTTTTTTCTATGAGGCTCATGGTTTTTGGCTTTATATTTAGGTCTCTGATCCACTTTGAGTTTGATTTTGTATATGGTGTGAGGTACGGGTCCTGTTTCATTTTTTTTGCAGATGGACATCCAGTTTTGCCAGCACTACTTGTTAAAAAAAACTGTCTTTTCCCCATTTGATAGACTTTGGGCCCTTGTCAAAGATCAAGTGACCATAGGTGGATGGATTGACATCTGGGTTCTCAATTCTTTTCCATTGGTCAGTGTATCTGTTGTTGTACCAGTACCAGGCTGCTTTTACTACTGAAGCTATATAGTGGGTTCTGAGGTCAGGTAGTACAAGTCCTCCTACTTTATTCTTCTTCTTCAATAGTGCTTTACTTATTGGGGAATTCCCTTTCCATATAAAGTTAACGATAAGTTTTTCCATCTCTTTAAAGAATGTTGTTGGTATTTGGACCAGTATTGCATTGTATTTGTAAACTGTTTGAGTAGAATTTTTGTTTTCACAATGTTGAGTCTACCTATCCATGAGCATGGCATGTTTTTCCATTTACATAGATCTCTTTTGGTTTCTTGGAGTCGTGTTTTGTAGTTTTCTTTGTATAGGTCTTTTATATCTCTGGTTAGATTTATTCTCAAGTGATTTTTTTTTTTTTTTTTTTTAGGGGCTATTATAAATGGTATTGTTTTCCTGATTTCCTTTTCATCGTTCTCAGATTTTATTTAAATTCTTGTTGGAGAGTGAAATTTATCAGTGTATCAGTGATTCTCACGCATTACCCAACTGGTAGGTATGCTTCCTGTAGCAGAGATGGAAATGTTTGATTCTATTTTCCTTTAGGTCAGTTAATTTCGTTACACTAACTCTGTTGCTGTTAGCTGCCACGGAATCAGCTCCCAACTCATGGCAACCCCATGTACAAGGAAACAAAACGCTGCCCAGTGCGGTGCCAACCCTAGATTGCTTGTGGATTGGACAATGTTCTGTTATGATCTACAGGTTTTCATTAGCTGATTTTTGGAAGTAGACCACCAGGCCTTCCTCCCTAGTCTGTCTTAGTTTGGATGCTCTGCTGAGACCCGTTCAATGTCACAGCCGCTGACAGACAGGTGGTGGCTGTGTGTGAGGTGTACTGGCTAAGAATTAAACCAGGGTCTCCCACATGGAAGGAGAGAATTCTACTACTGAACCACCAATGCCTCATACCCTAACTCGACATTCACCTAAAAACCTTCTGATACTGACTTAGTTTCCTAGCACAAAAAGAATACATTGAAAAATCGATACAAATATTGTGGTCACTTGGAAGTTATATTTCTCAGTGTAAACTGATAAACTGGCCTCTGGTTCTTAAATAAGTCTTGTATGCATTTGGTTAATGTTAATCTGTCCTCAGAGCTGACTGTTCTGGGTGAACCGAAAAATCACATTTTTAAACTTGTAAAGGTGAGGATCCCAGTTACTCTAGATCCACTACATTACAGGCAGGCACCTTACAGAATTTTAAAGCTAGCATTAAAAATTATATTAAGTAAAATTTTATTTGCTTCATAAAATTTATATGGACACAAATATTCTGAGCAATTATATACAACAACCATCTTAATTACTTTTATATTAACAATTTCATTGTCATCTATAGCCACTTTTTAAAACTGTTTTTCCTAGTTTCTTATAATGAGTATTTCCAGTACAAAAGGGATAAAAAAAATTATATAAGGGACTTTAAGCAATTTGTTATTAGCAATTCTCTGGTCAATGACTTTAGGCTGTATCATGTGCATTTATCAAATGCATTTATCATATGCATTATAGATGTAAAGAGGAAGATAAAAGCAACACAGAAGTTGAAAATATGTTGATTTCAAACAGTTTAGGTATTTTGCAAAAACCTTAGGAGTTACTGTGTTTAATTTTTATAGAAAAACAGTGATTTTATATGTTTTTACTATATTTTTACTATAGTCAACTTATAACTACGTCATGATTTTTTCCCATTTTGACTTTAGCTCTTTATAATCAATTTTCTAAACTTCTAGCTATAATCATGTAAATATTAACACTATATTGCTCCCCAGCCCACATTCTTTACAATGGACCACACGCACCATCTGATACCTGCTTCTCTCTTTAGTCCCATCTCCCACTTTCACCATGGTGCGATTCACTCAAGTTTCTTCCTGTTCCCAGTCACATCCACCTCGTTCCCATTCCTTGAGTCAGTTCCTGAATACATAACCCATGCAGGTGTACAGGCCCCACACTCAGAAGGGCCCTGAGCTTGGTTTAATTCCCTGTTGTTGCTGTCCTGAAATTTTTAGTAATTTTTGAACAAAGGGCCTCAGATTTTCATTTGCACTGGTCTCTGCAAATTATGCAGCCAGTATTACCTACTGCATGCCCCTTGTACAATATGCTCCAGTTACTTCCTGTGTTCCAGTTGTGCCAATCTCCTTCCCACCTCTTGACCACCATACAAGCTATTTCTTCTCTCTGAAATACTCTTCCACTAGCTCTTTGCACAGCTGCCTCTCATCCTTCATTCTCAACTTAAATGCTAACTTTCAGACAGACCTTCTCTTATTTCTTTATTTAAAATGCCTCCTCTAATCATTCTTACTCATTATCCACTTATTTCTTTAGAGGCACTGATTACCAACTGTAATGATCTCATTTATTTGTTCATTGTCACACAGCCCCTCCTCCTAAGTGGCAAGTAGCTCTAGAGTCAGCCATCTTGTCTACGTTGGTAGAACACCGATGATTTCTCAGAGCTGAGGACAGTGTCAGGCCCGTGGCAAATACACAATATTTATTTATTGAGTAAATAAATAAGTTTTAATAATAGTAATAAATGATGCTTCATAATAAATTATCTTGGGGAGATTTTGGTTTTCTTAATTAAAATTATTATCCACTATGTATATTTTATCTACTATTATTCAGGAACATTTTCTAGAGATTTCCTCTCTATTTTTTTTTTTATAGGATAGCTATTTATTTGATATAAGATACCTAAGAATGTGAGATTTATGTGTATATCTTGTAAGTACTGCTGCCTTTCTGTCAATTTATGATCCAGAAAATAACTCAATTCCCTAAACTGAAGGAATGTACAGCTCTATGAATAAATTTTGGTTCACTATTTGGAAGGAAAACAAAAGAATAGCTCTTGACAGAAAATGAGGATAACTTCAGAAAGGAAAAAAAATAGCTTTATATCAAAGGAATAACAGGAACCAGTATCCAGTGCTAGTGAGGCTGTAGTAATGATCGAGATATAACGAAGTGTAATAATGTAAAGTGGCATACAATTCTGTAGAAAAACAACTTGGCGTAAAAATACTCATATTCATTGACCCTGGTCATCTACTTCTAGACCTTTATCCTATGGAAATATGGTTTATATAATATATATATATACCTGTAATATATATTATATAATATATATATCCATAAATATATTTATAAGAGTGTAACTTATAATATTAAAAAACGGAAAATAAACTAAATGTCCAAATTTAAGGGAATGGTAGGGTAAATCATAGCAATGCTCTCAATTAAATACTTTATAACTAGGAAAGATGTACCATGTGACAACATGCAGGAACACTTACGAACTAAAGTGTTTTGTGAAAAAAGCAGAATCAAAATTACGTAAATATAAAAATAAATAAAATCTTAACAAAAGCAGGGCCATGGAAAATATTGGAAGATAGTTTATTCAGGAGTTAGATTTATGGATGCTATTTTTAATTTCTCTATTTTTCACATTTTTGCTAATGTGAATATAACATTTAATTATAAAAATGCATTTTAAATATGTATAAAAGAAATATGATTTCCCATCAAATAGCATCATTTTCAAAGTAGGTCAGTGTGAACTCTTAAAAGTCTTTGATACTAAGAAAATTATGTTTAAAATAAAAATACAAATGTAAATGAAACTTTAATAAATTAATCTTTCTGAAAATTATTCTGTGAAGGTACGATAATTCAATATAGATGTATTTACTTAAAAGAAAATAAAACAACACCAAAAGTATGATTAGTAATTTGAAAGTGACTTTTTTCTTCCAAAAAAAGGTTAACTCAAAGTAAGCAATAAAATTTTAGAGACTGGTTCGTTCAAAAGTAACGTATTAAAAAAACAAAACAATAGCTCAGTACTCACAGGTATACAATATTCCACCATTGGGTAATGCAATTTGTGACCTTTTGCTGTTCGACCAGAAAAAAAGCAACTCTGGCAGACATCATAGTTAAAATGCTTTAGGCTTCTATACCTAGAAAGGAAAAAGGAAAATTCATTGGCTTTTATGCCTATTATTTAGTACAAATCAATCATTTGTGGTAAGAATTTCATTCATCCAAATCACCATGGAAATAAAAGTTCTCATAAACTTGGGATTTACTTAGTCTTAGTTTCAAATTAGAACAAAGAATCCTGAATTTCATAAAGGAAATGAATGAAACCACCAAGTGAGAAAAAAAAATTAAATTCAAGTTTCTAAAACACGCTTCCATATGTTTAAACAAGATGGGAAGACAAAGATCCACAACAAAAGAATTTCTGTAATGTTTGAATATGAATGCAAGATGGCAGAGAAGGGAGTTATGGTAATTAGCATGAGACATCAAATTTTAAAATATCAGTTTTATCATCAACAACAAATGAATCTCAAAATTCCCTCCCAAAGACACTATTTATTTACAAAGGCATTTTTATATTTGGTTTAAACTAACCATCAGGAAAAGAATATTTAAAATCGTTGTCATGGATTGAACTGTGTCTCCCCAAACTGTGTGTCAACTTGGCTGGGCCATGATTCCCAGTGTTGAATGACTGTCTGCCATTTTGTCATGTAATGTGATTTTCCTGTGTGTTGTAAATCCTACCTCTATGACGTTAATTAGGCAGAATTAGAGGTAGTTATGTTAATGAGGCTAGGACTCAATTTACAAGATTAGGTTGTGTTTTAAGTCAATCTCTTTTGAGATATTAAAAAAAGAGAAATGAGTAGAGAGACACGGGGATCTCACACCACCAAGAAACATGAGTCAGGAGAATAGCGTGTCCTTTGGACATAGGGTCCCTGAGCTGAGAAGCTCCTTGACTGGGGAAGACTGATGACAAGGACCTTTTCCCAGAGCTCACAGAGAAAGAAAGACTTCCCCTGGAGCTGGATCCCTGAATTTGGACTTCTAGCCTCATAGACTATGAGAGAAAAAATTTCTCTTTTTTAAAACCATCAACTTGTGGTAATTCTGTTACAACAGCATGAGATAACTAAGACAACCAGGAAATTAAATAAAACTGATCACAGTGCATTCTTGAATGGAAATAGTGTTTTTTAAATCTCTCATATAAGAACGACACTGTATATTAACTTTGATTTGCGGAATCTTATTTTGGGAGACAAAGCTCTAGATACTAAGTTTCTGTGGATTTACATGGAAACTACTTTCTTTCAAACTGTTCAGTCTGCCTGAATGACTGGTGGTAACTAAGAACATAAATATAGCCATCCAAAAAAACTAAACCCACTGCCATTGAGTCAATTCCAACTCACAGTGACCCTACAGGACGGAGTAGAACTGCCCCTTAGGGTTTCCAAGGCTGTAAATCTTTACAGAAGCTGACTGCCACATCTGTCTCCTGCGAAGCAGGTGGTGGGTTTGAAGCACTGACCTTTCAGTTAGCAGCTGAGTGCTTTAACCACTGTGCTACCAGGGCTCCTAAACATAGCCATACTACAGAAGGATATTTGGAATAATAAGATGAATAATATGGAAGTAAAAACAAAATTTAAGGTTAGATGAGGTCCATACTGTAACCTATTAAGTGCTGCGTAGCTTCTAAAATGACCTACCAGATCCCTTACTAATCATTCTGGGAAAAACCTAACTGTGTACACTACAGCCATCTTACTTTGGCAGAGAAGCTTCCTGGTTTGAAACAATCACCTACACTAACAATATTCTTCGGCCTATCAGCATGACTTGATAGATATGACTGACATCTTCTCTTTTAAAGTATAGTCTTGTTTATTGCAGAATATTCCTGTGGCAGATAGCCTTTCTCCCTTAGTAAAAGGCTTTGCACTGTTAGTGGGCAACGTGTCCTGCTAAAATACTGTTTCTCAGCCCTTCTTGTGCAGAGTGGTGACCAGTGCAATGCAAGTTAAATTCACTGGGTGGGGTTTCTAGTGTCACGGAACTGAGTCAGTTGGGAGAGGCACTGTCCCTTGTCTTCCTTCCTGGAAATGAACCTGACCTCCATCTTGTTAGGACGAGATGATGATGATGGAAGCCACATGTTAGGAATGGGAGATCAGAAAGAAAGACAGAGCTTGGGGTCCAGGTGACCATGGAGCCACCATACCAGTCCTGGATTGCTGACATTCTGGACTTGCTATACACAAAAGGAAAATAAACCTCTAACTTATCTATTCTACGAGAAGCAGCTGTATGAGATCCCAAGTGAAACAATTCCCAGCTTACAAAACAATCTGTAAATCTAAGATTTCATTTGGAAGTAATTAGAGAAAAACTCTAGCAGTATTACTAAAAAAAGTTCAGAGAAAATGACTATATATCTAAAGTGGCAGCTTTCTACAGGATAGCCTGGATGAAGTCAAGGTTTTCATACTGCTCACAACCCCTCTATCTTTATTTCTGTATTTGTCTTTTGATTCTTCCCTGCAGCCTCAGAGAAAGAGATGTCCCTTTACCTAAGAGTTAACCAGACCTACCTATTCTACACTGTTCAGGTTTAAAACTTCTGGTATTTTCACTTAATGGGACAGTTCAGTGACACTGATTTGCTTAGCTACTATCCCAATAATGATGTTATTAATAATCATAAAAACAGCTTATATTTATCGAATGCCTACTCTGCTTAGAGGGGGTATTGGTGGCTCAGTGGCAGAATTCTCACTTTCCTTGAAGGAGTCCTAGTTTTGATTCCCAGCCAATGTACCTCCTGGGCAGCCACAACCCACCTCCAAGTGGAGGTGTGAGTGTTGCTGTGATTTTAGTGAGCTTCCAGACTAAGACTGACTAGTAAGAAAGGTCTGGTGATCTACTTCCAAAAATGAGCCAAGGAGAACCCTATGGATCACAAAAGTCCGATCCACAAACGATCATGGGGATGGCGCAGGAACCAGGCAGCATTTATTCCGCTGTGTGTGGGGTTGCCATGCGTAGGAGGCTAACTCAGTGGCAGGTCTTAAAAACAACAACCCTGTTTGAGATAGGTATTGTCCTCTGCATTTTTCATTTCTCACTTATTCCTATGAGAAGACACTCATAGGCTTTCAAGATGAAGAAACCAAGGTTCAGGAAGGCCAACTACCTTATCCAAAGTTACGCAGCCAAACAGTAGATCCACGTTTCAGACTCAAGCAGTGTGAACTCCAGAGCTAGTTTTCACAGAAACTAGACTTCACTGCTTTCCATATATCCTGCTGCAAGCTTGATGTCTGACTACCTATCCAAGCTCGTATCTTTATCTTGGAGACAACTATATGCGAGTATTAACATTGTTCACCCATTATAACTGCTCTTTCATATTTCTCTTATGAAACATTTCAAGTTTATGCAAAAGTACAGAATAATGAACATCCTCACTACCCAGCTTTATTAAATCTTAGTATTTTGCTAGCACTGCTTCATATAAAGATTTTAAGAAATAAAACTTTAAAGGTGCAACCAAACGCTAAGAGCTTTTTTTTTAACCTGTTTTTTTGCTCTCCGTGTGCACAGCCCTCTGAGCCCTTACTGCATCTCTGCGTTATAGCAATGGTCACATAAGACCAGCTTGTATAAAGCCAGTCTCTCTTCCCAAGTCAATTAATCTGAAATTCCTCTGGTTTCACATTACATTTTACACAGTGTAATAATCAGTAATTTATACAGTCTAATCCTAAATCAACTGTTCTGTTTAGTAGCATCCAATTGTTTCCTAATATCAAAACTAATTTGCACCCCCCCCCACCATTTTTTTTAATACCTTACTTGACTCCAGAGTCAAAAAAAGATCTAGATTTTGAATCTCGACTTTACCTCCACTTACTGGATATCTGGCCTTGAGCAAGTTGCCTAATCTCTGAGTCTTAGTACCTTCATGATTAGAGTTAATAATACCAGTCTTAGAAGGTTTACACGAAGAGTAAATGAAATAACGAACGTTAATACGTTTAGCACAGGGCCTGGCATATTGTGAGCACTCAATAAATGGCAGTTATTATTAGCTCTGATGATTATATCTCTCATTTGGTTATCGTCACACCAGATTTTGGGATTGCCACACTCCACTATTTCCTCTCCTCTCTGTCTACGTACGTCTAGCAGGAACTCTGGTGGAACGGTGGTTAAAACCTTGGTTGCTAACTGAAAGATCTGGAAACTCTGGGGGCAGTTCTGCTCTGTCCTATAGGGTTGCTATGAGTTGCAATCGACTCTACAGCAACAGTCTTTTTTTTTTTTCTGTGTATGTATGTCTAGCAATTTCTTAAAACTTAGCCATTCCAAGAAGCATACTGTATTGAGCATTGTGTCTTTCTTGTCTTCTTTTTCCCAGCATTTGCACTTTGACTTCCACTGTGGCATCAGTTACCTTGGCTGTCATGCTTATGCTGACCCTGCTTCACCCGACAACTAACTGCCTTTTGATCCTGGTAGAACTAACAACCACAGTGAATTTACAACACTTTAGATTGTCTCTGCAGCCATACTATAACTTAGAGAAGAACAGGAAATTTGAGTTCTATTTCTTAAGCTAGACATCTACAGAGAATGCAATGATGCTGTCCATACAAATTATGCTGATGAAAAACCAAAAAAAAAAAACCAAACCCAGTGCCGTCGAGTCAATTCCGACTCATAGCGACCCTATAGGACAGAGTAGATTGTCCGTAGAATTTCCAAGGAGCGCCTGGCGGATTTGAACTGCCAACCCTGATGGTTAGCAGTCATCGCACTTAACCACTACACCACCAGGGTTTCCATGCTGATGAAGTCAAGTCAAATTAAAGAAATTTTGTTCAATTCAAGAAACCTGGTCTATATACAACAATAATAACCCCAGCTGTCCTCATTTAACTCTTCATCACCATCTTAGCAGATTTCTCTTCTGACACGAATGAAAAGATACACATGAAAATCTTGAGTTCCCTGCTCAGTAGGCTTATGTTCCTTCAAAATAAACCAAAAAACCAAATGAGTTGCCATCAAGTTGATTCCGACTCATGGCAACCCCATGTGTTTAAGAGTAGAACTGTGCTCCACGGGGCTTTCAATGGCTGATATTTCAGAAGTAGACTGCCAGGTCTTTCTTCTGAGGTGCCTCTGGGTGAACTTGAACCTTTAACCTCTGGTTAAGCAATTTAGCACATGAACCGTTTGTGCTGCCCAGGAACTCCCATTTCATAATAAATTTCCTAATTAAACTGGAGGTATTTACCAGACTCCTCCCAGAAGGAAAACATAGCATACTCTAAGAGGTCTAATGCACCCTCAACTTAAGAGAATAAGGTAGAAGGATCATGATAGGCAAGAAGCTTCAGCTTGGGACAAACCATAGACACTGCAGACAGGATTCCCTGGGGTCACAAAATGAGGAGTCTGATTACATTAAAGTATGTAAAGTACTTCACAAGAAACTCAGCAGAAGTCATGAAAATTAATTTGATTACTTCTCAGTATTTAAATGTTGTTTCTTGCTCATTAACTTTGACCACAAAGGCCTGCGAACACCCACCAAATTCCATCAGGGCCATATATTTACAATCAGCCAAACCATTATCATGCATGAACATTTCTACGACACCTGTAAATAGAAATTTGTAAAAAATGGCTGGTTCCAGAGCAGAACAGCAAATAAAAATAACAATAATACTAATAATAAAAATAAGGTTCGTGCACTGGTTATAAGGAGGAATGCCATTTTTAGATAAAATATGTTAAGCATCATACTTATTTAGAGGACAAACCCTGAAATGGGCATAAATGGGACAGCTACAAATACAATAAAAAAATAGCCTACTGCCAACATTAGCAAATTATCTTACCGGAACCCAACAATTGGACATTCTTTACAGATGTTGCATTTGGCCTGATGTTTTGCAGTCTCGGCTGCTGCCACTCGATGTAAAACAGGCAGCCAAACCATGGACTGTGGCTCCAGGCGCATCCAGTCTATAAACTCTTTCACACTTATCTCTGGCTTGTTGTTATTCTGGGGAAGAAACAAATACGTTAAAATGAAGACAACATCTTCATGTAAACTGCAGCAAGCGTTCTGGCTTCACAGTCTTTTGAAAATCTGTGCAGAAGTAAAGGAACATTATATAACTCTTGTCAGGTACATTTTTAAATTTTTAAGTTTCTTACAAGGCAAGAAATGTCTAGAAGTTAAAGGCAGAAAAAGCAGAAATGACTATATACAAAGAAAAAGAAGAAAATCTCCAAAACTTATACTACTCAGATTAAAAAAAAAAAAAACCTCAGACAGTTCTAGGTAATCCTGTCACGTAGACACCGTGTTCCTATAAAATGCTTCTAAGACATCTATATGCATCAGCAGTAACACTTCTAAAATGCCTTTATACTCAGTAAAGATTAAAAAGAAACTAGAGTCCTCTTTTAGTTTATAAACAGTTACTTAGATTGGATCTATATAAAATTTTGTACATAATTCTCCTTTTTTAAGCAAGTTCTAAGAAACACTGTTATTAACAGAACTTATTGTTATGGATTGAATTGTGTCTCCCAAAATATGTACTGAAATCCTGGCCTCAGTGGCAATGGGCTTGGTTTTTTTTTTTTAATATCTGTAAATACGAGCCTGTTTGGGAATGGGGTTTTCTTTGTTATGTTAGTTAGGTCAGATTTCCTGAGTGGGGTGGGCTCTAAACCTAATCACTTCTGAGTAATGAAAAGACCAGTATGGACACAGAGACCCACACAGGAAGAAGAGGAAGGCTGAAACAGAGCTGGACGCATCTATAAAGATTTCTGGGAGCTACTAGAAACTGAAATAGACAAGGAAGGACCTTCCCCTAGAGCTACACCTTAAATTTGGACTTTTGGCCTTAAGAAATGAAATAAATTTCTATTCTTTAAAGCCACCCACTTGTGGTATTTCTGTTACGGCTGCACTAGGCAACTAAGACACTTACCTTTCAATTTTATTTTTTTAAAATTTTGCCAACAAGGAACTCTGGGCATTTATATTAATTTCTTTAGCAAACATTTATTGAATAGCCATGATGTTCAAGGCATTGTATACACGGATGGATACACATACACACACACACATACACACACAGTCCTTGTCTTCATAGAGCTCAGATTTAGGAAGAAACAAACACTAAACAATTAATTACACAATTTAGTATATAATTACCATTGTAATGTGTATCGTAAAGAAGAGGTGGAGGACGTTAACGTACACATACACAGGTACATAAACTCATCTGAAGGGGTCAGGGAAATGTTTTCTGAGAATGTGAGATTTACGCTGACATCTAAAGAATGAATAACGACTAGCTATGGGAGGGGGCTTTGAGGGCAGAGGGTAAGGAAGAGCGTTCAACATAGAGGGCACATGTCCAAAGGTGCTAGGCAAGAATCAAGGAACTAAAAGAAGGAAATAATGGCTGGAAAGAATGGCAACAGGATGAATGGGAAGAGATGAGGTCAGGGCAAAAATAGGCAAATCATAGCAACCTCACAGCACATATTAACTATTTTATCTAAAGAGAAATAATCAGCCTCCAGAGGGAGTCAGAGTCCCTTGAATCCAATATGCCTTAAGAAATAAAATGCAAATGTATTGGGATGGTCCCATAAGTCTCCCATCATTGGCTCTAGCCCAAGCTCCCTGCTCCGTTTCTCAGCACATCCTCAAGACCCTATTCAATACATCCTAAGCATCAGTGATCTTTGTGTTTACCTGTTGGAAGCAGCTGCGGACACTGGGTTCAATATTACTGCCTCCAAAAGCTGCTACTTCCCCCAGCTGCCGAGGGATCTGGATGGCATCATGAAGTAACAGGCCCAGCTGCCTCTGGTCACACATTTCTGTCGGCCCCGCCACTTCCTTAAAGAGATCTACAAGGAGAGGCAAGGGGTTAACTTCCACTTGCCTACAGAGTTCTTTTACTTAAAATATATCTTTGGTTAAGTGGATTTAGGTCTGCAGGTCAAAAAGAAATTTCAGAGGGATATGAATCAGAAGAGTTTTCCCATGAGTTCCAATGCTCAAGACTGGACAGTTTGTTAACATTTAGTGTGTCTGTAATTAGAAATCTGGGTAATCACGTTTCTTAAGACAATGTACTATTATACGACAATACTTAAAAAAAAGTTGTCATTGAGTCAATGCCAACTCATGGTGACCTCATGTGTGTCAGAGTAGAACTGCACTCCATAGAGTTTTCAATGGCTGATTTTTTAGAAGCAGATCACCAGATTTTTCTTCCTAGGTACCTCTGGGTAGACTCAAACTGCCAACCTCATGGTTAGCAGTTGAGCACATTAACCGTTTGCACCACCTAGGGATACCCATACATATAAACAGATGAATTAATACAAACTTCCTTTATAAATGGTACAATAAGTGGATTAATTTTATCATCTCAATAAGGGTTTCTCGAGAAAGGCAATGTGTCAAAAACAAAGCTGCCTTCACAACTTAGCAGAGCAATAAATAACCCGTAAATAGCAAACCTTTAAATTTTAATAGACTCATTTATCAACTTTGGTTTCTTTTAAAAATTACTATACTCAAATTTATTTTTTATAAGAAACACTAAAAAGTACAAGGAGGTATCTTTTATTTTCAGAAGAATCTCATGAGAAAACCCAATCAGCTTCTTATTCCTTATTAGTTATAAAAAAAAAATTAATTTTTGTTTTACTTCCTGTAATAAAACACATTTGGTCAAATTTAAAGGACTTATTAAAAAAATTGTAAAGTAAAAAGCGTAACTTTCAATTCTTAAGCTTTATTTATAAGAAAACACTGATCTGTTTTATAATATTCTTGACTCAATAACGACACTTCTTTCTAGTATTTGCTTATCTTCTATTTACCGGGCGCAACATTTTGAAGATTAAAATGATTACGTATTTCCTGCAATAACATTAATATACCTAAATAAGTTACTGTTGAAGTTTGGAGAAACTTTACATAAAAACAATCTAGTTTATAACAGAAACCAACACTTTTTGGAATGAAATTTCTTAGTTCTAAAAAATTCAAAGAAATCTAAATGCTTTTCATGGGAAGTTTTCCAGGAATAGAAGAAAGTGGGGTAAATAATTATTAGACCACATAAAACCATTCTGAACAGTACCTGATATATGAATATCAGATCCAAAGATATCATTATGTCTTTAATGGGACTAATATTGCTGAAAAATCAACCAATAAAAAACCCAATGAATCCTAACGGTCCAATTACATCCTGCCTGGGATCACCAGGAGTCAGGAGCCAACTTGACGGCAGCTGACAACAGCAGCAGCAACGCTAGATCTAACACTGTCAAGAGTGAACTTTCAAACAAGTGAACCATGCTCGGTGATACTGACACAGTAATTATAATGAAATATGACTTTAATTATAAGCATACATAGGGAAAGCAAATTCAATTAAGATAAATGTAAGTTTTATCATCATTTGTTTCACACAGATTTAGACTTTTACTTGTTTCTTTTCATTTTTTAAAAACAAGACCATCACAGCCAAAAAATATTTATCCCAGATCCTTACGACGATGCTCATTTTAAACCCATTCCCAGGAAGGCACTTATTAGGTAAATACAAAATTAAAGCACGTGTTTAACAGTGTTTAAGAAGAGGCACACGTTTTCAGCAAGGTCAGCCGTGCCCAATTTTCCTTCTTTGAGGCAGTTAACTATATTACTATGCCACTGTTAAGACAAAACTACCCGTAAAACATAAGGAAAAAAAGATTCCTGAAACAGTTTGACATATTCCCAAATTCTCAGAAAAGTTCACATTTTGACATTGTAGTTAGATACAGAAAGCAGTCTCAAGATGTCAGAGAAAGTCACAACCTAAAACCCAAATTGCAATAAATGAGCACAGAAGGGATACAAGTGGCCCTTCAAAAGGATGATGTATAAATGTCTTTTTGATGAGGCAAGGAAGCTGATCAGCTTTAGGCAGGAAAGCCACAGTACTGTTTGAACCTAATCAAGGGATAGTCTCATGAAGGCACGAAAAGCAAAGGAGAGGTTACAGGGGTGACAATGGCCACTGCAAAATCAATGTTCAAGATGTTCAGGTGGACACCAACTGACCCCGATAGTGACTCTGCAAATTGTCTTGGATATTAATTCTAACAAAGGAAATAATACTGAGGAAGTGTTTTAATATCACCAGGGAAATCAAAACAGGAATCAGAGTTGCTAAGGACCTCAAACTAAAAAGCCAAAAACAAAACACCAGAACATCGCCAGAGTTTCGATATTCCCAGTAAAGGCTTAGATTAAAGATTTTAACCCAAGAGGGTTCTTATTAAATTAAGTCCTAAAATGACTTGCTTAGTGCATTAAATGAAATATCAGAGATTCTCATGGCAGGGGCTTTTGCTTCCTCTTCCACAATCTAAAGGTTTAATGTTGAATTATAGGAAGTATTAACTTTCCTGGCATTTGTAGCAAGTGTCTCCCTTACAGTACAAGAGTGTATGTGTAGTTATGTATGCCGAAACACACTCCTTGTTTAAAGGATTACATATTTCAGATGTGTTTGAGAATACATGTGTAGGTAATTCACATATTATATTTTGCAGAATTCATTTTTTGCTCTTTTGCTACAGACACTCTATTGTAACTCGTTCTTTTGGTCTCAGGTTATTCCCTAATTGTCTTAAAAAGAAAGGGAAGAGAGAATCACTGATCTAGGAAAACAGATGAAGCATACATTTTTAGGATTCCTGACTAGAGGTTGAATTTGCATTCATTTCAGAACAAATGCAGTACTATAGCTGTTTCTTTCAGAGAACCCTAATTTTATCTGTTTTCAAGAGCATGTGAAGACCCAAACTCACAGACCGTAAGAAACACTCCTTTCCAATTTTAGTACATCGATTCTCCCACTAAATTTTCCTTTCTTATTCACAGAAATAACTTTTTTAGTTTTGGAAATGAAATCTTTTGGCAACTATGTTGGTGAAGACCATTTAACTTCTGGGTAAATACGGTGGCACAAGACAAAAGCCTGGCGCAAATCTGTTTTCTGCCTGGCTTATTCAGCTCTCAATCCACCAGGGAACCTCACCTCTTGATCTTAAAATCAGCGTTTCATTTCACACAAATCCTCATTCCTTTTCACTGACATTTTTGCCAAACTACGCAAGAAAAATAAGCCACCAGGTTCTATACCTGAATTCAAAATCAGATAACTGCATAAGGATCCCAAAATATATACTTTTCTTTTATAGAAGCCCTGGTGTTACAACAGTTAAGCACTCGGCTGCTAACTAAAAGGTTGGCTGTTCGAACCCACCTAGTCGTTCTTTAGGAGAAAGGCCTGGCAATCTGCTCCCATAAAGAGTAAAAAACCAAAAACCAAATCCAGCGCCGTCGAGTCGATTCCGACTCATAGCGACCCCACAGGACAGAGTAGAACTACCCCACAGGGTTTCCAAGGAGCGTCTGGCGGACTTGAACTGCCGACCCTTTGGTTAGCAGCCATAGCACTTAACCACTATGCCACCACAAAGATTACAGCCTAGAAAACACTAAGGGGCAGTTCTACTCTGTCGCATGGGGTCGCTATGGACTCCATGGCACCCAACAACACCACGTTCATATAGGACACAAAACTCATTAAGTTTATAGGAGAGGCAGATCAAATAGCCTCTTTTTTTTGGTATCATCTCATTCACAAATTACCCCTAAACCTCTCCCCACATACTTGGGGATAACTGTAAAAAGAAGTCCTTGGGTGGTATAAATGGTTAACACATTCAGCTGCTAACCAAAAGGTCGGAGGTTCACGGAGGTGACTCAGAAGAAAGGTCTGCTTATCCAATTCTAAAAAATCAGCCATTGAAAACTCTACTCTGCGTACTTCTACCATGACACACCTGGGGCTGCCATGGGTTGGAATCAATTAACGGCAACTGGTTGGTTTTTCTCTGTAAAGAATCATCTGGGAATATGCATGGCAAGATCAAATTACTCAGATTTACTGGACAAAATGAAATCAAAAGATATTTTACAGTAGTTAAGAGTTTGGGAACACAGCACTTATGGCTACCATTTATTCAACAACTGCTGTTTCTCAGCTCTGTTCAACATATATCTCTAATTCTTTGCAAAGCAGGAATGGTTATCTTCATTTTCCAGTTGAAGAAAATTTGCTGCTAAATTTCACCTTCCTAAACGTCTTGACTGGCAGTATTCAGTGGGACCACATAACTTGCCCAGAGACACTCAGCCCACAAGCTAAGGTTTGAAGGCAGGTCTCCCTGGCTCCCAAGTGTGTACTTTTTCTGGATGCCAAGATACACTTCATTAACTGACAGTTAAAAGGGCACCACTGATTTATTTGGTAGATAAACAAATACGAAGAAATAAAAAATATATTTTATCATTTTTTGTTTTGTCACAACTACAAATACAATTACCTGGGATTACTGTCTCACTATGCCAGCACCTGGAAACCCCAGTGGTGTGGTGGTTAAGTGCTACATTTGCTAATGCAAAGGTTGGCAGTTCGAATCTACCAGGCACTCCTTGGAAACTCTATGGGGCAGTTCTACTTTGCCCTATACGTTTGCTATGAGTTGGAATCGACTCGATGGCAATGGGTTTGACGCCAGCACTCATGTGTCTCTTTGTTGTACTGCAGTGGCGTGCATGTTGCTGTGATACTGGAACCTATGCCACTGGTATTTCAAATGTTAGCAGGGTCACCCACGGTGGAGAGGTTCTGGCAAGCTTTCAGGCTAAGACAGACTAGGAGGAAAGGCTTGGTGATCTATTTCCAAAAATCAACCAATAAAAATCCTATGGATCTCAGACTATTGTCTGAGACTTCGACTCACTTACTGTGGAGAGGCTCCTTACTAGATTAGGACTTCATGTTTGGTAAGGTGCAGGGCCCGCGAAGGTTAGGCAAACCCGCAGTAAGATGGACTGACACAATGGCTGCAACAATAGACTTAAACATACCAACAATCATGAAGTGGTGCAGAATCAGGCAACACCTCTTTCTGTTACAATGGGGCAGCCGTGAGTCAGAGCCAACTGAACAGTAACTGGCAACATCAACGCCTACAAAGGATCTACCTTCACATCTGTTTTTTTTAGCACTTAAATGTATACAGAAATAGAAAAAGTTTGGGCTTTGGAGGTAGAAAAATCTAGGATCAAATTCTAGCCCCACCACTTACTGGCTGTGCAGTTTTAAACTAGAACCTTAACCTATCACAGCATTAACTTTCTCAGTTGGAAACGGGAAACCATGATACCTATATTATGGGAAGATTATTATACGAGTTAAGTATGATTTGTAGTGCGTTCTCACCCCAACAAGGCAGCTTGGCTGTTAATCTCATAACGAGCTTTTCATTCCATGTAAAATCCAAAATCCTTAGCCCTGACACACTTTCTCTGGCTTGGTACGTGCATAATAGCAGTTAAAAAAAATGGGAACTGATATTATCAGCAAGTCATATAAAGTCAATTCCCAACAAATGATTATTATTACTAAAAATACTATCGGTATAGGAGACTGTCTTACGTACATCTGTATTTTTCTTCTAAGAGACCTTTGGAAAGAGACATCAATCCAATCTTCAGACTCTGCACTCTTATTTTTCCAGTCCGACCCCTGAAATTATAAGAATCTCAATATTAGATATATTTAAAACTATATACAGTATATTATTTCTGACTATTTTCTTGAGAGTAAACCATTAAAAATAATTTCATCTTAAAAAGTTCAGTATTCATCTTTACCTTATCTATACATTTCATAATCAACTAATGTGAAACCCAATCCTGTAATTTCATGATATTTTAATGGTGTGCTTGACCTAGTAGGAAAGAATACACAGCCTGAAGTCACATTATAACTCATGAATCAAGAACAAATTAAAGCAAAATGAAAACTATAATTATAAAGCTGAAAGATTTCAATTTATAATTACTATGAGTCAAAAGCTATCTGTTAATAATTATAAATGGAAGACCCAAAATAGATCTAAGCTAGAAGTATATATAACACACGTGACTTCATATAGCAATAAATAATGACATATCTAAAAACAAATGTAAGAAAATTGATTAGAAAAATAATCATACACTTATAAACTTGCTAAATACTTAAATTTATTGTCTTCATTTATCTTGGTCTCTGCCCATGCAGTTTTCATAAATTACTATTACAATTATAATATTCAGTGCTCTTAAACAGACAGGTGTGGAATTCTATTTGGGGAGGCATCCAATTATAATTAAATACAAAATGCCCTGGTGGTACAGTGGTTAAGACCTCAGATGCTAACCAAAAGGTCAGCAGTTCGAATCCACTAGCCGCTCCTTAGAAACCGTACAGGGCAATTGTACTCTGTCCTATATGGTTGCTATGAGTCAGAATAGACTCAACGGCAACAGGTTTGGTTTTTAGAAAATAGTTTCACACTATGCTTATGAGAGATCATTTCAATTTCACATATAAGCTGACTAGTAAAAAATTTTTATTTTTATAAGCGGAGGGTTTTCTTTATTCCATCACTTATCAAGGAATTACTAAGCTGTCTACCAAATGTCCATCACAGTACCAGGTCCTGGGAATGGCGAAAGGGAAATGCAGAAACTACAAAAAAAAAATTAATAAGATATAATCCTTGCTATGGAATAACACACAGTTTAGAAAAAAAGGCCTTTATTGGTTCCTATTATTTCAGATTCAGGTTCATTTTTCAGTTTAGATATTTATTGTTATTTTCTTATGATATATTTTTTCAGTACACAAGAAAGCATGCCAAATTATATAAATATATAATGTTTAGTAATGCATGCAACTCAAAAAACATGTAACTTCATTTTTGTTGCTGTCCAGTCGACTCTGACTCATGGCAACCCCATGTATGTAGGAGTAGGATTGTGCTCCATGGGGTTTTCAAGGCCATACCTTTCAGAAGCAGATCACCAGGCCTGTCTCCCAGAGGCGTCTCCAGGTGGGTTTAAACTGCCAACCTTTCAGCTAGTAGCTGAGCACTTAAATGTTTGCATCATCCAGGGACTAACTTCAATTTTAAGTAGTTTTATTGCCAAGCCATATTTAAATCGATTTTGATATTTTTAGTATTAATGCTAATTGAAATCCTTCCATTCTTAAATTACAAATACTCAAATAAGTTTCTGTAGAGATACTATGACATATAAAGTGTGAATTAAATAAACAAAGAAAACTTGCTTAGGGATTGGTAAAATATATTGTCAAAATAGTCCCTCAGTAGCTTACAGTTTATAATCTACTATATCTTTATGCAAGTAACATGTGCCTTCTACATTTGTTTACCAACTGCTCCCTCCCTCCATGAGGTATTTTTGTAAGCCCACTATACTACTTTTATTAGCACCCTTAGGAAGATACCTCGGGGGCTAGGGGAAAGGGAGGGAGCAGTTGGCAAGCAAATGTATACATTATTTGCATAAAAATACAGTATAGTAAATCGAACCCAACCAACTTATTGAACATCCTTACAATGTATGTCTACAACATTCAGAACTGACCCGTAAAATAATTAATCCCTAAATTTTAAAATACAGTCATTATAATCATAATTTCTAAATGAACATACGTCCTAGTTTCTCACAGTTATAGAAATACTAGTTTCAAATGAATCTTAAACTGAACCATGCTACAAGTTGTGTTCTATTTTATCTTTAGGCATCTCCTAATTTTAGCACGAAAACAATGTCTATTCTCTCCCCTTCAAAAATCAAATTTTTATTCTCCAGACACAATCAGAGGATCTGCAGAAGATAACAAAAGGCTGTGTGAATGGACTGAGGCTTGTACATGAATGTGGCGAAGGACAAAGCAATGTCTTAAGGGAAAAACCATCAAAATGATGTGCATTAGAGGATGACTTCCAGTCTACTGTAACCACACAAGAAAGGAGTATCATCGGGAAACTACTGAATGTGTCAATCATCGTTCATCCCACTGTCAACATTTATGAAGGCTTACTGTGATCCTAGCATCGTTCCTACTCATCATAAGCTCGCAAACTAGCTGGGGAGGTAAGACAAGAGGACAACTAGAGAATCAGAAAACAACCACAACAACACAAGACCTGCTTTTATGTAAATATTCTTTTACAGAAATAAAGAATCGTGGTAAGATCACTGTGACTGACTAGCCATTAGTGATCACTGACTAGTCATTAGTTTCACAACATTTGATAGAAGCGATAAGCCTAAAATTGGGCCTTGAAGATATGATGTGGTTGGATTGCTCCAAGTAGCAATCTGAGTGTCACAGGAAAAGCCTGAGCAAGGGGACAAAGGCAGGTGTGTGAACACCAGGGACCAGGCTCATTAAGGTGAGGCAAGGACTCACATCAAAGCTTTATATGGTTGATAAAGTTGTACAGGTTACGTGCGACCAAGTGACAGAGGGCTTGAATGTTAAATAACATGTCTAGATTTGAGAGACTACAGGGAGACAATAAAATTTATCAGTGAGTAAGAAGTATAGCTCAATATTTAAGTATCATATTGATTCCCTGAGAGTTTACAGAAGCAACTGCTGAAATCAGTTCAATTAGAAAGATATGTACCTTATAAAATTCAAATTATACATATTTTAGAATAGAGAAAAAAAAACATGACAACACTGCAGTAAACAAGGTTAATATTTGCTGTAGGTACAAAATATTTAAACTGAGTGTTCTAGATTATCCCTTTAAATCATAACTTAAACATTTTATTTGCATTAAATCTAGAAGGAATATTGGGAAATTAAGATTTTTTAATCTGCGAAAATGAAGACTGGAGCTGTGAGCTCATACATGGAATCAACTTTATCTTTTTAGTATATAAATTCTTTTTTACATACATTATTTCATTTGCCCTTCACAGTCACCTTATATGTGGTAGGCAGAAGAGATATTTTTATCTCAAATTTTTAGATGAAAAACTGAGATGCCAAAGCTAAGAGGTTGCAAATTCACATAACAACCAGAAGCGGAACTCTGGATTCTCATCATCCACAGCAGATAAAAAAAGATTTTTTTTTCCCCCACAAAATTCAGAATATTAGGAGGAGCTGGGTACATGTTAAAATGTCAAACAGTTTACTTAATTTATAAAGTACTCTTATTCCTAGATATGGAAATATGGTAAGACTAATCAAGTAATTATCAAAAATCTTTGAATTGTAATTCTACAATTTAGAACTAACATGCAGTGGGTGGCTGTGGTCACAATGTCTTGTCTCAGCGGGCAGTACCCTCAATCAGTAAAACAAAGAGGGCAGAATGGACAACCTCCAAAGTTCTTCTAATTTTAGAATTCTATGATCTACTGTGTATGCATCACTCATTATTCCAAGAGCTGGGTGAAGCTGAAAATATCAGAGCTAGCTGCATCATACTACACAGTGTAAGGCAGTCAAAAATACCCAGTTAATGAATGAATGTTAGAATAGGGGAATGAATGGAAGTATTAGATCAAGGTGTCATTCTTAAGGTTCACGGACTTTTAAAAAAAAAAAAAACCATTGCTGTCAAGTCGATTCCAACTCATAGTGACCCTACAGGACAGAGTAAAACTGCCACATAAGGTTTCCAGGGAGGGGCTGGTGGATTTAACTGTGGACCTTTTGGTTAGCAGCTGCGCTCTTAACCACTGTACCACCAGGGCTCCAGGACAGGGCTGAGAGGTCCATAAACGTCCTGGTATTGGAGGGAGTAGATCATAGTTTCCATCAGATTCTCAAAGGGAACTGTGACTTGAAAAGAGTTAATAATCTTGTTTAAATAAATGAATAAGTCAAAGTTATTAGACAAATTTCGTGAAATTTGGGTGATTGATTTTGGTCATCTGAGACTACTCTTAGAATGTTCTTTAGAAGTGAGGATGGTGAGACTTAGGCTCACTTACTTTGGACATGTGAACAGGAAAGACTAATCTTTAGAAATGAACTTCATGCTTGATAAAGTAGAGGGTCAACAAAAATGAGGAAAACCCTCCATGAGATGGATTGATACAATAGCCACAGGAATGGGTTCAAACATACCAACGATCATAGGACTGGGCAACATTTCATTTTGTTATGTATCAGGTCGCCATGAGTCGACGCCGATTTTATGGCAACTAACACCACCACCACCACTATCTAAGATTGAAAGCTAGAATAAATGGGTACCACTTTGACCCAGCATGGTCTTCGCTGTATTTCTTTGGCATGCGAAATATGTCTTAAAAGATTTTTTTTTTCCTTTAAAACGGAAAATGAGGATTTCAAGATACTGTCTTTCTAAGGGAAACCCTGGTGGCGTAGTGGTTAAGTGCTGTGGCTGTTAACCAAGAGACCGGCAGTTTGAATCTGCCAGGCGCTCCTTGGAAACTCTATGGGGCAGTTCTACTCTGTCCTATAGGGTCGCTATGAGTCAGAATCAACTCAATGGCAGTGGGTTTGGTTTTTGGTTTGGTCTTTCTAAGAGAAACCCTGGTGGCGTAGTGGTTAAGTGCTATGGCTGCTAACCCAAGGGTCGGCAGTTTGAATCCAAGAGGCGCTCCTTGGAAACTCTATGGGGCAGTCCTACTCTGTCCTATAGGGTCACTATGAGTCAGAATCAACTCGACAGCACTGGGTTTGGTTTTTGGTTTGGTTCTTACTAAGTAAAAAACAGTACCTTGGAGAAGCATTTCTCACGTGTTCACATTTGATGGAAAGTGGAAAAATGCCAACATTTTATTTCCTAGAACACGGATCACAACATGTCATACGTTGTTTCCTTCTCAAATAAGCAGCACTATTTTTTTTTTTTTTTTAATTCCCTTCAGGTTGTGCAGGGAAAATGGCATATGTCTGTTAGAGCTGCAGAAAATGCCCAGGGAGAATGATTGAACATCTTTTCTGGTTCTTCTTTAGAGACAGAGCTTAAGACATGCACCTCTACCACACTCCATGGGGCTCAATTAAACTATTAAGTATTCTATGAATTCTGCATTATTCCTAGGACATAAAATCAAATTACAGCCTTTAGTAGTTAAAACACCAAAATGACCAGCTATTTTGGTGAACTTACTATAGAAAATGTCTCTTTGGGAGGTTTAGAATATTGAAGAATAACTTAATGGAGGATTAATGCTAATGTTAATATTTTGCTCCAGAAGAGTAAAAATTAGTGTTAAAATGAAATTGATTAAAACGTAAACAGGAATACAGTAAATCCAATATTCACTAAGGTAACAGACATACTCATACTATCTGTTCTGTCAGTCTCTTAAGGGCCCTGGCAATCTAATTACTGAAAAAAATATTTTGTTGCGAGATTTATAAATGTGGAAAAATAAAGATTTTTCTAATAAAAATAAGTAAAATTTTAGTTAAGTCACCTCTAAAACTATTTCATCATCATTTACTTCTTGTACAGAGTCAACCAGCTACTGCATGTGTGCATTTATAAACTCTCTCTTCTTTTTCTCTACATCAAAGGCTGATAAACAAATTTTCATACAGCTAATTAAGGGAAAACAACTTTTAGTGTGTGAGAAAAGTAATAATTCTGAGTTTCTTGTTTCATCTTTGCATACTTTAACCCCCTACCAGAAGAATGAATAATTCTTAACGTTTCAGAAATGTCAGCCCACAGCAGGTCTTTCTAGGACTGATTATTTCACAAATCCACTGTGTTATTCAAAAGGGCCAAATTAATGGCAAATGAGTTATGCAAGAAGTTGAGCGTGCTCTACGTGACATTGAACATCTAATTAAATTTCAGATATTAGAGTGTCGGAGAGCATAAAGTACCTAAAACATCATGTACAGTCATGTGCAACATTATATCCGTTCAGGCAACATCTGACTGCAATATACATCCGTGGTCCCATAAGGTTATAAAAGAGTTCAGAAATCCCAACTGGAGAATGATGTAGCAGATGTAAATGGACACAGTGAACCCAACAGCTTCCTACATGCAACATGTGTATCTCATGTCCCTTGCATACAAAGCAATTACGCTGACAGGCGTATAATGGTACATTTCATACTTAACTTATAATACATGTCTTAATAGTTATAATAAATGTGTATGTTGCTGGTTTATGTGTGTATTGTACTATCCTGTTATTTTAGATGCAAGCTTCCCCTACTTACAAATAAAAAGTTTACCACATAACAGCATATGCTTCAACTTATAGGCAGTAGCATCCAATCTCATGTTCGCACAACGTCCAACTCACATAAAGTCCTATTTCACAGAATGTATCAAGGACATTAAGAAATGCATGGTTGTATATATATACCCACCATTGCTATAAATAAAGCTAATACTAAATGACAAATTAAATTCCTGTAACTGCCATTCAAAATCACTATTAAGTGGTCATACGAAGACTATAGAGCAGAATATTTTGAGCCAATAGATTATTTCAATTTATGACAAGAAATACAAAATTTTGTCTTATGAAAGAAGGAATGCTATAAGTCACTCTGGAAGAACATGAAGGAAACTGGGCTTAGCTTCTTGTGTAACAATACTAAAAATGTGATATCCTGGTATATCATTTACAAATGACCATAAAAATAACGAATAATAGCAGCCTTTATAAATTGGAAGCAAAATCTTAAAATAATATATACACATTCTTTTTTGTTCTACTGTTGGGTAAGAGCCCAATGATTTGGAAAGTCATTCATTTCCACAATTTACATAAATATTTCTACTGGGAAAAGTACTTTAAAAGTTTAAGTACCCAATTTTTTTTAACTCATTTTAAAAATGTTAGACATTTTCTCTTGTCAACATATTTCCTTCAGTGATTGCATTTTAATGGGAAACACACAAACTTACGTGTCATATACGTTGAGTAGCCAGTTGAGACACATATCCACACAGAGTGGAACGTTGACCAGGTCCTTATGTACTTGTTCAAGTCCATCGTAAGTTGTTGTCAGACAGTTGATGACATCTGGAACACTGAGGAGCTGATCATTTTGGTTTAGCTTGTGCTGTTGGAAGACTTCATTTGTTGTATTCAACTCTAAGAGATCCACTTAAAATCAGGTAAAAAAAAAGAATATATACCTTAATTACATCACACAATAACACTGAAGCAAAAACATTTCTAAGTGTCAAGTATTTGGCTTGATTCTTCAGTTTAAGAATCTACCTTTTTTAACTAATTTCAATTTCTTTTTAGAATAAGTGCCATTTCCATTCTTACATTTCTAACCTCCTTTTTGGTCCATATTCCCATGCTTTTGACTCTGAACTCTGCCACATTTCAGTTTTATCCCATCTTTTTTTGCTCTTTGGAATGCTAATTTTTCTTTCCTTTTCTGGCCTTCTCCTCTCCAGGCTCCTTCTACTTTCTAATGCAGAATGGCATAAATCTCCAAATCTACTCCAAAGGATGTAACATTTCAAATATCCCATCACTCTCTTTATCTTAATTCCTAAGTAAAACCCGCTCATCACCCACCTCCCAATTCATCCTTTATATTGCTGCCAAATGGCTCCTCATCTCTTTTTTTTCTATTGTGCTTTAGGTGAAAGTTTACAGCTCAAGTTAATTTCTCACTCAAAAATGTATATGCATATTGTTTTGTGACACTGGTTGCAATCTGCACTAATGGTTCTTAAGCAGAGCGTCTCCATGTTTATATCATGAGATACAAAGTTTTCTCAAGACCCTCTGTTAAAAGGATGGGTTCTGTAGAAACATAGGAACCCTTGGTGGCATAGCGGTTAAGAGGTACAGCTGCTAACCCAAAAGTCAGCAGTTCGAATCCACTAGGCGCTCTTTGGAAACCCTATGGGGCAGTTCTACTCTGTTCTGTAGGGTCGCCATGAGTCAGAATTGACTCAATGGCAACGGGTTTGCTTTTTTTTTTTTTTGGTAGAAACATAATAGTTGCACAGTGTGAACTGAACCAAGCCTGATATATGCGGCCCTCACAATCTGGCCCTAACCTGGTTTATTTCTCATGATGCTCCAGCGTATAGACCATCTCTAGCTAAGCTGGGTTAGTAGAGGGGCATAGGACAGACCCACACTCCTTGGTCTTTGTGTATTTGCCCCGATCCTTACTCTTCATGTCTAGAACATCTCTAGAGGGCATGACCAGGTGCTAGAGTACCCAGGTGGTCCACAGAAGAGTAAGGAAAAGCTCCAACTGCAATTTTGTAACATTAAAAAAAAAAGTTGAGGGGGACTTTTTATTTTTAACATAACCAATTATTTCTTTTTTGCCTGATAAAAAATTGTTTTCCCCCAGTGACTCCCCTGACAGGGAACACAACAGAGAATCCCTGGTGGAACAGGAGAGCATTGGGATGCAGACCTCAAATTCTCATAAAAAGACCAGACTTAATGGTCTGACTGAGACTAGGAGGACCCCAGAGGTCATGGTCCCCAAACCTTCTGTCAGCCCAAGACTGGAACCATTTCCAAAGCCAGCTCTTCAGACAGGGTTTGGACTAGACTGTAAGACAGAAAATGATGCTGGTGAGGAGTGAGCTCCTTGGCTCAAGTAGACACATGAGACTATGTGGGCAGCTCCTGTCTGGAGGGGAGATGCAAAGGCACAGGGGAACAGAGGCTGGCTGAATAGACACTGGGAATACAGGATGGAGAAGAGGAGTGTGCTGTCTCACTAGGGGGAGAGCAACTAGGAGTAAATAGCAAGGTGTATATAAATTTTTGTATGAGAGACTGACTTAATTTGTAAACTTTCACTTAAAGCACAATAAAAACCAAAAAAACCAAACCCAGTGCCATCAAGTCGATTCTGACTCATAGCTACCCTATTGGACAGAGAACTGCCCCATAGAGTTTCCAAGGAGTGCCTGGCAGATTCGAACTGCTGACCCTTAGGTTAGCAGCCGTAGCACTTAACCACTATGCCACCAGGGTTTCCTAAAGCACAACAAAAGTTTAAAAAAAAAAACAAAAAACTGTTTTCTCAAAAAAATGACATATTTTGACAGTTAAAGAAAATGAATAGCGCCCTTTGTATTTAACCAGTGAATAACCACTAATTTTGAATTTTTTGAAATATTCATGAAACATAGCCACACTAGCAGAATTATTATTTTTTCCCAAAATATCTGCAATGAAAAAGAACTGCTTTAAGACCATACAGACAAAAATAATCTAAAAAAATATGCAACAGAGAAGACATCTTTAAAAAAAAGACAAAAAGAGAGAGAAACATATAAAGCACACAAGCCTAGATAAAAGTCCAATCTATTTCCTAGAGATGTCAAATATATCATTGGTAAGACTTAGGCTCATAACAAAAATAACTTGCATAAGCTTCACATGAATCAAAGATGGTGTCAGAAAAAAAAATTTAAGAACCACCTGGAATTTTCATTGTTATTTTCACCATGGGATGCCTGGGTGGTACAAATGGTTAACACACTCGGCTGCTAACTGAGAAGTTGGAGGTTCAAGTCCATCCAGAGGTGCTGTAAAAGAAAGGCCTGGCTATCTACTTCTAAAAAATCAGCCATTGAAAACCCAGTGGTGCCCCATTCTGCTGTGACATACATGGGGTCACCATGAGTTGGAGTTGACTCTATGGCAGCTGCTTATTTTCACCCCACTTCTTGAAATTTTTCACTGTTTTCATTCTAAGCTCCTAGAATGCAGGGACACTTATCAAATTCACTCTTTGCAGGGTCTGACAAAGGAAATGCTTAATAAATGACAGTGGCTGCACATCTACAAATCCCCACAGATACAAAGAAAAAACCTTTTGAACACTGCCAAAATGTTCCATGTCTTCTGAATTCCAACACTAATTATGCCAGGAACAGAGCACTGCTTTTGTATCCCCACATGGCATAAAGCAACAACAGAAGAAATTCCAAAACGACCACTTTCTGGGTCAGGCTGTCCTTGCATTTCTTCCAGAAAAGTTCTCCTGTGTTAAATACTTGGAGGCTGTGACAGGGATTTGGTGCATCCCACGGACTGTCATGTCTTCAATTTTTAGTGATTCACTCTGACACTTTGCCTCAGTACCTAATCCAGGCATACATCTTCCAGAAGTGTGTCACATTTAGGCACCTTTAGAGAACTGACTACACTTAAATCACAGAGAATTATGATTTTCTCTTTTCAAAGGGAGACAAATGACAGCTCAGACACGTGGTAAACGAAACAATTAGCAGAATCATTTTCTAACCAACTTGCTGGCTTTTCCTTTAGTCCCACATATAAGGCAATAGGAATCAAATGGAAAGGGATCATCCTTGTCCTTTTCTGGAAAGATGAACACTGTTTAGTACCCCACCTTGGACCTCTGTAAGTCTTCTCCAGTTCTCCATCTCTTTGACAGTTCCTCCTCAGCGTCTTTCCTATCTCCTCTTGCCCAAGTACTGCAGAAACACAGGTGGTGCTCAAGGTTTCGCATCTGGTCTTCCACTCCACAAGTCCTTACTCACCTTCATGACTTCAACCGTTACTTCTCTCTGGATAACTCCAGGCTTTGTTTTCTCATTCTGATCTCCTGCCTGAATGTCTGATCCACATGCCCGCTGGCTAGTTCCCAACAAGAGCTACACCATTCTCTTTCAGGAACCTCGACCTTAATATGTTTCAAATAAAAGCCTTGCCTTCTTGTTAGGCTAAGATATGGTACTGGCATTACAATCTTCTGTAGACCATGAGTCTGCAGATCCTGAGATATCCTAACTCCTCTCCTTTTTTTCAGTTCCATAATTTATCAACTACCAAATCCCACCAGCTATCATTCTCCTCCACACAGTCCTAAAAAAAAACACATCCATAATTCACCTCCTTTTCTACCACCACAGCCCAGCCTTGGTTACTTTCCACCTGTTCCCTCTGGCCTTCAATCTGACTTCAATATTGTCTAAAGTATACATCTCTCCCTATCTCCAAACTTCCATGAAACAGAAAATGGTTCTATAGCCCCCACAAACAGCAAACATTAAATATAACACTATGAGAGCTTAAAAAACAAAGACCTGGGGAATCAGAAATTATTTATGAAAAAAAAAAATGACCTTCAAACTACAACTAAACTGACTCTAAGGCAGTTCCTAGATACTGGACAAATGGCTCATAAGTTGCTCCATTCAGACTCCATTACTTGATGTTCCCTGAACTCTGCCTGCGCCTGATTAACAGGGGCAAGAAGGGAAGGAGTTAAATCCTGTGTGTCTGTTTAGGCTGTGAAAGTCCCGCTAACTTGCCTCTGCCTCAAGTAAGCTCCCCTTGTTCTTTGGGATAAAGAGAATCTCCCTCTCTGGAACTATTTCTTTCTTGATTATCTTTTATTACCTATCACACAGCATCTTTAAATTATAATACAAAAGAATGTGTATAATACATATGTGTAATTCAAAGAAAAATAATAGAATGAACACCTATTAACCCATCACACAGCTAAAGAAATAGAATGCTGACAATACCTTTAAAGTCACTTGGAAAACCTCCTTAATTACATCCCTTCCAATCAGAGAGGTAACCACTAACTTTTATATTTAATATACATTAAAAAAAATTTTTGTGTTATATATATATAACCCCAAAACAATCCAGTGCAGTTGAGTCGGTTATCCCTAAATAATATGCTCCTTAGAAGCAAGGATGGCGAGACCTACGTCTCATATACTTTGGACATTTTATCAGGAGGGATCAGTCCCTGGAGAAACACATCATGCTTAGTAGAGGGTCAGCTAAAAAGAGGAAGACCCTCAATAAGATGGATTGACACAGTGGCTGCAACAATGGGCTCAAACACAACAACAATTGTGAGGATGGTACAGGACCGGGCAGTGTTTTGTTCTGTTGTACATAAGGTCACTATGAGTCAGAACCGACTTGATGGCACCTAACAACAACAAATAATATAACATTTAATTCTGCATGCTTTTGAACTATAAATGAGTTAAATTACATATGTGACATTTGAACTGAGACCTAAAGGATGAGAAAGTATCAGCTGTGGAGAAGGGTATAAGCAATAAGAGCTAGGACAAGAGCTTTCTAGGCAGGAAGAAGAGAATACAGAGCTTGTCATTTCAACCTTCAGCCAGAACTAGAGCCTCTGCAGAGTGCTGTGAACGTGGTGGAATGTGGCTAATGGATGGAGAGATTTGCAGAGGCAAAGGCCATTTCATTCTGAGACCAAGAAGAACCTGTCATAAGCAGGTGATTTATTTGTGTCCTTTCTCTCTTTGAATTTAAGACTTTTACTGTGGGAAACAAGTTCCTTTACATTGTTTTATCTCGTGCCCAATCTTGGAGAAAAAAAATAAATGAACAGTGACAGAACGGTGACATTAGGGCATTATGGTGGGTGGGGAGTTATACAAAATGAGCAACAACTTCTGCCCTAACTCAGTTCTCAGTGGCAACAGGGCAATCCTTCTAACGTTCCGCTATCACACAAAGGGAAGCACATGTCGCTTATGTGGGAAAGTCGTTACAGACAGTCATAAAGTTGTGGAAAAACTAAAGGCAGGTGGGATTAGCTTGTGAACATTTCCAAGAGAGGTAAATTTTTAACAGTATTTGCAATGAATAAAGGGATACAGACAACTGCAGAGGAGGGACCAGGGCATTTTAGGTACACACAAAACAGGAAAGGAAGGAGTAGCTTAATCATCAACAGATGAGCTTGACAATGGCACAAAGGCCCCACATTGGAGAGCAGTGGGGGCAGAAGGCAGGTGGAAAAGGAGAGGCCAGGTGGTTCTAAGGACATCACCTGGAAGCCTTACAGCCAGACAGGATCCAGTACTCTATAACCGTGCATGACTGAATGCCATTTACTTCAGAGTTTGGAGGAATTTCTTTGGTGCTCCTCCCAGGTTTGAAGAGATGAACTGAAGGAGTAAATTTCTCACCCCCACCCTCTTGGGGTTCAAAGAACCAACAAAAGAAAACAACAAATGCAGTCATATGTTTATCCATCCAAAAGTATTACTGAAAACTGGGACCATGTTAATGTGAGGCAAAGCAATCTTCTGGCCATGGAGAATTTGTGGCTGGGTCACATGTCCTCACTTTACAATTCATCAGGACTGAGAGGACCTTCCCAGACCTGTCAGCTGGATACTGAACAGGTAGCTAAACTTCTGTCAAAAGTGCTATCACCCTGGACTCCATAAGAAGGCTTGACAGCCCTACTGGGCATCTGTAATTCATTTCCTGGTTGCTTCTGGCTCAACATACACATCACCAGCCAGAGAGTTTTGGCTTCCATTTTTTTGCTGGTAACTCTACAAGCACGTGCTACTACTCCTACAATCTGCTAAATACCTCTGGGCTCTGCTGATGTTGCAGGTGTCAGGGCCAGCTCCTTCCTTCCTCCATCATCTCATCTGGAGATGTTTCTTCAGTCCTTTAGACTTCTCTTACACACAGTGTTTACGTTTTTCTTGTTTTAAAGCTTTCCACTGCTATGTTTTCTCTAATTCTACATTTCTCTTTCCTCAACTCTCTTCATGTTGCCAGCTTAGAATTTACTGCAATTTCTACTGACGTCTAAGGAGCAGATTTTTCCACCCTCACATTTTTCTAAGGGTAATTTTCAAAGCTTCCCTGAACTGCCGACAACTGTTAAGAAAAGGTAGCAAGTAAGAATGCATATTGCAATTATTCAAATCACCTTATTTTAAAAGTGTAGGGAAAAGTCACTTTCCATATTAACTATCTGACAAGGCCTGAATGTTCTTTGTGTAGACTCAATCATTAAAGGTACAAACACAAGTAGAATCCAGAGAGCCTAAATCTATATTCTATTACAAACATTCATATTTCTATTTAATTGTGGGTTATTTTAGGGGGAAAAGCCCACTGTTTGGTCAAATGACTACCATAGAATATCACTCTGAACATGCCCCCTGTGGGAAAGGTTCCTATGGATAATATTAACTGCCTCGGGAGAGATTTAATGAAACACAGAGCCCTTTACCTAATTTTCTAATGTCAGAGTTCAAAGTTGCATCAAGAATGTGATTTCTAGTGGTTCATTATTACATGAATGTATTGAGTCAAACTGTTTGGAATTCCACACTTCCAAATGGATACAAAGTATTAAAAAGGCAATGACTGACTGCTTTGATTTGATCATTCCAAACTGGGTGGCAGCATAATTTTGAAAAGCTTTTTATATTACTCTTGTGCTTTGGTTAATTTTGTTCTACAACTGAGAATGGCGTGTAGTCATGTTTTACTACTGCATGCTAATGGGCAAAAACTAAAGCATTTATAGAAACATGGTCAACTCCTTGAGTAAGACACACTGAAAATCAGATTAACTCTACAAATACATCACCCTCTTCATTTATCTTTCTGATTTTTTTTTTTTCTTAAAGGCAATCCAAAGAGCAGAATGATTAACTTTGGTAGAATAACTTACAACACAATGCTTTTTGTAGTCTTCGGATTTTGATGGCTGTACGGTAGGCAGAGAAACGTACATTATTCAGCTCAGCTGAAATGAAAAAGGGAACAACTCAAAAGCGTGCTTATCATTTCACTTACGCTGAATGCCAAGAACATATCTGCATACTTTAGATGATGGAAAATACTATGACTGCTAGCATTTAAAAATTCTTCCCCTAACATCCACGGGATTTATTTAAGAAAATAATTAAATGATCATTGGCACCACGCTGAAGTATGTTTCAGGGCACTGCTACACAAAAATTTTCAAGAAAGCATTTTCAAATAGGAAAAGGAGAGAGATGAGGGAAAGAACATGTAGCGATTGGCTTTTGGTTGCTTAGTGAACATATCACACTATAGGCTGAAAGTCCTTCCTTCTCTGCTACCGAGCTGGATTCCCCTCCAGGGGTATTTTCCCCAGAGACAAATTAGTTTTCTGTCACCTGGGCTGTAGGTCCGACTACTCACAAAGCTAGTCTTACTTCTACGTTCCTTCTGTCCTGATCTATTTGCTTCCTTTGCCCTTTATAGATCTGGATAAAACTGTCCTATAATCAATACTCACATCTTTGGAAAAAATGGGTATTGCAATTTCTTTCTCTGCCCCTAACAGCTGAGTATCAGAGACTAGTAGAGTTAGAAGAAAATTAAAAAATCATGAAAATTTGCTCTCCCATTTTACAAACTATACAAACCATTGTGGCCTTTCTCTTGCTTGTTTAACCTTTGCAGCCTCCCTCATCCACCTGAAAGAAGCTCAATATTGAAAGAGATAAAAGTGGTCCCCCTCTCATTGGAGCAAACAAAAGCGGGAGCCTAGGGTGCTGCTCTCCCTCTCCAACAGCCCTTGAACTACCCAAGAGGAAACTCTTTAAGAGCCACCGGAACCAATCAGTTCAGGGTCATGATCTATTAGAAATTAAAACAAAATCAAAATTCTCATTTCAAGTATTTTCCTGCATTTTTATACTGAAATGAATTAAGCTTTTAATGACTATGACAAAATCAAAGCTAATTTGGTAAGATTTAATAAATAAAAAGTGAACTAAAAGCAAACTTAAAGCAGTGGGTGGGAGGTTGCTGTGTTGTAATTGTTATTATTTTTTTGGATGTCAGCTGAAGTTTAAGAAGACTCAATATAAGGGAGGCAAGACCTACAATTACATTCCTCGTTTTAAAGTAATTCTCTTTGGCTCATGCTATTTCACGCCACCATTTTCTTAGACGTTAAACTGCTTTTAAATGTCAATGACATGATCTTAAACCTAACATGCAATGTAAGAAAACCTGGTGAGTTGTTTCCATTTAAGAATACAGTTAGCCCTCTGTTATCCTCAGGTTCCCCATCCATAGATTCAACTAGCCAGGAATGGAAAGTATTGGGGAGCAGGAGGGGAGAGCATGTACCGTCTTTTTTTCTTGTCATATTCCCTAAACAATACCAAAAAAAAAACCCAAACCCACTGCTGTGGAGTCGATTTCGACTCATAGCGACCCTACAGTACTGTATAACAACTATTTACATGGCACTTACTTTGCGTTTACATTGTATTAAGTATTACAGATGATTTAAAGTATAAGGGAGGATACACACAGGCTTCATGCAAATACTGTGCCATTTTATGTAACTTGAGCTTCTGTGGATTTTGGTATCCGTAGGGGGTAGGTCCTGGAACCAATTCCTCACAAAGTAAAAACTGTATATAGTCGTTTAGGCTAATTCATTACTATTAAAAAAAATACTCACCAAGGGACTGAAAGAGTTCGGTCATTTTTGGATGATCCCAACAGGTTGTTTGTGTTTGATGGCTGGGAAAAAAAAAGGAAAATTTGAAAAATATCCAAATACAACTTTTTCTTCAGATTTTTAAAAGCACATACAAAATTATGCCCACCGTGGATCACTCAGAAACCTGATGCCCAGTTATAGCTTAGTACCTGAAATAACAATAATACATTTCATTTGAGCAAATACACTGTGAAAATAGGGATGGAAAAATTTGCTTTACCTATTTCAAAAAGAATTGCAAGTAAAAAATAAAACCTAGATGTAAAATGTGACTGTCATGGCCTTGTGGTGCCATGGCTAAGCGCTCGGCTGCTAACCAAAAGGTCTGCAGTTTGAACCTACCACCCACTCCTTGGGAGAAAGATTTAACAGTCTGCTTCCCTAAAGATTAAAAGCAAAACCAAACCCACTGCCGTCGAGTTGATTCCAACTCATAGCGACCCTATAGGACAGAGTAGAACTGCCCCATAGGGTTTCCATGGGCTGCCTGGTGGATTCGAACTGCCGACCTCTTGGTTAGCAGCTATAGAACTTAACCACTACGCTACCAGGACTTCCCCCTAAAGATTACAGCCTTGAAAACCCCATGACGCAGTTCTACTCTGTCCTACAGGATCAATCGACACACCAATGGGTTTGGTTTTTTGGTCACGGCCTCAGGGGTCCTAGGCTTGATGTGGCTAGATCGAGGTAGGCTTCAGGATAATTTCACTTCTGTTAGGCAGATGTGGATTCTCATTCAGAACAAATTTTCTGACAAACTGCTAAACTTTGGATGTCTTAATAAAATTTCCAAAGAATAAGGGAAAAAAAGAGCTTAACTCCAAATAACATCTTTGCCTCACAATCTACCGAGCCTCCCTCCTCTTCAACTTGGGTCTTTTCTTCATTTCATCAGTATAAATGTGCCCCTTTCTCCTTCATGTTTGTCTACATTTCCCCTATTTAGATATCTCTCTCTCGGAGTCCTGACAAAGCAGTGGTTAAGAGCTTGGCTGCTAACTGAAAGGTTGGCGGTTTGAATCCACCAGCTGCTCGGCAGGAGAAAGATGTGGCAATCTGCCTCCATAAGGATTATAGCCTTGGAAACCCTATAGGGCAGTTCTACTCTATCCTGTACGGTCACTTTGAGTCAGAATCAATTTGACGGCAGTGGTTTTCTTTTCTTTTTTCTTTCTCTTGTCATCTCAGTTTCCCTCTGTTAGTTATTACTATTTTTTAAATAGGCATTGAAATGTTTTTCTCATGATCCTTATTCTTTACATAAAAAGCAAGTTTCACATTTTCTGAGTTTTTCTCTAAATTCCAAACTATTTCATATGTTAGAAGTCTTTTGGGAATAAGATGAGCGTAAAACAGATAAACGTAGTCTTTAAATTCTTGTGTATGTGTGTGTGAGGTGAACTGCTCATAATTTTGATGGGTCAGTGGCCTTATATTCAAAAATAGTTTACTGTCCCTTATCTAGGTCAGAATAGAGTAATAACATTTAATAGTACTCAAAAGACTTCATGGATAACACTCAGTTCTTCCAAAGCTGTTTAGTAAGCTAAGTGAAATGGCACAGTACTCAAGAGAGAATGATTTTAAATTATTCATAATATCAAATTCAAGAGAAATTACCTTAAAAAAAAAAAACCTATGTAATATATCAAAAAGTGGGGCATGTTGCTGGGAAATGCACAAAATTATTGTTATATATGGAAATCCTGGTGGTGTAGTGGTTAAGAACTACAGCCACTAACCAAAAGGTTGGCAGTTCAAATCTACCATGTGTTCCTTAGAAACTGTATGGGGCAGTTCTGCTCTGTCCTAGGGTTGCTATGAATCAGAATCCACTTGATAGCAATGGATTTGGATTTTTTAATTTGGACTGTTATATATACATAGATAAGAGAATCCCTAAATAACTTACAATTTGCTTTGAAAATATTTACATTTCATATTTGAAATGGGATATGTAAAACTGTCCTGAAAATTCCAAAATCTCAAACAAAATAATAGAACTAGAATGTGAAGATCTGACTCGGCTGACTCAGGAAGAGCTGAAAAGTCATCTGGCTCTCCTCCCTGGTCCCTGACTCCAATGCTGAAGCAAGCATTTCTCCTTGACAGTCTATACTGAACTCCAACAAAGCCATCCCACGCTTTGCTTCCAAGACCATGGAGGAAGTACTGATGTTGTTTCACCTGAAATTCTTGCTATTCATAGTGTGGTCCAGAACTTAGTAGAAATGCAGACCTTTCCCCAGGTTTTCTGAATCAGAATCTTCATCTTAATAAAACCTCCAGATGATTCATATGTACGTTAAAGCCTGAGAAGTACTAATACATGAACAGGTCCCAAGGTGGTTTGCACTGGACCACCAACCTACAGGTTAGGAGTTCAAAACCACCCAACAGTGCCTCAGAAGAAAGTTCTGGCAATTTGCTTCCATAAAGATTACAGCCAAGAAAACCGTATGAACAGTTCTACTCTGTCACACGTGGAATTGCCATGAATCAGAATTGACTCCATGGCAGCTGGGGTTTTTTTAAATATGAGAATAGGAGTTTCTGGGTAGCACAGTTAAGGACTCAGCTACTAACCAAAAGGTTGGCTGTTCAAACCCACCCATAGGCATCCAGAAGAACAGGCCTGGTGATCTGCTTCCAAAAGGTCACAGCCATGAAAACCCTACAGAGCACAGGTTTACTCTGCATATATGGGGTTGCCATGAGTTCGAATCGAGTTGATGCCAGCTGGTTTGGCTTTTTTTTTTTTTTAAATATGTGAATAAAAGTTAAAAAAAAAAAAAAAAAGGACACCTCCAAATTTTGCTAATAAAATAATTTCCTCTGTACGCTCAATAAGAATTAAAGAAGAATTCACTGAAAGTACGGTGTATCTGAAATAAATTTGGTCTTCTAAAGTCTCAGACAGCCCACCAAGATTCAACTGATCTCATCTCCTCTCCACGGTAATGTTAATCTCCATGGCAACACAGGGACAGACATCCCATCCCTAATGACCAAAGGGAAGCTCAAGAACTACACACACTACAGCTATCAGCAACCCAGGGCCCGTCTTATGGCTCATAAACAACAAATTAAGTTCTCTTTCTCTAGGACCACAGGTGCAGTGCTTTAACCTTAAACAACCCCTATGGAACCATAAGTGGACAATACCACAATCTAGCCAGACAAAGCAGAGACTGAGAATTCAGAAAGCGAGCACACTTTGGTTAATGGCTCTTTTTTGTGCAACCACCACTAGGAGCTGAGGGAACACATACATTTGGCAAACAGATGGAGGGAGGGAAATGGCGTCTCCCTTTGTGAACGCAATACCAGTTGATTCATTAGGCAGAACTGTCAACGCTGAATATAAACATAGCCTCTGGTTACAAAAGTACAATGCAGCTTCCCGAACAACAGCTTAAAAAAAAGTAGATGCAGTTGGCTGTTGTTGGAATTTCTTTCTTTCTTTCAAGGGGGAGAAGGAGGTTGTTAAAGCAAAGTCCACAATCAACCTAAAGGCTTGAAGTATTTGAACAGCTGCATGTTACTTAGCTTCTTTGGCTAAAGTGCCTGCAGCCTCTCAGGGCAGGCAACCAAAACAGAATAAAAGTAGCATTTTTTCCCCCCAAAATAGCAACAGCTTAGGGTCAGGACACCCTCAAATATGAACGAGGAGTGGGACTTAAGATCATGCAGCTTGATAAACTATAACATAAATTTGTCATTTTGTAAATAAAAATCTTCTTTCTAAAAGGCATGATCCAAGACACAGGAATATGTTCAAGGATAAAATGAAAAATTAAAACTAACACAGCAGCAGTTAACAGTCAGTCCCAAATCACATGAAATAAATAACAGTGAGACCTTGTAACATATCACTAGGGTGCCTAGCCACCCCAGATTTGCCGGTGCAGAGAAAAACTGTGAATGCCTTCTACATGGGCAAAAATTAGTGGGTATTCTAGAAAGCTTACATCATCTTTGAGTTATTTAAACTTTGTAAATTGAAAAATCTGAGAGTAATGCAAATGATTTTTGTCCACAGAAAATGCAAATTGTTTCCACTGGAATGCAATTGATTACCGTCCTGTGGATATTGACCAGTTTGTCAGTTTGCTTCTTATCTGCCAATTCATTTTATCATCTCTTGCATTCCCCTTGAACCTGTTGTAACTTCTTACTGGTTCTCTTATTAACTAATGAGTCATGGTTATGTTTCTATTTGAAAATTCTCCTGTAACACCTGGACAGTACTGGTATACACCTGCTATCCTGGTATTATTACTAATATTGTCCCTCTACGCTTAAGTGGGGGAAACCTTGGTGGTGTAGTGGTTAAGTGCAACAGGTGCTAACCAAAAGGTTGGCAGTTCAAATCCACCAGGTGCTCTTTGAAAACTCTGTGGGGCAGTTCTACTCTGTCCTCTAGGGTCACTATGAGTTGGAATCCACCCAACAACAGGTTAACGAGATGCTTAAGTGCTCCAGTTGAGATGATACATGGTCCCTGCATTTTATGTTCTTTAATGAAATATTAAACCAGTAAGATTAATAAATAGTATATCTCTCAAAAATACCAAAGATCATGAAGATGGTACAGGACTGGGCAACTTTTTTTTTTTGTTGTTATACTTAAGGCGGCCACGTGTTGGAGCCTACTTAAGACAAGTAAAAACAACATGTGCTTCTACCTATTGTTATTCATAAAGTGTACTTTGATAAGCCACAGAGAGTAAAATGTGAATGTAAAATGGTACATGAAACATTAAATGAAACAATGTGTCACAATGCTAATGAGAGAGAATGAAAAAACAACAAAGTATATTAAGATTGCTAGATTGAAAAGATACTGATTTCTGAGCAAAGGACCACTTTGGGGAAGATAACTTTTTCACTCATTTGTCTTCACAAACAGTCTCATTATTTCCATGAAACCTTACAAAATGATCAGAAGGCATTCTGGCTGTCCAAAGACTGGCCTTAGCCAAATATATTTACTCTTGACTTATCTACTCAATTTCATCCTTGAAACTGGATTTTGAGAGTTTTACTACTTTTATTCCATTCTAATTGTATTTATAAAGGCATAGAAGAGAAAAATAAATAAATAAATAATACAGATGAATGAATTAACAAAAATACAAACATGGGGGAAAAGTATGTATATTTGCTCTGGGGTAAGACATTCACAGAAAGAGAAATATTTCTTCTTTGCTGTGCAAAGTTAAAGATAACACACTAAGTCAGGATTACAGTAATCGCCTAATATTTGAGTGCTTAATTTGTACTAGGCACCCTTCTAAACTCTAAGTATAAACTCAATTGGCATAGCAACTCTAAGAGATAAGTGCTAATATTCTCCCCATTTTACAGAGGAAGGAAACTGGGGCACGGATGCTTAGATAAGCTGCCTAAGGACTCTGTAGTTAGCAAGCAGTGGAAATGGGATATGCACCCAGGTGGCCTGATTTTAAGCTCTTAATAAGGAATTACCCTTGCATAATCAGGGATTTAAACTGTTTCTTGATTAATCTGTCTAACTTTGAGTCCATGTTGCAACATTACAATCACTACAAACAACGTCATCTTCCCTGCTCCTCTCTCTTTCTCTGTTGTATTCATCTGGCAAACCCCAAGCCTGGATCAGTTCAACTATATGCCTTCTCTGGACCTGAGCACCTGTGAATGAGTGCAGCTGGAGAAAAACCACTCAACAGACAGGCTGATTTTACTTCAAACATTTGATTTCAAGCTACAAATGTCCAACTGCCAGCAACTGTACGACACTGCCTACCATGTTTTCCCACTCTCCAAGACAATTCCCTACCATTTTCCCTTTCCTCAAACCTAGCTAAGTCCCCTCCCTGCCTTTGTATCATTTGATTTTATCTCACACTTCACTGACAAACTAAAAACCACCATATTATAATGCCCTCATCTTCCCACCACCATCCATCTCCCAGATCTTCTTCCTCTCTCCTCTTTTAACTGAGGAATTGTTCCCCCTGCTATCAAAGGCCAATCATTCCCAAAGACTTCTAAAAAACTCTTATCCTGAATTATTTACTTTTCTCTCAATATAAATGTTTAAGGACCTGCCATCATTGAACACTCACTCACTCACCCACCTACCCAACCCATCTTGAATCTACATTTCCCACCAGCTATTAAGTCAGGGGTAGAACCATAGAGCCATTTTTCTGAGCCTCAAGACAGCCCCTCACCCAGCCCATTTCCTAGAGTTCTTTCTTTTCCTCCTTAAAAAATCAAACAGAAATGGCCACCGACTAGCAAGAATCTGCCCTCCATCCTGGCATTCCAGATGACCTTTAGCTCATTAACTGCTTCACGCATGGTAAATTTTCCACCCCTGGGTGGAGAGCTGACATGCTAATGAACAAAAATGACAAAATTCCTCCTGCACTGGGAATCGAACCAGTGTTTTAGAAAATGCTTACTCATTCTAAAATGCCTGTGCACCACTTTGTGTCCTGAAACTGATCCTGCCTATATATAAACCAGCCTCAACAAGCTGCCTGCGAGACAGTCTTGGATGGCACAGAGCCCGACTGTCTCCTTGCTTGGCCAACCAATAAAGTTGCTTTTAGTTCTCTCCAACTCGATCTCTTGTCTTTTTGGTCCTGGACGGAGTTGTACCAAGCAGAACCAGCAACACTATCACCCTTTTGCTTTCCTTCACAGACAAAATTCTAAAATAAGTAATGTACTGTATTCACGTCTTTGTGTCCCATTCACTACTCATGTCAGTTTGGCTTCCGACTTCAGTCTTCCTCCACCAAAGCTGCTCCTCTCAAGAACATCAATGAACTCTATGTTGCCAGATGGAATGACCACTTTGCTGTCTCCACGTCACTAGGCCGGTCTCTTCTCAGTAATTTTGGCAGAAGACTGCTCCTCTTGAAATATTCTCCTGTCATGGATTCCTCACAAATACAACCTTAGTTTCCCTCCTACCCCCTCTCCAGGCTTTTTATCTCCAGCCCAAACCTCTCCCCTGCACTGCAAACTCGTATGTCTAACTACGCTCACACATCTCCACATGAATGTCATAAAGAACTCGAAATTATGTTTAAAACTAAACTCTGGATTCTCCCCCACCCCGAACCTATTCCTCTCCTAGTTCTTCCTATCTTGTAAAGGGAAGGGTTGAACAGCTTAAGCTAGAAAGCTGGGAGACAGGTTTAACTCTTCTTCACAGCTCTCATACCATCTACTTTCCCTCCATCTCCATGGTTCCACTTCAGATTGATTGAAACTAAAATCTTGAGTCTACACAATTCCAACAGTTTTCTCTTTTCCACCGTTACTTATTACACCCATTCTCTATACAACACCTGGAGTGACCCTTTTAAAACCGTCCCCTTCCTCCTTAAAACCCTTCATAGGCTGCATAGCACCTGGAAATAAAACTAAACTGTCTTTTTGGTCTTAAAGGTCCTGGCTGTCTGACCTCACTTCATGCCACTCCCTTCTTGCCCATGATATCACCTTTCTCTCAGCTTTCAAAGTCACTCCTCCTCAAAGACCTCAGGACCTCAGCATGTGCTGTTAACCTCAGCATGTGCTGTTAACCTCAGCATGTGCTGTTAACTGCCCTGGTAATCTTTATTCCTCAGATCTCACTTTAAATGTTACTTCCTAAGAGACACCATCTTCGATGACCCTGTTTAAGTTTTTTTCTATTATTCTCTATCATTTTATACTACTCATTTCCTTCAAAGCACTTTAATTCAATTCAACAAATATTTACTGAGCTCTTACTATGTGCCAGGACTATCTTAGGTTTCGAGATGCATCAGCACTCATTCTAGTGGAGGGTGGGGAGGAAATAAATAAGAGACAATACATTTCATAAGTTATATATTATTAGAAGGTGAGATGTGCCATGGAAAAAATAAAAGCCTCCAGAAAATAAAGCTGACACAGACAAAATTCAGGCTCTGCTAACACCTACTTTACATATGCTAAGAAAGTTATAAGTTATACATAGGAATCAACCACGAGCTCCCAACTAATCAATTTTACATTCAGGTGACTAAAGTATAGACAGTGAAAAATAAAAAAAAAACATTGGTGATCCAGTGTGATATCTTCTTAATTCCTGAACTAGCCAATGTCCTTCTAAGATAATGCCAACTCCACACAAATTATCCCAATCAGGGCACTGGTGAATATGCTAGAAGGTGTCCCAATTTCTGACTGTTGCAGGGCAGGCTGTCTGGAGTTTGGTTTTCTAGTTAGCCAAGGTATGCTCATTTGTCCGAAGCCATCTCCAAGCCCGGGAGAGGTTTAGTAGTCCCAAGGTGCTTGAATTCTTTCATAAAGCAATTTTGTTTTACCTTCTCATCAGCAGAGTTGGCTCGCTAAGTTTTAAATATTTATTTTCAATAAAGATGAGCCTTTTGAAGAGAACTGTATCTTGCATTGTTAGTTATACCTCTGTTGTGGATTTCTATTTTTTGACTTTTTTATAACCATTAAAGATAAAATATTTTATATTAATTTCTTTTATCTCCCCCCCTTTTTTTTTTTTTTTTTTGTTGGTTATACCTCTCTTAGCTTTGAATTTCCTATTAGGCCAGAGAGTTGGATATCCCATTGCTGCCACTACTCTCTGCCTTTATTTAGGGAAGGAAGTTTCACCTACACCTCCTAAGCTGGGTCCACAATGCCTCTAAAGGAATAAGTATTAATTCTCTCCTCTAGATTTGTACGTATGGTTTTGCTGAGACAAATATCTGCAGTACACGCAGATGAACTGTATAGCTGCTATAAAGAAAAGCAACTACTTACTCCCCAACATGTCATTTACAACTATATAAACTTCATTTTTTTCTCAGCAATTGATGGATTGGGGCAGGCTAGAGGGTGTGTGGCCTTGCGAGGCAAGGAGGGGGTCTAAAAGATACTGCAGGATTACCAATGGACATACAAACATAAAAGAAAAACGTAAAAGGAGATGCAATAAGATGAGGTGCATCTTGATTTAGTCCTACTCAAAAGGGAGAGTTAAAACAAAGGAGAAATGCAAAGTAATGGTATTAATAAATAAGCTTATTCTGGTTAATACATTGTCATATTGAGGAACGTGAGGTTTAGGTAATGTGCTATGCATGGAATCATTAATCAGAGATAATTTGAATGTCCATGCTAAAGCTGTGTGTGTGAGCTTGAACACTGCCCTTGCAACTTTATAAATAATTACCATTTGCACTTCAGATTCCATTGGAAAAATGGAGCTACAGAACTGTTACGATGTGACACGGAAGCCCCATCACTCATAAAGACCTTATAGGACAGAGTGGAACTGTCCCATAGGGCTTCCAAGCCTATAATCTCAATGAGAACAGACTGCCACATCTTTCTCCCATGGAGCTGCTGGTAGGTTCAAACCACCAACCTTTTAGTTAACAGCCAAGCACTTAACCACAGTGCCAGCAGCGCTCCTTGCTGGTACATACCCCAAAAAACAAGTGAATTCTGACTGATAGGGACCCTATCAGACACAGGGCAAAAAAATTACTTGCACCAAGCTTAAGATGTACTCAAAAGTCAACCACTCATGGTTTGGCAAAAAACATTGTTGGGGAAGAAAGGGAACCACACTTCCTAAACTATACCTTACCAAGTTACATCAGATAGTACAGCCTACCAGCAGGCTAGAAAAGTGGAGAGCCATCTATGTGAAAAGTTCCATGGGACCTGGTGCATGATTTGCTCAGGGTCTTATCACTAATAGAAATCCATACACTGACAGAGATCTCCTGACCATGTGAGTGGGGAAAAGTAATGGAGGGCCATACAGTTTATTCCTCCATCTCTCCCAACTCCTGTCAAGGTTCAACTGTCAGGACTGTGGAGAGTGACACCCTCCTATCTATAGAAATGCACCTTTGTCCATTACTAGACAAGAGTGCTAAATTTTCTTGGATATATTATAGTTATGTTAGTCCATAGAAATTAGCCTACAGCAGAAACAGTATGGAGTTCTGGAAAAAGCAAGGGATACCAGACAAGAAACAAAAATCAAAACATATGTGCTTTGTCCTTGGACAGCTCTGTGCTTAGTTGCTGGTACATACAAAATGCAAACCTGTTGCCATCGAGTTGATTCTGATTCATAGCAACCCTATAGTACAGAGTAGAACTGCCCCATAGGGTTTCCAAGGCTGTCATCTTTACAGGAACAGACTGCCATATCTTTCTCCCAAGGACCTGCTGGTGGGTTCAAAGCACCAAGCTTTCAGTTAACAGCCAAGCACTTAACCACTGCACCAGCAGGGCTCCTTGCAGGTACATACCCCTGCAAAAAACCAAGTCAACTGCTGTTGAGTCAATTTTGACTTATAGGGGCCCTATTAGACATAATAAAACTGTCCCAATAGGGTTTCCAAGGAGCACTTGGTGAATTCTAACTGCAGACCTTTTGGTTAGTAGTCAAGCGCTTTAACCACTGTGCCACCAGGGCTCCTGCTGGTACCTAAAAAAAACAAAAGACCCATTGCTGTTCAGTCAATTCTGACTCACAGCAACCCTATGAGACAGAGTAGAACTGTCCCATAGGGTTTCCAAGGAGCGCCTGCTGGATTCGAACAACTGACCCTTTGGTTAGCTGCCATAGCTCTTAACCACTATACCACCATGGTTCTCTGCTGGTACAGAGTGGGTGTGTAATAAATGGCACTCAGATTGTAGTAAAAAAGGGAGGATATTTGCTCATATTTTCCTCACCTAGTCTGCTTCTTCCTAGTATGCCAGCTAAACTAGCTTTTGTTCTACCAGTCTACACCATAAACATGCATAGTCTGAGCAAGGATGTAACCCTGCCAGATCCTTCCTAAATTACAAAACTGTGAAATTCTGACTTAGATATTTAAGAAACTCCTAACCAAGACACACAAAAATCCCTTCAATAGTAGAGCTAAAAATCAAAGATGGATTTAAAATATCCAAATCAAGTATATAACCACTGCATAAAAAAAAATCATGTGACAAGGTTGAAATTTTTATTAATTTAATCTTTTAACAATCTGCCTCACTGGATCTAGTTACATGTTTGCATTTAAAAAAATCAAATGATACAGGACTTTAGGTCAATTCTGTAAATTAAAATTAACTTTAATTGATTTGCATAGATTATGTGTATGTAGCACATATACTACTTTTACTGTTGTAAAAAATTACCACAAATTTAGTGCCTTAGAGCAACACAATTTTTTTTTTCTCTTACAGTTCTTAAGGTTAATAGTCTTCCTAGGCTAAAATGAAGATGAAAGCAACATAACGTTCCTTTCTAGAAAAGCAAAGAAACCAAACCCGATGCTATCAAGTCAATTCTGACTCATAGCAACTCTATAGGACAGAGTAGAACTGTCCCATAGGGTTTTCAAGGAGTAACTGGTGGATTCGAACTGCTGACCTTTTGGTTAGCAGCCAAGCTCTTAACCACTGTGCCACCAAGGCTTCTCCCTTCTGGAGGCTATAGGAGATAATCCATTCCCTTGTCCCTTCCAGCTTCTATAGCTGCCTGCATTCCTTGGTTTGTGGCCCTTTTCCTCCATCTTCAAAGCCAGTTGGCAGCACCTTCAAATCTCTCTCTGACCCAGACTCCTCTTCAGCCTCCCCCTTCCACTTTTAAGGATGCTTATAATTACACTGAGCCCACTCGGACAATCCAGGATAATCTCCCTAATTTAAGGTCAACTGATTAATAAACTTAATTCTATCTGCAACCTTAATTCCCTCTTGCCAGGTAACAAAATATAATCACAAGTTTGGGAATGAGGATGTGGACATTTTTGGTAGGTCATTATTCTGCCTACCACAGTACACCAGATATATACCTAAACCTAAAATATTCAATTCCAAGCAATATTCATTTACTCAGCAAATTAAAAGTTTCCTAATAATATTGTTACTGTTGCTGTTGTGTGCCACAGAGTCAATTCAGACTCACGGTGACCCTGTATGACAGAAGAGAGCTGCCCCATAGGGCCTCCTATGCTGTAATCTGTAAGGAGGCAGATCCTCAGGCCTTTTCTCCCTGGGTATGAGCCACTTGGTGGGTGAATCGCCAGTCAACCTTTTGATTGGCAGCCAAGTGCCTAATCATTGGACCACCAGGGCTCCTTCTAATATTACTATTATTATATTTTGGAACAAAAATGTAAAAAAAGTTTTAATGTTTTAAATTTGGATCAGTTTCACATCTTCTCTTAATAAAGGCATGTCATTTTGCCCTGTCCCTGACTTCTTTCCATTCTTGCTCACGTAAATTTGACAACTTTAAATTGCTTTGCTGATTTGTCCTTATGTTTATCACAGCACAGTACAGGGTAGACTGTACACTGATTGAAGTTTTAAATTCCTTAAGTGAATGTAACACATATTGCTCATTATATTTGTTACGTTACAGCAAATTTTTTTTATTCTTTTGCCCTGAGGATACGTCTCAGACGACAATAAAAACTTGATAAGGAAATACTATTTTATAAACATTAACTTCACATACACATTTTTCAGGAAGAGAGGTATTAGACGAGTAGATTCTTAGTATCGGCATGGAATCTGGAGAGTTGTCCCCCAACTCATGGTGACTATGCACAATGGACCCAAACACTGCTACTGTTTGGTTAACAGTACCAGTTGTATATCTGATCATTGTGATCCACAGGGTTTTCATTGACTGATTTTCTGTAGTAGATAACCATGCCTTCCTTCCTAGTCGGTCTTAGTCTGGAAGCTTTGCTGAAACCTGTTCAGCATCATAGCAACACCTGTCACTGACAGATGGGTGGTAGCTGTGCATAAGGCATAATAACCAGGTCTTCTGTATAGAAAACCACTGAAGCACCTATTGCGTCTGCTTTAGGAATGATATAAAGGCCCAGAGACCTTCACCTGATGTGCTTGAGGTCACACGGCTAATCCATACAGAGCTGTCTCCTGATAATAAGTGAGCTGCCTTCTCACAATTATGACAATGCTCACGTTACACATAAAAGTCACCAGTGGCTCTCAACACTTTATCACTTTGTAAATCAACAGCTTAACTGACTTGAACTTCAAGGGGCTGCAGGAGTTATATTTTATCATTCTGTTCTATGACAATACATAAACTAAGCCCAGGATCCAAACCTACTCAGACCCTGTCTAAATTTTACAAAATTTATAAAATGTCACATAATAAAGAGAAACATAGTATGTAAAAAGGAGAAATTATCTAAAATTGACAGCAAAAATGAAGAATGAGGAGCCTAAACTAATGTTATAGACAATTTCCATAAATCAAAGAAAAAAAACAGCTTCTTCATGATAAAAATGTTTATTAAATACAGTGTTTACTTTTGATGGGTTAAAATGAGAAGAATAAATGCAATTTTTAAGTGAACTTTCTGGGAGAAAGTCAAATGTTTTAGAATCAGTATAGTTTGAGAAAAATCAAGAGTATTTAGAAATTACATCACTCTCCCCAAATATTTTAATCTCTGCTTCAAAAATACCAGCTGAACACACCTATACGTCTAACATAATAAATTACAAGTATCACTCTGATTTTTAAGCTAACTTCTTTCAAATATTAAATATGCCCATATATAGTTTCCTAAGGATAGTATGACTTACTTCAATTTTTTAAGTTATGGGGGAGGAAGACTTTTTAAGTTATCAATATAACTTTATTTTCATGGCATTATAAAGGATAATTAAAATCAACTTACTTGATGTAATAGGGCACTTTATTATGTGAAATGGATCTTTGCCACGGCAGCTGGACTGAAGCTGAGGAAACAAAGTTAGGTTATTGGAAACACTTGTAACCAAAAAGCCTTCTACCTTAATGCAAAACAACTGAATGAGTTTTCTAGTAAATTCAGTGAGAACTGCTCTGGTTTTCTAGCTGGATTCCTATAATGACATCAGCTAGGCCAAACAAAGAATGGCTTTAAAGATTCATTTGAAGACAGGAAAGAAACAACACACATTCAATTTCTAATGTCAATTCTAACTAACTAAACATATTGATAAAAAATTTTTAAAAATTGGGTTTTATTTTTTAAAACCATCACAATTTAAAACTTAAAATCCAGTCCCATCTGGAAACTGTACTCTGTGTATTTTTTGATAAGCTAAAACCAAAATTAACTTTGCATAGTATATCCAGATAAAAACCTAGATTTCTCAAGATTGAAGTTTCCAGGGATCAATATAGGCATTCTTTAGTTTTTATTCACATGAATAGCTATTTAGTAGACATGATATTTAAACAAACTTAATTACATGAAATAAAAAAGGATAATAAAAATTAAAGTAAGCAAAGGGTTGTAAAGAACTGAGGCATTTAATTATCTAGACAAGAGGGATCTAAATACTTATTTTCATCTGAAATGTACAGAAGGTAGAGTTCCTAATTTTAAACTAGATTATTACCATGATTGAAATTTTGTTATCTCAGTATTTACTGAAGTACTTAACTATTTTTTATCATTTCAGCTATTCCTTATTTTATAAAAATATATTATTCCTACATTAAACTAATGATTTTCAGCCTTATTTAAGAAGAGCATTACATATGAACCTAGAGCTACTAAAGAATTTTACTAAATATAGTAATAAACAAGCAAATTCAAATAAAGCTTTGCAAATATCTTTATACCTTCAAATAACCAGTTCTCACCACTGATTTTTCTGAATTTCATGCCATCATATTAATATCTTATAAAAATACGGATCCTCAATTTTGCAAAACATTTTCATGTATATCTTTTGATAAGGAAGCCAGCAAAAGTCACGTTAAAGTTCCATTTGATAGATGAGAGACTCAATACACAGAGGTGAAATAGCCTCCCAAAGACCAAGTCCCAGTCAAGAAATGGCCGAGCTGGGATGTGATCTCAGGATTTCTGACCACTAGTTCAGCAATTTTTCTACCCAACAAAAAAGGCGAGCATTCCTTTCTTCAGCTATATCCATGTAGAATATAAAAAGGGGATGGAAATGAGAAACTAGGTATATTAAATTCCTCATTAGAGCCAACCTCGTTTCATGGTTGGCACCTGGCTGGTAGGTCAGTGTTTACTTTGTGCCGAATTAAACAGGCTCCTTTTACAACCAGGGCTAAAGTCCAAGCAGTAAGACCTCCACAGATTCCAAGCACCAAGAGATCACAATTATTAAATTTATTAATTGGGATTTTGTTTACACATCTCTGTTCATTTAATAATGGTTTTGATTTGAATAACTTTGACCTCTTTAGACTGCCAGTGCTAGACAATAAAAAGCACTGTGCTTGAGTTTCACAGCGTGTATGAATTGTACAATATTTCATTTCCTAAAGAATATAAGTTTGATTTCTACTAGCAGAGAGAAGTATAGTGCCTCCTCAATACTAACAGATTACTGATCCTTATAACAGAGCTGTAAATAGGATCTCAACGATTTTTTTTAATTCCTCTTTAATTTGGTCTTAGTAGAAAAAAAAATTTTTTTTTTTTTTTAGATAGCTTCATAGTCTATAAAATTTGTAGGAAATCGAGAGTAATTAATATACTGGTAACCAATTTACTTTGTCATTACTGATGGCATCCAAAGTTTAAAAATGATCTGACACCTGGGTTGACAGTATATTCCAGGAAAGACTACATATCACCAATGATAAGCTATCTAAGGGCTCAGGTTTATGAAACTCTGTGTGTGTGCACATGTGCAAGGGTGCTTTCACGCATACGTGTGTGCGTGAGTGTGTGAGAGAGAGAGAGAGAAAGGGAGATGGAGGGAAGGGTGGGTGTAGGGCAGGAAACGACTAATTGGGATCCTTGAAATTGTGAAGGTCAGAAAGCCTCAACTTCAATTGAGGTAAAGCAGATTATTGACAGTGATAAAAAGATTAAGAGAAAATATAAATGTAAGCAATTTAATTGAAAGACAAGGTATGACTTCAGTTTCCTCTATGGTTATAGATGCAAAGACATTACCATAATTGGGAAATGAGCTTTGCCCTAAGTTTTAAGCCTTACTTAAACTGACTTACATTAAACAAGCTGCTTTCTTACCTATGTCTGCCAGAGCAGGAAATGAATGCAATCAACATTTACTAAAACCATTTGTGCCAAGAATTGTGCTAGGCGCCTTGTATAACTTGGCAGGTTTTTTCATTTAATTCTCAAGGCAATCATAGGAAGTAGGCATTATTATGGGCTTTTAAGATGAAACTAACTTTCAGAGATCCACAGGTCTGTTAAGCAGCAGAATTTATATTTAAACTGAATCTGGGTAATGTAGACCCCACATTCTTAAGTATCTTCAGCAATGAACAATGAAGTCAGACTTGAAATTACTGATTCAAGATCTCACGAAAAGTCCACAGAATTTAAAAATTCCAGTTGGAGAATAACGCATAAAAATCCACATATGTGGTTCAGCTAAACGTGCATGACTTGACATGAAGGAAAACTACATCTGGCTGCAGTCAACCTAATGAACCCATATCTTCTCAGTTAAAGATCTGTGGGGGGTGACTAGCTTTTACTTCTAAAACTACAGGTGCATTTAAAAGTGCAGGTGCACTTTTCAAGGAGAACAGTAAATTTTAAAACTTAAAATATAAAAATGGTATTTTATTGTGAAGAAATTCGTAAGCTCTACACATGACACAGCAATGACAATATCATACTATTAGCCACCATAATGGAAAGGCTCAGTGGAAAACCATAACTGAAGATGAATTCATTTTTGCTCTACATTGAAGACTTACCATTTGTGATCTATCACAAGACAAAAAAAAATAACCAATAAACAAGATTTTCGTTAATGTTAATGCCCCGTTTATACATTACACTTAATAGAAATGGAAACCCTGGTGGTGTAGTGGTTAAGTACTACGGCTGCTAACCAAAGGATCAGCAGTTCGAATCCACCAGGTGCTCCTTGGAAACTCTGTGGGGCAGTTCTACTCTGTCCTGTAGGGTCGCTATGAGTCGGAATCGACTTGATGGCACTGGGTTTGCTTTTTTTGGTTTATTTAATAGAAATAAACATGTTGATAGGGAAGAATATGGCCTTTTGAATGAAACTGAGAGAATATGCTAATTTGTTCAGTTAATGAGATCATGTCAAGTTTACTGGCACTTACTAGACAGAAAATGCTGAGAGGATGGTCCAAAATCTCGATGGGCTTCCTGAAGCTGTTTAAGGCGATCGTCCACAGACACCTGAATACACATATACGCACAAGACAGAAGGAATAAACTGATTTCAAAACAATGACTTTAATAATATCCTTGACTGAAGTATTACAGTAAGTGACACTATTGCTCTAGATATGATTGTACAGACTTCATTCCTATCTGTGATATCAAAGTAATGGAATGAAAATAGATTCCTTCTAGCATCCAGTAACAGCAAATAATACCAGGTACTCTTTTAAACAATTTATAGGAATTAACTATTTTAATTGACACAAAAACCCTATAAGTATCATTACTACCACCATTATAGAGGAAGAAAATGAGACATAAAGATGTGTCTAAAGCCGTGCAGATAGGAAATGGCGGTACTAGTATTCATACTCAGGTTACCTAGTACCCCCCACCAAGGATTCAGAAGAGGCCTGGGAATGAGGGATATCATTGCTGATGTCAGATGGATCTTGGTTGAAAGCAGACAATACCAGAAAGATGTTTACCTGTGTTTTACTGACTATGCAAAGGCATCTGACTGTGTGGGTCATAACAAACTATGGAAAACACTGCAAAGAATGGGAATTCCAGAACACTTAATCGTGCTCATGAGGAACCTGTACATAGACCAAGAGGCAGTTATTCGGGGATACTAAGTGGTTTAAAGTCAGGAAAAGTGTGCGTCAGGGTTGTATCATTTCACCATACTTATTCAATCTGTACGCTGAGCAAATAACCTGAGAAGTTGGATTATATAAAGAAGACCGCGGCATGAGGATTGGAGGAAGAGTCCTTAACAACCTGCGATATGCAGATGACACAACCTTGCTTGCTGAAAGCAAAGAGGACTTCACTTACTGATGAAGATCAAAGACCACAGCCTTCAGTATGGATTATGCTGCAACATAATGAAAACAAAAATTCTCACAACTGGGCCAATAAGCCATATTATGATAATGGAGAAAAGACTGGCGTTGTCAAGGATTTCATTTTACTTGGATCCACAATCAACACCCATGAAGTAGCAGTCAAGAAATCAAATGACGTATTGCATTGGGCAAATGTGCTGCAAAAGAACTTTTAAAGTGTTAAAAAGCAAAGATGTCACTTTAAGGACTAAAGTGTGCCTGACCCAAGCCATGGTATTTTCAATCGCCTCATATGCATGCAAAAGCTGGACGATAAATAAGGAAGACCAAAAAAGAATTGATGCCTTTGAATTATAGTGTTGGCAAAGCATATTGAATATACCACAGACTGCCAGAAGAATAAACAAATCTGTCTTGGAAGAAGTACAGCAGGGTGCTCCTTAGAAGCAAGAATGGAGAGATTTGTCACGTATATTTTAGACATGCGTCAGGAAGAACCTTCCCCTGGAGAAGGACATCATGCTTGGTAAAGTAGAGGGTCAGTGAAAAAGAGGAAGACACTCAATGAGACAGAGTGACACAGCGGCTGCAACAATGGGCTCAAACATAGCAACTATTGTGAGGATGGCGCAGGAGTTGGCAGTGTTTTGTTCTGTTGTACACGGGGTTGCTATAAGTCAGAACCAACTTGATGGCACCACCAACAACACCTGGTTCCAGAATTTATGTCCTGAGTCTACTCTACACAGCTTGTAAAGTCAAGGTGTGGCCACGACATCAGTCACTACTCACTTTTTTAAGAAAATGTGGTAAAAAGTGCTACAGTTAGCAAAAGGAAAATAAGTCTAAAATACTTCAAAAGAAAAACTGATTAGATAGGTAGATGATAGATAGATAATAGGAAGGTGGACAGATAACAGGTAGGTAGATGATTGATAAATGATACCTAGATAGATGGATGATAGGTACATATGTAGGTAGGTAAAGGGAGAGAGACATGATAACCAGGTAGATAGGTAGATAAGCAGGCAGGTAGGCAAATAGATTGGGCAAATAGATTAGCTAGATTAGGTAAATGGACAGACAGATGTTGTTGTTGCTGTTGTTGTTAGGTGCCATCTAGTTGGTTCCAACTCATGATGACCTTATGTACAATAGAACGAAACACTGCCTGGTCCTGTGCCATCTTCACAATTGTTGTTGTGCTTGAGCCCATTGTTACAGCCACTGTGTCAATCCATCTCATTGAGGGTCTTCCTCTTTTTTCACTGACCCTCTACTTTACCAAGCATGATGTCCTTCTCCAGTGACTGATCCCTCCTGATAACATGTCCAAAGTATGTGAGATGTAGTCTCACCATCCTTGCTTCTAAGAAGCACTCTGGCTGTACTTCTTCCAAGACAGATTTGTTCATTCAGTTCTCGCAGTCCATGGTATATTCAATATTCTTCGCCAACACCATAATTCAAAGGCATCAATTATTTTTCAGTCTTCCTTATTCATTGTCCAGCTTTCACAAGCATATGAGGCAATTGAAAACACCATGGCTTGGGTTGGGGCACGTTAGTCTTCAAGGTGACCTCTTTGCTTTTGAACACTTTAACGAGGTCTTTTGTAGCAGATTTGTCCAATGCAATGCGTCATTTGATTTCTTGACTGCTACTTCATGGGTGTTGATTGTGGATCCAAGTAAAACGAAATCCTTCATAAGTAGGCTCTACATCTGTTTATACACACTCTACGGTTAGGCTGCCTACGTTATAAAAATGCAAAGAGCGCTATACTCAAAAACTAATGCAAATCAATAACAACTGCACACAGTTTCCTGACATGTTTCCCACCTCCCCTGGTCGTTGTCTATGTAGTATTAGCTGTTCCACTTAGATTGTCAAACTGATTTTCAGCTGCCTTTAAATGACATGTGTATCTCTAGCTCACTGGGCAGCTGAGTTATTTATATGGCGTTTGCATATACTTTGTTCTCAAGACCATCAAGCCTCCAAATGCCAAACTTTACATTCAGAGGGAGTAAAGAAGATGCTACACCTAACAACATCACCTGCCAGCATAGGTTTTCCCATTTCATTCAACCAGCAACTAACATCTAAGCTCTAGGGATCAGAGATAAGGATGACAGAACACACGTTCACTTTGAAGCACACGTGTATGCCCTAAATTCTAATCTTCAGAGATGGTGATAACAGAAGCAGGATGGGAAGAGAATCAAGATGGACTGCAGAAATACCTACATGAAGATAATGAAGTAGGGAAATGGAGCAGGAGAATAAAAAAGAATACAGGTCAAACCCATCTGTGTTCCACTCACTGGAAAAGTATGTATGAGCTGAGCAGATTCTGCCCTACTAATTCCGGATCCCTAATAGTCCTTTCAAAGAAAGTAGAAGACTCTCAAATGCTACACACTTATTTCTTACCTCTTTAATTTCATTATGAAAATATGAAGCACTGGATGTGCCAATGTTTACATTAATTCAGGAAACCTATTTTTTTTTTATGATAGTACAGTATATTATATCTTTAAAAGAAAATGGTTTTATATATTTCATAAAAATTTCATATTTAGCTTACTAAAATACCACATTTTAGCCCAAAATAGAGAAATTAGTAAGACTTATTTTTTTTCAATCTTATAGGGGAAGAAAAAAAAAAGAGATTATGACGAAGCCTAGGAAGTGGTCTTTGAATGTAGCAAAGCTCCGCAAAGATTGAGCTCTTGATTGGTGGCCTACAAATGCTGATACCTAATAATGTTCCAAAGGGTGGCTCATGGTTTGGCTCTTTTAAATCCAAGACAAGCAAGTAAGGTCATTAAAACAACTGAATTAAAGCAGCTAAGATCTAAGACATCTTTGACAACTAAAGTATAACTGATCCAAGCCATGGTCTTTTCAATTGCCTGCCTCATGTGCATGCAAAAGCTGGACAATCAAAAAGGAAGACGGAAGGAGAACTGATGCAGTCAAACTATGGTGTTGGTCAGGAATACTGACTTTATCCTGGAGTTCTAGAAGGACGAACAAATGAGTCTTAGAAGAAATACAACCAGAATGCTCCTTATAAGTGAGAATGGTGACTTTGGTTTGCTTACTTTGGACACATCATCAGGAAAGGTCAATTGCTAGAAAAGGGCATTATGGTAGGTAAAGTAGAGGGTCGGCAAAAAATGGGCAAAATCCTCTGTGAGATGGACTGACACAACAGCCACAATGGACTCAAGCATCCCAATGAACATGAAAATGGCACAGGACAGAGCAACTTTTTGTTCTGTTAGACATAAGGTCGCTGTGATTCTGAGCCAATTCAAAGACAACGAACAACAAGGTCTAACAACTAAAGGTAAACACCACAACGGCATAAATGTGCTATCTGGAAAGAAATGACCAAGCTACCTAAGCAGCAACCAGTTGGAAGAAGGAGAATGGAGATTTTCTTGCTTTTTTTCCGACAGAAAAATATACACGATTAAGGTAAGAAAAATGACTCCTGTATGAGCCATTACATAAAAAGTGTTTCTGTAACTACCATGAGTTTTGATTATTGTGATTAATTTGAATTTTTGTAATTTTCTATAAAGATCATACAACTAATACATCAAAAAATATTACATTAAAATCTACATTAATAAATAAATGTGCCCCTTGAGCTCAAGATCCCGAAAGTTCAATACCTAACGTTGTCACACGCAAAATTTATTAGCAAATACAATCAATAAGTAAAGAGAAAAATGATGGTGTGTGGTAGAATACTGGAAACCCTGGTGGTGTAGTGGTTAAGAGCTACAGCTGCAAACCAAAAGGTCAGCAGTTCAAATCCACCAGCCGCTCCCTGGAAACTCTCTGGGGCAGTTCTACCTCGTCCTATAGAGTCGCTATGAGTCATAAATTGTGCACTATGAGGAGGGGCAAACTGGTACCTGTAAAAGTTTCCATCGCATATTAAGGTCATCCAGCTGGCGAGACATCTTTAGAGATGGGTGCAGGTCAAGTGGAGACAGCTGACTGGACAAATCATTCACTGTCTTAACTTTTAAGTTGATTGGTGCAATTTCTTCTCTAAATGCCTAGAAGAAAAGGACAAAACTTATGTCATCAGAACATAACGAAAGCTAATATTTCCAACTTTCCTTCAAGGGAAATAGCAAAGCCAGTGGAGGGTCCATCTCTATGAGTCGGAATAGACTCGACGGCAGTGGGTTTGGTTTGGTTTTTTGGTACTCAACAACCAAAAGAGTAGCTGCTGTGGAGATGATTTGGACTCATGGCAGCTGCATGTATGTGAGAGTAGAACCATGCTCCAAACGGTTTTCAGTGGGTGATACTCTGGCAGTAGATCACCAGGTCTTTCTTCCAAGGAGCTGGTGGGTGAGTCTGAACCTCCAATCTTTTGTACCACTCAGGGACTCCTACTCAACAATAGCCTAACTAAATTCAGGTCTGTAACAACCCAGGTTACCAGCCAAAGAGTCACTCTTCATAGCCTAAAGAATCAAAATAAGTACATGAAGAGAATAGCTATAATGCACTCATTTAAATGATTAGGTATTTATGATTTTATTATATGCAAGTAAGTCTGAAAATTTTTAACATTATTACCTACTTTACTAATTTCTAGCCTTGATTCTATTTTTAATTTTCTTTTTTTTTTAATTCTATTATGTCTATTGTTTTCACTTGAGGCAACAACTTGATTTAAACATGTTTCCACTTAAAATTAAGTTAGAAAGTGACCAGTAAAAGCAACTTACCAAACCACAAAGCCTATGCCTATTATATATCCAAGAAGTAAGGTCTGTCCCTTTCAAAATCATTTATGATCACTGTCTATGATTAGGGGTGGAGGAGGAAGATTGGGTTCTATAGAAAAATAGGTAAATGAGGCTTAGAACTGACAAATGCCACCTCTGGACATAGAGCAAAGAGATGGTCTGGGAGGGGGTGAAGAGAGTGCATGCGATGAGAAATGAAAAAAAATCAAAGAAAGAAACAAATACTTGGGCCTAGAAAAGCTCTCTTCCTCTCCTCCTTATATCCCATGTGTAGGCTAAAAATAGTCTTCACTATGGTTTATAAACATCAAAATAATATTAAGGACATAGCTTTATTGTTCAAAGATGATTATTTTTAGGTAAATCAAAGAATATGATGACTTAGTGTTTTAAAATTCTTAACATTCCCAGAAGCCACATTAAGAAACTCAAGGTGGAGATGACCCATGGAGACGACCCAAACACTGTTAGAGTAGTTCTGGTGCCCCAGTTCGGGGTGAGAGATATGGATGTTGGAGGCAGCAGCGTATAAGTGACACCTGAAACAGTGAACACAGAAGGCAAAATGTGCATAATGTGAAGAATATCACCAGTACCCTGCAGACACCATTTCAAAAGCAGGTGGAAGAGGGGAAGCTGACAAAGACATCTGAACTGCTGCAAGATGGGAGGAGAAGGAATCTAGATTTGTCTAAATGAAAGGTCGGGGGTTTAAACCCACCAGTCGCTCTGTGGCAGAAAGATGTGGCGTCTGCTTCCATAAAGATTAGCCTTGGAAACCCTACGGGGCAGTTTTAATCTGTCCTATTTTTATATAGGGTAGCTATGAGTCAGAATCAACTCGACGGCAACAGGTTTTGGTTTTTTAGGATGTGCGTACTCACATATACATACACAGTTAAATACAAAAAGCAGTTGTATGAAAACAGAAACCATAGAGGCCCAAGGAACCAATAATTAATATATAAGAATGGGAGAGATGGAAGTAGGCTTAGGGTAAGAAGACAGAACTTTCAGTCTAGACTTGGCAGAGGCCTGGGTTCCTTCAAAATCATACTGAAATAATTATGGAACTTAAATCTTTCAAGGTTTCTTCAGCTGTGGTTTTAATACTGTGTATTAATATTAATATTCTCTCCATGGGTACCTTGAGTGCTCTAGAATTTTGATCAGCTTTTAAAGTCAACATCTGTATTTTTTAGCTATTAAAAATTAAAATGAAATGCTAGAAAATGCTGAGATTTATATATATTTTTAAATAATAACCAGTTTTATTTCAAAAGGTAAATTTTTTTTTCTAATTAGATTGTAACTTCAGAACAGATTTTAAAAAATCTTGTAGAATAAAATAATTTTAATTTTTCTCCTATCAACATAATGTTTGCCCCAGTGAAAACATCAGAAGACTTCTGATAAACAAGGTCTTGGGATTTTGTTTGTTGTTTTTATGGTCAGGTGTTTTATGGCAATGAGGAATCTCTCATTGTGGGAAGAAAGTTTAACCTTGTGTTTTTCTTAATTCTGAACTAAGAGGCTTGAAATAAATTAAGGTTTAAAATGGTTTCAGGACTGCTGTATGTTCTAATACAAAGAACCAATTTATCATGTTTTGGTTGTACTTTCCAATGAGACAATGAGCGTCTATGCAGTCTTTCTTCCTATAAAAACAGAAACATCTGCTAGCATTACAGGTGCCGATTGGCAGCCTGTTGGCAGATGTGAAGCCCAAGCTCTCTCCTGCCAGAAGATGTCTATTCTGCAAATAAGAATGATTAAGGATAACTTTAGGGAAGTTAAAATCACTTGATTACCCCCAAGGATTTTGTTTTCTAGCTGTTCTGGAATATTTATTAATAAACATCTAGCAATAATCAGTACTTATTTTCATCTGCTTATAGCTTCAATTAAAAAAAAAGTTAGAGGTCCCTGGGTGGAGCCAATGGTTTGCACTTGACTAGTAACCTAAAGGGTGGCAGTTTGAGCCCACTCAGCTGCACTGTGAAGGAAAGGCCTGGTGATCTCCTTCTGTAAAGATGACAGCTAAGAAAACCTATGGAGCAGTTCTACTCTGCAACACAGGGGGTCACCATGAGTTGAAATCAACTCAATGGACATGGGCTTGGCTTTTTTTTTTTTTTTTTAAGTATGTATTATCTTCAGCGGAATATGAAGTATACCTTAAAGCACAAATAAAACATCCTCGACTTTGGATTCATTTTATTGGGTTTAAAGAGACTCGAGCTATTGTTTTCCTTTTTCCTAGTAAGATCTTAAAAATATTTTAATCCACAGTTTCTTTCCTCTGGAAATATTAACTGTACTTTTCCTAGCTCTCTACTTAAGCAGAGATTTGAACAAAAGGATTTGGACGTTGAGGTGGCTAATTCCTTTAATCAAACGGGATTAACGACTGCCAAATTTAGGCCTTTAATAACTCCAGAAACAACCCATTTTATCCTCTATTATAAATTTATACTTTTAAATTAAATTCAAATGGGTAAATGCCTGCTCTAACTCAAAGCCATTTTGGAAGTCCAATACAACCTATTTGTTATAACCATTGACTTAACAGTTTTCAGTGGCTAAAGACCATTTTTTATAATACAAGAGGTACGGAACTTCTGAGGAAGCTGTGCTAAAAGACTTTGTTTTCAGTTGGTAATTTTAAACCCATATCTATCCACGAAAATGGTTTTTAGGATACTAGGGCTATAAGAAAAAGCCTACTTAATTCATAGAGTAGATGGAAACTTAGGTATATTTACACTGAAAGATGGCAGAACCAATACTTTTTCAGTAACAAATTTAAACTTAAAAATTTAATATTTAACTTCTAAAACTCTGAATTCAAACAGTTGATCAAAGTTGTATTTCATTACATTAGTATGAAAGAGGTCTTCGCAATGAAAGAGAAGAGCAAGAAAAAAAATCATGGAAACTTAATCACTTACTAGCTGTGTGGGCTTGACAGTATCTTCAGTTTCATTATTTGTAAGACGTAATAATAGTACCTATCTTTCTGGGTTGGTGTGAGTGAGGATTAAAAGAGATATTTATGTAAAGGGACTAAGAACAATTGTTGGCACATAGTAAGCCTTAATAAATGTTAGCTACTGCTATTACTTCCATGTCTATATGTATATAGTTATTTATATAATTCACAAATATATTAAATTACTTTCCTAGAATCTTTCTTCTTTTTCCTATCTAGCCACATGCATACGGAGCAAGAGTTATCCAATGTCTGTGCACAAAAGATATGTCTTTTGGTGATATACATGCAATGAAAAACCTCATTCAGGATAGATTTTTCATGGAATTATTCCTTTATTTGATTCATCATTATTAAGTGTATAGTTTAATATTCTACCCCAAACCCCACTGCATTCTAAATCTGTTATTTGTGTCTCTTCACACCTAAACTTTACTTTTTTCTGGGTATGTTCTAGAATATGGGCACCAAGGGGATCTAGACCATAAATCTAACATCCTTAACTTTGAGCAATTCCTGATTATGAACAAGATTTTTGGTTAAACTAATACTTTAAATTAAGGGACTCAGACAATGAGATAAAATCTGTAGATGAGAAAACCAAAAAAACTAAACCTGATGCCATAGAGTCTATTCCGACTCATAGTGACCCTATAAGACAGAGTAAAACGGCCCCCAAGGGTTTCCAAGGAGCTGCTGGTGGATTTGAACTGCCGACCTTTTGGTTAGCAGCTGAGCCTGCTAGACAACATCATGTGAATGCAAGTCTACATCCAGGCTGGGAAACACCAGGAAACAAACAATTCAGTTTCTTCAACAAATAAACTGCACGGAAAACAAAAAGGAGACGGGAAAGCTGGAGATTAAGAGGGGCTTTTAAAATATTTTAAAAGGCAGGTAAAACAATATTATTTATATTATTTAGGGATGCACAGTTGAGTGAGTAAAAGTATAACGAAAAAATGAAAGTAAATTATTGCAAAAGTCCCATTGGTGGTTATTTTGGGAGGTGGTTACCATGGTAAGGGACATGTGAAAGCCTCTTTTGTGCCAGAAAAAGTTCTATCCTGACTTGGGTGGATGTTGCAAGGGTATTGGCCTTATAATAATCTCTTACAACAACTTACATATGTAGCTTTCATGATTTGTGCAATATTTAACAAGAAAACATTGTTTGGAAATCCTTTATCAAAGGCAGTGATGCTGACCATGGTTTTTTCAATGTGATCCTGCAGTGAATCGATCAGTAAGTCTCCCACAGGCTTCCAGCCGTTCCGTACCGCCTCCGCCTCCTTCATGTCTGCATCCAGGTCGTCCATAGCACCCTGTAGGTCTCGCAGCTTCTCCAACGCCTTGTCTACTTGCTTTTGCCAATTGCTAGTAACAGCATTTAGACTTTCCCACTTCTCTTTGACTTCAGAAGACTGTTTGCGCATGGCTTTGGCAATCTTTTGGGCTCTCTCCTCAGGGGTCAATTCTGTGATAAAAAAAAAAAAAAGACTAGTTTGGATGCCTCAGGAACTCTCTACTCTTTATAGCCAAGTGGGAACACCACCAAGTGAAAGGTTACTACCAGGGTACACGGTACAGGGTTATACCAGCCAGGGTAAGACAAAATCCTTACCATTAACTCCCTGCTACACTTAGATGTATACCTAGGAGGAGAAGAAAATAGCTGCTTAGATTAGTAAGCGGCTCTGAGTTGTTGGTGACTTTTTAATTTTAATGTATTTGTAAACCCTGAAACATATATAACAAGATAACTCAAGACACAGAACCATTTTTCTTTAACATAAATTTAGTTATTAAAATCCAAACATAGTTTTTCATTTCATTGTCCTCAAGAGAAATAGAAAGGATAATTATTTGAGAATAGCTATGAGGTATGAAGAAAAAGCCTCAGAAAAGATTAATTTATCTTATTATCCTTTTTCTAATCCTAAAAATATAACTGAAGGCAAACAACCTATCTTGGATACTTTGTCATGTCTGAATCTGTTTGGCAGTTCATTTCGAATGAAGGGTATTTTCTGCAGCCCTGGAAGTGTAACACATCCACAAACATTTTGACAGGATGATAGCAAGATTTCAAGAACCGTTCTAAATGTGGAGTAGAGCAAGAGGGCTTCCAGTGCCTCTGAAATAAAGTTAGACTTAGAAAAGGCAGGCATAACTCAAGGCAGGGTCACAGGATAAGAATAGGATGATAAGTGTCGGAAGGGAACAAAGGACGCAGGTGGGAATCCAAGTCAAGCTCAAAGTGAAGAGTCAGAAACATATAGAGAGGCAGGCCAGCAGACAAAGCCAGAGGAGTGTGATGCACACACAGCAGACACTCAAAGCAGATCAGGTAGATTCCCTGAACCACCATCCACTCCCAGGACCCCACTACCCTCTACCCCGAGGATGCTTTCTTTCCTATCTAACACATTTCTTGGTTTTGTTCTGCATGTCCACTGAAAACAAAGAAGCAAGTCAGAGATGTACAACCAAGGTAAACTGCACATCAAGACAGAAACACATATTTTGTGATAACACCCCATTTTTTGGTGTGAATGACATTAGCTATTTTCACTTACCCTCAAAATGTTCCAAGTCATTCCTTAAAAAAGATGAACTTCCATACCAAACCAAACCCAGTGCCGTCGATTCCAACTCATAGTGACCCTATATAACTTCCATAATCAATGTCAAAAATTCAACATATTTTATTTACATATTATTTAAAAGTCAAGCTAAAGGGGACAGAACACATAATATCTTTCTCCACCTTAATTTCCAAAAAATTCTAGACATCAATATTCAGACTTCAAAGCAGCTTAACTTCAGTAAATCTCTGAAAACCAAATAGACTAGGAAGAGTTCAACAACTGCAGAGCTCAGAGTTGCACTGTTGAAGCGCTGTGAGGCTATAGAGAAACTTGAGTAATCCCTTGGCAACTGACTTGATTAAAAGAAGAGACAGCATCATGACTGGTAGTGAGACCAAATACACCAGTAAAAGATAAATACAGAAAATAAGTTAATTAGGCAGCCAGCTTCAAGCAATCTCTAAACTGAGATGCAGTCCGGCACAACAGTCAGGGAAGGAAGCCAAGAGACCTGGAGAAAAGTCCCCAAACATCAAGGCTTTCAAGGCACCTGGAACATGTCAGGATCCCAAGGTTCCTGCAAAAAAAAACTTTCCATGGAAAGGTATGTCATCAGAAATGCAAACCTTATTTAAATCCATACGCCTTCAAGATATTTATGATACTTGCTATGTGTCAGATTCTTCTTAGTCTTGTGAGAGATAGCCTTGATAAGTTTTTGACGGTGACACCTAAATCTGTTAATAAGTCACCTGGCTTTTGAAGATTTATTTTAAGCACTCATGTTTCACTCACTATTGTTTGAAAAAAAAAAAGTACCAATTTCAGAACAGACAAGTTAATTACAATGACTTTCCTCAGATATAGTAAAAACTCTTTTATGAGTCAGGCATTAAATAATCTGGCAGAGAGACACACAGCTTCTTTGTCCTGTGACAAAACACTGTACATTGGTTGTGACTTTTTTTGGTCTTCCTTTAATGTAAAATCTTTTGATTGAGCAGTGCTTTTGTAGTATTTATTATATAATCTCCACTTGAGCAGCTACTCAGAAGAAAGGCTCTATGTTCAATTCACCATCTGTTTGCCAGGAAGGAAACATATTAACTAATCATGGAGTCAGAATAAAAATGCCTCCTACTACAGCAACAATCTTGGTTTAATGTACATCTTTAGCCAAGAACAGAGAAAAGGTGCAACATGTGAAATACCAAGTTACAACAATTTGGGGTAAGAAAATAGAAAAACAAATTAAAAGAGCAAAAGGGCACATTGGATGAACGCAATAAAGGGAAATGATTACTTTTTTTTTTATCTTCTCATAATCTGAACTTTAAAGGGCAAATTTTCCTTTGAATTTTCTGAATAGATATTTTGTGGCAAGTTCTAAGACCCTCATGCAAGAGTGGGAAATCTTCTTTACCAATCACTATTAACCCTGGTGACCTATTAAAAGCTGCCCAGAAGGCTTTTTTTTTAAATACTTAAGCTCCACCTGAAAGGATTCTGATTTAGTTGGCCAAGAGTGAGACTAACCCATTGCCACTGAGTGGATTCCAACTCCTAGCGACCCTATAGGACAAAGTAGAACTGCCCCATAGTTTCCAAGGAGCAGCTGGTGGGTTCAAACTGACGACATTTTGGTTAGCGGCTATGCAACTAACCACTGTGCTACCAGGGCTCCATTATGGACATATTTGAAGAGCTCCCCAGGTGACTGTAATGCGTTGAAAGAATGGAGCATCTTGAGCCTGTTGGCATACAAATTGATTTCTCAGGTCAACTGGGTCGAAGCTCACAGAATGTTTCCACCCCAGTGGGCTGTTGTATCAATTTCACTCACAACAGACCCACTCACTATTGACTGCCAGAGGGGAAATAAAGGTAGGGATGAAGGTAATCTAATTTGCATGTGAAAGGGCAGTAATAGAAGTTAATCCTAGAGACAGAGGAAACAAGGGTAAAACCAAATAAATTTACTGACAACTCTGAGAGCATTTTTCCTATGCTACTTTCCTAGTGCCTAGTGGGTATGAGTGTGTGAGTGTGTGTGTGTGGGGGGGGGGTGTGCATGCTTCTTGTGAATTTTGGGCAGATTGCTCTGTTTCACTCTCACCTTTTCCCTCTAGGTCACCCCATTTAATTGGCCAAAATTTAACGTTAGAATTATATTTTATTTTTTATAATGAATAGCAATGTCCTTATTGTGTTACAAAGATATTTAAGGAAGAAAGTGTTATCTTTTAGGGAGGTGGGAGAATTAATTGCACAGCACTGAGGCCATGCTCCCCCATTATGTCACTATCATATGGTTCACTTGAATCCAGGTGGGAAAAACAAAGCTGGACCAGGAGCAGAGATTCTGATTTAGAATCTATCCTGTTCCCATCTTGCCCTTTACTCCTAAGACAAGCTAAATGGCCAGCCTGTCCCAGTTTTGTCACGCAGGAATCGTGTTTTCTCAGGCCAGGAAAACATTCCACCCTCAAGGGCCCATTATACCTCTAACGTTCAACTGTATAAAAAAGGCAAAGCCACCATGTATCAAAAAAAGAAATCTTAACAGCAGAGGCAAAAAAAAAAAAAAAAAAGAAAGGTCAATTTCTGTGTATGTACTTACACAAAACAACTGAGGTATGCTTCATCCATGAAATAACAATGAAAATTTATTAGAATCAGCCCAGTGATGTTTTCAATAAAAATTTCCTGTATCGATTGTATTTTATTTCTCAATTAGGGTACTGACAGTTATAACCTCCATCATGACTTCTGCTCTTGGATTCTAAAGCCTTACGGCACGTATGTTTCACTTCTGTCCATCTTGTGCGGCAGTACCCAGCCTAGCAACTGGCACAGCCTCAATGATTACTTCACTGAGTGAAAACTTTTAGCTTTACATTTTCCCAAGAATATTAAACTTCATAACTTTAAGTGGAATTATTTCCACTTATTTCCCACTCACCCTCCTTCTTCCCATACCTGTATAAAGCACTGATACCTCCTAACATGTGTCATGGATTGAGCTGTGTCCCCCAGAAAGTGTCAACTTGGCTAGGCCACGGTTCCCAGTATTGTGTGATTGTCCACCTTTTCGTGAACTGATATGATTTTCCTATATGTTGTAAATCCTACCTCTATGATGTTAATAAGGCAGGATTAGAAGCAGTTATGTTAATGAGGCAGGAATATAAGATTAGCTTGTATCTTAAGTCAATCTCTATCGAGACATAAAAGACAAAAGCAAGCAGAGAGGAGGGAGACCTCATACCACCAAGAAAGCAAAGCCAGGAGCATGCATCCTTTGGACTCAGGATCCCTGAGCTGAAAAGCTCCTAGACCAGGGGAAGATTGATGACAAGGACCTTCCTCCAGAGCCAACAAAGACAGAAAGCCTTCCCCTGGAGCTGATGCCCTGAATTTAGACTTCTAGACTAGACTGTAAGAGAATCAGCTTCTGTTTGTTGAAGCCATCCACTTGTGGTTTTTGTTACAGCAGCACTAGACGACTAAGACAACATGAAAGGGAAGAATAAACTTTATATAGAGTCACTTCAAGTATTGTAACATAAATACCTTATTCACAATGCCTTTTTGGGGCATGTATTTATAATCCTATTGCAGTATTTCACTAAGAGATGAAAAGAACTATCAAGACCAAAAAACACAGAAACAAATTCTCCACAGTAACATTTTCACTCCTGGGCAGTTCGGTGCATGGAAAGATTAGGAGATCATATGTTAGTTCCAGTACTAACTAGTTATGTAATCACAGATACACTCTTTATTTCTTTGAATCTCAGTTAGTATCTGAAAAGCTGCTGCCTCATGCCTGGCACAGAGCTGGCCCTCAACAAAGATTCATTCCTTTTATCATTTTACTATTAAGTTGGAGAGATTTAGACATCTCCAGAGATTTTTCATATGCAGTCCCTAGGTGGTGTAAACAGTTAATGTGTTTGAATGCTCACTGAAAGGGTGGAGGTTGAGTCCACCCAGGGATGCCTCAGAGGAAAGGCCCGGCAATCTACTTCCAAAAAATCAGCCACTGAAAACTCTATGGAGCACAATTCTACTCTGATACTGATGGGGTTGCCGTAAGTTGGAACCGACTTGAAGGCAACCTTTTTTTTTTTTTTAAGAGATTTTCACATATGCAGTCTAAGTTGACTAGCTAATAAGAATTCAAGGGAAAAAAACAACAGGGCCCCATACCTCCAGAGACATGATTCCATTGGATTTGACTCAACTTGACCCTCCTCCCCTCTTCTCTGTCTCTTCTCCTCGTTCCCCTCTCTTTCTCACATGTACTCTCTAACAACTTCAGGACCAAAGCATCTTCTGATAAAAATAATGGAAAATACATTCTTCCCAAATATTCTTATTAAATGATTAAGATGAATTTAATCTTTCTGAAATGTTCAGTGTTTAAGAGGAGGCTGCCCATTTCCTATTCTGTAGGACGCTTGGTAACAACAATTCATTAAGAACCAGATTACAAGTACATCACCAAGTGCCGCCAGCTGATTACTGCAATGGTTCTGATTATGTTCATCTAATAAATTATAAGGAAGATAATGGCAAGAGGCTACTCAGAGTTGATTAACCTACTAATGTGTAGCCTAAATCCTTCAGTAGGGCTATGATGATGATATGAATTCATCCAGGTTGCTGGGGGAATTCTCAATACTTAAGATAAAGGGAGTGGGCACAGAGAATATATACATACTAGGAAAATCAAGAACAAACTTCAAAGTAAAGAGAATAAGGACCTATCTTTTACAAATAGCCAAAAGTAAGGTATTAAGAGAGGAAAAAATGGAGAGGAAATAGGAATTCAGAACACACTGTGGAAGAAGGAAATGGCACTTCTGACCAGAAGTCAATGAAGGTAGAACCAGAGTTTAAACACTTTTGAGTTTTATCTTCCCATAAAGTTGGCCAGCATAATTAAACCCAATGCCGAGCTGAGGAAGAAGCAGGGGCAGACTGGTATGAAGATCATCCTCCAAGGAAAGGAACAAGAACAACAGAGAGGCCCAGGGCTGTGGACAGACAACCAGGGCCCAGCAAAGCAACCTGAGATCCAATTTTCTGTAACTAAATATTCCCTAAATTCCCTCACACTACAGGAAGCTCTGTGACCTGCTCAAGTCAGTTATGTGTGCCAGCTGGCAGCACACAGGTCACAAGGGGTTGTGGGGGGGAAGGTATCGAGAAGGGAGAATTGAAGCTGGGAATGGAAGTTCTAGGAAGGCAAAGATGTCTGTTTTGTTCACTGAAGTATCCTAAGTATCTAGAGCACCACCTGGCACATGGTAGGCACTCAATAAATACTCGTCAAATGAATGACTGAAGCTCTGTATAAATTTAACAACAACAACAAAAAAAAAAAACCCTCCACTTTGTCCTTAAAGAACCAAAGGACAGGAGTCTTAGGATCAAAGTCTTTCAATTCTTACCACACTATGGCCCATCTCTCCCCAGGCTGCTTCCCTACCAAACACAGAAGCTAATCATTGATCACAAAGTCCTGGTAGTATAAAAGTTTGCTGCACTTGGTTACTAACCAAAAGGTTGGAGGTTTGAGTCCACCCAGAGTTACCTCAGACAAAAGGCCTGGTGGTCTACTTCAGAAAAAGCAGCCATTGCAACCCCCATGGAGTATGGTTCTACTCTGACACACATGGGGTCAACATGAGTCAGAACAGACTTGATGGCAACTGGTCTATTGGTAGTAATTGATCAAGAAAAGAAATAAGTCAGGAGCTTTTTATATAAATTTAGTCATTCTTATAAAAGAATTTAGGTGAGTCTCATGTTTATTTACTGTCAAAATAATACAGGAGTCTAAATGAAAAGGATTTATGCCTTCTCTAGGATTACATTTTTTTAAAAAGGCAAAATCCCTAATCGACTGTTGAAGATTCCTGCTTTGTTCTGAGGGACAACGACAACAACAAAAAAGTACATCACAACATTAAAAGTTTAATATCCTTCTATCCTTTATGTTTAAATCAGGAAGTAACACCCCAGATGTTGACTACAATAAAATACATACATGTAAATTATTGCCATCTTTATGAGGCAATGTTATTTATGGATGGCTATAACAGTGATCAGAGAGCACAACAGATGGAGAACAATTAATTTAAAATGTTGTGTCCATCAAACTAACCTTTGTTATCATGTAATTCTTTGTTAAGAATGTTGATCTGTTTACTGAGATGGGATTTCCCCACTATGGTATGCATCAGCACGAAAAAAGGTTGCTGAAAATTTTACCCAGTTAATGGGTCTACTCAGCAGACTCATTACATTTTCAGAAACCCGAAGATTAGGTTTCATCACATGGGTACATATTCTATAGGACTTTAATTTGGGAAGGACCATATTGTTGCTCAGTGGTTAAGAACACTAGAAAAGAAAGTAACATTATATTTCTCTGTGCTTTTTCACGCATTACAACTTTACTAATCTAATTTAGACTTGAGAAGCTAATTAAATTATGACCTTGGTCTATAGGCCTGAAAGCAATTACTTATACTTCAAATTTTCATATGAAAATTAAAAAGACAAAGTCTAATGTTGCCTAAACACTTTCCCCCTGGGTGCTAGGGAATCAGTGAAGTGGCATACCATTCTACTAAGCAGCCTGGTATTTCAGTAAGGAAAAAAAAAAAACAAAACAGCAGTGAAGGGAAAAGCAAAGATTTATAAACATATTTAATTATTGTATGAATTTTTTTTTTAAAGTAGAAGAATATAGAAAATAAAAGCTTATTGAATACCTAGAAGTGTCTATGATGACCGGGGCAGTTAGGATAAACTATGATGGTTAAGAGTATCAGTTCAGTGACATAAACTGAATTTGTGTTTTCGCTGTTACATGGTAGTCCCAGCATGCTTCTAAGACTCTCAGTCTCACTCTTCTCTTCTGTCATATGGAGTGGTAACGTGCTCACACCTCCAAAGGTTATTATGGGAATTAAATGAAACAAGCTTGTGAGGTGCTTGGCACAGTGCCCAACACATTGTAAGTACCCCATCGATGTGAGTGTGCTGTGAACAGCTATGTTTATCTACTAACATTTCTCATGTTCCCCTTTCTGTTTGGCAATCGACTCTCCCTACATTTACCACTGCGGAGTCCTGGTGGTGCAGTGGTTAAGAGCTATGGCTGCTAACCAAAAGGTCAGCAGTTCGAATCCCCCCAGCCACACCTCAGAAACCCTTATATTTATTAAAAAAAAAAAAAAAAAAAGGAGGCTGCTAATTCCAGCAGATCCTGAGCCCCACATTACTCAAGCTGACTCAATTAGAACTTCTCTCTTGGACTGTTCTGGATCTTAAAAAGGGTTACCCCTCACTGCATGAAACTGTGAAATATAAGGTCAGAGGAATGCTTAGAAAATGAAGCCAGCAGGTTGAGAGAGGCAGAGAAGAAGAAATGGAGAAAAGCCTCCTGGGTGGTATTCCAATCCCTGCAGCCAGCTGTGTCCCTGTCCTTACCGTGGTTTGGTTATGGAAGCCAATAAATTTCCCCTTGTGCCTATGCTTATGGAAGTTAGGTGTTGTCATTTACAATAAGTAGGGTTCTAATGAATAAAGCTGTTATTAGAAAAAAGAAAAAGCCCTAATGAAAACCTCCATCAGTTTTACTAGCCTAATTACTCAGGTAATACGGAATTTGGTCTCATTTTACTAAATGCAAAGAAATAATGTGGTAACCTTAGTTACATTGAGAACCAATATAAAAGCATCTTCTATTAAACTGTATTATAATTTCACATCTTCATTTAATTAATAATCATTAAATTTTATTTGCACAAGTGTGCTAATACTGGCATAAAACAGACTGACAAAATATTCTGAAACATTTAATCATTAATTAATTTAATTAACATTTAATAATTTACCCTTGGGTTAAAATATTAAATACATATTGCCAGCTGTCAAAGGACCAAAAAAGGAAAAATATTAATCCTGATACATATTTTTTTATCTGAAAAACAGCTTTATTAACCATTAATCACAGAAGCCCTGGTACAGCAATGGTTAAACGTTCAGTGGCTAAGAAAGAGGTTGGTGGTTCAAACCCAGGCAGCGGCTCCACAGGAGAAAAGACCTGTTGATCACTCCCGTAAAGATTTCAGCCTAGGATACCCAATGGGGCAGTTCTACTCTGTCACAGGGTGTCACTACGAGTCAGAATTGACTCAATGGCACCTAACTACAGTCACAGGTACACTAATACACAGCTATTTAAGGAATGAATGCATGAACACACCAAAGAGCTTTTTCTTTTTGTCTATGACCACTAATGAAATATCATTCAGATGAGACAAAATCCACTGCACTAGGCTGGGACAGTGAAGAGGGACAGCCTGGACGGCATAGAAACTGCAGTAACAGTAATGCCTTGACTGGGATGATTTTTAAAGAAAACTCCAAGGGGGAAATTTTTGAACAAAATAATGTGGTCTTTTTTATTTAAAAAAATCAAAAACTGAGCAGAGGATGAGTTTTCTATACCCACATGAACAATGACTTGTATCATTTTCTATATACTTTTGCAGATGAAATATCCTAAAAAATTGCTAGCAGTTTGATTCTGTGATTGATAGATAACCTCAAATAATGAAACACATGTGTGTGGTGTGTGCTCACACTTGCCTATATCAGTATGTGGTGTGGAGGGATAGAGAGCTCCCCTGTGGAAATTAGACTTTTAACTTGAACTGAAGGGACTGGACAGGTAAGAGGGCACACGTATTCCCTGATCACCTCCAGAGAGATATGTGGGTACAAGCAGGCGAGGAGAACAGCTGCCTTCAGCTAAGGCTGCCCATGGCTGTGATGCCCCCAAGATCTCTGTATCCACCGTCATTATGCAGCACTGTGGTTTTCACAGAGATACAAATCTGAGGCTGAGAATGGCAGGGGGAGGTGGGAGCCTATCATGGATTGAATTGTGTTCCCAAAAAATACGTGTCAGTATTGCATGGTTGCCCTTCATTTTGTGATTGTAATTTTATGTTAAAGACAATTAGGGTGGGATTTTAACACCCTTACTAAGTTCACCTCCCTGAACCAACCTAAAGGGAGTTTCCCTGGAGAGTGGCCTGCACCACCTGTTATAAGGCACAAAAGGAAAGGGAAGCAAGCAGAGAGTATGGACCTCATAGCACCAAGAAAGCAGTACCAGGTGCAGGGCACGTCCTTTGGACCTGGGGTTCCTGGCGGAGAAGCTCCTAGTCCAGGGGAAAACTGATGACAAGGACATTCCTCCAGAGCCAACAGAGAAAGCCTTCTCCTGGAGCTGATGCCCTGAATTTGGACTTCTAGCCTACTAGACTGTGAGAAAATAAATTTCTCTTTGTTAAAGACATCTACTTGTGGTATTTCTGTTATAGCAGCACTAGATGACTAAGACAGAGCCCAAGGGTAAAACCAGGAAATGTGTGCAGGGTTAAAAGGTAAAGGAGGAGCTGGGACGTCAGTGGCCAAGGGGAGGCGGGAGGGAGAGAAAGGGGGGCGGGGGAGAGAGAGAGAGGGAGAGAACGCTCTGCTCAGCTCATGGGATAGTTAGTAAAATCAATATGGAAGTGGTTTGAAGGCCAATAGAAATGATGAGTGATTTACAATCTAAATGATTAAAAAAAAAAAATGAAAAATTTAACTGCTTTAAAAGGAAAAATTATATATTGAAATGATAAAAAAATGAAATTAAGTATTTCCTTATTGATCAAACAGGACAAGGGGACTATTAACAACGTTGTGAATCTTTAGAAATTTCTACAATTATTCACATAATTGCAGCTCAGTTAAAATTATATTTATTTAAAAACCATTTACAAGCAGAACATGTCATTCTACATAGCTGAGTTTTCCAGACAGCTGCAGTTCACCGCTTTAGCCCTGTTTCTTTATGGTTACCATTTTGGACAGAAATTTACTAAAATGTAGTATAAATTCTGCCATTTCTAAAGTGATTTACACTGTCTTCAAAAAGAAATCAACCATAATTCACGGCTTCAGCTTTTCTTTTATTGTAGAAAGCCCCAAAGACAACTATGTTTTATTTTTTAATTCCATCTCCTTTTTACAATTTTCTTGCTCCTCCGTGCTGTCAGGTTCCCAAAGTCATTTCTGACCATCAGCCTTTTGCCTGCCATGTCACTTCTGTTTTACTACTTACCCATAACTCCCTGGAAAACAAGTGAAATGAGTTACAACAGTGTCTAGAATAAGAGTGGATACCTCTGAGAGATCACCTGAGTGGCTTTCCTAAGAGTTAAGGTCTTCACTGTATTTTCTATATAATATCTCCTCCGGCTGCTCAGATCATTTTTCACTCTCTTTTACATTCTCACTAAATGAGAGAGGTCACTAAGAAGAAGGAAGGGCTGAAGTTGAGACACATGTAATGGTACACAGTGAGAGAGGTACACAGGGTGCCAGGAAAGCATGGAGGAGAGCTCGGAAAGGGAAGGGAAAGCCTCCAGGAAGATGCAAAGCCTGAGCTGAGTCTGAAAGGATGAGCAGGAGGTGACAGGTAAATGAGGCACGAGCTGGAAATCAGATAAGAAGGACCTACAGGCGGAAAAAGGACACGCACTACCTGCAGAACATCACTCAAAGTTCAGCGTCGGAATGCACAGCGAGTTTGGAGCAGACAGTGGCATGAGCTGTTGCTGGACTGGAGAGTTGAGGACAATTCATTGTGTATCTTCTATGCCAGGTGAAGGAGCTTCAATTCCATTCCAGGGTACTAGCAGGTTTTAAACCAGGGGAGCTAATACCAGTTTTGTGCTTCAGATGTATCATTCTCTTGTCTATACTGATGCAGGGATGCCAATTAAGAAAGTACTGAAATGGTCCTAATAAAAGATTGTAAGGGTCTAAAATAGGGTAGTAATATTAGTACTGGTTTAAAAATATTTTTAAAAATGCATACGACATTAAATGATAATTAGAGGAGAAAAGGAAAAAAGGAGCTGGGAGAAAAAAGGCATTAGAGAGAAAAATACAGAGAGATGTAATTTCTGGAATAGTTACTTAAAAGTTGAAAAATGGATCTATTTTGGTATGTTCTTGTGGCACAGTACACATTTGTTGTTAGGCGCCATTGAGTCAGTTCCGACCCATAGAGACCCTATAGAACAGAGCAGAACTGCCCCACAGGGTTTCCATGGAGCGAATTTGAACTGCTGATCTTTGGTTAGCAGCCTCCATACATGCTCACTAAAGAGAACTGAAAGAATCATAACACTATGCCTCCTCCTCTACCCCCTCCAGCCCTGAGTACTTTAAGTAGCATCACAAGAGATAACAAATGTTCAAATGCTCTCTGCTTCTGTTAGCAGCTATAAGCAAACCATGATAACAAAAGTATAAAAGCTTAAGGACTATTTTCTTATCATACATTTTTAACAGCAGGTAGAATCAGCCAGCGTTGCAGAAAACAACATTAGGAAACGAGAGAGTAAGAAAATTACTAATACTTAAAAAAAACCCTTAAACTGGCATTACATTTTTCTTGCATTCCAAATATAACATTTGAAAATGGGGCTTAGAAATGTCCTGAATATAACAGTAAAATAAGAACTCGAGAAGCATTATTTTTTCAAGTCTTGAACTGGGGGGAATTTATAACAAGATGATGTTTTAGTGACACATCAAAACTTTTACTGCTATAAAGAAGTTTAAACATAAAAACGTTTCCTCTATTCTTCAGAAAGTACTGAGGAAGCAAAGAGACAAAAAAAGCAGGCTTAAGATAGACTTTAAATTGGACAAGGTGAGACAAGCAATCAAACTTCTTACTTTCAAGCTTAAAAAATAAAACAAAACTGTAATAGCATCTTCTTTCTTGCTGTATTAAGTCGAAATGTTGTCTGACTTTCCAGGTCCTCTGTCATTTGAACCTTACAGAACATACAAGCTCATCATTCCACATCCCTTGTCTAGGCACAAGCCCTTGACCCCCGAACCAGGCTGTCTAGTGAAGTCCCCCAGCACTCAGCTGCCCTCCTCAGTACTGTGATGCTGCTGCTGATGGTCCTGTCCTTCTACCTGGTCATCCCTCTGCTCTGAACCTAATCACTCCCTACTTAGACCCCAAAGACTAGCTTAGGAGCTACGCTCTCTATCCTGACTCAAAATCTTTCTCTCCTTGAATGCTAAAGCTTAGAATTCGTAGGACACAACTTAGCTGAGTATGTATAGTTTTATATTGTTTGCTTTTCTCATCCCTATGCACTAGTTTTGTTTCCCTAATTAAATGGAAACCTTCTCAGGAGTATGTGTCTTATACTTCTTTACCCTGACGGCACTCAGCCCATGCAGCCATTCAACAACTACATAGTAAATACCCGCTATATTTTTTTATATACCAGAAAGTATTCTAGATGTTACAAAATACAGCAGTAAAGAAAATGAACAAAATCTCATTTTCATGAGGCTTACATTCTGATGGGACAAGGAACAAAGTAAAATACATAGGTAAAACATATAGCATGATGGATAATAAAGGCTTGGAAAGGTAGACAAAGAAGACAGGGAGTGGGGAATGCTGGGAGAGGATGCTTACCTGAGAGATGACATGTGAATAAAGACCTGTAGGATGGGAGGAAAAGTGCCATGCAGTATCTGGAGGAAGAGCATTCCAGGCAGATGGAAGAGCAAGTACAATGGCCTACAGATGGCTGGCATGTGCAAGAAATAGCAAAAGGCCAGTGTGGCAGGAGCAGAGTTAATGTGAGGGAAAGCAACAGGAGACAAGGTCAGACAAGGGTGTGGATGGTACAGAGCCTTCAGCCATCATAAGGATCTGACCTCCTGAATGAGAGGAGGTGTCCTGCGAAGTTTGGAACAGAAAAGTGACACGATACGACTTCCATTTTAAAATGATCATTATGGCTGCCAGGTTGGAAACACCTTAGGAGACTGAGCAAGTACAGAACAGAGAAATCAGTGCAAGGCACCTGCAACAATCCACCTGAGAACTGTTTGCGGTTTGGTGCAGGGAGGTTGTGGTGGAAGTGATGATAACTAATCATATTCTGGATATATCTTAAATGTAGTGATAACAGGATTTGCTAATGGAATGAATTTGGGCAATAAAAGATGAAAGGGCCCAATAGTGGCCCCAAGGATTTTGGCCTGAGTAACTAGAAGCATTGAGTTACATAAAGCAAGATGCAAAGACTTGCCGGAGGAATAGATTCAGGATGCTACAGGAGGGCAGGAGTTTGTTTATGGATATTGAAGAGGAACTCAATAAATGTAGATGATTTATTCTAGAAATTTTGTGTTTACTTCCATTTTATCCTAAAAATCCATAATCCAGTCATCCATTTCTATATTATAGCAGTTTTTCTCATCTAGAGGCATGCTTTATGGACTCAAGATAGGTGAGGAAAAGTGAATTCCAGTGAGTTTAACTCTTCCAAAGGACTCTCTATAATTTGGGTTCATTTTATTTCAAAATCTGACTGAGGGGAGGGTAACTGTTAATCACCTAGATCACTAAAATTTCCCTGTAGTAGATTATATGTAAAGTCAGAATAAAGGATAGTATAATTTCTTATATGACTCATTTATACAGTCATTTATTTGTCATCAAACTGATACATACAAGGCATGACACACTGTATGGGATACAAAATCATCAAATTCCTCAATTCAGGGCAAGTAAGAAAATTTAACATCTGAAAACAAATTAGCATGTGAAGGAAGAATACTTAGGTATCAAAAAGGAAGCGAGCAAGTTACTTCCTCCCTGTGAACCTCAGTTTAGTAACCTGTAAAATGGGAGGTTTGGCTCAGGTTATCTCTAAGGCTTTTATCCATTCTTATATCTTAAGGACATAAGCAGGCCTTAAAATTCAATGAAATTTCAAAAGATGGCAGAAGACAATGTAGCACTGCCATGACAAGACAGTTCCAAGATCATTCAGTGAAATAGGTATTATGGCTTGGTTATAAACCATTTGCCACCAAGGTGATTCAGACTCATGATGACACCATGTCTGTCAGAGTAGAGCTGTGCTCCATAGAGTTTTCAATGGGTAGCTTTTTAAAAGTAGAGGACCAGGCCCTTCTTCAGAGGTGCCCATGGTTGGACTCAAAACTTCAACCTTTTGGTTGGCTGCTAAGAGCAATGACAGTGTGCACTACCCAGTGTCTCCCTGAAAATGGTAGTAGGAACGCAGGCTGAAAAATCAGGAGGGCTTGATTACAAAGATATTTAAACATCATGCTAAAGTCAAGAATTTTTTCAGTATGCAATCTGTACAGATGTCAGTCAAATCAACACAATCTATTAATGCAATCTAATCCACTTCTCTGACATCAACTAAATTGAAGGAATTCAGTTCCTATTCAAATCTAACCAATTCTGTTCCTACCTGCACATGCAGTACTTCTTCCTCTGACCCTAACCACTTGGAGTTAGATCAGATCTCACAAGTTAATGAACACAGTCCCCTAGACGGCCAAGTCAGCCCAAGATCTCAGACACCAGCCGCAAGCTTGGGGGTCCCCAGGTCCTCCTTACATCTGACCTGCTGGCCACAAACCTGAGGGTTCTCTCTATACCCTCGGGATGCCAGTTGTAACTTCGGGAGTCCTCAGGTCCCTGCACTTCTGACCTGCTGGCTTCCACTACTCCCTCGGGTTCAAAAACTCAGTAGAACAACTCACAGAACTCATGGAAAGTGCTATACTTATGACTGCAGTTTTATTATGGCAAAAGGGAAGCAAATGAAGTGAGACCTGGGAGGGTTCCCAGCATGAAGCTTCCATGTTCAAAAATGGGACATGCTACCCCTTCAATGTGCATCATTATCTTTCACCAAACAGAAAGTCCATGAAGCTTCCCTGTCCACAGCCTTTACTGGGGCTTCATTATCTAGGCATGACTGATTGAATCAGCTGAGGTCAGCTGCTATCACAGGTGGTCTTTCTGGTCTGGCCAACCACCACCCAAGAGGCACCTCATTAGCACAACTTGCTAGGTTAGGTGTAGTCTGGAACCCTCCTCAAACACACTTCAATCACTGAGGAAGCCCCAAGGTTTTAGAGATTATTTCTTAAGAACCAAGGACAAAAACCAAATTCTTTAGGTAAAGTTAACCCCACGGCAAAGGAGTCACTGAAGGTGTTTGGTCTAGGGAGGGCATGAATATGATTCTATGATAACATTAGTTCATCAGAAATAATCTAAACTGGACAAGAGACAGTCTATGAACATATACTATGTATTTCACACAGGGGACAGAACAATGAATGAGACAGGGGCTACCAAAAGCAGCAGTAACTCTGCCTAAAGTTATTCCATAAGCCTATATCAAAGATTCTGAGACTCTGGAATTCAGTGGTTGTGTGTGCGTATGCGTGTGTGTGTGACAGAGAGACAGAGACAGAGAGAGACAGAAATAACAATTATGAGTGATTTTCAGGCTGTGGGTGTGATGAAAGGTAGAAGACTCAACAATGACAGTTTCTCAGTAAGGTAACTGAAAAGACACACAGATATAGGAGAGAGATGTACCGCCGATTTTAGGATTAAATGAAAATAAACCCCAAATTTTTTGAACGAGTCAACAAACATTTATGGAGCTCCTGAGCCCTGGTGGTGCAGTGGTTTAAGCATTTGGCTGCTAACCAAAAGGTCAGCTGTTTGAGTCTACCAGCTGCTTCTTGGAAACCCTATGGGGCAGTTCTACCCTGTCCTATAGGGTTACTGTGAGTTGCAATTGACTGGGTGGCAATGAGTTTTGTTTTTGTTTTTCCTATATCTGAAGAAGCGCTGGTGGCACAGTGGTAAAGCACTTGGCTGCTAACTGAAAGGTCAGCAGTTCAAATCCACCAGCTTGCCTGCAGGAGAGATGTGGCAGTCTGATTCCGTAAAGATTTACAGCCTTGGAAACCCCATGAGGCAGTTCTACTTTGTCCTATAGGGTTGCTTCGAGTCAGAATAGACTCAGTGGCAATGGGTTTAGTTTGGTTTGGTTTTCTCCTATATCTATCTCAGTACGGTAACTGATACCCCAAGCAGAAGAGAAACCAATGAATGGCAAGATGCTGTAAAAGGCAGTTAAGTGTGTTTGTGTGCGTGTGTGTGTGTGTTGCACACATATACACATATAAAACTAGGTTCAAAAAGTTCAAGAAATTCATGGCCTCTCTGAGAAATATATCCAGACTGGAGAAGAGTTACCCTGAAAAAGGCTGAGTAAGACAGTGGCTACCTGTCCAAATATATGATCCATTTCCAGTTCTAGTCAAAGAAAGCATTTTCCAACTGCAGTTCCCTTACAAGTAATCAATGCTCACGAATTGCACTGCCGGACACAGCACAGGGCAGTCTTTTAGTTCTGCTTAACAATGTGAAGTGAATGATGGAAACATTTTTGAATGGCATGTTTATTTTTTAAAATGCATTAGATTTTACTTTCAACAGTGAGAAATCACAATAAAGACAGGTTGGTCCCCAAATTCACTGCAAATTTTCTCTTAAATTTACTATGCGATATATGGCTATTTGCCAATAAGATAGTTAAAGTTTCCATTTTAAACCAAAGTACATAAATGCTATTAGTTGCTGTTTTAAAATTGAACAAATCCTGCTTGGTTGTAAACGAAAGCACTTTGATGTCTTATTTTAAAAAGTGATCTTAAAAAAAGAGAAGTTTAAAAAAATCTTACTTTATAGATATTTACATATTTTAAGTTTTACTACTGTATTTTTAATACCGTTCTTTTACTTGCAATTACTTATGATGTAATTTGTTTAAAAATAAGAAATGTACATTTTTATTTTTAAAAAAAATTGTAGTTACACTATGCTTTCTATATAAACCATTTTTTCTGTACTTAATGTCTTTTAAAAATAACAGCACTGAAGTATATAGAAATTTCATTCTTTTAATTTAGGAACCTAGATACTTGTTAAATAATAACATGTATGTTAAAATAATACTTAGAAAACAATTTTAAATATCAGATCCTGAAATGCTGTAAGGAAATGTGTCTTTTTGTTTCCTAACGTGATTTTTAAGGTATACCAAGGAAACCAGTCTCACCTGTTTTTGATTGTAAGTTTCTTCTGGGTTCTTCAGGGGCCTCAATTGGCTGATCAGCAAGGAACACTCGAGCTTGGTCTACAGCATTCAGCACAGAATATTCTTTCTCCTTTAATTCACGCCTCAGTGCCTTTGAAAAGAGAAGCAAAAGTTGAATTTGTACCCTAAAGTGTTCACTAGATAATGGAACATCTTCAATTACACCACCTCTGACCACACTTGTCAAAGGAATGACTAACAACCAGCATATAAACTAGACTGTAAGTAAAAAATGTAAATTTTACAGATTAGAATGATGAAAAACATGAGTCTAAGCAAAAAAAGATCATTTCTGTAGAACTTAAATACGAAAACAGAAATAGCTTTAAAATATTCACGTAAGGGAAGTTATTAAAGTGTATTTGAACTTACATGAAATGTACTTTAGGGTTTTCGCTACTGTGAGATTGTTAAATTTAATAGTCTGTTCAAAGATACTTTTTTTCTATTAAGATTGATTGACAAAAAAATTATATCCAATGGTACAGAAGAAGGCAATCTCACAAGTGATAATGAGATCCTCTGAAGTGTTTTACATTCTTTAAAGTACATTAAGAAAAAAAAAAATTAAGAGATAGAAACAAATTAAAGTATGTGAAATCAAAACTAAACCAAAGAGAACACATAAAAGACAGTCTCCAATTATCTTAAAATATGTTCCATCTCTCATGCTGAGGCAATTACTATTTGTCCTTTGTGAGGTTTTTCATGCAAATCTATGAACCTCAGAACAGTGTTTTTTTTAGCACTTTTGTTCTTTTAAGTAGGGTTAAACTTTCACTCCTGCCCTATAAAATCTTTGGTGATTAAGACTCTAATTGACCAGAGTTAAAAAAAAAAAAAAAATTCAGTGACTGTTGCAAGATAAGAGTAAATGAAGACTTTTCTCACGTGTTACTTTAATGCTAAATCAAAATCGTTAACTTTGTTAGCCTCTTAAAATTATACATATAAAACACCTACTGACTCCAATATTTTACTTTTGGTGCAGTTCTCTAGCAATGTATTATGAAAACTCAGCTTTTATTTTCTAAAATAAATATGCACTCTTATAGCATTTTATAATCAACAAAATCTTTTTTTCTAAATATAACTTTTTTTTTTTAATAGCATCTGTCACAACTACGTTGGGATGATAGAGTATTTGCTGGCTAAATTCTCATTCCCAATAGTAGATAATAAGTAAAAATTTTAAAAATCTAGAAATACAAGAATAATCGTGTTAAGTAAAAACAGACAGCTAAACGGTTAACATGCTCAGCTGCTAATCCAAGGTTAGAGGTTCAAGTCTACCCAGAGGACCTGGCAATCTACTTCTGAAAAATCAGCCACTGAAAACCTTATGGAGGGAGCACAGTTCTACTGTGACATACATGGAGTTGCCATAACTCTGAGTCAATTCGACAGCGACTGGTTTTTTGGTTTTATGGTGCTAAACACAATAAAACACTGGTAATGAAGCTGAAAGAGACCATTACGGATGGTGAGAGGGGAAAGGGGCTGGCAAGGAGTAGTGAGAGAGTAAATGTTGGTTTGTTTGTGTGTGTGTGTGTGTGTGACAAGCATTATAAAAAGGTTTGACTTACGAACTAAGTACAATTATTAGTTTGAGAAAAATTTAAATTAAAAGAATAAAAGTGAACAAAATAACACCAATCCACAATTGATATACAGTGATAAAGTATAGGGTATGGGATGAAATAAAACTGTCTCTAAAATCTAGATACGTTTATGTATCCTTGCAACCATCTATATAACCAAAGACAAGCACAAGTCAGCAAAATTCCCAGATCGGTTATTACCCATGATCATGAAATGACTATGTTGAGGGGAAAAGCAACAAAACTCCTACCACATCTATTTTAAAAAATCAGCTTTTGGGGGTCAGGGAGTGTAAGTTAATAGAAGCATAACAACTAGAGCAGAAATAATGGGAATGCTGACACAATGTGAAGCATGTAATCATCATTGATCATTATGTCTAGACACTGTGGAATGGGAGGAGATTCTTCTGTGTACATTTTCACCAAAAAGAAATGAAAAAAAGAAACAACAACTTTAGAAGAAATTCCGGGAAAATAAAATTATTTTCTGACATTTAAAACTTTTGATATATGGAAATAGCAGATACACACCAAAAAAAAATGGGGAAACACATTTCTAATCTAGAAATACATATATGCATTTATAGGTTGTGAGCCAATTCTTCTTCTGACTTAGATAGTTGTTGTTAGAACGAGAAGCTCCAGAGGAATCAAAATACTTCTTGGGTTTACTTGAAAACCATCTGGAAATGTAAAGGAATGATATGAGAAATCAGGTTGCTTAAAAGACAGCAGAGAAAAAGAGTGGGTAAGGTAATAGAACTATTTTTTAAAATTTTAGTGGTCAGTAAGATGTATCACCAAACCCCAAATCTAACCAGTAAATATGGGAGATGAAAAGATTCTTACAATGATGTGCAAGGGCTGTGCTAGATTTCTTCTTTTTGAAAGAAAACTGCCAGGAATGTACCTATTAAATGCAAGCCACTGCAGAGAAGGTGAAGGAGCTAAAAGAATACCTCCGCACTCTGGTTTACTAAATAGAACGAAGAATTCACAGACAATATTTAGAGACTTAGCACAGAAGAGAAACCAGGAAATACCAAAAGGAGAGGATGTGGAAGGAGACTAAAAACTGAGACAAGAAGGCAGAATATAAAGGAATGTGATGCAGAGAAGAGAAGCAGCAGCACTAACCAAAAAACCCACTGCTGTTGAGTCGATTCCGACTCATGGTAAAAAGGACAAAGCAGAACTGCCCCATAGAGTTTCCAAGGAGTGCCTGGTAGATTCAAACTGCTAACCTTTTGGTTAGCAGCCGTGCCAGTGCTTTGGTTAAGCACTGTGCCACCCGGGTTTCCTCAGCAGCAGTGGTCCCCTAGAAATATAAAATGAGGTTGGGGCATATACTTCAGTGAGGGTGAATCCAGCTCTTATGACAGAGAAAGAGGGTAACTTAGGTATTATCTTGGTATTACTTTTAGAATTTCAAAATCCAAATTTACATTTGTCTACAGAAAAGATACATGGGGGAAAAATAACCTCTCGATTTCCTTAATGGCTGAAATTTTATCAATTTTGCACTATATCAAGGTGAGCAGAACCTGTGTTTGTTCGTGCACATGCGCAAGAGAGACAGAGAGAGACAGAAAACGAGCTGGCATGCTTGCCCAAGTTCCTGCAAACATGAGCTTGAGGAAGCAGGGAGGGGGAAGAAGAGAAAGAAAGAAGGAGGGTGAAGGGAAAAGGAAAGTGAAACAAGGGAAAAAGGGTAATACATGGGGAACAGCAAGAAAAAAAAGTCCCATCAATGGAACTGAAGAGAACTCCCATACTAATGACTTTGAAGAAGGTGCTCTTAATGTCCCTAGGGGGAAATCCGTGTTGGTAGATCCATGTTGGAAGAAGGTATTGAAACAGAGAGACTCAACACGGTTCAAAGTAGGGTACGTTATCTTTATTGAGTATATTTCTGGAATGTGACAGAAGGACTGTCAGGCTTTTCTGACCCACTAACTACCGCCCAATTCTTGCTAAAGACATAAACTAGTATTTTGGTGGCAATGAAATACTCTGGGCAGAGTTGGCATCTAAACAATTCTAAACAATTCAACTTTGGAGAGAGGACAACATGCAGATTATGTCAAAAAAGCGTTCAGGAAATGGAACTATGAGCTATGATATTAAATAAGAGGCTATTTGACTACAGAATGTATCTCATAATGTTGGAGCCAATGCTTAAGGAAAGCTAACCTAATTATAAGGGATTCAATCAAAACAGTAGGTGGGAGGCAACATCCAGACCTTTCATACTGTTTATTGTTAAGAGCAGTCAGATTAGATACCTCCATACCCAACTTCACCATTAGACGGTCCCTAAACCAAAAACAAACAAACAAAAACCCCATTGCCAACGAATCGATTCCGATTCATAGCAACCCTGTAGAACAGAGGAAAACTGCCCTATAGGGTTTCCAAGGAGTAGCTGGTGGTTTCAAACTGGTTTTGAACAACCTTTTAGTTACCAGCCAAGCTGTTAACCACTGCACCACCAGGGCTCCAGATGGCCCCTAGGATACCTTAAACTCAAAGATGCACAGAGTCAGGAAATAACACCATTAATTTAATCATGTTCCCAGTTCTGTGGTTAATAACAACAAATTAACACCTACAGATGAACTTTCCTTATTATTCTACTGATCCTGGGATGGAAGCTCTGAAATGCTTCCCAGTGGAGGTAATGCCCAAATTGAGACCTGCAGAGAGAAAAGGGTACTCCTAACAGAGGAAACTAATTACTAGCAGAAGAACAAGAGAATATCAGAGTATGTGCACTCGGGGAACTACAGATATTAAGACCTGATAGAGCAGAAAGAGCAGCAGCCAAGGCTGAAAAGGTGGGCACAGGTCAGATGACAATGACCACTGTATGATGTCCTAAGCACCAAGAGTTAACCAATGATAGGTCATGGGAAGCAAGTGAAGAGCTAGACAATGGGGGGGGGGGGGCAGGGGAGAGCTGTTTGTCAGATTTACATCTTTGTTTTTCATAATTTCATTGTCAGGTCTCCTAGATTCATAGAAGGCAAGTCTGAGCTGATAAAGCCCCATAGAACTAGTGAATCTCTCTCTCTCTCTTTTTTTTTTTTGACCACATTAAACTCAAGCATTTCGTTAAAAAATCCTCTACGTACAGGGTGCTGGTTGGGGAATGTCTCATGAATTCCTTTGATATACCAATTTAAGGAAGGCTAGGAGGCAAGTGTGAGCTACAGGAACCATGCCAAGTGAGTAAATATAGAGGCATCTGGCCCTAATGCCAATCATGCGTCTAATAATATCTGTTCATACTCCATTCTGCAAATTTGATTTTATCATTCAATTTGTCCTGTCTCAATTATATTTAATTGCATGTCAGAAATGAATTTAACTTTCAACATTGTTACATACATAATCATTTCACCACCCTTTACCTCTCAATTAAACATAAAAGAGATCCAGTGTTTCCTAAGCACCTGGTGAACATTAATGATGAGACAAACTCCAACAGAGTTGTTTAGTATACAGAGCTACAAAGCAGTGCTTAGCTTTAGGTTCTAACATCACATGACTTATATATGGGCTGCCTTAAAAGAGCATAATCTAATCTAATTGGAATTTTTCTCTTTTAATCACTTCATATTTTCATTCAAAACAATTCTGTTCCAAGACATTAACAAGTACTGGCCAGGATGTGAAGAAACTAGAGGCCTCATACATCGCTGGTGGGAATGTGAGATGGTGAGGCCACCTTGAGAAACACTTTAGCAGTTAAATGTTAAACACAGTTACCATATGACCCAGTAATTCAACTCCTACGTACATACCCAAGAAAAATGAAAATGTAAGTCCATACAAACACCTGTACACAAATGTTTAGTAGCATTATTTATAATAGCTAAAAAGTGTAAACAACCCAAGTGTCCATTAACAGATTAATGGATAAACAAAATGTGATATACACATACAATAGAATATTACTAATCTATAAAAAGGAATTAAGCTCTGATATATGCTAAAACACAGATGAATCTTGGCAACATTATGCTTAGTAAAAGAAGTCAGACACAAAAGACCACATATTGTAAGACGCATTTATATATGAAATGCCCAGAATAGGTAAACCCATAGAGACAGAAAGTAGATTAGCAGTTGCCAAGGGACGGGGGAAGGGGGAAATAGGCAGCGACTGCTAACGGGTTTCTTTCTGGGGTGATAAAAATATTTTGGAATTAGGAAGTGGTGATGGCTGCATGATTCTGTGAATATACTAAAAACCATGAATTTTATACTTGAAGAGGGTGAATTTTATGGTGTGTGAATTATATCTCAAAGTTGTTAAGAAAAGTAAAATAAAATTCTCTAATCTGTTTACTTCCTAGTCTCTAACCACCCCCATCTTCAAAGTAATTGCTCATCCTCCAGATTTAGTATGTTCAATAATAAGGTGGTTGCTCCCACCTTAGTGTTTCCAGACTGCTTCCTAGTCCTCTAACACAGCCCAGTCTGATATATAGCAACCATGCATCTGTTGACTCCAGTACAGGCTGTGAGTTCTTCCAGGCTAGGGCTCAGGTCTTACTCACTGGAAATCCTCCTCAGTGCCTGCCCGGGTAGATATGGAAAGCACTCAAGAAATGCTTGGGGGAACAAATGCATAAATGAAGGAGTCATTTTAGAATCAAATACTATGTAGGATTCCAAAATATGGCAGAGCAAACGATAACAAAGTCCCTAAGAGCTGATGATCCTAAATTTAAAGAATCAGTGGGTTCTAGTTAGTTTCTGATTATTGAACTCTCCACTTTGCAAATTATCAGTAACAATTTTTTCATGTAAATTTAGTTTTCTCCTATAACGTAACTAGTAAGTACTAAGTACTTCACTTAACAAAAATGCTCTTTTCTCTTCCTAGATAAAGAAGACACTGATCTCACTGAAAGAGATGGTATGGGCTCACTTTGTTACCCTCTACTTTCTACATCCTAACTCTAGATATAACTCCATAAGGTATAGTTTCAAAGCTACTGCCAGTCATTAGAGTTGAAAGCTGTATCAAACCCATCTAAAACTTAGTAGCTTAAAACAGCAACAATTTATTTCTCATGATTCTGTGGGTTGGAAAGCTAATCAATTCTTCTGTCAGTGCTGCCTGGGATTACTCATACGCTGTAGTCATTTGTGATTTGAATGGGGATGGATGTCCAACTGACCTCACCCACACATCTGGCAATTATTGCTAGCTATTGACTCGAATTTTTTTTATTGGCTTTTTTAAGATTTTTTCATTGGCTTGGGCGCTTTGGTTTTCCTCTATGTGGTCTCCCATTGCCCAGGAGGCTGCACTGGGCATCTTCAAAGTATGGTGATCAGTGTTCCCAAAGGGCAGGAGAGAAAACCACAAGTCTTTTAAGGCACAGACTAGAACAGCTCTGTCCAATAGAACTTCCTGTAATGATGGAACTGTTCTGTAACTATGCTATCCAATATAGTAAGCACTGGCTGAGGGAGGCTACTGAGCACTTGAAATGTGGCTAGTGCAACTGAAGAACTGAATTTTAAATTTCATTTAATTTTCATTGACTTAAATTTAAATATGAATAGTCACATGTGGCTAGCTGCTACCATATTAGACATTAAAGCTTTAGACTTTGCACACTGCTTCTGCCACATTCTATTGTTCAAAGCAGGTCATGAGACCTGCACAGATTCAAGAGAGTGGAGAAAAATACATCATCTCTTGACGGGAGGAGCAGTAATACCCCTCTGCAAAGAGCTTGGGTACAGGGAGATATGATTTGTTGTTATAACAATCTATCACACAAGGGAAGGGGCAAAGGAACAGCAGGGTTGGGGGTGGGCTTGATAATCTTTATACAGAGTGGTCAGGGAAGGCATCTCAAAGACAGTAATATTTGAACACAGATCTGAAGGAAGTGAAGAAACAAACCATGAGAATATCTGGCAAAAGAACAATCTAGGTGGAGGTAACTAAGAGTGCAAAAGCGGCTGAGGCAGTAACATGCTCCACAGTTCAAGAAACAGTGAGCAGGCAGGTGTTGCCTGACTTGAGTGAGCAAGGGACAGGGGTGACTGCTTCTGTAAAAATAATTTATGTCATGCAAATGGTGGGGGGGATCTCAGTGGTTGATAGGAAGGTACCTAGAAACCACATGCTTCCTCATACACAGACATCTGGCTACCTCATTGACTCAAGGCTTGGCCTTTGACCTGGAAGTGCTCTTGTGTGGAAATCTGTCACAAAGCTTACGCATTTTCAATTTTCATACGTAAGTGGAAAGACCTTCCATTTCTATCCCAGACAAACGTGTGAAATGAGGCTCTGACCTACCAATAGGAGATCAGTAGCAGTTTTGACAAGGAAGGAGGGCAAATTAATTTCTAAAAGAAAAATGAAATTGTATCTTAAAAGTTTCAAGCCCCAGACACCTCAAGAGTTAAGAATAATAAATGGTGAGCACAATGGTCATCCCATGTCCAGAAGAAAAAGCTGAATTTTTCTCCCATCTTAATGGGGTATAGGAGGAGTTCCTGGGCAATGTAAACGGCTAACTCGCTCAGCAGCTAACCACAACGTTAGAGGCTCAAGTCCATCCAAAAGTACCTCAGAAGAAAGGCCTGTCAATCTACTTCCAAAAAATCAGCCATTGAAAACCCTACGGAGCACTGTTCTACTCTGACACGCAAGTTACCATGAGTTGGAATTAACTCGATGGCAACTTTTTTTTTTTTTTTTATGTGCCATGTTGTTGTTGTGTGGTCCAGTTGATTCTGACTTCTAATGACCATACGGGACAGAGTAGAGCTGCCCCACAGGGTTTCCTAGGCTGTAATCTTTACAGGAAAAAAAAAAATCGCCAGGTCTTTTCTTCGTCAGAGTAGCTGGTGGGTTCAAACTGCTAACATCTCAGTTAGCAGCTGAGTGCTTTAACCCCTGTGCCACCAGGGCTCCTTTAATGTGGCACAGAAGTATATATTTTCCAACAAAGATTTCTACCAAAATAAAAAATTTAAAGCGTATTAAATTCATACAATACATAAAGAAATATACAAAGCACGTGAGAAAACAGTTAATGAGCCATGGTCCCAACCATTAAGGAACTTTACAGTCTAAAGGGGAGGAAAATATTGCATAGCTTGCCACGATGTTCGTTCAGAGTGTGGTAAGCTCCACAAATCTTTAAGAGAGCACAAATGGGGCACTAAGGAAATACACAGAGGAGGTGGAGGTGATTTCAGGCAACCTTCCCAAAAACACGTGAACTGTGTGTTGAAAAGTAAATTGGAATTAGATCACAGGCAATTAGGGAAAAGACAGTTCAAAAAAACAGAATAAACAAAAGCAAGGCAATCTAGTTTCTCCTTGTTTTCCCTGTTAAATAGCTACCCAGCCTCAGATTTAAATCCCTGTGAAAACCACACTGCTGCATAATGACGGTGGATATGAGAGGCCTCTGGGGCTTCACAGCCATGGGCAGCCTTAGCTGAAGCCAGCTGTTCTCCTTGCCCACTTCAACCCCAAATCTCTCTGGAGGTGGTCAGGGAATACACATACCCTCTCACCTGTCTGATCCCTTCAGTTCAAGTCAAAAAAATCTAATTTGCACAGGGGAGTTGTAGACTATGTATCTCTCCCCACATCACACACAGATACAGGCGAGCATGCACACACACCATACACACACACTTTTCATTTAAACTAAATGAAGCCCTGGAATGTCAGATTAATGAAGACCTGATTCGAAATATCAGAATGTAGCTAACAAAATTACACGGTTTTCATTCTTGACAAAATTTCTAAGAGCCAACATCCCTTTTATTAGGGACCACCCTGTCTCCCACCCCACCTCTCTGACTCTCACACTCAGGGAGCTCTTTGGTAACTGCTGGTGTTCTGATGAGTGCTCAGCAGCAGGCTAAACCGCTCCTTATCCAACTTAACACGCCCAAGGAGACATTCTCAATTATCTTCCTTTAATGGGCTGGGAACATCTCTCCTGCCTGCTATAACTTAGTGGGAAGGGCTGGGGATTAAGGGATAAGAAGGTGTAAAGTGACGGCCTGGCTTAGCTCAGAAATACTACCAAGTCAATCAGCGGCTCTTCATTTTTATGATGAACGTGGCATTAGCTCGCTGTAACGGCTGAGTTGCTGCCAAGCAGACAGCAGTAATATCAGTTGTTCCAGGCATCACTGATGTGTACTGGATGCTGCTGTCTCTTAAAAAGACAACAGGATCTGAGAGAAGCTGGGAGAAGGGGGGCGGGAGAGGGGCCCTCACTATCTCTTTCTGTCCTAAACTGGCAACCTGCCATGTTGGACTCAGACAAGCAAAGAAACGCAAACTTGTGGGTGTATACGAAATCCTGTGTGTTATTCTTAGCTCCTTTTCTTCAATAAGAACTCTCTCCTTCCTTTTTTTCAATTTAAAGCCATCATCCAAACTGTCTGTGTATCAAGCACTGAAGTTTGCTGGGATACACTTCTCCTAAAATTTTCTAAATTGTTATACTAAAATTATAGATAAAGCAGATCCCGTCACTCTTCTGCTTAAAACACTCTAATGGCTTCCTGTTGCAATTAGAATAAAATCTGAACTTTGGACCAAGATCTGGACCCTCCCTGCTCCTCGATCTCACCTCCTAAGCCATCCTCTAATTTCTAGCCTCACTGCCCTTATTTCTGTTCCTAGAAAATGCCAAGCTCTTCCCCTCCTCAAGGCCTTGCAATGTGCAAGGCTTTTACTTCAAATCTTCAATATCTGGCACCTTCTCATTATTTAGGTCTCAGTACTAGGTACATCTGTTGGGTAAATGAATGAAGAAATGAATACATTAACATGAAGAAGAATGGGGGACTTCTGAAGTCTTAGAACACGATCAAGAAAAAAAAACTCCCAGGAAATGGGAGCAGCTCATCCAAAGCAGTAGGGGGGGAGCAGTCATCTCCTTTTTGTTGTTGTAAGCTGCTGTCGAGTCACCTCTACCTCACGGTGACCTTATGTACAGCAGAATCAAGTGCTGCCTGGTCCTGTGTCATCCTCACAATTGCCAGCACAGTTGGTCCATCATTGTGTCTATTGTGCCAATCCACGTCACCAGGGGTCTCCTACGCCCCTTACTGGCATTCTACTTCACCAAACATGATGTCCTCCTCTAGTGACTGAGACCTCTTGATGACATGTCCAAAGTAAGCAAAGGAACAATGCTCTGTTGCGATCCATAAGGTTTTCCTTGGCTGATTTTTAAAAGCAGATCACCAAGCCTTTCTTTATATCTGTCTTCATTTGGAGTCTGTGCTGACATCTGTCCACCATGGGTGATGTCGCTGGTTTGAGAAATACTAGTGGCATAGCTTCCAGCATCACAGTAACACATTAGCCACCACAGTACAAACTGACAGAAGGTAGTGGGTCATCTATTTACAGCCTTTTGCAGAAAAAGTTCTCTCTCAAGATACACTATCTCTGTGGTTTCGTAGCAATCTCACTGACCCTCACTGGTAAAACTAAAACAAATTCTCAGAGTCACTCTTACTGATCAATTAGGGACCCAGATCCAAAGCCACCTCATCAGCAGCATAAACCTCACCTGGCTTCCCAACAGAGAGCCCTTTCTCCACTGTGCTCCCCCAGTGCTTGGCTTCCTTACTGCTTGGAGCACTGACCCCACTCTCCTGCCTGGCCTCTTGCACCACACCTCAGTGAGAGCTCACTTCTGGGACCCAGGCACAGTGGAAACTCAATGAATTTTTTTAACAAATAAATGAGATTGAAAAACTTGTTTTATGGCATAGTAAAAGCAGATTAAAATTTGCAGCCCAAAGACCTATGTTACAGACCCGGTGTTGCCATTGAGCCATTGGGTCTGTCCCTTCACCTCTTTTTCATCCTATTAACTTACAGGTGACATAGTGAATGAGAGCATATTTTGAATCATTCCATGCTATAGAATAACTAGTTTTCATTAAGGTGAACCTAATCTAAAGTCTTACCATCATTCTCAGCTCTTTTCCGAAACAGATTTCTTTCCTTAACCTCCACTCACTGTGGCTCAGAGAAGAAAATTCTAGCCATTGTATCTACATCTGTGGATGCTAAATGCTATTATTCAACCCTCCATTAGCAAGATCAACCAAAGTTAAATAATTTAACTCTTTTAAAGGATAAATTATTTCATTCTGAGAAAAATGGAACTATGTAAATTTTTAAGATTAAGCCAAAAGGTTTGGTAAGCAGAAAACTGTGTTGCAAGACCCACATCACTTAGGATTCTTAGAAAGTAAACAAATAAATGTAGTATCTTCTTGTGAACCAATTTGTTCCAGAATAAAAGAGCTAACCTCTGCGGTGGCAAAAGTGGTTAACCTGATCGCATCACTTACACTAATCTGATATAAATATAAAACTTTTCAACTGATTCCTCCAACAAATAAAATGGACAATTTTTTCCATTTTCTACTTTTAGTCTGGGCATGACTAAATGAAACACATTCAACAAATTCTCATCTTCCTTCTCTTCAGGAGAGAAACTTGAGTCGAAGTTCTGACATTCTAAAACTGCTTTCTAAATTCCCATACTGACGTGGAATACCAGCATTTTTTTTTTTAATAATTTTTATTGTGCTTTAAGTGAATGTTTACAAATCAAGTCAGTCTGTCACATATAAGCTTATATACACCTTACTCCATACTCCCACTTACTCTCCCCTGAATAAGTAAGCCTGCTCCCTCCTTCCAGTCTCTCCTTTCGTGACGATTTTGCCGGTTTCTAACCCTCTCTTTTTTTTAACCCTCTCTACCTTCCTATCTCCCCTGCAAACAGGAGATGCCAACACAGTCTCAAGTGTCCACCTGATACAAGTAGCTCACTCTTCATCAGCATCTCTCTTCAACCCATTGTCCAGTCCCTTCCCTGTCTGATGAGTTGTCTTCGGGAATGGCTCTTGTCCTGGGCCAACAGAAGGTTTGGGGACCATGACCGCCGGGATTCCTCTAGTCTCAGTCAGACCATTAAGTCTGGTCTTTTTATGAGAATTTGGGGTGAAATTTTTTTTTTTTTTTTATCCCACTGATCTCCTGCTCTGTCAGGAGTTCTCTATTGTGCTCCCTGTCAGGGAAGTCATGGGTTGTGGCCGGGCACCATCTAGTTTTTCTGGTCTCAGGATGATGTAAGTCTCTGGTTCATGTGGCCCTTTCTGTCTCTTGGGCTCATACTGATCGTGTGATGTTGGTGTTCTTCATTCTCCTTTGATCCAGGTGGGTTAATGCACCTTAGATGGCCGTTTGTTAGCATTTAAGACCCCAGATGCCACATTTCAAAGTGGGATGCAGAATGTTTTCATAATAGAATTATTTTGCCAATTGACTTAGAAGTCCCCTTAAGCCATAGTCCCCAAATCCCGACCCTTGCTCTGCTGACCTTTGAAGCATTCAATTTATCCCAGAAACTTCTTTGCATTTGGTCCAGTCCAGTTGAGCTGACCTTCCGTGTATTAAGTATTGTCCTTCCCTTCACCTAAAGTAGTTCTTATCTACTAACTAAGCAGTAAATAACCCTCTCCCACCGTCCCTCCCTCCCCCCCTCGTAACCACAAAAGTATGTGTTCTTCTCAGTTTATACTATTTCTCAAGATCTTATAATAGTGGTCTTGTACAATATTTGTCTTTTTGCCTCTAATATCACTCAGCATAATACCTTCCAGGTTCCTCCAAGTTATGAAATGTTTCACAGATTCCTAACTGTTCTTTATCGATGCGTAGTATTCCATTGTGTGAATATACCACAATTTATTTACCCATTCATCCGTTGATGGACACCTTGGTTGCTTCCAGCTTTTTGCTATTGTAAACAGAGCTGCAATAAACACGGGTGTGCATATATCTGTTTGTGTGAAGGCTCTTGTTTCTCTAGGGTATATTGCGAGGAGTGGGATTTCTGGGTTGTATGGTAGTTCTATTTCTAACTTTTTAAGAAAACGCCAGATAGATTTCCAAAGTGGTTGTACCATTTTACATTCCCACCAGCAGCGTATAAGAATTCCAATCTCTCCGCAGCCTCTCCAACATTTATTATTTTGTGTTTTTTGGATTAATGCCGGCCTTGTTGGAGTGAGATGGAATCTCATCGTAGTTTTAATTTGCATTTCTCTAATGGCTAATGATCGAGAGCATTTTCTCATGTATCTGTTAGCTGCCGGAATATCTTCCTTAGTGAAGTGCACGTTCATATCCTTTGCCCACTTTTTGATTGGGTTGTTTGTCTTTTTCTGGTTGAGTTTTAACAGAATCATATAGATTTTAGAGATCAGATGCTGGTCGGAGATGTCATAGCTGAAAATTCTTTCCCAATCTGTAGGTGATCTTTTTACTCTTTTGGTGAAGTCTTTAGATGAGCACAGGTGTTTGATTTTTAGGAGCTCCCAGTTATCTGGTTTCTCTTTGTCATTTTTGGTAATGTTTTACATTCTGTTTATGCCTTGTATTAGGGCTCCTAAGGTTGTCCCTATTTTTTCTTCCATGATCTTTATCGTTTTAGTCTTTATGTTTAGGTCTTTGATCCATTTGGAGTTAGTTTTTGTGCATGGTGTGAGGTATGGGTCCTGTTTCATTTTTTTGCAAATGGATATCCAGTTATGCCAGCACCATTTATTAAAAAGACTATCTTTTCCCCAATTAACTGACACTGGGCCTTTGTCAAATATTAGCTGCTCATATGTGGATGGATTTATATCTGGGTTCTCAATTCTGTTCCCTTGGTCTATGTGCCTGTTGTTGTACCAGTACCACGCTGTTTTGACTACTGTGGCTGTATAACAGGTTCTAAAATCAGGTAGAGTGAGGCCTCCCACTTTGTTCTTCTTTTTCAGAAATGCTTTACTTATCCGGGGCTTCTTTCCCTTCCATATGAAGTTGGTGATTTGTTTCTCCATCACATTAAAAAATGTCATTGGAATTTGGATCGGAAGTGCATTGTATGTATAGATAGCTTTTGGTAGAATAGACATTCTTACTATGTTAAGTCTTCCTATCCATGAGCAAGGTATGTTTTTCCACTTATGTAGGTCCCTTTTAGTTTCTTGCACTAGTACTTCGTAGTTTGCTTTGTATAGGTCTTTTACATCCTTGGTAAGATTTATTCCTAAGTATTTTATCTTCTTGGGGGTTACTGTGAATGGTATTGATTTGGTGATTTCCTCTTCGATGTTCTTTTTGTTGATGTAGAGGAATCCAAGTGATTTTTGTATGTTTATCTTATAACCTGAGACTCTGCCAAACTCTTCTGTTAGTTTCAGTAGTTTTCTGGAGGATTCCTTAGGGTTTTCTGTGTATAAGATCATGTCATCTGCAAATAGAGATAATTTTACTTCTTCCTTGTCAATCCGGATGCCCTTTATTTCTTTGTCTAGCCTAATTGCTCTGGCTAGGACTTCTAGCACAATGTTGAGTAAGAACGGTGATAAAGGGCATCCTTGTCTGGTTCCCGTTCCCAAGGGAATTGCTTTCAGGCTCTCTCCATTTAGGGTGATGCTGGCTGTTGGCTTTGTATAGATACCCTTTATTAAGTTGAGGAATTTTCCTTCAATTCCTATTTTGCTGAGAGTTTTTATCATAAATGGGTGTTGGACTTTGTCAAATGCCTTTTCTGCATCAATTGATAAGATCATGTGGTTTTGTCTTTTGTTATATTTATATGGTGGATTACATTAACGGTTTTTCTAATATTAAACCAGCCCTGCATTTACCTGGTATAAATCCCACTTGGTCATGGTGGATTATTTTTTTGATATGTTGTTGAATTCTATTGCCTAGAATTTTGTTGAGAATTTTTGCATCTATGTTCATGAGGGATATAGGTCTTCTGTAATTTTCTTTTTTTGTGGTGTCTTTACCCGGTTTTGGTATCAGGGAGATGGTGGCTTCATAGAATGAGTTAGGTAGTATTCCGTCATTTTCTATGCTTTGACATACTTTTAATAGTAGTGGTGGTAACTCTTCTCTGAAAGTTTGGTAGAACTCTGCAGTGAAGCCGTCTGCGCCAGGGCTTTTTTTTTTTGTTGGGAGTTTTTTGATTACCTTTTCAATCTCTTTTTTTGTTATGGGTCTATTTAGTTGTTCTACTTCTGATTGTGTTAGTTTAGGTAGGTAGTGTTTTTCTAGGAATTCATCCATTTCTTCTAGGTTTTCAAATTTGTTAGAGTACAATTTTTTGTAATAATCTGATATGATTCTTTTAATTTCAGTTGGGTCTGTTGTGATGTGGCCTATCTCGTTTCTTATTCAGGTTATTTGTTTCCTTTCCTGTAATTCTTTAGTCAGTCTGGCCAATGGTTTATCAATTTTGTTAATTTTTTCAAAGAACCAGCTTTTGGCTTTGTTAACTCTTTCAATTGTTTTTCTGTTCTTTAATTCATTTAGTTCAGCTCTAATTTTTATTACTTGTTTTCTTCTGGTGCCTGATGCATTCTTTGGTTGCTCACTTTCTATTTGTTCAACTTGTACGGACAGTTCTCTGATTTGGGCTCTTTCTTCTTTATGTATGTGTGCATTTATTGATATAAATTGACCTCAGAGCACTGCATTTGTTCTGTCCCAGAGGTTTTGATAGGAAGTGTTTTCACTGTCGTTGCATTCTATGAATTTCTTTATTCCCTCCTTAATGTCTTCTATAACCCAGTCTTTTTTCAGGAGGGTATTGTTCAGTTTCCAAGTATTTGATTTCTTTTCCCTAATTTTTCTGTTATTGATTTCCACTTTTATGGCCTTGTGGTCTGAGAAGATGCTTTGTAATATTTTGATGTTTTGGATTCTGCAAAGGTTTGTTTTATGACCTAATATGTGGTCTATTCTAGAGAATGTTCCATGTGTGCTAGAAAAAAAGTGTACTTTGCAGCTGTTGGGTGGAGTGTTCTGTGGAAGTCTATGAGGTCAAGTTGGTTGATTGTAGCAATTAGGTCTTCCGTGTCTCTATTGAGCGCCTTACTGAAGTCCTGTCCTTCTCCGAAAGTGGTGTGTTGAAGTCTCCTACTATAATTGTGGGGGTGTCTATCTCACTTTTCAGTTCTGTTAAAGTTTGTTTTATGTATCTTGCAGTCCTGTCATTTGGTGCATAAATATTTAATATGGTTATATCTTCCTGGTCTATTGTCCCTTTAATCATTATGTAGTGTCCTTCTTTATCCTTTGTGGTGGATTTAACTTTAAAGTCTATTTTGTCAGAAATTAATACTGCTACTCCTGCTCTTTTTTGATTATTGTTTGCTTGATATATTTTTTTCCATCCTTTGAGTTTTAGTTTGTGTCTCTAAGTCTAAGGTGTGTCTCTTGTAGGCAACATATAGACGGATGGTGTTTCTTTATCCAGTCGGAGACTCTATGTCTCTTTAGCGGTGCATTTAGTCCATTTACATTCAGCGTAATTATAGATAAGTACGTGTTTAGTGCGGTCATTTTGATGACTTTTTGTTTGTGTTGTTGACAATTTCATTTTTCCACTTACTTTTTTCTGCTGAGATGTTTTTCTTTGTAAATTGTGTGTTCCTCATTTTCACAGTATTTGACTTTGTTTGCTGAGTCATCATGTTTTTCTTGGTATTTATTTTGAGTTATGGAGTTGTTATACCTCTTTGTGGTTACCTTAATATTTACCCCTATTTTTCTAAGTAAAAACCTAACTTGTATTGTCCTGTATCGCCTTGTTTGCCTCTCCATATGGCAGTTCTATGCCACCTGTATTTAGTTCCTGTTTTTGATTATTGTGATCTTTTATATATTGACTTCAATGATTCCGTTTTGAGCATTTTTTTCCTTTTAAAATTAATCTTAATTTGTTTTTGTGATTTCCCTATTTGAGATGATATCAGGATGCTCTGTTCTGTGACCTTGTGTTGTGCTGGTATTTGATATTATTGATTTTCTGACCAATTTCCTTTAGTATTTCTTGTAGCTTTGGTTTGGTTTTTGCAAATTCTCTAAGCTTGTGTTTATCTGTAAATGTTTTAGTTTCGCCTTCATATTTCAGAGAGAGTTTTGCTGGATAAATGATCCTTGATTGGCAGTTTTTCTCCTTCAGTGCTCTGTATATGTCATCCTATTGCCTTCTTGACTGCATGGTTTCTGCTGAGTAGTCTGAACTTATTCTTATTGATTCTCCCTTGTAGGAGACCTTTCTTTTATCCCTGGCTGCTTTTAAAATTTTCTCTTTATCTTTGATTTTGGCAAGTTTGATGATAATATGTCTTGGTGATTTTCTTTTTGGATCAATCTTATATGGGGTTCAATAAGCATCTTGGATAGATATCCTTTCGTCTTTCATGATGTCAGGGAAGTTTTCTGCCAACAGATCTTCAACTATTCTCTCTGTATTTTCTGTTATCCCTCCCTGTTCTGGGAATCCAATCACACGCAAGTTATTCTTCTTGATAGAGTCCCACATGATTCTTAGGGCTTCTTCATTTTTTTAAATTCTTTTATCTGATTTTTTTTCACCTATATTGGTGTCAATTCCCTTGCCCTCCAAATCCCCCACTCTGCATTCCAATTGCTCGAGTCTGTTCCTGTGACTTCCTATTGAGTTGTCTAATTCTGTAATTTTACTGTTAATCTTTTGCATTTCTGAGTGCTGTCTCTCTATGGATTCTTGCAGCTTATTAATTTTTCCACTATGTTCTTGAATAATCTTTTTGACTTCTTTAACTGATTTATCAGTGTGTTCTAAAAAAAAAAAAAAAAAAATTTTTTTTTTTTTCCCCTTGGCTTTTTCTGTAGATTGCCTTATTTCATTTATGAGGTCGGTCATCCCTGATGTCTTGAAGCATTCTGTAAATTAGTTTTTTATATTCTGCATCTGGCAATTCCAGGATTGTATCTTCATTTGGGAAAGATTTTGATTCTTTAGTTTGGGGAGTTGTAGAAGCAATCATGGTCTGCTTCTTCATGTGGTTTGATATCGACTGCTGTCTCCGAGCCGTCTATAAGATATTGTAGTGATTTATTCTATATTTGCTCACTGAGTCTTATCTTGTTTTGTTTTCTTTCAATATACATAGATGGGCTACTAGATTGCGCTGTCTTGGTTGTTGTAGCCCTTGAATCACTTATGTCCTATTACCAGCTGGTTTGGGCTGTTACCAGATATATAAGCCTAAGAGTCCGTTCACTGTTCTTGAGTAGAATCTGATTTTGGGTCATCAAGTGTGTGGTGCAGACTGTCACCTATCCACCCAGAGAAGTAGTGGTGATAGTTGTGTGCACCAGATTCTAGTAGCAGCAGGGGTTCACACTCCAGGGGGAGCAGGATGATGACAGGCTTCCCCCAAGTGCCAGTGAGGTAGGTGTGTCTCTGTTCCTAAAGCACTTTGGTGGGTGGGCTCTGCAGCTGTATCTTAGGTACCCAATGCAAGTACCTCTACAGATTGGTAGGTGTCACCCTCCTTAGACCCCTAAGGCAGGAGGCTAGGTGGTCTGGGGGGAGCTTAAACCCTCATTTCCCTGTTGTGGATCATTGAGGGCTCTGTTGAATACGCAGAGATATCAGACCCGAGAAACTTGTCTTCCCAGTAATCCGCTAAAACAATTACAGTCAGATCCCTATCAGAATTGCCTTTGCATTATAATAGCCACCTTGTTCCCTGTAGGGATGAAAGCCCAAGACTATGGATCACATATGCTTGGCTGGAGCTGGTTCTGTATTTTTAGTCCAATTGGGGAAGGATTTTTGATCCCTGGGTTTTTTTGTAGCTGCTTGCCTCAGGCCAGGAGAATGGGTTAGGGAAGGACCAAAAAAAAAAAAAAAGAGAAACTGCAGCGCACTTCACTCTCTGGCTCAGGAAATTCCAACCTTAATGAAGATGCCTGGGAAGGGGAGGGGAGGGGAGGGATCCGATAAATAGGAGAGAGTAGCACCCCGGAATATAGACAAAGTTCCGTATCTTGTTTGGTGATGACTGTTTTACCTGAGATTCCCGAGGGGTGTGTAGCCTGTGTGTGTTGGCTGGGTCGAGACTGCCCCCGAGGGTCAGGCCTGCGTCCCGTGCTTGTGCTGTCTCAGAAGCCATGGTCAGTTCCTCTGCTCCCAGTCCAAAGTCCAGCACCAAAGTTCCCCAGCTGGGACGCCACACTCCAGGCTCCAAAATCAGTCGCTGCCTCCCGGTGACTTCTCCTCCTGTCAGCCGCGTTGCTGCGCTGCCTGCGTGCACTGGCTGGGCTTCCCCTGCGGTCTCTTCTGGGGGCTAGGGCTGCGTCCCGTGTTTGCGCCATCTCAGGATGCCATGCTTAGCTCCCCTGCACCCAGTCCAAAGCCTGGCGCCAAGGTTTTCTGACTGGGACGCTGGCTCCAGGCTCCAAAAGCAGTTGTTGCTTCTCCATGGTTGTTCGTTCTCAGTCTCTGTCACTCAGGTCAACTCTTTAGATCTGTGTTTGATGGTCAGGGTTCGTAGATTGTCATGTATGTGATTGATTCACTTGTTTTTCTGAGTCTTTGTTGCAAGAGGGATCCAAGGTAGCTTCTACCTAGTCAGCCATCTTGGCCCCACCTCCTAATACCAGCATTTTAATGCTAACGATTACCAGGTTCACAGTAAAGTGGAGAAAAAGTGAGAAACCACAGGCAAGGATGCAGTGAAACTGCTGGAGATAGAAAATTGGTACAATCATTTGGGAAAGCAGATTGGCAATATATCAAGAGTGATTACTATGCTCATATTGTGTGAAACAAGAATCTCGCCTTTGGGAACATATCTTAAGAAAATGATCCAGAAAAAGCTACAAATACAAAGGTATTCATTGTAACATTATTTATGATTGAGAAAAAATTGAAAGCAATCTCCATTTTTAGGTTCACTGTGGTATGGCCATATTAGGGACCATTACGTAACCTTGAAAAATTACTGCGATAATGACCATATAGTAATGTGAAGAAATAGGCATGACATATAACTAAAGCAAAAGGACAGGATAAAAACTATGTGCCCTGTTAGAGCTGTGTGAAAAGTGAACATACAAAGAGGAAATAATGCATAATGAAAACGGTCGTGTTTCAGTGGTGAAATTACAGCCAATTTTTTGTTCTTTATTTTATAAAATTTGTAACATGTTATTTACGTAATTCAAAATTATACTTTTAAGAAAAGAATGCCTAATAGAACCAAACCCATTTATCACCGAACAAATTACTTTTAAAGAACAGCATTATTAAGAATTTCAAATGTGCTTTGGAAGCATACTTTTCATATCTCTAATAATCATAAGACCTTTCCATTATGTTGTCCTTCAAAGACCTCTCCAAGGCTAGGTTTATTTATAAAATGTAAAATGTGCCAGCACAGTTACTGACCATGGGACTCCTTGCTTTAAAGTTACTGCCTATGTCTACTGGAAACCCTGGTGGTGTAGTGGTTAAGACCTACGGGTGCGAACCAAAAGGGCGGCATGTGAATCCACCAGGTGCTCCTTGGAAACTCCATGGGGCAGTTCTACTCTGACACATAGGGTTGTTATGAGTTGGGGTTGAACCTACGGCAACGGGTTTGGCTTGGATTTTATGTCTGTTAGGAATCTTAGCTTAACCAGCTTTCATAGATGCTAGTATGGGTTGAATTGTGTCTGCCCAAAATATATGCTCAAATCCTAACCCCTGGTAGTTGTGAATGTGACTTTATTTAGAAATGGATTCACTGAGGTGTAATCAGTTAAATGGGGTCATTGGGTTGGGGCCTAATCCAATATGCCTGGGATCCTTATGAAAAGAGACACAGACAGACACAGGGAGAATGCAGCCATGTAAAGATGGAGGCAGAGATTGGCATTATGCTGCACCAAGTCAAGGAATGCCTGAGGCTACCAGAAGGCAGAAGAGACAGAGGGATGAAGAGGCCCTACAGCAAACTGTGCTAAGTAATGGGCAAATCCCACCTTCATTACCAACTGCATACTAAGGATCAGCATGAATCTAATCTCCAAAATGTGGGGATGGGTCCAGTCCTCACCCTCTCCCTTCTCCATTCTCATCGCCAACCACTCTCACAGCACTGTCTCTGACCCTAGCCACAAGAAGCTGGGTCAGAGCTCCTAAGTTAGAAGGACACCATCCTTCAGACTAGCTACCCATGCAGTATTTCTCTGGCCGCCCAGATTTGGGTCAGAGCTTACAAGTTAAAAGAACATAGTTTTCTTCGGACTGTCAAACAGGCAGACAGAAGCCTCAAGCTTGGGGAGTTCACAGGAAACCCCAACTTTCTGCTCTGCTCCCCACAGACTCAGAGCTGGTTTCCCATTACCCCTTCAGGATGCCAGCTGCAAGCTCGGGAATCTACACGACACCCTTAATTTCTTTCCTGCTGGCTTCTACTGCCCCTTTGGTTACATAATTTCCTGAAGCAACTCACGGAATCTCATAAAGAGTATACCATACTTACAACTGTATGCTTATTATAGCCAAAAAGAATGAAACTAAGAGAAGCATAGGGTGAGGTCTAGAAGGGTTCCCAAAACAAAGCTTACATGTCCCCAGGGGATGTACTACCCTTCTGAGAGCAAACATTCTTGCCAACCAGGAAGTGCTCTGAGCCTCTGTGCTCAGGGTCTTCACTGACCTCACCATGCAGTTATGGGAGATTACATCATGCCTCCTAAGGCCAGGCAACATTGTGACACCGTGCAGTATTCCTTGGTCTAGTCAGCCCCTCACTCATTAGTCTGAGGTGTAGTCCAGCTCCCAGGAACCCAGAACAAAGGTCACATTGCTTTCTGCATCTCATACAAATGCTGGGTGATCTGGCAATATTCAGCAGATAAGGGGAAAATAATAAACTATATTTTAAAAACTACCTGAAAAATCAAAGATATGCCAATTCATTTTTCCCTCATACAAAGATTTTTCCAAGTCTTGATTTGAATAACTAAGGCCATATTAAGATAGAAAAAAAGGTAACCTCTTTGACTACAATACAAAAGCATAAAGTGTAATTGTGCTGATTAATTCTCTTACAATTCAAACATTTCATATAATTGAGATTATTTCTAGCTATTGAAAAAAAGACTTATATTTCTAAGTTAGCTATTGTCTTTATTAAAGATTCAGCTATTTAACGTGGAAATATTTTAAAAGAGTAATATTCTTTAGAGCATGAACAAGTAAAAATGGATAGAGAGACAGAAAGAGAAAAAAAGTAAACAGGACCAGCTACATAGTTTGCAGGGCTCAATGCAAAATAAAAGTGCAGGACCCGTGTTCCAAAATTATTACGAATATCAAGACAACCATAGCAGAGCATGAACCCAAACACAAGGTCCTTCTCACATCCATAAAGCTGGCCCTGAATGTAAGGTGTCTGAGCTATAATAAATAGAGGTATTGCTGGAACAATCAGCTTCCTTAGGCTTCGGTTTAAGAAAAAAAAAAGGCACTTAACTGCTTACTGAAGAGAGCAAGCAGAAATAAATAAATGATACCAACATACAGAGAATCTGCTAAAATGCAATTCACTTTTTTCCCCCCAACTTGCTTCCAAAGCTAAATCAGCATATATAGATCTGAAGTTATTATAGTATGACAGGCAAAAGGAGCAGAAGAGTCATTAAATTTGATAGAAGTAATAAAACTACATGAAAAAAGAAAACAGGCATACTTTTCATTGGTATGCAGACAAAATAAAAAAAAATTAATAAAAATCTCCTTCATGGTGCTTTAAAAGTTTTGGTTAACATCCCTAAATGAACATTTAATACATAAATTCATTTTGGTTCCATCCCACTGACATCAAAAATGATGCCTGAATCAGAATACTGAGTAGGAATGCTAAAACCGAGACAGGAGTCCTCCAGCTCCATGGTGTAATAAAACACTACTCTTCCCTATGTTTTTAAAAATACATGTACAGATAAACGTGTTCCTTCAACCAGCAAATATATTCAGTATCTACTATCATTCAGCACTGTATTAGGTACTGAACTTGTATTTTCTTTCTCTTTCTGCCTTATTCTATGTATGATCAAAAGGGAGGAAAGCAACATCTCGTTCTACTGCCAACTCCAAGTCATATCATGGTTCATTTGGAGGATTTTTCCCTCCAGGAGTTTTGATAATACTGCTTAGTCAGTTCTTAGTCCAAGGTCTTTTTCAGCTCAAAGGCTACTTGTTCAGTGAGCCTTTCCCAATCTTCTCAAGCACAAATAATCATGATTCTTCTGTGCCTCCCTGGCTGCCTATTTGTGCCCACATTAAAGGGCTTCTGATGTCACTGCAGTCTCTTCTTGTTTTCCAGCTTGTCTCCATTGCTAGACTGTATAAAAATCATCTTATGAACCAATGATTTTCCAGTACCTAAGCTGGTGGCTCAGTGGTAGAATTCTTGCCTTCCGTGTGGGAGATGAAGGTTCAATTCCAGGTCAATGCATCTTTGCACAGTGTCTGGATTGAACTGTGTCCCCCCAAAACATATGTATCAATTTGGCTAGGTCATGATTCCCAGTATTGTGTGATTGTCCACCATTTTGTCATCTAACGTGATTTTCCTACATGTTGTAAATCCTACTTCTATGATGTTAATGAGGTGGGATAGGAGGCAGTTGTGTTGGTGAGGCACGACTCAATATACAAGATTGGATTGTATCTTGAAGCAATCTCTTTTGAGATAAAGAGGAGAGAGGTGAGCAGAGAGAGGGGGACCTCATACCACCAAGAAAGCAGTGCTTTGAGCAGAGCATGTTCTTTGAACCCAGGGTTCCTGCTTGGAGAAGCTCTTTCCTAGTCCAGGGGAAAACTGATGAGAAGGACTTTCCTCCATAGCTGAGAGAGAGAGGAAGCCTTCCCCTGGGGCTGATGCCCTTAATTTGAACTTCTAGCCTACTTTACTGTGAGCAAATAAATTTCTCTTCGTTGAAGCCATTCATTTGTGGTATTTCTGCTATAGCAGCACTAGGTAAGACACACAGTGTCCACTCAACTGTCAGTAGAGGCTTGTGTGTTACTGTGATGCTGAACAGGGTTCGGTGGAGCTTCCAGAGTAAGACAGACTAGGAAAAAAGGCCTGGGGATCTACTTCCAAAACTCAGTCAGTGAAAACCTTATGGAACAAAACTGTCCTATATGCAACCAATCATAGGGACGGCGCAGGACTGGGCCTCGTTTCGTTCTGTTGTTCACGGGGTTGCCATGAGCCAGGGGCTTACTCAACAGCAGCAAATAGCAGCAGCAAAGTATGTGGCAAACATCAGATGCAACCTAAAAGTTTCTTGAATGAACAAATGAATAGCTAGATTTATGCAATTATCTTTTGGATTAAAAATTTCCAGAGGCAGTTCACTAAGGAATGGACCAAATAAAGGAGGGGACTATATTGACTGGTTTTACATTCTTGATTTTTTGCCTAGCTTTGTTGTCCATTCGTAATTTCACTACCAGAGAGTGAGAGGTAGGAGGTTGCCTCATCTCTCCTTCTAAACTTGGGTTTTCCATGGCCCTGTCGGATGAGGTTCCAATGATACCTATCAGGCTTAGGGGACAACCCTGGGTACAGACAACGAACTGAGGTGGCATAGGTAGGGAAAAGGTTCACTTAGAAAACTGTTGCTTTGGACACAAGGAAGAGTTTTACTAACAGACCTAAGTGGGCTGCGAGTCTGATAAAAAGTCAACATGGAAGGCAAAGGTTGGAGGGGAACTTGGAAATTAATTTTAATCAATTTTAGGAAAAGGTCAGTTTCTGACCTTAGGTAACCTCATAATATCAAAATTACAGATTTGGCAGGTAGAGTCTCATGTTACTTTAGGTGGGTGGGGATGGGGACCAAAACACACACATATACACACATATTAAATGTAATGCTGCGTGTTGTTTTAAAGACAAAGTCAGAATTTGTTATTTTAATGAACAAGTTGGTGAATGTATCTTGGCAATTCAGTTTAAGACCCAAATGCCCTGACTCTTACATAATGAGGTTTGAATATAGGAATTAAAGTGGGTTATGCAAAGGACAGAGTACCCTGAGAGAATGGACTAGCATACAAGAAATTATAACTGAATCATACACTTTCAATGATTCTCGGAGATTTCTTTTTCTAAAGTCAAACATGCATTCTATTGGAGAAATGGTATTAGAGCTCAGAAAACTGCCCCTACATAACTTGACATTTGCAATGCTATGAATGAAAATAAAATACAATTCATATAGTAAAAACCACATCTACAATTTTATCCAATCATGAAGTATTTGACTGAAGTATATCTATATAATATCACAAATGAACATTAAAAACTTGGACACTTGATAACTCCCGATAATTTCTCATTCTTGAAAATTGAGGTTACCTATCTGTGACCTCACTTTCTATAAAAGTTTAAAAATCTATAACAGAAATTTCATTTAAGTTACGAGATGGAAGCATTCAACTGTATCCATTTATTTGAAAACAAACTTATTAAAACACTAAACGTTTTAAGGTAGTCATTTATTTTGACATTTCAGGGAATTAAACATGTGCCTACATGAGAAAAGCAATATGATTGTGTTATTTACCACACTGGTAACGCTGATACTTACAAAGAATGGAAAGTAACCTCTAATTCCTAGGTGAGTAATTGGGGGCTAGTTTTGCTGGGCTGTATTAAATGGTAAATAACAGGTATTAATACCATTTTTATCTAATTAAAACAACTCATATTGTCTGGACAGTTTTGAGCAAAACAAAAATGATCAAAACTATCAAAACAGAATTTCAGCAATTATGGGAAATGACAACAGCAACTGTTTACTATTGTTTATGAGATATCAGGCCCTGTACCAAATACTTGACATTAAAAATTTCTCTGGAATGTCACAGCATTATATGATTTATTACTATTATTTCCCAAATTTAATGTGTATCTACAGTTACTTTGTATACACGTTGTCAATGTATTGAACATTTATTATTATGTAATAACATTTCTTATTGTTATTGCTGACAATGTACCATTGTTCTGGGTCACTGTTTAATCATCCAAGAAAGAAAAGGCATTTAATTAAGGGTTCGAAATACACTGATGTTGCATAATATCAGTTCCTAGGACATTCACACTAGAGAAGGAAAGGGTGCCAAGCTGTGAATCACTCATTTCAATGTTTAAGAATGAGGTACTGAGCAATGGCTTGGCTATGCTCATCCCAAGGCCCTTTGGCCCCAGGGCTGTTTACATATTCTCTGCCAGCATCAGCCTCACTGACTACTTTGCTTTTCTGTTTTGTTTCTGGTCTATAAAATGTTTGTCCTGCTTTGGGGCCCGACTGTCCCATGCTTGATTTTCTGTTTTTTTTTAATATTTTATCTATAATTGCTAGGTGTTTGAAAAGACGAGGTGCTTTGAAGCAAGATCTTACAGTATCATTCGAACTGGAAATCTCAGAGTCATCACCAAAAACGTTTAAATGTATAATATTCCTTCTGGATGCACCCAACAAAATCACAAGCACAGAGCTTTTAGAAACAGGAATTATTAAAATAACTCATTGAGGTGCAGAGGCTATGCCTTATTGCTTTTTGTAGTTTCAGCATGAATTTCAATCCTTGGCAACATGAGGCATTCAACAAACTGGGTGGATGAATGAATGAATCAATGAATGAATGAATGAATCAATCAATCAATCAGTGAAGTGACTGGCACTGTCATTATCAAGGAATAGTTATAAAACATGTCATTAAGCCCTAGATATACATGGGAAGGACTGGAATAGAGAAATAACACGGGAACCAGATGACTTTGAGAATATGTGAGTTTCTACATCAGCCCCTAAGAATCTGGAGTGAGTACGAGCATAAATTTGATACCAGAGACTACAATCATAGTTATCTGTGACTGTGAAAGCAGTCTGCATCCAGGATAAAGTCAGGCAAATGTAAATCTAAATAAAAAACTCAAGCTCATTGCTATCGAGTTGATTCCAACTCATAGCAACCTTATGGACAGAGTAGGACTGCCCCATAGGGTTTCCAAGGAGCAGCTGGTGGATTTGAATTGCTGACTTTCTGGTTAGCAGCCATAGCTCTTAACCACTGTGTACCACCAGAGCTCCAATTATCTTAACTTTGTTCCTTTATAAATTATGGCAATATGCAAATACTGACAGCCTTTAAAGGTAATTTTATTTATGATTAAACATTTATAATTTGCCTATTAATCTTTGATAAGTTAAACCAAAGGCATTGCACGCATATATGTCTTATGGGCTTGGCCTTTCCATGATGAGCTGTTTTCTTTTATTAAGAACAGAAATAAATCATCATCTTCTTTTATTAAGAACAGAAATAAACCATCTCCTAGGCTCTAGGACTCAATCTTATCCTCTGTAAAGTATCAAAGATACTATTTTAATAACTTCATCCAATTTCCTGAGCCCTCTAAGTTATCCATTAAGTCACAAATAAGATGAAATAAACATAGTTTATGGCATTATAGTGCCCAAACACTGGATTGGCACAGTGGCTGGAACAACGGGCTCACACATAGCAACAATTGTGAGGATGGCACAGGACCAGTGTTTTGTTCTGTTGTACACAGGGCCACTATGAGTCGGAAATGACTCTACGGTGCCTAACAACACTGCTCAAACAATGAATTCAAGGGGAAATACAAAATACAGGCACTGAGTAGTCAAAACAAAAAAATACACTAGGAAATATAAGTCCAGGCTTAAAGAATAACTCCAATGGCTGTTGATTATTCAGCACTTACTACATGTACTATGCTAACGGCTGTACACTTACTGATGGGCAGAAACTGAAGACGGAAGAGATCCCATAACATGCCCCAGGACCTAAATCATATAGCTGAAGAGGTGACAACTGAAAGCAGGTCTATCTAAGCCCAAGCACTAAAGATTAGTTTCATATCTGGTTCTTTGTAATTCAAAGCCCTAATCCAAGATGCCTCAGGATATAGGCTAATACCCCACTATCAAATAAGAAAAGCCAATAAAATTTTTAAATCAACTTGAACATATAAACAGTTAGGGACATGGGTAAAACAGTCAAATGTCTACTTATATTTTATGTACGTTCTTCACATGACTCTTTAAAATCAGTGTTTTTGGCATCACTGCAAGAAGCTACTGAATCATTTAACAGTTACCCAGCATGCAACTCCACATCCACCTGAGGTACTGAGATAGAGCTTTTTGTTTTGACTTCGTATATGATGATGTCACCGGAAACTGTAATGCAAAATGAAAGTGCTCTCGCCATCCTTGCTTCTAAGGAGCATTCTGGTCGTATTTCTTCCAAGACAGATTTGTTTGTTCTTTTGGCAGCCCACGGTATATTCAATATTCTTTGCAAGACCACAATTCAAAGGCATCAGTTCTTCTGTCTTCCTTAATCTTTGTCCAGCTTTCACATGCATATGAGGTGATGGAAAACACCATGGATTGGGTCAGGTGCACCTTAATCTTCAAGGTGATACCTTTGCTCTTCAACACTTTAAAGAGCTCTTTTCCAGCATATATGCTCAAGGCAATGCATCTTTTGATTTCTTGACTGCTGCTTCTATGGGTGCTGATTGTGGATTCAAGTAAAATGAAATCCTTGACAACTTCAATCTTCTTTCCATTTATCATGATGTGGCTTACTGGTCCAGTTGTAAGGATGTCTGTTTTCTTTATTTTGAGCTGTAATCCACACTGAAGGCTGTGGTCTTTGATTGTCATCAGTAAGTTCTCCATGTCCTCTTCACTTCAGCAAGCAAGGTTGTGTCACCTGCATAATGCAGGCTGTTAATGAGTCTTCCTCCGTGTCTCCCTGGTGACTCAGAAATTACCAGGTACACAGTAGGTAAGTGATAAGTATTTGTTGGGAGGGCGAGAGGGAGGGAGGGATGAAAACCCAGATTTCATCAAACCACACTGTGCCTCTTTTTTTTCCACTGTTAGCAAAGAGGTAGGACTAAATTATTTCTCAGTCACTTTCAGATGTAATAATCAATAATTCTAAGTTGCATATGCATGCAAAAAAGTAAAGATTTCTCTGGATAGAATCTAAAGGCAAAGAGAAAAAACAAGGGCTTTGAACCAATTCAAACCAGTTCAGCCATGGCTGACGAAGTGAAACTGGAAGAGAACCAGATTTTAAAAATTTGGGTGATCCCGAACCATAGCTGGAATGGGAAAAATTACATGGCAAAGCCCCGGAATGGGAGATTTGGAAGAGGCAAAGAAAGCCCCTTCACCATGATGCATGAGACTGGATGCATGAGCCTGATACGTGAGACTGGATTTTTGCCAGGACTGAGGAGCATGGCACACATCCAAAGCAGTGTAGTTGGCCACCATCTTTGAGCAAGGTACCGCTATTTCCAACTCTGCACAGAATCCAATGGCCAAGAAATCTGGTTGCTATGCTTGGAAGGAAAAAAAAAAAAAAAAGCTGCCACAAAACATAGAGCCACCACATGTACTCTCAGAATAGATTCTGATTTTAAGAAAACGTTCAGGATAAATTAGAGAACTACCTTTAGGTCAGAATACTGGCTAAAGTGAATGTCCAGGAAGGGAACTACTGGACGGACATAAGGCTGAACTAACCTACAGTGTGACTATTCAGTGATTAAGGCTCTCAAAGTTCAGTAATGAAAGCCAATAAGTACATGTAGGTATTGCATTTCTTTAAAAAGAACCCTAGTAGTAATCATATATAGCGATTAGCCCTAATTTTAATAATACAGAGTGATTAGGGAACCCTGGTGGTACAGTGGTTAAAGTATTCCGCTGTAACCAAAAGTTCAGCAGTTCAAACCCACCAGCCGCTCTGTGGGAGAAAGGTGTGGCTGCTTGTTTCCATAAAGGTTACAGCCTTGGAAACCCTATGGGGTAATTCTACTCTGTCCTATAGGGTCGCTATATGTCAGAATCGACTCAATGGCAGTGGATAGCATAAAAACCCATTGATTAGAAAACATTATTTTTGGCAGCTGGGGAAGAAGGCTGCTTTTGACAGAATACTTATAACTGAGTAAAATAACATGTTACACCACAGCAATTCACATTTTCTAAAATGCTTTAATTTACATTATGTCACCTTATTCTCAGAATAATTCTGTGTAGGCAGATGGAATTACTTATTATCTCTATTTTACAGATGTAGAAACTGAAGGTTGGATAAGTCAGATAACTTTTTCGGGGTTGCCCAATTATCAGTGGCAGAGTGAGCTCTGATATAAAGGTGTTCTCACTCCAGCTCAGTGCCTCTTCCACTTCCTTACCGCTCAGTAACAACTCAGTGTCATTTTTAACCCAAATTATCACATTTCTGAGGAGCCAACCACCACACTTTCACCTCTTCAGTGCACCCTAACTCCCCTACAACCACATATAATATATTATAGATCTGGTAGCTCATACATTCAAAAAAGAACTCAGGAAGACTAGATTTTCAAGTCTTGACTCACAAAGTAATAGCAAATGTTACAACCAAAAAGAAAATACAGAAAAATCATGCTTTAAGCTTTTATTTGCCCCCTTGAGTTTTTTTCTTTCTGTATAATTCATAGGAGCAAAGTCAGATGTGATGCCAATTAATAAACTTATTAATATGTGATGGCCACCCTAGAGAGGACCACTGAATCATCAAGACATAATACTTCAGCAGTGACCCATTTTGAATGCTTACCCAAAATCAAGCATGTTTTTCCGTACTGGATAGTGCTATATAGGGAAACAGAAAACTGGTGATGTTTTTTTCTGTATGTCCTGTGAATTAATTTATTCAACTAACGTATAACTGGTTGCTGTCCAGTCAATTACAGCTCATGGTGATGCCGTGTGTTATCAGAGTAGAACTGTGTTCCACAGGATTTTCAGTAGCTGATTTTTGGTAAGTAGATCGCCAGGCCTTTCTTCCGAAGTTCTTCTGGGTAGGCTTGGACCTCCAATCTTCTGGTTAGTAGCCAAGTGCTTTAGCTATTTGCTCCACCCAAGGCCTCCTAACCAATGTATACAGACAGCTAATTTAGTGCAAAATTAGCACCACTGTCATTCGGTGCCATTGAGTCAGCTCCAATTCATAGTGAGCCTGTGTACAATAGAATGAAACACTGCCTGTTCCTGCACCATCGTCACAATCACGACCATCTTTGAGCCCATTATTGTAACCCTGTGTCAGTCCATCTCGTCGAGGGTCTTCCTCTTTTTTGCTGACCCTAGACTTTACCAAGCATGATGTCCTTATGCAGAGGCTGGTCCGTCGTAATAATATGCCCAAAGTATGTGAAATGAAGTCTCATTCAGAGTAATTTTTAATGTTCATTTTTAGTACATTCTCAAAAGGCAGCTGAAGAAATATATAGGGTGAGAAAAGCATCGTTAGGCTTTTGCCTAAACTAAGCCAGGAAAGTGACACTTGAGAGCGAAGAAGAGGGGACACACACACAGCTAAATTCCAATGCTAGCTCACTCACTCACAGGTTGAGTTACAATGTCAATAAAGAGTGACGAAATAGTAGGATCTTGAGTAGAAACTTCACAGGATTCTCTATAGAGTTTCTCTATTAATAATCGATTACAGTTAACAAACATTTAGAATGGTGCTGGCACAAAGCATGTGTTCAATAAATATGCTTTGAAATAATGATGGATGTATTTGGACTCACACAAATTGGGATCGAGTCCTGATAATATGAAATTGCTTGCTCATTTAAGTAAGGGTGTATAAACTACTTAACGTCTATAAACTGCAGAGTCTTTAAATGTAAAATGCAGATGACAGAATCATGATTTCTTAAAGGTAAAATGAAATAATGCAATACTTACTGTTATAAATTGAACTGTGTTCCCCCAAATGTGTGTTGACTTGTGTTGACACAAATTTGTGGCTAGGACCTATGTGATCTGACACACCCTCCTGCCCCTTTACTCGCCCAACCTGTCTGACCTCATCTCTCACCTCTCTATTTCGCTAAACTACTTCAGCAATGGAGCCCTGGTGGCACAGTGGTTAAGAGCTCAGCTGCTAACCAAAAGGTCATACTATTCCTCAGATATGCCAAGCATGGCCTTTGTGTTTTTCATTCCCTTTCCCTAGAGTATCTTCTCCCAGAGATTAGCACTGTTTACCCCCTCACTTACCTCAGGTCTCTGTTCAAAGTCACCCCATATATGGTACTTTCCTGATCTTCTCCACATCAACTAGCACCTCTGCCTACACTCTCCCATTTCTCTCTCCCCCCCGACCTTGCTGTATCATTTCATGGCACCTATTTTTTTTTTTTAATTACATATTCTATATTTGTTCCCTATATGTCTAGTGTATGTCTCTCACTATTAGGAATTGGGCAAGAACTGTTTTATTAATTGTTGGTTTACCAGTGACTAGAATAGTGGCTGGTGCATATTTGTTCTAGCTGTTGTGTGCAAGCCAGTCGATTTCTACTCATAGCGAACCCATGTGACTGAGTAGAACTGCTCCGTAGGCTTTTCTAGGCTGTAGTCTTTACAGGAGCAGATCACCAGGTCTTTCTTCCCTGGAGCTGCGGGGTGGGACTCAACCACCAACCTTTCGTTTAGCTGATAATGCTTAACGGTTTTTGCCACCAGGACCCCTTTAAGCACTCAAAAAATGCTTGTTGGATGAATGAACCCATCTTATTTTCAGCGTCATTATCCCCATTGTCCTTATTACCTAAATACCTGGGCCCGGAGGGTTCAAACAGAGCAAATGCAATCATGCTCTGAAATAGAGTACAACGCAACCTAAAACATGGTAAGCCTGCCGGCAGGGGGAGGTAAAAAACAGCCAGGACTGACTGGAAAGGCTGATAAATGCACTGGACTTGCAAAGGCCAGAATAGGAAAGCCATTTCCTATCTGAAGCCACAAACAGATTTTATTCCTTACATAGCACTTATATTGAAATAGCTCTGTATTATTATCTTCTATCACTAATATCTGAATTCACAAAAAAGGACACATGAATAATTAACAGAAAGGAATTTTTTGGGGGGGTGCTTTAAGTTAAAGTTGACAGCTCTAGTTAGTTTCTCATACAAAAATTTATACATTTTTTTAAGTGAAAGTTGACAGCTCCTGTTAGTTTCTCATACAAAAATTGATACACGTATTGTTATGTGACCCTAGTTGCTCTCCTTACAATGTGACAGCACGCTCCTCCCTTCCATCCCCGATTTCCCCATGTCCATCCAATCAGCTCTTGTCCCTTTTTGCCCTCTCATCTCACCTCTGGACAGGAGCTGCCCATTTAGTCTCATGCATCTACTTGAACTAAGGAGCACTCTCTTCACGAGTATCATTTTATGTCTTATACTCCAGTCTAATCTTTATCTGAAGAGTTGGCTTCAGGAATGGCTTAGTTCTGGGTGAATAGACAGTCCAGGGGCCATGTCTTCTGGGGTTAGAAGGGAAATTTTTTTTTAACGTGAGAAAAATGTGATTTTCTAGAATCAGTAATTTTAAATCTTCTATTTATATCATGTATATGTATATATATATTTGACTTGCTTGTTCTTCTGGCAGTCTATCGTATATTCAATATTCCCTGTCAATACCATAATACATATATATATATACACACAAACACAGCATACACTAACAGTTTCTTTTTCTTATCTTACAGCTATGTCCCTTATCACATTCTCTTTTCCCAAATGGTAATTTTTAATAACTTAGTCACAAAGGTTCAAAGCAAAATATATTACAGGTGGTAACACTGTGCATTAGAGTCACTTATTACATAGATGACGTCTTCCTTTAGAAGAGTGCAGGTGTTTGTCATTTTAAAATGAGAAAAGAATTCAAGCATTGCATTAAAACGTAGATTTAGAATGAGAACTTCCATTGTATGTAAAGAGCAAAATCAAATAAATATTTCTCACTACCACAATTCCTTATTTTTTTACTTTCAATTAATATAAACAAGTGAGTTTAATATTTTTATGATTCTATCATTAACTTGTAGTTAAAAAAAAAATTCCCAATATAACACATTATTAAAATTTATTGAAAAAGTTAGAAAAATTTTACAGGTTAGGAGTAATAGTGTGCTTTAGATATCTTTAAATTCTGGGAAAAGGTTAATGAAGTATGAAGAGGCAACCTAACTTGAAAAAAATGGAAGCAAAGTATGCAATTCAAATAAAGTATCTAAATGCTCACAGTTAGAAGCAGGAAGTTGGGGGGTGGGTGGGGAGAAAGAGAGCCCTGTAGTAATTGGATGGGCTTAGATATTTATTCAGAATTTTATTTCAGAGTATTTACTTCACCAAAATAAAATTAAAAAAAAAAAAACACCCACCGCATGTGGTCAACTTACTTTACAATGGTCATACTGGAGCTGTAAGGTGGGAACATCCCCTCCAATGGGCATCTGCTTCTTAAGCTCTTCATCTTTCACGTTCAGCCATTTGATCAGTTCTTCTAAAGATGTCAGCAGCCTGTTCCACTTCTCAGCGCTGGCCTCCAAATGGGCCCTGTTGAGAGAGAACATAGGCCTCAGATATAAATCGGATCTGTAGTCACAAAACTACCATACACCTTCCTTTAGTCTAGTATTCTTGCATTGCCAACCCCTGTTCGCTTCCCATAAAGATGCTGACTCTTGTAAAAACATATTTCCTATAAGAAAAAGCTACTTTTAATAAGCTATAATATTGAGAGAATGAGAGGCCACGTTGTTAATATCTACCAAAATTTAAAATGTACACCCCCCACACCACAAAGGCATATATATCTGAGGCCTTCAAGAATAACAGGCATGATATAAAATCATATGAAAGCAAGTTTCAGTAGCTTATGCATAGTATATATGTACATCTAAGTATTTTTTTTCTCATTTCATCTATATTCACTGAGAGAGGGATAGAAAGAAAAGAAACTCTATGCAAGTATTTAGAAAGGTACATACCAGATGTGGTTACCACTGAAAAGCATAGCAAACACTTATTATTATTTTTTAGGAAACTACAAATGTCTTGATTTCTCTTGTAAACAAATAAATTATTAAAAGCAAAACATCGCCCACATTTACCTCAAAACACTGGAAAAGAAGATATTTGCTAGAACAGAATACGACCTGGCTTAAGGTTGACTGACGTCCAGTGGCAAATGTTCCTTGTGATCAAAGAACACCTGGGCAAAATCACCGATTGCAGTACTTTATTCCCTGATTTTAAGGTGAGCTCTTTATTGTGATAATAATTTCTGTTTTTAGCACAGGAAATGATCCTCATGATTCTTAAATTATGAACTTAATCATCAGGGAACTGCGTTTAAGAAATACATTTTTTATGGGGTTAAATTTTCAATAAAAGTAAAATCCCTTAAGAATAGAAATGTAAATAAAAGCCCATATTTACTAGAGCCCCAGAGAAAACCCAGTTACCCAGTTTCAATCCTATATGTAGGCTTGATCTGAACAGATGGATCAGACAGAAACAACTCCAGAGACTCCAGGAATCACCCTTTACTCAATCCTGGAGCCCAGTGAAGAAACTTCGGATGTAGATTTAATTGCTAACTCAGGTGAACTGGAATTACCTTGATTGTCTATGACCTTTAAGATTTAGAGGCAGATAGACACAAACATAAGCCCTGTTACATGACAGCTTTCAAAGAGTAAAGACTTTCCTCTTTAGCCCTCTTTCCATGCATATAAGTGAAATCAGAAAAATTATATTTTTATGTGCATATGGAAACCCTGGTGGTGTAGTGGTTAAGTGCTACGGCTGCTAAGCAAGAGGTCAGCAGTTCAAATCCACCAGGCGCTCCTTGGAAACTCTACAGGGCCAGTTCTACTCTATCCTATAGGGTCTGCTATGAGTTAGAATCGACTCGACAGCAGCCGGTTTGGTTGTGCGTATATACTATGCATATACTGAGGCTTGTTTTTGTAATTTTCCGTTATATCATGGCCAGCCTTCTTGAACGTCTCATATGTATGACTCATTTGGAGTAATCACAGGTGCAAGAAACCTCTGTTTACCATATTTCATATCCTCTGATACAACTCTCACCTTGATATTTACCTTAGACCCCCCACCTCCATAAATCTGTATCTTCACTGGGATAAGAACCTATGAGTCATCCAACCAGGCAGAGCCACAGTTGTCTCTTAGACCTATCGGTAAGTTACTCTTTGAACACCTGATCTACTTAAGCCTTTGTCTCAATGTTGATAGCTCTACTGTAGTTAATATGAACAATTATTCTCTCATTTGATCACATTAGCTGGTGCTCCTAGCAATATAAATTCAGTAATACATCATAGCTCAAAAGTTCATAATGTTCTCAAAAAAAACAATTATAATTCAGTTCATCCCTAATTCATAAAATAGTAACTATAATCTATCAACCAATATTTTAGCTAAAAAAGAAATTAGAGTTCTGCATACTTAAAATAGCATGACCCAGCATTCACAGTCATGTATAAAAGCCAATTATTCTGCAATCTATTTACAATTTGATTACTAGCCACCTGGTGTTGGCGAAGAATACTGAATATACCACGGACTGCCAAAAGAACGAACAAATCTGTCTTGGAAGAAGTACAGTCAGAATGCTCCTTGGAAGCAAGGATGGTGAGACTTCATCTCTCATACTTGGGACGTGCTACCAGGAGGGGCCAGTCCCTGGAGAAGGACATAATGCTTGGTAAAGCAGAGGGTCAGCAAAAGGGAGGAAAACCAGCAACAAGATGGACTGACACAGTGGCTGCAACAACGGGCTCAAGCCTAACAACAAACATGAGGGTGGCGCAGGGCTGGACAGTATTTATTCCTGTCGTACACAGGGTCAGTGTGAGTTGGAACTGACTGGATGGCACTTTTAACAACAACAACATGAAACAAAGAAGCTCTGGTGGTGCAATGGTTAAGCACTTGGCTGCCAAACTAAAGGTCAGTGGTTCAAACCCACCAGAGGCTCCATGGGAGAAAGATGTGACAGGCTGCTTCTGTAAAGATTACAGCCTTGGAAACCCTACAGGGGCAATTCTACTCTGTCCTATAGGGCCACTATGAGTCGGAATCGACTCTAAGGCAATAGGTTTGGTTTTTGGAATACAAAACCACCTATTCAAACACTGGAAACCCTGGTGGCATAGTGGTTAAGAGCTATGGCTGCTCACCAAAAGGTTGGTAGTTCGAATCCACCAGGTGCTCCTTGGAAACCCTGTGGGTAGTTCTACTCTGTCCTTTAGGGTCACTATGAGTCGGAATCGAATCGATGGCAACAGGCTTGGTTTTTTTTGTTGTTGTTTATTCAAACACTAAATTTCTATGTCTTATTCAAAAAGCTAGGTACAAAATAATAAAAAATAATTTGTAAATACAGAAAAGTTCAAAGCATTTTATATTTCTCAAGATGGTATGATTGTAAAATTCGTGGTATTATCTTGCCCTTATGATTGGGTCAGTAGGTTCCCCAGGTGCTCTGGTAGACCTCATTTTACACAATTATGCTTTAACAAGGTTGTGATTCTGCTTGAACTCCAGCTTTTCTGTGTTCATATTGATTGATTTTAGGCCAAATATGTAATTACCTTTCTCTGATAAACAATAATTTCACTAGTCACAGAGCAGAACTAAATAATTTCAATGATACTGAAAATTCTCTCTGCTCTGCAGTTACAAATCTTTTTGCAACAAGTAGATTTGACTGAGTGCTTGCAAGTTCTTTCCAATATGTTTAAACGCGAAAGAAAATGACAGGTGGGCCTCAGAGGTTCCCAATCAAGAAGTGCCTGGGTATCTCCGTGAGCAAAACACTTATTGCATACCCTGACCTCGTGTTTCAGATTACTGAACACTGTTTCTTCAATGTCTGTACTTTAACTCTTTAATCAATAAATAAACCACGTGTTATATTCTTTGAAACCCATTTACACGTACTTTTTATACTGAAGAACATGCAAACGTCTTTTCCAATGCAATTAACTCTTTTAACTGCACAAAAATAATGAACCTGGATCATTTGAACTTAAGGCACAAAAAGCACAAGTGTCTTGAAGAAGTCAGCACCTTAAACACTATCTATAAAGATGAAAGCAATATTTTTTTTAAGAGAGATGCCAAAGTGACTTTGAAATCAAAAAGGTAACATCGGTATACCTGTTTCTCTGCGTCTTTCTTTTCCTGTAACAAAAAGCAAGCTGATCAAGCAGAATCTTTGCCCAGCAAATCTGTTCTGGTTATTCTCCAATACATTATAACTCTGTGTTCAGTGGATTACAACCATATCCCTGAATAAACGCATGCTTCCGTAGTAGCCTTCAGTGTTCTAGTTTCAATTTAATTCTTTCATCTTGCAAGATGAAAGCATTTTCTTGGGCAAGGGATTAAACGCTTTGTAAGAAGAAACCTGAAATTGTGTTTGGTGTAGTTGTACTTCCTCGATTTTACCATAAACATTTTAAAACCTAAAATTCCCCAAGACTACAGATAAATAACCATCAGTCACGTTTTTAAAATCTTCAGTTAAAACATTTATTTATCTAACTCCGGTGCAAACTCAGATTAATGTGACTTACTAACTTCTCAGCTGTTCCAGTTTATTCTTTGGATACTTTACAGGTGCAAAGCCATACATACTTGCATTAAATAGATTATAAACCTAGGATGGTGCCTATTACAGGATATGCTTTACACAACTTACCCCTTTTAGATTGAATCGTTTCTTTTACAGTTTTCTAAATATTTTCTTAAATGACCAGTAATTTAAAAAATGTAATGCAAAACCTTGTTAGAAGATAAAGACCCATAAAAATGGTACCTCATTATTTAAATAGAGTAGAAAACGAACTATGAAGGAAGCTATGTTTTAGTATCTGTTTTAAATCACCAAGAGCCTCCACCTTTCAGGAAAAATGTTTCTTCCAACTAGTTATCATTGCTTCTCTGGTACACAAATATGAAAAAGAGAAGAAATGGTGTGTGTGTGGGGGGTAGCATTTATTAAAATAAAATACATTTTTTCATTTATTCAATACAAATGGCCATTTATTGAGTGCCCACTCTGGTATCTGGCATTGCACTGTTGCAGAGATAGAAACACATGACATCAACAGTTCCAGCATCAAGTTGGGTGAAAGACAAGTAAACCAAACATAGCATACACCAAGATAGAAAACCTGACAACAGCTCTACGAGGGAAGCATGGCTCAGACAAAAAAAGAAATTTGCTCAGTATGCCAGGGTGAGAAGTTGGAACCCCACCCAAGTCCACACCCTTTCTACTACATTGTTTCCATTATGGGCCACATTTAGGAGGGTAAATAAAAACCATCCAGATATATTTGTAGCCAAGTAAAGATATATTTGGCAAGAAGACCTACCAAAGAATATAATGATTCAAATTAAGAGACGCAAAAATAGGCTAAACAAATGATGGACACCTTGGAACAAATGCCTGGCAATCTACTTCCAAAAAATCAGTCACTGAAAACTCTATAGAGCGCAGTTCTACTCAAGACACACATGGGGTCACCATGAGTTGCAGTCAATTCAACAACAACTGAATTTCATTTTATTTCTGAGTAAGGACAGCACAGGTTTAAGGAATATAATTTCTTCTTGGCTTCTGGTAACCCACAGATTACAAATTGGTTTATAATGAAAGCAAATATCTTAATTAGTGCAAGAATAACAGGTAATATTAAAAGGGAATTAATCCCACTCCCAGAAAAGGAATTAAGATCTAACACTAGGCAGACCTAATGATCTGCTCCCATAAAGACTATAGTTTTGAAAACCCAATGCTGCAGCTCTACTCTGTCCTAGAGGATTGCCATGAGTCAGAATAGACTCGATGGCACACAACAGATGATGAGGACTCTAGCTTGACTTTTTTGAAAAGAACATCAGAGCTGTGCTTCCAAAATGGTAGCCACCAGCAATGTGTAACTATTTACATTTAAATTAACTGAAGTTATTAAAACTGTAAACTCAGTTCAACAGTCACACTAGTCACATTTCAAGCTCTCAGTAAGCCACATTTGGCTAGTGGCTACTGTACTGAACAACAGATATATAGAATATTTCAATGATCACAGAAAATTCTACTGGAAAGCACTACACCAGAACAAAAAGAGAAAGAGGGAATCCGCACAGTCTTTCTTTACTGGCGTAGGGAAAAGGCAATTTTAGTACTTTTACAATATGGCTAGCAAAATCAGCTAGCAAAGGTTAAAGTGGTGTCAATGACATTGTAAAACGTGATAACATTAGATGTAAATGATCATGTTAAAGGTTAATCTTCTCTAAGGGCTTTTTAAAAGGTGCTCTGAATTTTTTAAGAGACTCATAAAAGGAAGGGAAGATAGAATTTTAACTTTGAACTGTGTTTTCATTAGATTTGACGATTTCAGTGGCCTTTGAAACTATATATGTTAATAAGGATCTATATTAAACATTATTAAGCTGATAAGTGGGTATTTAATTAGTACAATCCTAAATTAAACATATTTAATGTAAAAATTCAAGCATGTCATTTACAATACTGAAAATATTACATTAAAATTCATTTTTTTTCCCCAGGGAACATAAAATACCAAATTTTCCACAAAGGCTATCTTCTAGGTGAAATTTCAAATCATTAGCTGTCTTCTCTTATACTGATCTTTGTGAAATATGTAATTGTACATATGTTTTTTAGATTACAAAAGAATATGTGGCACATTAGGTTGCCGTATTTAAAAATTTAACCAGTATTACCTGAAAAGATTCAAAAATAATATTTAAGATATTAACCCAAGGTACCAAGCCCCATATTACATTGTTCCAATGGCCACACCATGGCCAAATGAGGTAAAGCCTATAAAACACTTAGTGCAGGGTCTGGTACCTGAATGGACAATAAATACTAAATGTTATTAGGATCTTTGAGAGACATTCTCTTTTCTGAAAATGATGATAAATTGGAGCAAATACTTCCTGCCATGGTAATATCGACTTCAGCACAATTAAAGCACATTTTGAAATACAGACCACATGAATACTGTATACTCCAAGGAGCAGAAGGGACATCTATTAGATGACCTCATTCTCAGAAAAGAATGAAGCAATGCAGAAAGGGAATACTGGGAAATGATTTAGGGCTAAAGAAGAATAGAATGGTGACGTATATGATAGAAAATCATTCAGAATTCCAGTATACCAATTGAAAATGGGAAGTGCCCAATTAGAGCAGAGGAAATTGTTACCTTTTATTTTGTTTTTCTTTTACTGTCTAGAGCAACACTAGGCAGCGCAGGGTTAAGAGTAGAGCGTAGAAAGGGTGTTGTCATCCTAGTGTCAGAGACTGGGAAAGTAGAGGAAGTTCAAGGGGAAGAAGGAACTGAAGGTTCTGATATTACTGAAATGGCTTACTATGGACTCTAAGCTGTGTAAAAGGGGTAGATGAAATCTGAAAACAGGAACAGTTTAAGCAACTAAAGATGAGGAGAAAAATGGGCACTTTCAGAAAAAGGAAAAATAAGGAGAAAGCTAAGAATTCCACAGTGGCAAATATTGGAGGATGTGCATTTTCTTGGCAACCTACTTTGAATATTCTAGGTCAGTCATATATAATAGATAAAACTGTAAGGTTGTTGTTGTTAGTTTCTGTCAGTTAGGCTCTGACTCATGGTGACGTTACGCATAACAAAAATGAATGTTGCCAGGTCCTGAGCCATCTTTACGATCACTGGTATGTCTGAGATCATTGTTGCGGCTACTCTGTCAATCCATCTCACTGAGGGTTTCCCTCATTTTCCTTGGCTCTCTACCAAACATAATGTCCTTTTCTAGGAATTGGTTTAATAATAGTGTAAGAAGACTCTGATACATAATAGGCTAAGGAAGGAAGGCATCCCTCTGGCTAAGGTACATAATTTTAACGTGAGGAGAGCTGTTTTACTGATGATGTTAACAATTCCGATTTGCTACAACAGGCTCTTCTCCGACTAACATGGTAAAACCAATCATGTACAGATGCATATGGCCAGGTGGGATGTGAAAAAATAAAATGCTGTGCTCTAGAGAATTAAGAGCAGAGGGCAGAAAGGGTGTTTATGATCTGGGAAAGTAGAGAGAGGAAGTTCAAGAGGATGAAAGAACTGAAGGTTTCCTGGAGATTGATCATCTCAAGAAGACACTGAACAAGGGTATGGCCAAGTCTACAGGGCTTAGGTACTTACAGATAAAGTAAAAAGAAACTTGGGAAATCAAAATATAGAAGTTGCCGGAAAAATATTTCCTGGAGGTGGGGCCAAAATGGTGGAGTAGTCAGATGCTTCCTGTGGTCCCTCTTATAACAAAGACCCAAAAAAGAAGTGACTTCGTTATATATGACAATCTAGGAGCCCTGAACATCAAAAGCAAAGTTGAGGATTTAGACTGAGTGGCAGGGTGAGGGAGAGACAGTTCAGAAACAGTGAGGGGTTGCCAGACCTGACCGGATGGGAACTGGCACCCTGCAGGCTAGATTGGCTGGCATGTACAGTGAAGCAAGCAGCGGCGCTCAGGACATGTTTTCCATAGTGGGAGAGACCGAGTGGTGGAGTCTGCTCAAGCCTCCAGAACCAGCGAGAAGCAGCTCTCAAACAGCAAAATGTAAATGAGTTGAACCCACCATGTGGATCCAAAAAACACCCTCTTTGAGAAAAATCTCTTTCCCATTTACCTGCCCCCTCCTCACTCTACACCAATCCCAGCCCAGCTTCAGCGACTGCCGTGCACCCTGTGCTGGAAGTAGGACCTGTTGGGTGCTCTGAGCCATTCTCTCAGTTTTGGAGAGGCAACAAATTAACAAACAGGAAAAAGTAATCTGCCAGCTCCCCTAAGCCAGGAACCCAGGGCAGGCACAGCTCCTTTGCCTAGGCACAGGCATAAGGGGTCCATGGGCTTTGATTGCCTTTCACCCCTGCAGAGACCTGTGTGGGCCAATTTCAACAGCACAGGCCCTCATTAGCACGGTGCAACAGGGTATATACCTAAGCCTATTTTTCAACTGTATCAGCTATAAGGGGGAGTAGCATATTTACAACATTTGACACCACCCTGCCCATGAAGCAGGGTCCTCACCTATCCATATCAGAGGCCCGAGAATTGGTGGCTCCACCTACATCACCTAGCCACCCACAACAGGGGTCCACGAATAAGTGGTGCCTCCCCATCCTTACAGGCAACAGCGTTGGGTGCCTATAATCTGGCTGCAAATCCCATCTACCAACGCACTCTGGCGAACAGGGATGTGCTTTCCTCCCAGATACTCGGGCAGCCATCAGCCCCCTGCCTTGATCAGTGCAAGACCCCCTACTGCAACCAGATACCTGTACCTAATCCAATCACCCCTGCCTGTGCAGGACTGTAGGTGAAAATGTACCACACACTTGGTGACTGACTACCTGGACACCTGAGCTGAATCCATACAATAAAAGTAAATGGACTCCTGGGTCCTAGTAACTAGGACCCTAGTAACAGCTCTAACCACCTGGTGACAGGACATGAGAGCTTCAAAGATGCCAATAATTAAACTAGCTCACACAACCATCCTATTTGGGCATATCAAAACAAAACAAGAAGCTAGAATACAGTAAGCAAAAATAAAATAAATAAACATAGTAACTTAATGATGGCTGGGAGACAATAGTCAGTATCAAAGCACATAAAGAAGCAGACCCTGATGGCTTCAGTAAGCTTCCAAAACAAAGACTCAAGAAACCTTATGGAGGAAGAGAATTTCTTAGAATTACCAGAGGTAGAATTCAAAAGATTAATAGAGCTCTTCCAGAGATCAGGAAGGAGATCAGTCAAAACACAGAACAAGCCAAGGAACACACAGATAAAGCTACAGAGGAACTTCAGAAGGTTATACAAGACCATAATGACAAATTTAACAGGCTGCAAGAAACCACAGAGAGACAACAAACGAAATCTAAAAGATTAACAATAAATTTTCAGAGTTAGACGACTCAACAGAAAGTCATAGGAGCAGAACTGACTTTGAGGCAATGGAAGTCAGAATTAGTGAGACTGAAGATAAAGCACTTGACACCAACTTATCTGAGTAAAACTCAGATAAAATAATTAAAAAAAAAAAAAATGAAGAAACCCTAAGAATTACGTGGGACTCTATCAAGAGGAATAACCTAGGAGTGACTGGAGTATCAGAATGGGGCAGGGCAGGGGGGATAACAGAAAATACAGAGAAAATTGTTGAAGATTTGTTGGCAGAAAACTTCTCTGATATTGTGAAAGATGAGAAGATATCTATCCAAGAAGCTCATTTAACCTCACATAGGGTAGATCACAAAAGAAAGTCACCAAGACGTATCATAATCAAACTTGCCAAAACCAACAATAAAGAGACAATTTTAAGAGTGGTTAGGGATAAATGAAAGGTCATCTACAAAGGAGAGGCAATAAGACTAAGCTCGGACTACTCGGCAGAAACCGCACAGGCAAGAAGGCAATGGGATAACATATATAAAGCCTTGAAGGAAAAAAACTGCCAGCGGAGAATTATATATCCAGCAAAACTGTTTCTCAGATATGATGGCGAAATTAGGGCATTTCCAGATAAAAAGAAGTTTAAGGAATTTGTAAAAACCAAACAAAAGTTACAAGAAATACTGAAGGGAATCCTCCATTTAGAAAATCAATAACATCAGGTAACAACCCAAGACTAGAACACAGGACAGAACAACCAGATATCAACCCAGATAGGGAAGTCACAAAAATAAATCAAAGCTAAAACACTGAAAATAGGCAAACAGAGACATTAATATGTAGAAGACGATGACATCAAACTCCAGAAGTCAATATGGACACTGACATCAAGAAGAAGAAAGGATGGAGAATAAAGGTTAAGTCACATGCTTGAATCAGTAAGTAAAGTAGAACATCTTACAGACCAAGAGGAAGCAGGAATAAGATGGTGAAAGGGTAGAAAAATGGACAGATTCACTTCTAAGGAGAACTTATCGAGAGATGGAGAAGCAACGCTTAAGAAGTAGCAATGGGCAGCAACGAGGCTGCCAAATTTCCCTATGATTCCTGTGTGGCAAAGCTCCTGTTGAGCCCTTACAGGAGCCATGATTTTCTGATTGGTTGGTGTCCATGGCAGTTGTTAAAAATTCTACATATCCCCATTTCAAGGGGAGTGTGTAATTAAGGGGAAAGCCAAGTTTCAATTATAGAAAAAAGTGTTGGAAGGGTTTATGGAAATAGTAAAGACACAGGAAAATGTGTTCACAATAGACACTAGTATAAGAGACAAACTGCTTTAAAGGAACAAGAAGAAAGGATAGAGGAGCAGAGATTAACGGTGTGTCCAACAGTAAAAAAAAAAAAGACTGAAGAAGGAAGGAGGCTGGGAAGTAGACTGACTCTGCATATTTGTTAGTGAAAACACCTTCCCCCTACTCTTTGCAGAGGAATTTTCTCATTAAGCACATGCCTGGCCTCTTCTTTAACTTTTTACTGACTCAGCCCCTGTAGAGGTAGAGTAAGGAATCTGATTGGTAAATGTGGGGCATATAATTGGATGTACTTAGCTCAACCCACTCTTCCCCGTTGGGAACAGGCCTGCAGGAACTGAATTCTTTTCTGCTCTTCCATATAGGGTTTTCCACTTGGGAGGCCACACTGACCAGTGATTGCTGATAATCATGCCTCATTCCAGGGTTTGGTTAACAATCCCACTCAGCTCTCATTTTAAGCTACTTCTGCCAACCTGGACTTTGCCAGTAATTAACATGACATTTTAGTTTTCTATTGGTCACACTTCCCTTTCAGATCCAGCTGGGAAAGAGGGACGCTATTTATTAGGAACTATTTCAGAAATTCCCAACATTAGTGACCAAAACAGAAAAAGATGGGGAAGGCAGAATTTCTATGTCTTCTGAACTAAACAGTGCCAAACAGAATGATCAATGAGAATAACAGATAGCAATTATTCAGTATTTAGGCCCCTTGGTAGCACAGTTTGCACTAGACTAACCTAAAGATTGGCTGTTCAAACTCATCCAGTGGCACCACAAAAGTAAGTTCTGGCAATCTGCTTCCGTAAAGATTACAGTAAAAAAAAAAACCCTATGGAGCAGTTCTACTCTCTCATACATGGGGTCACCATGTGTCAGACCGACTCGACAGTAATGGGCTTCGTTTTGTTTATTGCGTGTTTACCATGAGCCACTATTTTAGGCCTTTATATCAGCACTTTAAATAAGAAGGTACTCTTATTATCCTTACTTTATATATGAGGAAACTGAGGCACATATAGATTAAGTAACTTGCCCAAGGTGACACAGCTGCTGAGTGGCAGAGCCAGTATGTGAACCCAGGCAATCTAGCTTGTGTACAGTATTATTAAATGCTACATCACCACTTCTCTCTGAGGTATACTTCCTACATGTGGGCTTATGACAGAAATATCCAAATAATAATGAATATTTTAATGTCATTTATTTTGCCCATATTGTAAAGACAGATGTGAAAAATACATCAATCACATTTTTAGTCAAACATATCCAATCCATATGAAAGAACAGAAAGGTAAGTCAATATATAGGTACAGCTTTCCAGCTGTTATGAACTTATGATGCTGTTATAAAAATAATACATCTATATCAATTGTGTTCTCTCCTCTTCTCTTACTAGCAGTTTCTTGAGAAAACTAGACACTAACTTTCTATTTTCACCTCTCACTTCTCATTCTGTCTCTTCAATCCTTTGTTATCAGATTTCTGTCTAAACCAAAAAAAAAAAAAACTGGCTCTATCAAAAAGTAATGAAAGCCCTCTACTTGTCCCTGGACTCTGCAGCCCTAATCTTACTCCACTTCTTCACAGCAGCTGAAAAGATTAACTACGCCCTTCTTTTTATTTTTTTATTGTGCTAAAATACACATAACATAAAATTTACCATAGTAGTCACTGTCATAAAGTGCGCAACTCAGTGGCATTAAGTACACTCATGATGTTGTACGACCATCACCGCTACCTAGGTCCACAACATTTTCATCATTCAAGTGGAAATCCTGTACCCATTAAGCAGTCACTTCCCATTCTCCCCTTCCCCAGCCTCTGGCAACCAATAATCTGCTTTCTGCCTCAATGGATTTGCCTACTTTGGATATTTACAGGCATATAATCATACAAGCCTTTTGTGTCTGGTTTCTTTCACTTACCATAATGTTTTCAAGGTTTATCCATGTTGCAGTATGCGTCAATATTCCATTCCTTTGATAGCTGAATAATATTTCATTGTATAGATATGGAACCCTGGTGGTATGGGGGTCAAGAGCTCAGCTGCTACCCAAAAGATCAGCAGTTGGAATCTACCAGCTACTCCTTGGAAACCCTACGGAGCAGTTCCACTCTATATACGGTCGCTGAGTTGGCTTGGCTTTTGGTTTTGTGTGGATATACAACTCTTGTTCATTCATCTGTTTGATGGACATTTAAGTTGTTTCCATTTTTTGGCTATTACTGAATACAGTTGCTATGAACGCTCGTGTAATATGTTTTTGCTTGCAATTGAACACCTGTTTGGGGGGAATATATCTAGGAGTGGAATTGTTGGGTCATATGGTAACTCTAAACTTATTGGGGAACCGCCAAACTGTTTTCCACAGCAGCTGCACCATTTTACACTTCCACTGGCAACATAAGAGGGTTCCAGTTTTTCCACATCCTCACTTCACATCCTCACCATGGACTGCCAAAAGAACAACCAAGTCTGTCTTGGAAGAAGCGCAGCCAGAACGCTCCTTAGAAGCAAGGATGGCAAGACTATGTTGCACATACTCTGGACATATTATCAGCAGGGATCAGTCCCTGGAGAAGGACATCATGCTTGGTAAAATACAGTGTCAGTGTAAAAGAGGAAGGCCCTCAACGAGACGGGCTGATACAGTGGCTGCAACAATGGGTTCAAGCATAGCAACGTCTGTGAGGATGGGCAGTGTTTCGTTCTGTTGTGCATGGGGTCACTATGAGTTGGAACCGACTCGACGACACCTAACAGCAACAACAACAACACTTGTTATTTTCCTTTCTTTCTTTTTCTTTTTTATTGTGGCCATCCTAACAGTGTGAAGGGGTATCACATTGCAGTTCTGATCTGCATTTCCCTAGTGACTAATGATGATGAGCATTGTTTCAAGCGCTTGTTATATACCTTTCTTTTTGAAACTCTCTCCTCCCCTGGCTCTTGACAACACTCCCTCTGGGTCCTCTTCTCTCCTCAAGGACAGCCACTTCCAGACTTCTTTGCTGGCATCACTTTCCTTCACTTACTCCTTATGAATTATGGCTTCCTAGGATTCTTTTCCTTACCCTCTTCTAATTTTTCACTTCTTGCCTACTTACAATGCTTATCTACCACCTCTATCTGGAAAACTCCTCCCTGCATCTATCTAGTTGACCTGCAGCTCTCTTTTGAGGAGCATATATCTATCCATCGGCTACCAGTTACCTGATCCTGGATGCCTCACCAGTGCCTCAACAATGTGAACTAAGTATCTATCCAATCTCTCTTCCTTTCCTAGAAACTGAAGGGGTCTCCTAACAGGGGCTCCCACCTTCAGGACTACACTCATCTGATGTGGCACCATAGTTCTGTAGGAAGAATCTTTCTAAAACTCAGCTCTAATCATGACACCTAAACGGTTTCAGAAGGCTCTCCATGACCAGTGGAATGCAGTATGGCGTACACAGGTGTTCCGTGATTCATCTCTTGCCTCTCTGTCCACCGCTTTCTCTAGACACAATCTTGCCCCTTCTACACCATTAGTAATTTCTGCTTTCAGTCACACTAAACTTCTTAAATATTCCCTGGAAACACAGCGCTACTTCAAGCCTCTTTCTTAGATGTCTTCTCCAGCCCCCACTCAGTCTATGTGGGGAATAAGCATACACTTTCAAGGCTCAGCTTGGGCATCCCCTTTTATGAAGCTTTTTTTGACCTTCTCAAGTGAAAGCAACTGCTCCTTCCTTTGGGTACTGCCTTAACCTCAACAGAACTGTGAATCCCATAGGGACAGGGACTGTATTTTATATGATCAGCAATGCCTAGAGCATAGAAGCAGGTTCTCACTGAATGTTCGAGTAAGTGCCTGAATCTCATGAGGTGGATAATGAGGATAAAAATTATTGTAATTAATTAATTATCACATTTTACTGGAATGGTATGACCTAACTTATATATTGATGCAGAAGCCTACCAGCACGTTTATTTTCTTATCTTCTAAAAAATAATATTAATTCACTTATCTGATTAATATTCCCACTGTTGGTTTATCTGTTTCTCCTTTCAAGGTTAAAAAAAATGTGACTTGATCAAGGCTTAGGCAATAGCTTCAAACAGGGGCCAAAAGATTTTTTTATGGGCAGCTTCTCATGTGGAAGGATCTGTTTATGATATAGGCCTTCAGTAAATCCTACTTCCTAAAAAACTCATCATCCAAACTCTCAAAGCCGCAGCAGCGTGTGTACAATCTTCACCTGAGCCAGCCCAGTAGCGTTTTGCTTCTTAAATGTTGGCTTTGTCTTATTATGTTAACATTTTCAGTCTTTTATTTATTTATATTTATGGGGAACAGAAAGTTCCAACCAATAGGATTGGGCCAATTGAAAATTCAAGTCTTAAACAAGTATAAGTATATTCTTTCACTGCACGATATTCCCTAATTTTTCTCTCCTATCATTAAAAAAAGAATAGCTGGCCAATGCTGAAATAATTCCCAACAGAGGTGTCCATACCCATTGTATGTTACCCTCTTCCTCAGGTACAGAATGAACTGCAAATGCCCCTCTACAAGCCCCAGAAGAATGACAACCTTTCAGGACATCTCATCAAAATGAATTAAAAAAAATCATTCACAATAAATAATCATCAAAGGTTTCAGCTCTCTATGAATTAAAGAAAAGTTGCCATCTAGTTGATTTTGATTTATGGCAACCCCACGTCTGTTAGAGAAGAGCTGTGCTCCATAGGGATTTTTAACGACTGGTTTTGCAGTAGTAGATCACTGAGCCTTTCTTCCGAGACACCTCTAGATGGACTCAAATCTCCAACCCTTTGGTTATCAGCTGAGCAGGCTAACCATTTGTACCATCTGAGGCCTCCTTTAGCATTAGTTCTGTGAAATCCAAAAACCAGTAGAAATAGATCAAATAGGCCCTTTTATTATGAAAAACTAAACTGGATGCTACATTGAACAAGCTTTAGATAGGCTGAGAAAATATCAAATTATGCCATTCAATCTTCACAACAATCTTGTGGACTAAATATTTATATTCTGATTTTGCAACTGAGAAAACTAAGACTCAGAGGCTAAGTAACTTGCTCAAGCTCAGAGAGGAAATAGGAAAGTTAAAGAGTCAAATTCAAGACTGTTTGATTTAAGGTTGTTTACTTTTCAAACAGCTTCTAAACTTGAAAAGAAACTGACTAGGGGCAAGAGCTAGGTCTCCCTACCAACATTCCTCTTTTGAACCTTTGCTCAATAGCATGCTCTTTAATCAGTTTCCCCTAAGGTTATGCTCAATATGTAACTTTTCACCACCATTTAATATGACCTACAATAATACTACTCATTTTGTCACTCTGAGTAATTTTTCATGGTCCTGTACCAGTCCTCAGGTTCATCCTTATTTCACTTTACTTTCCCCAAATGCAAACATGAATCATCACTTTTCCATTTTAGTGTCCATAAAAGATACTTAATTTCTATACATGTATCTTCAAACTGGACATGAAAAAGTATAATGAAGCAAAACATGTTCACTGGCAAGAGTCAAAAAGATCTAGATTCAAATCCTGGCGTGGCCCTTATTAGCTCAAGAACTTGGCAGGTAATTTATGTTCATTAAGCCTTTCTTTTCTCATGTAAGAAAAGGATTTTATCTTCTACCTTACTAAGATTTTTTTAGTGGGAAATAGAGAGATGTACATAAAGATCCTAATAGGATAAATGCTCAGTAATTAGCAGGTGTTGGTAACTTTTAATTATTAGGTTTAAAATATAATATGTAAATCTGTGAACTGTCAGAAACAGCTGGAAGAGTATACTCTTTGTAAATGGAACTAAAACTATTACCGACTGTCGAGTGGGTTCTAACTCATAGCAACCCTACAGGGCAGAATAGAACTGACCCAAAGGGTTTCCAAGGTTGTAAACCTTTATGGGAGCAGACTGTCATATCTTTCTCCTGTGGAGCAGCTGGGAGTTCGAACTGTTAACCTTTCCGTTGGCAGCCAAGCGCTTTACCACTGCGCCACCAGGGCTCTCTGCTAAAACTATAATTAAAATTTTTCTTTTCCTTCTTGATATCCAACAGTCACAACCGCCCCTGCCCCAACATTATCTTAATTAGGATATTGACTATTCTGACCTGATGCTAGCAGATTTTGCTTTCAAGTCATTCCATCTTTGGTTCATATCATCTAGTCGATGTTGAAGCATAGTAGCTTCTTCAGAATTTCCCAAAGCTTTTACCATCTTCTGCCTGTTTCCATCAATGCTTTTAAATATGTCATTATGGGCATCAATTTCCGCCTGGATGTCCTAAAGAGAAAAAGGCAAGGAGATAATGCAAATGTTAGGTATTAGTGTCAACATTGCTTGAGATTTCTATACACAGCTTCATTGTTTCATATCTCACAGAGGAGTTGATTTCAGGCAAAATAGTTAATTTCCCCTTAAATGGTAACACATTCAACTCTTACACTGAAAATAATAGTCTTTAAGTTTTCGATATGGAGACCTGGTAGTACAATGGTTAAGAGTTCAACTGCTAATGAAAAGGTCAGTGGTTCAAACCCACTAGTGGCTCTGCAGGAGAAAAGACCTGGCAATCTGCTCCTATAAAGATTACAGCCTAAGAAACACACTGTGGAGCAATGCTACTCTGGACTATAGGGTTGCTATGAGTCAGAATTGACTTGATGGCACACGACAACAAGTCTTCGGTACATTCATCCTCTAGCTCTTAAAAATGGAATACATTAAAACCTAAATTTCATGCACCAGTTAGTTTAATGCTAGTGCTTCATTTTTTCCTATTAAATAGAAAAATATTTGTTTATTTTTGTAAAATAAATTTGGGTGCAGAATAGGTGAGAATTATTAAAAATTAATACTAAAAACTAGTTGAGAGATTTTGAGGAAGCACTTTGGTAATCTGTATGAATAACCTTAAAACTACTGAAATTATCTACCATGGGAAGATTTATGTATAATCACATTTATCACAGTGATTCCTTTTAATGTGAAAAAGTAGAAATTATCACAGTACATTAATGGCAATATAATATTAAATTTAAAAAAGAGAACACAAAACTTTATAGGATGATGTTAACTTTTTAAAGTAGGTGTTTAAATTAGCATCTGCACTTGTATATAATGGCATACACATACACATAAAAACTGCAAAATAAAATAGTGTAGTCTTTGTATAGAAGAATTAAAGGTAGTTTTGCTTTTCTTCTTCCTAAGTGTCTGTGTGTTTCCAAAATTTTCTACCAAAAATAACCAGGGTTTCTTTTTATAGTTAAAGATAAGAAATTTAAAAAAAATATATGAGTCTTTGTAGATTTTTTTTCTACTAATCCATTAGAAGATTGTCAAGATAATCACCTATATTAATCTGGCAATCATCTTTTCTTCCTGAATAAAATGGAAGCAACCAAAAGGCTGCTGTCAACCTCAGGTATGACAGCCACTAACATTAACACTGAATTTTATGAATTTACAAATGGAAAAACGGACACCTGAAGGGGGTCATAAAAGTACAGTATGTGCTTCCATGGCATTAATTGGTAATGGATATTAAGCAATTTACTGCAGGAATAAAAGCCTTATATTTCGGGCAATGAATCTGAATTAGTAAAAGGTGACCATTACACACCGTATTATTTTTTACCCATCTCAAGTTTTTCTTTATAAGAACCACCCTTCTTACATTTCTCTAATTCTAAAAGAGCAGTGGTAAAAATTTACGTAGAAATTCTGTGAATATTCAGAATGCTCTTCTTCATTGAAAACTCATTCCTGATACACACACCCATGCATTCCTTTGGGAACCAAGGCTCAGGGACCAGCATCTAATCCATCTTTCTTCAATTACTCACAGGCCTACACTAACCAGAAAAACCCACTGGAAGGGCCTTTTGCATGTCACAACTCCAATCAGCATGTCAGGAAGGTGTCACTTACATGAGGTCAAGGGGCAGAACCTTCGTATTCTAAATCCTGATGAGATTGGCAATAGTAACAGGGTCAGATCTTGTAAGTGGGGAGAAATAAATGCAAAGCTTAATGAACAGCTCCTGAAAGATTTATGCTCCAAATTTATAAGCCCATTGGTCTCTAAGGTTATCTGACCCTAATGACAAAGCCAAATCAGGCGCACTCAGCAAAGTGTGATCTGGGTACACAAAGAAGTAGCATTCCCCACTGAACAAACAACTCTGAGATTGTTAAGTGTGTGCATTTCCCTGGCATCTCCATCCCAGAATCGTGCCAAGTGGATATTGACAGGGCAGCAGACCACAGCTGGCTACTGACTCAAGGTTCTTACGATGGGGAAAACTATGCTCAGAAATGGCAATCTCATCATAATCTCACTTTGGGATGCTTCAAAAAGAAATCCTCAGTTATACAGAAAAAATTCTGCCGGAAGGTTCTTTGACATTATCTCCTGGATAACACAGTTTCTATTCTTTGGAATGGAACTGTCTTATTTTTGTATTCTGAAATCCATTTTAAGACATCTAAAGGGATATATTGAAAGGTCAACAGACAATATTTGCAACATTTTTAATCTTATGTAGTATATATGTATGATAGCCCTCTTTCTCAAGAAGCTCAACAATACAATGAGCATGGCCTCTGTTTGCAGAACCTGGCCTCAAATTTCCTGTTTAGGGTCCTAAACATCATTGTCATGGACCACCCCTAAAATCACATGACAACTTCAAATCACAACATCCTGGAGTAGCCTCCCCTGACTATTTGCTCCCTCTTATATTCCAGAGACTGAGTCGGAATCGACTCGAAGGCACTGGGTTTGGTTTTTTTTTGGTTATATTCCAGAGAAGTAGGAAGAAATGCATTAACGTTCAGAAACAGATTAACTTTCTCCAAGCCACTTCATAACAGTATCATAAAATTTGGATACTAAGAGCATGAGGCAAATTTGGCTCCTCATATCAGAGCAGGTAATGCTTTTCCCAACCTAGCTACCATGATAAATGGCGTAAAAGAGGCCTGCTTACTGGCCTAGTCAATAATTATAAGTATTTCTAAAAAGTTTTAACGACATCGCCACTGATCATATATTCACAATGGAATATAATTTTCAATATATGGAAAACCCTTCCAGATACGCTCATCATCAAAAGTCAGGAAGAAAATCCATGAACAGAAAGTGATCAAAGAAAAGGAAATCATCATAGTTATTTTATTTAACACTTCAAAAAAAAAAAAAAAAAAAAAACCACCCCACTGCTGTCAGGTCCATTCTGACTTGTAGAGTTGGGGACATATTTATTTTGCCAAGTAGACCAAGAGCCCCTGAAGAGTAAGACCAAACACAATACTGGGGAAGGTAATGGAAGCTCCATAGACACATCCAAACACCCTGAGGGGCCCAATTACTGGGCTGAGGGCTGGGGACCATGGTCTCCGGGGACATCTAGCTCAACTGGTATAACATAGTTGATAAAGAAAATGTTCTGCATCCTACTTTGGTGAGTAGCATCTGGGATCTTAAAAGCTTATGGGCAGCCATCTAAGATACTCTACTAACCCCGCCCTGTCTGAAGCAAGGGAGAATGAAGAAAGCCAAAGACACAAGGAAAAGATTAGTCCAAAGGACTAATGGACCACAACTACCACAGCCTCCACCAGACTGAGTCCAGCACAACTAGATGGTACCTGGCTACCACTGCCGACTGCTCTGACAGGGATCACAACAGAGGGTCCTGGACAGAGCTGGAGACAAATGTAGAACAAAATTCTAACCCACTAAAAAAGACCAGACTTACTGGTCTGACAGAGGCTGGAGAAACCCCAAGAGTATGGCGCCCAGACACTCTTTTAACTCAGTACTGAAGTCACTCCTGAGGTTCACCCTTCAGCCCATGATTAGACAGGCCGATAAAACAAAACAAGACTAAATGGGCACACCAGCCCAGGTGCAAGGATGAGAAGGGAGGAGGGGATAGGAAAGCTAGTAACGGGGAACCCAAGGTCGACAAGAGTGCTGACATGCCATGGGGTTGGTAACCAATGTCACAAAATAATAGGAGTATTGTTTAATGAGAAACTAATTTGCTCCATAAACCTTCATCTAAAGAACAATAAAAAAAAAAATTTTTTTAAACAGAAAAACCAAACCTGTTGCCATAGAGTTGATTCCGACTCACATATTCCAAATTGTATAAAATGTGCCTAATGTAAAATAGATGGATAAACAGACGAAGATAGATGTTGCTGTTGTTGTTAGGTACCATTGAGTTGGTTCCAATTCATAGCAGCCCTACAGGACAGAGTAGAGCTGCCCCATAGGGTTTCCAAGGAGCAGCTGGTGGATTTGCACTGCTGACCTTTTGGTTAGCAGCTGAGCTGTTAACCATTACACCACCAAGGCTCCAAAAACGCATAGTTTCAGTAAACTATTTACCATTTTATCTGCCTACACATTGACAAAGTTTCTTCTTCTTGAAGAAGGGAATTTAAACTAATACTTTTTTCTCGATGTAAAAATACACATCCACAGACACTTAACCTCTTGAGTGACTTTAGTCATACATCAAACATGATTTAATGAACAAATCCTAATATTTTAGAGTGAAACAATGTTATGTATAAATTTACACTTATATTTTCATTTAAGATAAAGCTCAAAAGAACATGTTATAGGATTTTTATACTTAAACTGTCTAAAAGGTCAAACAGTATGCAATCATATTTGAGGAATCAATAAGCTTCCTCAAATACAATGCTGGTAAAATGAATCGCTGAGAAGTTGCATTTTCTAACTTACTAACAAAATACTGGTAGCCATTTCAGACTCTTGACTTGGATATTTTCTATCAAACACACCCAGATCTGATTCAGTAGCAAGAAATCTCTTGCAAAACAAAAGAATTACTAATAATCAAAATATTTTCTTTATAATACAACCAAACTGTACAGTTTACCCCTTTCCTAAAGTTTCATTTCTAAAATGATTAGGAATTGTGGCATTTTCTTCTGCAAAAAACCCTTTCCTCTTCATAAAACCCTGAGGTGAAAGGTTATTAATGTAATCAGTGAATGTATGAGTAAGTGCATCTTGATTAACACGGAATAGGCACTGTAGTGCCAGGAAAAATCACAGAATTGAAGGACTGGAAAGAAATACAGTGATTATTTGGTCCAATCTCTTCATTTAAAAACTTTGAGTACGGGAGCCTAATATCTTTTAGAAGCCCACACTGTAATGCCCTGGCTAAGCTTTTCACTGGAAATTGAGAAACGCAGTTCATTAATCAGGCTCCTTCATAGGTCACGGTGCAATGATGCACTGGTTTTAAAATTCAGATGTCAGCATGGGAAGCTGTCCGATCATGACCCTGATGTAGCATCAAATGCTGGAATAAATTAGAGCTCCTTGAAGCTGGGTGTGCTCTCTCACCTCCTGCATAGCCGGGAGATTTAACCCCACTTAATGCTCACCTCTGTCACCTGCAAGCCCTTCTGAATGTTAAACAGCACAAAATAGCTATTGGCAATGAGTTATGAAAATATGAGCCATCTAGAAGCACAAAGCAATGCTCTTCCCAGCATTTAACATAAACAGGTCATGTGCATAGAGCAGCGTGACAGATTGAACTGTGGCCCCCAAAATATGTGTCAAGTTGGTTAGGCCATGATTCCCGGTACTGTGTGGTTGTCCTCCATTTTATGATTGTAATTTTATGTTAAAGAAGATTAGGGTGGGATTGTAATACCACCCTTACCCAGGTCACATCCCTGATCCACTATAAAGGGAGTTTCCCTGAGGTGTAGTCGGAACCACATTTTATGTCTTCAAGGGATAAAAAGAAAAGGGAAGCCAGCAGAGAAGGGAGCCTCATAACACCAAGAAAGCAGAGCCAGGAGCACAGTGTCTCCTTTAGACCCGAGGTTTCTGTGCTGAGATGCTCTCAGACCAAGGGAAGACTGATGACAAGGACCTCCCTCCAGAGCCAACAGAGAAAGCCTCCCCCTGGAGCTGATGACCTGAATTTGTACTTCTAGCCTACTAGACTGTGAGCAAATAAATTTCTCTTTGTTAAAGCCTTCCACTTGTGGTATTTGCTACAGCAACACTAGGTGACTAAGACAGCCGGCCATAGCAAGATATTCCAGTAGCTGAACTAGCATTTGAAAAAAGGACCAAAGGATTCACTTGAAATGCACCTTCAAACAATGGAAGCATAATGTAGAAGGTTAAGAAAAGCCAGAAGTCAGAAAAAGAGGACTACCTCTCTCTCTAAAGTAAAACACCACTGGAAGCTAATATGCAGATACATAATTAGAGCTGCTTTCCAGAAAATGGGAAACCCTAGTGGTTACCGGTTAAGTGCTACGGCTGCTAACCAAAAAGTCAGCAGCTCCTTGGAAACTCTATGGGGCAGCTCTCCTCTGTCCTATAGGATTGCTGTAAGTTGGAATGGACTCTCTGGCCACAGGTTTAGTGTTTTGGTTTTCTAGAAAAAGACTACAAGAGCTCACTGAAGTTCACTGATCAACTATTAGACTTTTTGTAAACAACACTCACTACCCAGATCAAAATAAACCTCACAAATAAATGGAAAACCTTATCTCCTTATTTATTTAAAGGTGCTTTTTTAAATACAGTACCAATTTTGCCCTTAGTTGGACATTTCTTTAATGAGGTAACCCATAGAGTTATTACATGCAAACAATGCAAACACCAGAATGTTTATCAATGCTGTTTTTCTCTATTATGTTCTATAAGTTGGGTTTGGGGATAATCTATTAGTAGCTTTAGCTATAAGAGCAAACATAGTTCTTCAGATTCAGAAAGAACTGATAGGAAACAGATTCAGAGAGTACCACCAGGAGGCCTTCAACAGGTATTGATTCATCCTCTTTGGGCTTGTTGACATAATTCTGGTTTATTTTTATATCATATATTTACATAACCCTACATGGCCACAGCAATGTTTTCTCTAAAGGAGTTATGACCCCTTTCCTGAAGCAACTAGAAACAACTTCCCTACCATGTCCCAAGGTGCAGGCTAAACAAACAAAGTTAACTATTAGGGGAATATAAATCCACTACTCCTTTCGAAAGTCAGACTGGAATTCATAGACAGTTTAGGATTGATTATAGGAGCTCAGGAGGATTATTGCCAGAGCCTTAGATTCTGAAAATGAGGAATCACATTTTTTTTTTAAAGAAGTAGCCAGATATTATGTTACCTAAGTAATAACAGAATAACCAACTAACATCATCAAATTCCATTGTGCCTTAATTCATGTCATATGTTTATGAGACAGTTTGTGAGGCTTGCAGCATACTGAGTAATTACAATTAATTATTTGATTAACTATTCAATTTATTGGTTTCAAATACTTCAATGTTATTCTATGAACTCCCCCCCCCCACTCTCTATTAATAACTATGGGATCAAATAAAGTAGCTCAGTGAGGGGAGGGTCTACCTTGTTCCATCCCTACCCTAAGCCCGTTGTCTAGTAAATAGCATCCCCTTCATAAACGTTTACTAAATATTGAGTACATAAGTAGGCCTTGAAACTGGAAGTTTTACTGTGTGTCTTCCAAGGCACATTTGTTTTAAAATTAGATACTGTAGACCGAGTAGTAAAACACAGCTTCAAATTCTAATTTTAAAAATTACAGTCATCCTAGCCTTAGTTTCCCTCTATGTTGTCACTATGAGGAAGGTCTTTTCCAAAGGATTCACTGAGAAAAAGGTACTATGCAGACACACACACAAAAACCTCTTACAGAATTACCATTAATTATCTAGTGGCATAACTGCATAAGTAAATAAAAGGCAACAGTTACTCAAAATGTCACTGAGCTACAACCATCCATGCCTCTATTGACTGTGATTACTAAATAGAACAAAAACAACACAAGAATGGAAATGGTTCATGTGTGACAGTATATGGAATGCCACTCAAGCCATAAGATACTTCTTTTATGAAGAACCTTCAAGGATAAAATTAAAGTCAGGGTGGCAATAAAATTAACTCTCATAGGCTGGATTTCAGAGAAGTGCTTCGGTGGACTAACCTTCTGTCTCAAGTCAACTATGAGTATGAATTCTCAGAACAGTCATCCTGGCCACCTGGTCACAACTGCTCACCCCTCATCACTTAGTTAGATGGTGAGAACCTGCCTGATGACAGGCACATCTTGCCACAAGGTCAGGCTCCCCTGATAATAAGTTCCCGCCCAGCCTCCTCTCTAGATACCACTCTGAGGTACACATGGGTCGCTCTGATCGGGGTTTCCTGATTCTTGAGAATCAACTCCTGGGTTCTGAGGTACTTCCAGCACGGCCTCTTCCGGTCCCAGGAGAACAGGAATGAGTAACAACTGCAATTTGACCTTATGCTGGAAAACCACAATTCTGGCTTCCTATATTTTGAAACAAGATGACCAGATTACACATCTCAATCATGTGTCAAAATTCCTATATAAATGGATATCCAGTGAAATCACTAAACCACTTGGTTTCTCTAAAATTAAAAAAGTATCAACCAGAATATCACTTTCAATTCACTTCTGCAAACAAACTGCTACCTTTAAGTTATGCTGAAGCTCTGCTTTCACCTGGGAATTTTAATTTTCTTACCAGCCTACAATGTTCAGATTAATCACCGCTGGGTGACTCACCTCCATCTGTTGGTCTCCAACTACCAAACATACCTGTACTTAGGTCCACCATCCCAACAATGAAGTCTAATTTTCTTAAAGCTTAAAATGACTTTAAACCAAAAAAAAAAAAAACCCAAACCCATTGCCATCGAGTTGATTCCAACTCCTAGCAACCCTATAGAACAGAGTAGAACTGCCCCATAGGGTTTCCAAGGAGTGGCTGGTGGATCTGAACTGCCAACCTTCTGGTTAGCAGCTAAGTTCTTAACCACTACACCTTCAGGGCTCCAAAAAATTTTAACAGCAAAACTACTTTTATGCTGTGATAGCCCAAACATCACACTGAACAATTACAACAGCTTATACAAAGATTAAAAAGTGTGAACATCATCAAGGTTAGTATTCTCTCTAGAAATAGATCACTAATATAGAGGAAAACAACAGTCAAGAGCAATGGAATCTAGAGTAAAGGTGGAAAGACTGTTATTCAGCTTCTGAAGGTATCACCGGGCTTTTGCATTACAGAGGTAGGCTTGGGTCTTTTCCTGGAACTGGCTTTATCTCTTGTGGAGTTGGGAGGGGGAGGTAGGTAGTTGTATTTAAGAAGTGTGAGGTGATGACACCTTTTCCTAATACCAGTTTTCCTGGCAATGGATTGATGAGCATAAGCTAAACACATGAGACAACTTTTATGAAATTACACAAAGGATTTTTTTAAAACTTGAGTTGTAGAAAAATACATTCATCTGTGACAACTTCCTAAAAATGAAATGTGGCAAAGAGATAACTAGCTCTCACATCGATTTTTATAAAAGAGTCTAACACAAAAATCAACATATATGGGGAACTTAATTAAGACTGTAAAATCCAACAGGATGATTTCTCTGAATCTGACCTTTATCTTCCCCCCTAAAAAAAAAAATTCCAAATTAAGTCTTTTGACAGGAAAATAAGCCACAAGCCTAGCCTTCTTTTACTACCAATTTCACAACTAAAAGAAGAATGGGAAAACATGTAGATGCTAACGCTTTGGGAGTTAAAAGAGGAAACATATTAATATCATGGCCAGAACTTCTGACTCAGTCAATACAATGGTCCTAAGGCTGAGGGTACTTACTATCTATCCTCTGGTATCTGACTAGGCTTTTAAGACTAATAGCAGCAATTACCATACAAATGTCCAGCTATTGCCCACAATTATTGCCTCTCAGGGGGGTCTAAGTAATGAATTATTCATGTCACATATGCCCTATACCTTTTTAGGAAGAAAAAAGACAAATCTATACAAACAAGCTATCAGAACTCTTTATGGTCATAAAGTTTGTCACCTGCTGTTACCAGCTGCCACAAGGAAGGTATTCTTTCCCTCCCCTGCCCCTTGTAAATGGTGAGCAAGCTGACTGGGAACCAGCTTTTACCCTCAGGAATTTAAATACTTAACAAGGTATTAAAGCAGGAGGTCAGAGTCCGCCCTGTGCTCCAAGCACAATCCTTACTAAGATAGTTGAAGAAGTAGTGGGGGTGGGGGAGCGGTGGAGGCTGTAGCCAGGAGGGAGCATCCAACAGCAGGAGCTAAATTCTCCTTTCTACACCCTCTTCCCACTACAGTGTTCCTACCATCAGGAGACAAGCAATGGCTGCAACTGCCTTGGAAAAAGCTTTCAAAGTTTTCAAATGAAATGGTTTTGTCTTTTTCCTCTGGCAAGTGTGGTTTGTAGGAAAAAAATCCCACTACTCTTTTAATGACTCAATACAGTCTTGCTCATATTTGTACCTGGAAGGAGCCCTGGTGGTACAGTGGTTAAAGCACTCGGCTGCTAACGGAAAGGTTAGCCGCTCTAACCCACCAGCTGCTCTGTAGGACAAAGACGTGGTAGTCTGCTTCCGTAAAGATTTACAACCTTGGAAACCCTATGGGCTCTTATAATCTGTCCTACAGGGTCACTATGAGTTGGAATGACTGGAAGGCAATGGGTGAGTTTTTTGTTTTTTTGGAATGAGCCATAGGGTATTCATGGTGAAAGCCACTCAGCACATCTTTAACAACTGATGAATAACCGATTTACACACGTGGTAAGAGAGTACTTCAGCTTTCTTTCTTTTTTTCTTTAAAGACTGGAAGTTGAAAGAAGATTGGTGCTTGACATCCAAAGGCTAGAGAGGAAAGGACCCCCTAAGTAGCTCGGTGAGGTGTCCTGTTTTAGCTATAAACTTTAGGTAGCATTTGCAGGCCAGGCTCAATGCTAGAGCGTGCCAACAGCCTTCCTATGGAAAAAAGAGCTAAATGCAAAATTAATAACTCAAGTGTTAAAGCCCCACAGTGCAGACAAGCACTCCACATTTAAAACGGAAACACTCAGATAAAAACGAAAGCTTGAGATGAGCTATGCCATCGTGACGGTAAGGAACCTCTCCTGATTCTCAGAACTCAATCAGAAAGGGGGCAGTGCTCTCTACAGCTGCAGGACAGATAAACCTGAGGGGCAAGGAAAACAGAATCCCTGCCTGGTAAAGTCAGACTCTGGCATGAAAAAACGAGTGTTGTTGTTGGGCTTTTTTTTTTTTTTCCCAAAATAACTTTCAGTTAAATTACCAGCCAACTTGAGTACAAAGGATCTCTTCTGCTGGGAAATTCTAAAAGTAACAGGTATCATGAGAGGCCCTCCCGACCAAAGGAAAGGACTGCTAATTTGTTCTTTACTTGAAAGATTTTTTTAAGAGAACAAAATCAAATGTTTTATACATGATATAACCAAAGAGTCAATAGAATATCTGCCATCTAAATGGATAGTTTAAAAAAAAAAAAAAAAAAGACAAGCAAAGGAAGGAGGAAAAAAAAGTACATTCGTGAAGCCTGCTTTCTGCATACCTTTTCAAATTTTGTCAGCAATTCCCGTAAGCTGAAGTTCAGACCAATCATCGTCCGGTATCCCTTGAAGCCTACATCTTTCTGGCAAACTTCCTTCAGACAACAGCGTTTCACTTCTAAAAACCGTATCTTTTCTGGCTATAGTTTAAAATCCTTGGTAAAATCCTTCACAAGCCTTGCCCTTGAGCTACGGTCCATCATCAGCAGCAGCAGCCCGGGCTGGGACATTTTAGTCATCCCACCGTATCTCCGTCGTTTCATGGACTTCGGAGTTCACAGCGAAGAGACCTGCTTCTACATTTTCTGGTAGCTGCATTCCACGAGGCTGGCATGGTCTCCTTCTTCTCTAGGAAGCCCGGGATTCCCTCTTGCTCACCTCACTAATGACCAGCAGGCCACAACTGTTCTCTCCTGGGCCTCAAGCTTAAAGTTTGGTCTCAATTACACACAGTAAAAAAAGAATCTATATCCTGGAAACTTGCATGAGAGAAAAAAAAAAGAGAGAAAGAGAGAGCCAAGTATTACCAACTTCCTCCATTCAGACTGGTTTCAGAAAGAAACAGAAAAAATCCTGGGTAAAGAGCCAGTTTCCAAAAAGCATTGCTTATGTAGAGCTGAGAGCAGCGAGGAGCGTACTCTTGTCTGAAGAAACACCAAAACACGAGACAAGAGGCCACCCAGTCTCACTCTGCCAGACACCAGCAGCCTGTGTTGCTATAGAAACCACCAAACTAGTTTCAGTCCATTTCCCTAGGTCAGCCTGGCCTAAAGGATGCTGTCAGTACAATAGAACTAAGTTGTTTAAAAGTTGTTTCATCTGTCCGGAGAAAGTTCTAGCAGCAGAGCTCTTGGTCACCCCGTCAGTGCCTGCAGCCGGGGAGAGCTGTAGGGAGAGCCTTGTCAGCTTCGGCAGCTCCCCTTGCTGATCTGACAGCAGTGTGGTAATCGACTTCTCTTCCCAGCAGTTGTTTATTATTTTAATCAGCATCCTCCCTTCCACCACCCCTCACACGGTTTGAAGTAAGTCTCACTCCCACTTCCTGGTGGCCTCCTTGCCCACACTTCTGCACCGTATCTCTTAAACTGTCCCAATCCTGAGTGGGCCACAGGGTCAACATGCTAACTGGAATCCACCCATGAAAATCTGAGAGGGTGGATGTATAAAACAATACAAATCACAAGAGATAGCTTGTATTATTTCTAAAGTGATCTTAGCAGGGTAGTGACAGGAAAAACACTTTTAAAGGGAAGTTCTTTGATCTCACTGGCACCCCAAAAGTCATTCAGACAGTTTCAAGTGGGTAGTTTACTAAACATAAACCTTAGTGAGGAAAACGGCTCAAAATGTGAGTAATAGCCACCAGTTACTCTGAATGTGTCTTCTGTTTTGATGTTAAAATACTACTGGCACTCAGGAAAATGCTATTTTCTACAAAGTTATCAGGATAATCACTTTAAAGGAAAAAGTTCAATCCAAATTACATATTCTTTGTACTGCTATGGCTGACACCATTCCAAGGCAAAAAACGTGATTTTGCTTTTGCATTATGTAGCTATTTAGCATACCAATAAAAGTTCAGAATGACAGATATGTTCATATGGAACAGTTCTCTTTAGTGTGTGCGGAATTTTATCATAAACACATAATGCCTTCTAAGGTGACATTATCACCCATGGAATAAGGTTAATCTTTATATAACTAAGTTTCCTTTTCACATCAGGGTACAGAGCAAAGGGGGAAAAAAACCTGAAATTAGGATGTGCATCTCTGAAAGGCTATTTGAATTGCTTAAACAGCGAAATTGTTAGTACTCATTTAATCATATGTAGGAAGGTTCCATTTAATAACAGGAAAAAAAAACCTATTGGGGAATAGTACACAATCTGGTTATTATTTTTTGGATTTGCAAACCATTTTTTCTTTCCATTTCATCATCAACATATTTTCAGATCACTATTCAAATGCCATGTGTTTTACATATGGCCATCTATACAACATTTAAGAAGCTTTTAAAATATTTTCATTATTTATTCATAAAAACCTACATGTCCCCACGGGCAAAGCGGCTTTATGGGCTTTCTAACAATGTGTTTCACCTCAAAGTACCTAAAAACCAGACTTATACACAGACACTACTGATGTAAAAAATGAACGTGGTGATCTAATAGTTATTCAGAAATGCATAAGTAAAAATAATCTGCGCCACTGGGATCAAAAAAGCTTTGACATCAGCATGAAGACCAACCATCAGAAATACAGTGAAACTTACGCAGAAACTGACCATACTCAACCTGAGCTAGGAGGGCTCCGGGCCACAGGCTGAGAGGTTTCAGCAGCAGCAAATAAACTTTTTACATAAATACAAGACAAGAAGAACTGCCATCATCACCAACACCACAAAAATAAACATAGATAAATGAATAGATAAGAAAGAAAAAGAACAATCTTTCTCAGCTGGGCAAAATTCCAGCTACCACCCATGGTGTTGGGTTACCCTGTGATCAGAGACATGTGCAAACACGCAATACCCGATGCACGTATCAGATGAGTGAATTAAACAGAAACTTTGTGGAACAACAGGGAATGCCATAGTTTTTCTCTAAACACTTATGTTTAAACAAAGCTTTCTTATACCAAGAATGATACGTTATTTATTAGCATTCCAAATGTCTTCTATGCTTACATAAGGCTCATCTTTATGAGGGAAAAGAAACAGAATCCTTCATTTTAAAGAATCTTCCCAAAAGATAAGGGCAAGGGGATTTACCAGCCTGATTGGTACCCCTGTCCCAGAAGTAGAAAAGAATAGGTAAGAAGAGAGAAAAAACAGTATGTTCTTTTATGGATTTCTAGAGTGAAAAGTCCAGAAGATAGTGCCCTTCACTGACTACTAGCTTCCCTGGCATTCCCCACAAAAGCCGGATACCCACTTTCAGAACTGACATCTTCTGCTGGTGCAGAAAAGAGAACACTTAACACAGTTCTATTAATTACAGCAATAAAATACCAAAAACAGAGATACTGACAAACATAGATGCAGTGATAATCTCTTTAGAAGAAAAACCAAAAACCCAATGCTGCTGAGTCGGTTCTGACTCATAGCAATCCTATAGGATGGAGTAGCACTGCCCCATAGGGTTTCCAAGGAGCAGGTGGTGGGTTCAAACTGCTGACCTTTTGGTTAAAAGCCACAGCACTTAACCACTGTACCACCAGGGCTCTTTAGAAGAAAAAAAAAAAACATGGGGGGGAAAAAGAAACTTTCAGTAGATCTATATAGAACCATTCAAAATAATTTCTTTTTAAATTGTCACCTAATCTTAATAAACAGGGTTGCTGTTGTTAGGTGCTGTCAAGTGGATTTTTGACTCATAGCAACCCCATGTGAGTGAGCAGAATTGCTCCATAGGGTTTTCTAGGCTGTAATGTTTTAAGAGCAGACTGCCAGGTCTTTCTCCTGCAGAGTGGCTGGGTGGTTTGAACCCCCAATCTTTTGACTAGCAGCTGAGTGCTTAACCACTGAATCACCAGGGCTCCTCAATAATGAGGTAACTATATAAAAAACAAAAACAAAACAACAGTTGTTACCGAGTCCATTCCAACTCATGGCGACCCCATGTCCTTCAGAGTAGAACTATGCTCCCCAGTGTTTCTATGGCTGTGATCTTTTGGAAGTAGACCATCAGGCCTTTCTTCCAAGGCATGTCTGGGTGGATTTGAACTGCCGACCTTTTGGTTAGTAGCCGAGTGCTTAACCATCTGCATCACCCAGAGACTCCAGGGTAACTTTATTTTCGCTAGAACACTGGAAATCAACTAAAAAATAATGTTGTTTTTAAAGTGTAAAAGACAAACAGGTTAACTATTTATTTAAAAATCCAAAGATATTCTATAAATTCAACTAGCTAAATATATAATATGTTATTCAAAAGTAATGTGCCTTTCATAACTGAATGACACATTAGAAGTGAGACTTGTAAACTGTAAATATGAATTACTTTTATAACAGTGAGTACATATTACTCTAAATTTATGTTTGATATCTATAAATAAGACTACTTTCTCTGTTTACATTCAGCATGCAAAATATCATGTTGGTAATATACCTCACAGTTTCATAGCCTTTCTTTTTTTACCAAGTACCTTGTTTGATACTTATCTTCTGTAATCATGTAATCATTAAAATAAAAACAGAGGCTTCCAGTAAAAGTGATACATCACCAGAGAGATCTAATAAACTGGATGATGAAATCTAAAATAGCTGACATTTTGCCAAATTAAACTAGTGTGGAAATAAACTGTGCACTAATCCTCAAGAGGTAGAATAAATTTGATCTGACCAATACCTATATCAAACTAACACTGAATATCCCAGGAATCCCTACCTAAATAATTTACGTCACGAACATGTAGCTCCATGAGAAAGTGAAGTTTACAGAACCACAGAGAAGCACAGGAAAACTCAACAATGGAATTAATAAAATCTAAATTACTTAAAAACCACATCTCATGGCTGAAATGAAGAGAGCTAAATGGCTTTGACAGAAACTTCCAAACGTTAGGCTAATTTAAAAAAAACTTCAAGCGTAAGCACTATTTTTCATATAATTTGTTAAAAGATGACTTATTTAGTAACTTCATCAATGCTATAGACATTCTTTAGGGTTCAGTCAAATACAAGCAAAAACAGCAGTGCAAATTCTTTGTTGAAAACGAATTTATTTTTTACCCATAATGCCATGACAAGTTAATGTAAAGTGCCCTTTCCATTAGCGTGAAGTTCAAATTTTTAAAAACTATAAAGAATGTTTTCTATGCAAAATCTAATAGGTTTCTTCTTATATTGGCCAATACAAAGAACAAAAGGAAAAGGAAAGGAAAAAAGGCTTCTTGGGTGCCCCTAAAGCAAATCATATGGAGGTCAAGAGGTGGTTACAAACAAATCGGTCCATCATGGCTTTGCTCAAAGTGAAGAGCTTCAGGCATGGGTAGACGAAATGTAGTTGTTATAGACCCATTCTGATTCCAGGAAAGATCCAGTTTATAATGCCTTGTGAAAGAAATATATACAATTCTCCTCTCCAAAACCCTTTTAACTCAGGGTTAATAATTCAAAAATAAAATAGCATCAAGACCCTAATCATGATCTGAGATTTCAATTCACTGTCTACTGCCACTGTAGTTCCATTAAAGGGAGACTTTTTTTACTCAATACATTACAGCTTTCTAGTTAACATCAGCCAGCAGCCAAGTCTGTCAGCTGGTAGCTATTTAAAGTAATATACAGCCCTAAAGGGCAGAGAGTTCAACACAAAGATGGAGGACTGAGCCCCCAGATGAAAAGGGGAACTCTGCTTTTATCCCGGGAAGTTCAAGCAATATGCTTTGTACACAAAGAAATATTTTTAATGTTGAACTCTTCAATAATGTCATCTGTTTTGACAATTACATAGGTGGTAGTTGAGAAATAAAAATTATAATAATCAATAAGAAGATTCAATCCTTTAACATATTTCCATAACCTATAGCCAAAAGGTTCCAATAAAGTGAGCATTTTAAAAGGCACAAAGAGCCTTTTCTTTTTCAGAGGAGTGGGTAGGTGGGGTTGGGGCTGAGGAAGAGAACGGCCAGCTGACCTGCTTCTGAATTAGCCAACCAGGTGCAAGGGTCAGCCCTTAGCAACCTTCAAAATAATTAATGATTCAGAAAGAACTTTATTAGGTAAGGAAAAATAATGCCATGACAGGTTAATGTTTCAAAACCACATCCTTCCTAAAAAAACATGCAGCATCAGACAAGAGTAAACAGTCTCAGGCGGCCAACGCTTCAAAATCCCAGATGCCTACTAACTGCAAACCCGTCGGGCATGCAACTAGATCACACAGGGCTCTGCAAAGATGGTTCTTTAAGATTTCCAAAGGGCTTTCCAACTTTCTTCAGCTATCCAGATTCAGAAAATTCAAGTCAAAATTGAAATACAAATCATAATAACACCAGCAAAAAATGCCAAGAGAAATCAAAATTGAAGGTGCAGTTTTCACTCACAATTAAAACATTTGTACTCTTCCCAGGAGGTCATTGTTCCTATAATCTGAATATGTATCTAAGGAACTGTACACTGGGTGTGAACCTAGAGAAAGTTCAGACTAACCCACTGAGATCAGCTATACTTCTCTTTGTAATACTGAGCAGCAGGGTTCTGTATGTTTGCAAGCTAATCCATTCACAGCTAAGTTGCTGTTCAACTCTGAACCATCTCCCTGACATCTTTCTTCTTAGCGACCCATTTGGAATTCTCTACAAAATCATGCCCCAAACCTTCCTCAAACCCTCATCATGATTCACATTCAACAACCTCACCAAGTCCCTGGGTGGTGCAAAGCTCATAAGCAAAAGGTTTGTAGTGTGAGTCCACACACAGGTGGCTTGGGAGAAAGCCCTGACAATCTACTTCTGAAAAATCAGCTACCGAAAACCCTACGGAATACATGAGTCACCATGAGTTGGGATCAACTAGAAGGTACCTGGTTAATCTCACTAAATACCAGTCAATACACTTACCACCTGAACCGCTTATACTTACAAATATGGTTCCCCAAAAAAGCCAGACACAATTACCCTTTTTTAAGCCTGCATATCTTTAATTATATTTACTTTCTGTATTTTTACTCACTTTCTTTATATGTTTGCTCTGGGCAGGGAGTATGTCTTCCACATTACTTCTTTGTTTCTTCCCCAAAAGTTTCTAATAAAGTACATTACAGACAATGAACCCAGGCAATGAATTATGCAGCTCATAATAAAATCAATAGGCTGATTACAGAACGTAGAATTCCTCTGTTTGATAGAATTAGGTTAAGCCATTACATTTCCTGGAGATTATTAGAAACAGCAGAGCTGACTTTTAAAAATCTGCCAAATTTTGGGATGGGGGGCAATTTAGCAAAACCCATCAAACATTAAAATGCATATATCCCTTGACTCAGAAATTCTATTCCTAGGAATTTAGTTTGCAAACATGTGCACAAAGACATATGTACAAGTATGCTCAATAAGCCCTATTTGACATTGTAAAAAGCTGAGAACAATTTAAATGTCCATCGCTAGATAACTGTGTAAATAACTTACGGCAGATTCTCAAAATGGAATGCTACACAGCTGCAGAAAAGAGTGAGGTGGTTTTTATGTGCTGATGAGAACTAATCTCAAATACGTATGTATGTATATAGGATATATATACGCATATGCACAAGAGGAGGAATAACACAGGTAAAGTCTATACTTTATCTATGAAATATAGATAATATTCCTAGAGATGGATAAGAGGATAGCAATGAGTTACCTCTGAGAGTGGGACTGTGATCTGAATGTCTAGAACAGCCAAGAAAACCCTTTGGAGCAGTTCTACTCTGCAACACATGGGAGTTGCCATGAGTTCTAACTGCGTCAACGGCAACCACCACCACCAGAATGGGAGGGAGCTTTACTTTAATTTTTAGCCTTTTATACTATGAAAATTTTACCGCAAGCATGTGTTACTTTTTTGCATGAAATTAATCAATCAATACATAGATGGAAAATCCCAACTATATTTCCAGGAGCCCTGGTGGTGCAGTGGCTAGAGTGCTCGGCTGCTAACTGAAAGGTCAGTAGTTTGAACCCATGAGCTGCTCCACAGGAGGAAGATGTGGCAGTCTGCTGTCATAAAGATTTCAGCCTTGGAAACCCTATGGGGCAGTTCCACGCTGTCCTATAGGGTCATTAAGAGTCGGAATCAACTCCATGGCAGTAGGTTTGGTTTTATGTTAGAACAGATTCATCTTTCTAGGCAGATCTATATCCCAAAAATGGTGGTACCATTAGATTTGAAGGCAAGCGCCATCAAAGACAACCATTTTTGTCTCTGAAAGTTTTAGGAGGTGCCAGACGGTCTGATATTCTAACAAATCAGGCCTCAATAGAAGCCAGCCTTCAGAACAGTGGGCTGGTCAATGGTAAACTTTTCTAAAGGAGTAGCGCACAAAGCCTTTTTGTTCTCGTAAGTTACTCTATAACTAGTAACTGCAGACTATCTAAATAATAACTTTGTGATTAAATAGGCATTATATATTTTAAGCTATTCTCTTTCCATGGGAATCAGTATTCCTACTGACATCTGATACTGTGATAGTCTGTGCTATAAAATGTTTTGGAATTTTATAAAATCAGTTGAAGTGCATGCAAAAAAAGAGTATCTGGCCTGATTTGTTCAAGGGAAGTGAAAAATCACTTCACCTTTCATGTTGGGCTATGGGATCCAACTAGGCCATGAGCCTGATTCTACCACCCGCGGCAGGCAGAGAGTGCCTGGGTCTAATACGGGTTAAGGCAATGCTGTCATACAACTAGGATTGTCATTCATGGACCTAGGTTTCAGTAGCAAGAAAGCAAATACCATGGGCCCTGCCGGTGCATGTCTGCAGAAGGTATGTTATAAAGGTGTTATAATCCAAAAACCACTACGAATTAAGCAGCCATGTGACACCAAGAACGTCTAAATGGTGAAGTAGGAGGGCGTTTGTAACATTCTATCATCTTTAGCTTTATACATTGTTAAGACAAGGAATTTAAAGCACAATTTAAATCCGGAATTTCCAGATCAAACTACGGAAAAATTATAAAGTAATTGTCCCTTAGAGCCACTATACACAATCTAATATTTATACATATAAAATAAGTGTTGGCATCAGAATCATAACCTTAAGAGGCTAAACAAAGATCCAAGCTACTGCACAAACCATTTCTGGACTATTACTCTGGAAATGTTTTGATAATTAACCAGAGATCCACATAATAATAATTGGTCTTATTTTTTCAGTTATATTGCTACTTTTACCAAAATGATAGCACCCATATCTCGATCATTAGACTTAGCTGAATGACTATTGGTAACGTGCAAAAATCAAAACACCCTCAGAAGTCTAATTACTAAATTCACAACACTATGAAGATTAAGAAAAAAGACTACATAAAAATAGACTATTATAAAAGACTGAATAATACTGAAAAATACAAAACTAATTTAGAAAACTTACATACAGGCTAAATCTTGCCATACAATATTTTGAGCAATATCAATATTCTTTGACTCAGGTTGTATCATCGTGCCCTGGCTCTGTCCCCCCAAAGAAATTAGTTGCTACTTGTTAGCTGTGACATATTTGTTTTAAAAATATGCCTCTTAATTACTCTATAATCAACAGTATGTAGCCTTATAGAAAAGGTTCAAAATGACAAGAAACTTCAATCATTAGAATATAATTTTCTCTGTAGCCATTATGAATCAGATAATTCTACTTCTATGTTAGTTAGGAAGCAATATGGAAACCTTCTGGTTATATGAGAAAGTAGTAGTTGGTGCCGCATATGAACTAGATTACTTTTTTTGTAGTATTTATTTTAGACGTAAGATAATATACCTTTCATGGAATAAATAAGAAAGTGTAATGTTCTTGGAGTCAAAGGCCTGTATTGTGATTTCATCTCTGATACTCAGCTAGCTGCCTGACCCTGGGAAAAGGCAGTAAGTCCTCATGTAGAGCTTGATTTTTCATTGTAAAATGAACCTCTGCTAGTTCAGCCAACATGCAAATGTTACTATCAAGAAAGTCATTCACTAGTACTCTCTTATTGACTGGTCATTAGTTTCAACAAAGCTCCACTGAGAGTTGGATAATTTTACTTATAAGACAATTATGACTTTCCTATAATTAAATGCAATAACAAGAGTACTTATTTTGGGTTTTAGAGGGGTGGAAGTGAGAGTTAAGCTAAGTTTTCATACATTTCCAAAAATTAACATAAACTCTGAAAAATATATTACAATGTATTATTTTGAGAAGCATGTATGTGATTTTTTCCATATGTCTGCATATTTTTACCAAAATGTTCAAGATTTATTAAGAATTAATTGGCTATTATTAGTAAAAAAACAAAAATTAAAGCAAATTATAAAAATTTCATCACTGTTGGCTAATTATTAAAAAGCAATATTAAATAATATAACATTCATCCCATCAGTGAAAAGCTCACTTTCCTAAAACAAAATACTTGCTATTTTGTTCACTGATGGAGAGCTTGTAACAGTCTCTAACACACAGGAGATGACCAAAAAATAGAGAGAGAGAGAGTTCCTGAAACAATCTCATACATACTTTCTAAACATAAGCTCACAAAATCTTGAAATTATACAATTTGGAATCACCAATAAATAACCCAAATTATTAACTATGTAAATATCATGTTCTCTTAATATTTCTTGCTGCAAGCTTCAGTTCTCTTTCTCACCTCCTAACAGGATTACTGCAAGCCATCCTTCCTAGTTCTTGTCTCTCCATAGCTCAAAAAGGAACCCTGGTGGCACAGTGGTTAAAGTTCTCAGCTGTTAACCAAAAGGTCGGTAGTATGAACCCACCAGCTGCTCCATGTGAGAAAGACATGGCAGTCTGCTTCCATAAAGATTTACAACCTCGGAAACCCTATAGGGCAGTTATACTCTGTCCTGTAGGGTTGCTATGAGTCAAAATAAACTCAATGGCAGTGGTTTTGGTTTTTTTGGTTTATATCTTCATATTAACTTCCCTGGTGGTCTAGAGGTGAGGATTTGGCACTCTCACCGCCGTGGCCCGAATTCAATTCCCAGTCAGGGAAACATGTTTTGGAAACTCTGGTGGCGTAGTAGTTAAGAGTTACAGCTGCTAACCAAAAAGGCGGGCAGTTCGAATCCACCAGGCGCTCCTTGGGAACTCTATGGGGCAGTTCTACTCTGTCCTATAGGGTTGCTATGAGTCGGAATCAACTTGACTGCAGCGGATTTTTATCCTCATATTATCTTCTCTGTCCTATCAGCATGACAAATCAAGCTAAATTCTCTTTAAAAACTACTTAAGTCCAAAAGTTAGTTACTTTATCTCACCCTCCATTTCCTCATCTATAAAACTAGTATAATAATTGCTAATTTAACATGTAAATTTAACTATGACTTTTTTAGAGTATTTATATAGACTATCTGGCAAGCTATGTTTGGTTCATAGAAAGCACTTTTAAAAAAGTTAATCTCCTGCCTGGAGCTTTAAAACTCAGTAGTTCTTGATAGTATCATATCATGCCCTTTACCTTTCTTTAATGGTTCTCTATATCCCAACCCAAAATTATCTAAACTGTAATGTAGTGTTGTCCAATAGAACTTTCTGCAACAATGAAAATGTTCTCTATCTCTAATGTCCATCAGAGGGGTCACTAGCCACTTGTGGCTACCGAGCATTTGAAATGTGGCTAGTGTGACTGAGGAAATAAACTTTAATTCTGATTGATTTAAATTTAAATATAGATGATCACATGTATTGGAAGTGTAGCTGTAATGCCTAGCTTTCAAGGTGCCATAATACAGCCTTGCTTTATACATACCAGGCATTATTTCCTCACAATTCTCAAGAACACACTTTCTAATTTTCCCCAGTACACATGCTATTTTTTCTCAGTTGATAGAATTCTTCTCTCTTACATAACAGTCTCCCTTTTTTCCCTCTCTATCCATTCAAATGTTATCCAGCCTTCATGGTTCAATTCAGTTCCACCCTCTAGTAAAAGCCCTGCACTACAGTTTTAATTCAACAATTTCTATCCCAATAAGCCATCTTCAATAAGCTGTGTTATATGCTGTACTTTAATAACATGTTTGTTTGTTTACAGGTTATTTTGTCAATTTTCTTTACCTTTCCATCAACTCCTACAGGGAGCAATCTCTTTGAGAAAAAAGTTACCTTTATTTTTTCCTCAACTGACCTAGTAGAATGCTTAACACAGAGCCATTGTTTGATAAACATCTGTTCATTGGTAAGAGTAAAACATTTAGAATTTATTACAATTACATACTCTTAATGTGATTTGAAAATTCAAGAGAAAGCCATGATCTTGGAAAATTCTTATACATTACATAGTTACCAAAAGAATACATCTCATTCAGTTTTAAAGTCACAAATTCTAGGGGTTGATTTTAATCCGTTTTTTGAAAGGACTCCAAGTTTCTCTAAAGATTCGCATGTATCTACTCATAAATTTCTACAAAGAAAGGCTCCAGTCCTTCTTTTGCACATAACTCAACTTTAACTTTATGACACGAAAAGTTAATTTGACTATTTTTAAGTCAGATTTTAAAATTTTAAAGAAAGTGCTGCCCTCTTGTGAAATGAGGTAGAAGATTTATCATTTCAGTGACAGTCGGGTAAATATTGCGAAGGAATTAAAAGTTAAACTTTAACATTAAGACAAAATAGAGTTTATCTTAAACTTGTATGTGCTTCTCCCGAGGTCTCCCTCTTGCTCCTGGTTAATTTTCCAACCAAATGAGGAATGGATCATTGGGGTGAACAGCTCACACTTGAACTATAATTGAAAGATAAGAGATAAGTGTTGTATTTTCACTAGACTAGAAATGAAAGGCTATAATTTATTTATGTTGTATTACTGAGAGAGAATGAGAGCAAGCAGTAGCCAGTGAGGGATCTGATTAGTCAGTGACAACAACGGAAGTCTCAAGCCCTCAGCATCCTAAGTCTGTAGTATTTCTCCCAATTTTAGGTCTTTCTAGAACACATCAACCCAACACTTAAAAGAGAGCCACCAACTCTAACTCTTACTGATTCTTTAGCCCACCCACTATTGCAAGATCTCCAACTAACCAGCCAAACAGTTGTTGTTCAGTTGACTGGAACTCATGGCAATACCATTTGTGTCAGAGGAGAACTGTGCTCCATGGGTTTTTTAATCGGTGATTTTTCAGAAGTCAATCACCAGGCCTGAGGTACTCCAAATGGACTCGAACCTCCAACCTTTAGTTTAGCAGGGTTCTACAAAACACTCTCCCAACTCCATACTTAGGTACTTGTGAAAGACCTCAAAAGGTTTCTCCGTGGACTTCTCCCCACTTACCACCCCATCAACTCAGTGGCTTGGACAGCTGCCTAAAGGAGTCTCCTCCTTCTGGTATCTTACCACCATCTCTACTAACCTCATGTATCCAAAGACTGGAGGTCCCCAAGTGATGCCATGCCCTCTGCATTTTCAAAGGACTAAACTCACAGGATGTTTATTAAAAGAGAATATATCCGCCTACCCTTTTAAACACTTTCTACACAGAATCAAAGCAGGGCAAGTACCTCTGTGAAACCAATAACCCACTGCTATCAAGTCGATTCTAACCCACCGTGACCCTATAGGACAGAGTAGGACTGTCCCATAGAGTTTCCAAGACTGTAAATCTTTACGAAAGCAGATCACCACATATTTCTCCCACTGAGCAGTTGGTGGTATAACTGTTAACCTTTTGGTTAGCAACGAGCACGTTCACCTCTGCGTCACCAGGGCTCTTTGTGAAACCATTAGGATAATTAAATCTAGCTTTAGATGTGTAGATTAGTTCTACTCTCTTTCCATTTCCAAGATTTTTTCCATTGTGTATATATATTTTTCTGATTATAAAAATAATACACAATCATTACATAAAACCTTAAAAAGAAGGAAGTTTTACATCTCCAACAATTCCAGAAACTAAAGGTAATTACTGCTATAATTTTAGTGCATTTTTTTCCTATGCTGTTTCTCATCCTAATTTGGTAATTAATTATGGTCATACTAAAAAGCATCAAAATCTGAAAGACACCGGATTTAATTATTTTACCTCTGTGGTCATCATAAAACTAGGTACATTTCCATTTCCATATCTCTTTCACAAACTACAGACATTTGGGCACGTAGTTCTGACGAGCCATTAGTAGTTATTTCATTTTTAAAGGAATGAAGTGTCTGGGGAGAACATACTAGACATTTAGGTAGCAACTAATGTTTTACCACTGTCAGGTCCGGTTTTCAACAGTTCCACAGGATTCTTTATTTTAATTGAACAACTTTTTATAACCTAGAAAAAATATCTGACAAAAACTTTTCAATTCATTGGGATTCCAGTAATATAGGATTGACAATAGAGGATGATATTTGTGTGTGAGTGTGGCTGTGATAAATACGAAAAAAAAAATAAAAAAGCATTACTTGGAAAATATCTATAATGCAAAATATCTTCAGGTGTTAGGAAAATATCTATTATCCTGGAAACTGCTTAGATACTTCTGGTATTGTTAACTAGAAAGTTATAAAACAGCTGAAGTACTGCATCATTATTTTAAAAAAGCTACCTGGGACACAAGAATTTTGTGTCGACGCTCATTATTTACCATTCAGGAAGCAACGATTTTAATCTTCCAAGTACTACAGGAAAATTATTTATATACTTTAAAATGCTTTAGAAATAATTCTGGGACCACAGTTAAACTGATGACAATCACCACATCCCTATATTCACCATAAAAACGTACAGACGATAAAAGCAACCTACTTCTACAGGCCAAACTTTAAACCCATTTATAGCAGGTAGGAAGAGACCCACAAAAAACCCACTGCCTTCGAGTCGATTCCGACTTATGGCGAGACAGACATAGTAAACGTCTTTAAAGCTGCTTTAAATGATCACTGCATTCTGCTAAAGACGATGCTATCTTTCTAGATTAGTACCTTTTAACGTCTCATTATGTGTAAGAAAATTATTAGCTGAAATATGGTCCCATTTCCACTACTTTCTCAGATAGTATCACACTTTGCAGCGAGGAATTAAAAGTAAAATGATGGTGAAAACATGTGCAATCAGTGTGTCCATATCTGGCTTTGGTTCCTAGCTTAATTCGCTGTATGACCTTAGGCAAGATTTTAACTTATCTTAGCTCTACTTATTTACCTGCGAAGTGAATATTTTAATAGCACCACAAATTGCAGAGTTGTGTTGAAATTAAGCGAATTAGCATAGGTAAAACAATTAGCTCAATGCTTACAATATATAAGTGCTTATTAAACATTCCTGAGTTCTTAATATTACCATCAGTTAGACTACATTTAATTCATCACAGGCATTAAAAAATACAGCCCCTAAGAAATAGCCTAACAATTGCCATATACGCTGTCCTTTATTCAGGCATATACTATGTGGCACTGGTATTAGGTACCCTGAGAAAACACAACTATTACTCTGCAAGAGCTTCCATTCTGAACTATCTGTAAAATACCTGAAATACTATTCTATACTTTCTTGAAAATTAAATGTGAGCAGTTTCACAATTCATAGTGACTGCTATAAATCCTATGGACTTTAAGGATCCGATTAAAACTACAGTTTAAATAAAACCTACTTAAGTGACTAATTTTTTTTTAAGTGACTAATAATAGATTATCTCAATTTTAAGGGTACTTATGAACTAGAATAGAGTAGAATAGAAATAGAAAAGGAAAAAAAATCTCAAACTTCATGGTATACAATAGTGCTTCTTCGCTGCCTCTCTTGCCAGAGTGTGTGTTTCTTAGAAAGAGATTTAAGCTTCCCTCGATCTTCTTCTCTGGCTCTGGGGTGGGGAGAGGATGAGAGTTTGCTGGCTCAAATAGTATAACAAACTAAGAAATCTTGACTATTTTTCTAATATTAGCCAAAAACCAGTTGCCATCAAGTCAATTCCAATTCATGATGACCCATGTGTTTCACAGCAGAACTATGCTCCATAGTATTTTCAGCAGCTAATTTTTCAGAAGTAGATTTCTTTCAAGGTAACTCTGGGGGGACTTGAACCTCCAACCTTTTGGTTAGCAGTCCAGAGCATTAACCCTTTACACCACCCCCAGGACTCCCTAACATTAGCAAACAGACGTAACTCACAGACCTGGAGTTACCCACTACACTGAGAAAAAAACACTGAGACTCATATGTAAATACTTCATTTGCAAATGACTATTAGGAACAGGTGCACCTATAAAAAAAGTTCAAAATTCAGAGCATCCTTTGATTTGATTCTTGGAACTCTAAGAGGGTTGTCTATTTAAAGTAATCTTCAATAAATTCTTTTGTAATGCAGAAGATTTTTGTCAGATTAAAAGCCACCCCCTGATATATTAGTGTTCCTGGTTTGAACTTTTATGCACTGAGAGGTTAACTTGGGAAAACATCACGTTTCTTGATTAGTATTATGGTAAAGAATAAGCGTGTGGGGATAACCAAAAAAAAAAACTCAATCCTGTTGCCGTCAAGTCGATTCCAACTCATAGTGACCCTATAGGACAGAGTAGAACTACCCCATAGAATTTCCAAGGAGAGCCTGGTGGGTTCAAACTGCCATCCTTTTGGTTAGCAGCCATAGCACTGAACCATTACGCCACCAGGGTTTAGGGCTTCAAGACAGTATGTACCATATAGTTAATATATTTTTGGAACGGCTTCCTAAAAATACCTTTTGGGGGGAAAAAAAAAACCTAAAAATGCAGGAATGACAAGCATGCTGTTCTATTATTTTGATTAGTTGCTTCTCTGTTCAAATAGCAGATAGCCACAGAGGAACCTAGTAACATTTTGGTGATTTCACTGAGAAAAATGTCTCCAATTAACTGTTAAGGAAATTAGCATGCACGTGATTTACAACATTTTTAAATTAAATAATGCTTTGACTTTATAGGATTTGGGCAAAAAAAAAAAAAAATGTTGACTCATCATACACTAAGGAAATACTTTTAACAAATAAATGAAAGTTAAATGGGTGGAGAAACATGCACCTCGAGAACTTTTCATATTTGGGTCGGATTGAATTACACCGTGACCACTAATTTTCTTAATCCTGCAGAGGGATTGGAAGCTTCCCAAAAAGAACTGTTACCTAAGTACAGTAAAACAGGAGAAGCAGACCTAGGCTTGTTACCACTTATTTAATCAGGTAAAGCAGAGTCTGTTCAGTGACCCATATTAAAGATCAACAAGAAAAGGTTTTCAAGTTCAGAGGATAAGAGATATGCACCCCCCATAGTGTGCACAAAATAATTAGTTTTCAATAAAGGTGTGTTGATTAAATGTGATGGACCACTGAGTACAATTTTGACATAAATTTTTTTAAAGAGGTGTTTTCTCCCTCTTCCACTCACTAGCAGCTCTACTTTCTGCTCCAGTCAGAACCATGCTCTAAGTAGGCCAGAAAATTTACATCACCAACAGCTTTCTCCTTGTCCCCATTTTTATTTTTCTACCCATAAGCCTCAACAGCCCCTCTCTTCAGCACAGATTTCATGATCCCTACCTTTAATGCTGTCTTCCTGAACTCTCTATTTTTTTTCTCCAGCTTCTTATTCATGTCCTCTACTCCTTTTTTTTTTTTACTCCTTAAGATTCTGTGTCTTGTCATTAATTAAAGAGCTATGGTCCATCTGTCTATTTGCTACCTTGTTAATATGGAAAAGCACTGATTTAACATGTGGATCAAATTTTCATCAATTACCTAAATTTGGGCTTTTTCTATTCTTTTCAAAGTGAACTATCTTTATGCCCAAGGAAGAATAATGAAGTTGTCTGTGAAGCCATTAACTTTAAAGACATTTTCAAAACAAAAATATTTTATAGCAGTATTTAAGATCTATAACTATCAAATAAAGTTAAAAAACAATTCCATCCCACTGAATAAACAAAATCATGTGTAGTCATTAGGGCAGGCCCCAAAATACATATTATATGGAAAATACAATTCAATTAAAACACTGTCATGGATATATTTTCAGGATGTTCAAGAATTCTATGCCAACTAAGGTTAAATTCAGTATCAATATTTACTGAAATTGAGAGAAAATTGGTTTCTTTAATAAACTAAGAATTACGAACTGATAGTTACTTAAAAATTGAAATATTATGAAACACTGTAACTAAAAACACCCCTGGAGAAAAATATAAATTGTTTCTAAAAATATATATTGCCTATATCTCATCATCATAACTCTGTATTTTAGAGTTTCATAGGATGTTAACAGGTGGTTAATATCTACAAACAATGTCACATGTGTTATAAAACATTAATTTTTTTTTAATTAGTGAAATGAGAGATCATTAATTTAGAATACCCTGGTATTTCATATTAAAAGTTTAATTCAGTTTACAAAATTATCGTACCTAAGTATCAAACTCTCTATTTTGGATTCTTGGAAGAGATTCAGTACAATGCCATATGAAATAGTTAGGAATAGCCCCGCGATAATAATTTTAGAGTTGGCTTTAAATGGAATAGAAGGATGAAGATTGGGAATTTTTACGAAGCATACATTTGGTTTTCTACATAGTTTCAAAGAGTTTTGTTTTCCCTTAACATGTATTGATTTGCTTAAGTGATCCATGTCTTTATTTTTAGAGTAACAGATCCATGATTCATGCCTTTTATTCAGGTATTTTTCTTGCTTTGCAACTTAAGAGTCACACAATATTAAGAAGAAAAAGACCCCACTGATTTTGTCATTTTCAGGAAGCTGATGAAAATAATTAAATAAACCCAAATATGGCAATCCATCGATACCACAGGTTCAACTGTACATGTAAAACAAATTTGAAAAGCACATGGCCCATGTGTCTATAATCACAGAGGCAACAAATATATTGGTAGAATTTTTTATCCAGTCTCAGGACCACTTTAGCAAAAGAAATGCAAATTTTTAACAAAACCTAATTATTTACTAAATAAAATCTACATATTCCCATGAAAATTATCCAATCCAACCTACTCTCTCACTGAAGAAAGTTAAACATTTCTTTCCTGTTTTACTGACATGCTACACTTTAGAATCAAACTCGACCTTAAGTATTTGTAGTTCCCTTAGAATATATTTTTTCCAGTACTCTCTGATAAATCAAAGCCTAAAATTCCTTTGGAAAGCCCTCTCACATTTATTCCATGATACCTTTTTTTAATTCTAAAATGGTGGCTATCCCTGCATTTTTCTTTCTAGAGCCCATCAATCTTTGGTAGATAGCATAGCCCTTGATTACACAATGCCTTTAACTTTTTCCTCATACTTTAATTCCCTGCATGCATAAAGTTTCAAGGGAATCTACTCTAATTTTTCCTGAACTTATACAATCCTGTTCAATGGAAGGGAGACTTAAACTTAGTGCTTTGGGTTCTAACAGGCTCCATGGAAAAATTTTAAAAGTAGGTCTAAGTAAAGCCAGCAGGAATAAAAGTATTAGGGCCAGGATCAAAATTTTCCCGATTACAAAAAACCTATTTAATAAGCACAGCCTATTATACATTCCAAGCTGTAAATATAATCCACTCAAATCAATATAATAAAACCATCCCAATATTTATTTCTCTACTTCAAGGAGTAAGTACACTTTATACCCAGAATAAAACAGCTGCCTATTGGCAAAATCTCATTCTCCTCGGGCTGTGGGGATTGCGTCACTGTTTATAACTTCCCCAAAGCAAAGAAAGCATTTTCAGCTGAAAAGACAAGAAGATGGGAAGTTGCAGGGTTCTTTGGAAGGGTGGAGGAGGTGGATAAATTTGTGACATTTTACCTCTAAAGGGGTTTTCCTAGCTTCCAACATTTGGCAATATGATGCAACGGTGCAATTATTAGAGGAGGAGAGGGCAAACACGTAACTCAGGAATTAAAAAACATCCCTCCCAAATCCCTTGACAGATACCAACTTTTCCGCTTAGGGTTAGAAATACAAAAGATTACATGAAAGAAGGATGCTGATTACCAGAGAACGTTAAAAAAAAAAAAAACCTGACACATGACATCATGCATTTGTTTAAACCCATGGAACCCTACAACACAAAGAGTGAGCCCAAATGTCAACTGTGGGGTTTAGTTAATAATAATGTATCAGTTTTGGTTCATCAATTGTAACAAATGTATGACAAGAATGCAAGATGTGAATAAGAGAAAGTATACAGAGAGGACAAAAGGTATATGAGAACTAGAACTCTGTACTTTGTCAAAACTATACTGTAAACCTAAAACTGTTCTAAAAAAACAAAGTCTATAAGTAGAAAGAGAGAGAGCACCAAAAGAGGACCTAAACATGACCTGGACAACTAAGAAAAAAACTCAAGTTTTATACAAATGGTACAGACACTGAGGGCCCAAACAACACATTAAATCCACACCTGTAAAGTGTCCTGGCTTATTGTTGTTCTTGTTAGGTGCCCTCCAGTCAGTACCAACATATAGCCACCCTGGGTACAACAGAATGAAACACTGCCCAGTCCTGCTCCATCATCACAATTGTTCCACTTCAGGGTATTGTTGCAGCCACTGTGTCAATCCATCTCATTAGGGTCTTCCTTGGTTTCGCTGAATCTCTACTTTACCAAGCATGATGTCCTTCTTCAGGGACTAGTCCCTGTTGATAACATGTCTAAAGGATGTGAGACAAAATCTTGCCATCCTTGCTTCTAAGGACCATTTTGGCTGTACTTTTTCCAAGACAGATTCGCTCATTCTTCTGGCAGTCCACAGTATGTTTGGAATTCTTCATCGAAAACCTAATTCAAAGGCATCAATTCTTCTTTGGTCTTCTTTATTCATTGCCCAGCTTTCGCATGCTTATGAGGTGACTGAAAACACCAAGGCTTGGGTCAGGTGTACCTTAGTCTTCGAAGTGACGTCTTTGTTCTTTAAAACTTGAAAGTGGTCTTTTGCAGCAGATTTGCCCAAAGCAATGCATCATTTAATTTCTTGACTGCTGCTTCCATGGGCATTCATTGTGGATCCAAGAAAAATGAAATCCTTGGCAACTTTAATCTTCTCTCTGTTTATGATGAGGTTGCTTATTGGTCCAGTTGTGAGGATTTTTGTTTTCTTTATGTTAAGGTATACTCCATACTGAAGACTGTAGTCTTTGATCTTCATCAGTAAGTGCTTCAAATCTCCTTCACTTTCAGCAAGCAAGGTTGGGTCATTGCATATTGCACATTGTTAATAAATCTTCCTCTAATCCTGATGCCACATTCTTGATCATATAGTCCAGCTTCTCAGATTATCTGCTCAGTATCAGACTGAATAAGTATGGTGAGAGGATACAACCCTGACACATACTTTTCCTGATTTAAACCATGCAGTATCCCCTTTTTCTGTTTCAATGACTGCCTTTTGATATATGTACAGGTTTCACATGAGCACAATTAAGCGTTCTGGAATTCTCATTCTCCTCAATGTTATCACCCACACAGTTGAATGCCTTTGCATAGTCAATAAAGTACAGGTAAACATCTTTCTGGTATTCTCTGCTTTCAGCCATGATCCATCTGACATCAACAAAAATATCCCTTGTTCCAGTCTTCTTCTGAATCTGGCTTGAATTTCTGGCAGTTCCCTGTCGATGTGCTGCTACAACCCGGTTTGAATGATCTTCAGCAAAATTTCACTTGTGTGTGATAGAAATTATATTGTTTGATAATTTCCACATTCTGTTGGATCACCTTTCTTTGGAATGGGCACAAATATGGATCTCTTCCAGTTGGTTGGCCAGGTAGCTGTCTTCCAAATTTCTTGGCATAGATGAGTGAGCGCTTCCAGCACTGTGTCGTTTGTTCAAACATCTCGACTGGTATTCCCTCAATTCCTGAAGCCTTGTTTTTTGCCAATGCTTTCAGTGCAGCTTGGGCTTCTTCTTTCAGTACCATCGGTTCTTGACCATATACTACCTCCTAAAATAGTTGAATATCCACCAGTTATCTTTGGTACAGTCACTCTGTATATTCCTCCCATCTTGTTTTTATGCTTCCTGCATCATTTTGTATTTTCCCCCATAGAATCCTTCAATATTGCAACTCAGGACTTGAATTTTTTTCTTTAGTCCTTTCAGCTTGAGAAACATCAAGTGTGTTCTTGCCTTTTGGTTTTCTAATTCCGGGTCTTTGCACATTTCATTATACATTTGTCTTCTTGAGCCATCCTTTGAAATCTTCTGTTCAGCTCTTTTAATTCATCATTTCTTCCTCTTATGTTAGCTACACTAGGTTGAAAGCAAGCTTCAGCATCTCCTCTGACATCTACTTTAGTCTATTCTTTCTTTCCTGTCTTTTTAATGACCTCTTCCTTTCTTCATGTATGATGTCCTTCCACAATTTCTCCGGTCTTCAGTAGATTAGTGTTTAATGAGTCAAATCTGTTCTTGAGATGGTCTCTAAACTCAGGTAGAATATACTTAAGGTCATAACTTTGGCTTTCATGGACTTCTTTTTTTTTTTTCAGCTTCAGCTGAAACTTACATATGAACAATTGATGGTCTGTCCCACAGTCAGCCCCTAGCCCTGTTCCGACTGATGATACTGAGCTTTTCCATCATCTCTTTCCCAGATGTAGTCAGTCTGATTCCTGTGTATTCCATCAGGCAAGGTCCAAGTGTATAGATGCTGCTTATGTTGTTGAAAAAGGTATTTGCAATGAAGAAGTCATTGGTCTTGCAAAATTCTATCATGTGATGTTTGGCGTCCTTTCTATCACCAAGGCCTTATTTTCCAACTACTGTTCCTTTTGTTTTCAACTTTCACATTCCAAGCATCAGTAATTTGCAACTGTATTGCATGTTCAATCAATTTCAGACTGTGTAAATTGGTAAAAATCTTCAATTTCCTCATCTTTGGCATTAGTGGTTGGTGCACAAATTTGAATAATAATTTTATTAACTCATCCTCTTTGTAGGTAGATGAATATTACCCTATCATTGACAGTGTTGTACTTCAGGATAGATCTTCAAATGTTATTTTTGATGACGAATACAACTCCATTCCTCTTCAACTCCATTCCTGGCATAGCAAACCATATGATTGTTAAATTCAAAATGGCCTATACGAGCCCATTTCAGCTCACTAATGCCTAGGATCTCGATGTTTATGCATCCCATTTCATTTTTGACAATTTCCAATTTTCTGAATTCATACTTGGTACATTCCACATTCTGATTATTAAAGATATTTAAAGCCATTTCTTCTCATTTTGAGTCATGCCACATCAGCAAATGAAGGTCTCAAAAGCTTGACTCTACCACATCATTAAGGTCAACTCTAACAAGGCAGCTCTTCCTCAGTCACATTTTGAGTGCCTTCCAACCTGAGGGGCTCATCTTCTGGTAGTATACCAGACAATGTTCCACTGCTATTTATAAGGTTTTCACTGGCTAATTTTTTTTCAGAAGCAGACTGCCAGGTCCTTCTTCCTAGTTTGTCTAAGTCTGGACGCTCAGCTGAAAACTTTCCACCATGGTATTTGAAATACTGGTGGCATAGCTTCCAGCATCACAGCAACACACAAGCCACCACAGTACAACAAACTGAGAGATGTGCAGGCAATAAATGGCAGTTATTATCATTACATTCACCCATAAAACTTTCCTGGCTCCTAATACATGGTATTTGTACAACCGTAAAAAAAAAAAAAAAAAAGTCATAATAAAATTTTTAAAAGCAGTTAAGAGCATGGTTTTGTGGCTTTCTAACTGAGTCAAAACTGAGCTAATCCATACATGGACAGTAATTAAGGGAAAATATCCCCATCTAAAAAAAATTTTTTTTTTTTTTTACTCAAATAGGGACATACACTCTATACCTTGTCTGAGATCTCATTCACTTGGAATAAGTTAAAAAAGAAAAAAAAAGTTTACATACCATAATAGATTCCAAATACAGCTAGATATAGTTACTAATTTTATATTCATCTAAACACCTGCATTGCCTGTGTCATGCATGATTCCTGAGCAATAAGATTTCTGTAGATGTAAAAGCATAAAATCAACCAATTACAAATTACCTTATTCATGGAAATATTATTCAGATTTTGGGTAAATTTTTCTTTTATATAAGCCAGTTCTACTCAACTGAATTTACTGAAGGCATGAGAGAAACTCAGGCTCTAAAATTAGCATTCTGTTACATCACTTAGTATGAGCATGGGATAAAGAATCTACAATTAGAGCCAAGGACTACTTTTAATGGGTTATTATCATTGGCGAGAATGAGATAGGAACACTAGAACACTAATATTTAAGTGCAGAGTTGTTATTAACTCATCTTCCTCACTCCCAACAAGAGAAAATTCTCTTATTTCATTTACTTACTTATTAGTCTGAAATGGATATTCTTTGGTCAACAATTTCTGGTCTTTAAATAAAAGAGAAAAAACAATAGTTCTACTGCAATAACTGAAAATAGCTCTAGTATGTTTTAGACTTAAGAACAAGAAAGAGCACAGTTAAGATGTAACTCTTTTCAAAACATTTTGATCTGTAGTATAAATATTGGGACCATGTTGGCAGACACTCACCTAATCCCCTAATAACAACAGCTGTTAAAACAAGTATTTACACAGCAATTTTCCTGAGACCAGAGCACTGAACAAATATAAACTACCAAAAAAAACCAAGACCAAATTCGAACTGCTGGCCCTTTGGTTAACAGCTGTAGCACTTAACCACTGCGCCACCAGGGTTTCCATATAAACTACAGTCATGATTAAACATCTACCTACGTATGCATTTTTAAGATGCTATTTAAGGTATATAAAAACTAAATAAGGCATTTAATTCTGGCAATTTCTCAAGAAATTATAAGTTAATAATCTTAAAGGATAAATATGTAGATTTATTCATGATACATGTTGAGAAACAGCTGTAAAGGAGAATTTAGAAATTATCTATTGAGTTGTACAACATTTTCAAGATTTACAGTACACTGTAAAGTTTCTGTGATATTTTAGCTTTATGGGATATTTTCAATGTATCATGTTTGGGGTGGCTTTAGAGGTCCTCTAGTCTACGGCTGCTAACCAATAAGTCTGCAGTTCAAATCCACCAGGGGTTCCTTGGAAACTCTATGGGGCAGTTCTACTCTGACCTATAGGGTCGCTGTGAGTTGGAACCGACTCATCGGCAATGGGTTTTAGTCTACTCACAGGGTCACTAGGGGTCAGAATTGACTAGACAGCAACAGGTTTGCTTTGTTTGGAGCCCTGGTGGTGCAGTGGTTAAGAGCTTGGCTGCTAACCAAAAAGTCAGCAGTTCGAATCCACCAGCTGCTCCTTGGAAACCCTATGGGGCAGTTCTACTCTGTCCAATAGTGTCACTGGAAACCCTGGTGGCGTAGTGGTTAAGAGCTATGGCTACTAACCAACAGGTCGGCAGTTTGAATCCAGCAGGTGCTCCTTGGAAACTCTATGGGGCAGTTCTACTCTGACCTACGGGGTCGCTATGAGTTGGAACTGACCTGCCAACAATGGGTTTTTTGTTTTGTTTTGTTTTAGTCTACTTTAATATAATGATTCCATTTCATTTATAATATATTTAGCAAATATTTTCCAACTTGTATGTGACTATCTGACGCAGGAGGAACTACTTCTCAATATACCAGATTCCAAAATTTCTTCTTTATAGTAAGGGGGAGAGGTGCCCCAATGACACGTCTAGGACCCCTGGTGGTGCGATGATTAAACGCTCAGCTAATCCAAAGGTAAGCAGTTAGAGCTCATTAGACACTTCACGTAAGAAAAGATCTGGTGACCCGCTCCCGTAAGAATTACAGCCTAGGAAACCCCATGTGCAGTTCTACTCTGTCCTATAGTGTCACTATGAGTCAAATCAACTTGATGGCACACAACGACAACACAAGATATGTCTTAGTTTTACTTTCTGCTGATGGCACAGAGCAAATTCTACCATCACTTCCGCAGGATGATCCTTCATCTCTTTGAAGGTAATTATCACAATCCTCATAGTTTTCTCTTTTTAGCCTAAAATACTTTCTTCACACTAAGTCATTTTTCTCATGTTCCTTCTTCGTGTTAGATTTTATAGCCTTATCTCAAGTTCCCTGCATAGTCCCTGGCACATGCTTATCCTGGGACCAGCCCCTCCCCTCCTGTCCCTTGCCATGCCTCATGCCCCTTTGGCTGGGACAATGCCAACTGATTCTTCTGAACTGTCTGTGGACCATCATCTCTGGAAAGTCTGCTTTGACGTTCAATCGGTTAATTATTCACAAATGTAAGAACCATAGTTCTAGTAGTAATTCCTTTAGTTAAGTAACTATGAGACCCTAATAGTAAGAGACTGCTTAGCTCATTCCATTGCCTTCGAAGAGGATCACAACCAAAAGCCACAATTTAACACATAGCATTCTGTCATAAAAGGGGGGGGGAAACACACAAAAAAATACATATGTGACTTGAAAAAATAATTTTTTAAAGTATCATTGGTAATCCAGAGCACTACTTAGTAACTCAGATTAATTCTAACATAATGTTCAAAATATATATATATATCCAAGACCTAATAAGCTTCCTAAGAAAATAGATGCTGTGCTACTCTGAATTTCTATACACAATAGCAAATAAAGATCAATGTTAAGCGACTTCTTTTGTTTGTTGAACAAAAATTCTAGTGATTTCCCATCTGTGAATTTCTGTTTAAGGGAAGCACCTAGGGTCTAGAGATAAGCAGTCCCAAAGGTAGTAAAATCTATAACAGTTACCACATTGAAAAACAAAACACTGCAGTCTGGGGAAAAACAAAAAATATATATATATTTTCTATTTAAATACAGTGCCAAAGAATAAAACTACTGTAAATTATATCAACAAAGAGGATGATACATGCATAACAGCTTATCTTAAGAGTGAAATGGTTACTTTCTTTAAATAAAAGTTTGCTGTATTTCTAAATGGTTTAAAATGCTCCAACTAGAAAATTATCGGTGCGTTTTCAATAGTGCTCTTCTTAGATAAAAAGTTATTATGAGATTGTGAATTACACTAACTCTTCGGAGTATATTAGTATCAACTACTATGTGGAAAAAGCAATTTCTTAAATATTGTCTTGATATTTAGAGCTCCCAAAGCACTGAAATCATAAACGCAATTTAACCCTAAATGGTGCCTAAGGCCAGTTATATCCCTCCTACTAGCCACAATTGTTAAATCCCCTTATTCACAAAAATTGTTTACATAGCTCACATAAAGACAGCACAATAAAGCTTAAACAAAAGATTAAGAAGAGTAATGACAAAAGCGAAGTAACAAATGAAAGAAAAAAAAAAATTAAACCAGAAAATCTGGGCTACAGAAGGCGGCCGTAAAGAGCGCAGGGCTCTTGCTCATTAACTGTGAGTCCACAACTCCCTGGTTTCCAAAGCAAACAGAAAGACAGAAATTAGTTACGTCATTATCCAATGTCAATTTTAGACAGAAAATAAAGCAAGTTGTTGAAAAATATGTAACGTATAGAATAATACCATTCCCTTAAAAGAAATATACATATGTGAACATAAATGCTTGTTTATATATTTAACTTTTCTGCAAAGCCATATGGGCAACACTGGTTATTCTTGGTTGTGGGGCCTGGTAAGTGGAGAATCACAGGGCAGGAGGCATTTGACTTCATACCATTCATATACTGTCTTCATGTTTTTCTTACAACGAACGTGTATTATTTTATTATTTTAAAAATCTAATATAAACGCAAAATAATAAAGATATAGGGGTACAATACAGTCTAAGGGCCAAACAATTGCTTTAGATTCCTAACACAATAAAAAAAAATACTATGATAAAAATAAAGAAGCATGATTTCTACACCATTCCAAAATTCAGTGACACTCTACTATCGTTTGCAATCAAACGTAAAGATAGGTCAAAGGAGAAATCTAATCATGTTCTTTAGCGAGGTCAATGGCAATGCGAAGTGTGAAAGAGGGAAAAGGAGAGGGAGAAAGGGAGTAAGAGAAGGCAAGAAGAGTTATTTTCAGAACGACTCACAAGAAGCAAAGGAAAATCCAAATATACAAAATTCTATACTGCAAACAACTATAACACCAAGTTATGGTACTGGAGTAAGCAAGCTATAAAGACGACTATGAAAATGTCTGGAAATGGGAAGAAAAGAATATTTCAGCTGCTGAAGTCTATCGGCTTTATTATCTTCATCATTAAAGGAAAACTTCCTTGGAGGATTCAGTTAAAAACCATCAATTTTATTAACAAGTATAATAAACTCAAAGCAAATCATGGGAGTTTGCACTTCAGTGGAAGGGAAGCATTTATTAATAACTTGCAACATACCATATCTTATGATTTTCTATGTTTAAAAGTATGTTCATACATACTATCATTTTAAAGTACTTAAAATTCATACATATAAATTAAAAATAAATGCCAATATATGGTGTCAAAGAAGCCCTGGTGGCATAGTGGTGAAAAGCTTGGCTGCTGACCAAAAGGTCAGCAGTTCGAATCCACCAGCTGCTCTGTGGAATCCCCATGGGGTATAGTTCTACCCAGCCCTTGTTTTTTTTGTTTTGTTTTGTTCATGGTGTCAAAAGTCATCACATTCTTACAAAAAGTAATGAAGTAATTGCCTAAGGGGCTACAAGCCAGAGAAATTAAGAACTAGACATAAATATCTTAACAGTTTGTATAGGAAAAAGGAGCTAACTGTTAATAATAGTGAGGGGTCTATCAACGCATGAACTATTCTTGTACCAAAAAGGAAATGTAAAAAGTTTCTTAATGGCAGTCACAAATAAATGGACCCTTTACACTGTCACTTGTGTTCAAAATCATTTCACATTACATGACAATGTTCCCAAACATAAACAAAAGAATGAAAACATATTAACAGATCCAGCAATTTGACTCCTAGGTATACTATCCAAGAGAAAGGAAAACATATGTCCCCCGAAAAAACTTGTACATATAAGTTCATAGCAGCATTATTCATAATAGCCAAAAAGTGACAACAATCCAAATGTCTATCAATTCATGAATGGATATATAAAATAAGGTATAACCATAGAATTGAATATTATTTCGTAGTAAAAAGAAAGGAAATACAGATACATGCTAAAATATGGACAACCTTTGAAAACATGATGCTAAGTGAAAGATGTCAAATGGACCCTGGCTGAAAGCAGAGAATACAAGAAAGATGTTTACCTGTGTTTTACTGACTACGCAAAGGCATTCAACTATGTGGATATAACAAATTACGGACAACATTATGAAGAATGGGAATTTCAAAACACTTAATTGTGCTCATGAGAAACCCACATATAGATCAAGAGACAGTTGTTCGAACAGAACAAGGGGATACTGCATGGTTTAAAGTCAGGAAAGGTGTGTGGCAGGATTGTATCCTTTCACCATACTTATTCAACCTGTATGCTGCATAAATAATCTGAGAAACTGGAGAATATGAAGAAGAACGTGGCATCAGGATTGGAGGAAGACTCATTAACCTGCGATACACAGATGATACAACATTGCTTACTGAAAGTGAAGAAGACTTGAAGTACTTACTGATGAAAAGGATCAAAGACCACAGTCTTCAGTATGGATTGCATCTCAACATAAAGAAAACCAAAATCCTCAAAGCTGGACTATCTTAGTCACCTCGTACTGCTATAACAGAAATACCACAGCTGGATGGCTTTAACAAAGAGAAGTTTATTCTCTTACAGTCTAGTAGGCTAGAAGTCTGAATTCAGGACATCGGCACCAGGGAAGGCCTTCTCTCTCTGTCAGCTCTGGAGGAAGGTCCTTGTCGTCAGTCTACCCTTGGTGTGGGAACTTCTCAGTGCAGCAACCTCAGGTCCAAAGGATGCACTCTGTTACCAGCACTGCTTTCTTGGTGGTATTAGGCCCCCATGTCATTTCTCTCTTTTATATCTCAAAAGAGATTGGCTATCTAATCTTGTAGATCTCATCAATATAACTGCCACTTATGCAGCTCATTATATCAAGTGATAGGGTTTACAACACATGGGGAAATCACATCACATGACAAAAGGGTAGACAATCATCCAATACTGGGAATCATGGCCTAGCCAAGTTGACAGACATTTTCGGGGGACACAATTGAATCCATGACATGGACCAATAAGCAACATCATGATAAACAGAAAAGACTGAAGTTGTCAAGGATTTCCCTTTACTTGAATCCACAATCAGTGTCCATGGAAGCAGCAGTCAAGAAATCAAACAACGTATTGCACTGGGCAAATCTGCTGCAAAAAGCAAAGATGTCACTTTGAGGACTAAGGTGCACCTGACTCAAGCCATGGTATTTTCAATTGCCTTATATGCATGTGAAAGCTGGGCAATGAATAAAGAAGACCGAAGAAGAACTGATGCCTTTGAATTATGATGTTGGCAAAGAATATTGACTATACGATGGACTGAGAGAAGAATGAACAAATATATCTTGTAAGAAGTACAGCCAGAATGCTCCTTAGAAGTGAGGATGCTGAGAATTCATCTTACGTACTTTGGACGTGTTATCTGGAGGGACCAGTCCCTGGAGAAGGACACCATGCTTGGTAAAGATGAGGGTCAGCAAAAAAAGACCCTCAACAAAATGAACAGACACAGTGGCTACAACAATGGGCTCAAGCGTAACAATGACTGTGAGGATGGCACAGGACTGGCTACTGTTTCGTCCTGTTGTATATAGGGTCGCTATGAGTAGGAACCGACCAGGCAGCACCTAACAAGTCACAGAAGCCAGTCACAAACAACCACATATTGTATGATCCCATTTAAATGAAATATCCAGAATGGCAAATCTATAAAGTAGATTCATGGTTACCTAGGGCTGGGAAAATGGGGATATTGGTGAGTAATGGCTAAGATGCGTGAGGTTTCTTTTTGGGGTGATGAAAATGTTTTAAAATAAACTGCAGTGACAGATATACAACTCTGTCAATATACTAAAAACCACTCAGTTGTATATTTTAAATAAATGAATTGTATGGTATGTGAATTATAACTCAATAAAGCTGTTCTAAAAACTAAATCCATTAGAAGAAGTTACACCTCCCCTCTACTGTCTTCTTTGATCCTTTCCTCATAAACTCTATTCTTGAGTCAACACTGCCAGAGGCAGAAAGAATCTAAACCATCCCAGCCATGGATCTGTGGGGAATTAGTCTTCTCTACTAGTTGTCCAACAGAGTTCCCCATTGAACAATCACAAAGAGACAGCCCACCTAACACGATCCCAGCCGTTAAACAGAACTACTGTACCGAAGTTCCTCGATTCACGTTACAGGTTCACTTGCTATCCCAAAAGTAGAATGCGCCTATGAAACCTTTCCTAAGCCAAAACGGTGTAAAGATGCAATTACCACTAATTTATATAGGAAAATTTTTTAAGCATTCCTAAACCCAAAAATTAACACACAAAATCATACCAAATAACATATAAAACCCTTAATGAGCTCTCTTAGGCTTTTCTGATACCATCTTGCTAACGGATGTGCAAAATAAATTGAAATGAAGCACAGACGTTCACAGACACAGTTTAAAGCTGTGATGGCTTGATGTGGAGATGCAGAGTGTAGTTCCCCGAGAAGGAGACTGTCGACACCACTCTTGCTGCTCTGGGCGCAAGCTGCCTTTTTAATGCCTGGCTGCAAAACCCTATTTCTACTTTTCGCCTTTTTTGTAAAAGTGAAAATCCTCTATGGATTTTTTTTCAGTTATCAAAAATGGGTACCAATTAGGTCTAAAAACGAGTAATGTAAAGAGAACTTCTGAAAAGTAAAGAACACCTGTACTTCTAGGTGCCTCAACGGTTAAGAATTTTCTAAACTCAAATGTTTATGGCCTATTTATCTAACCCTAAACAACATCAAGATAAATTGTAAAGAAATAGAAACTTGTCAACTATTTCCTTCTACTTGGAGCAACAACCAACATTTATGGAAGCAGCAGTCAAGAAACAAAAGATGTATTACACTGGGCAAATCTGCCACAAGATTTTTTGAAAGTTTTAAAAAGCAAAGATGTCACATTGATGGCTAACGTGTGCCTGATCTGAGCCATGCATGGTCTTGTTAATTGCCTTGTATGCTTGTGCAAGCTGGACAATGAAAAAGAAAGATGAAGAACGGATGCATTGGAATTGCAGTGTGGTGGAGAATACTGAATATACCATGGATTGCCAGAAGAATAACAAATCAGTCTGAGAAGAAATACAAGCAGAATGCTCCTTAGAAGCTAAGAGGGTGAGACTGTCATGCTTACTTTGGGCACGTCATCAACAAAGACCAGTTGCTAGATGAGATCAAGGAGGGAAAGCCTCAACAAGATGAACTGACACAATTGCCCCAACAATGGATTCAAACATACCAATGATCATAATGATAGCACAGGACCAGGTAACGTTTTGTTTTGATATTCATAAGGCTGTCACAAGTCAAAACTAACTCAATGGCAACTAACAACAACAACAAACTTCTGAGTTCTTGACCAGGGAAGAATGACTTTTTGTCCACAAATCCCATACATGGATTTGTCCCTGCCGTGCTACCACAATATGATCCTGTAGTTTGCCTAGATGTGCCTGAACCATGGGAACTCCCCAGGACCACCTGTCTTGACAGCCAGGTGGAGCCTTGATGCTCAGCTGTGCAGCTGGACATCTGTGGCCAGAGAGATCACCTATCCCCACCCCAAGAACCTTCCACCTCATAAGCAGACACTATACTGACAAAGCTTGAGATCACAAGACAGTTGAGGATTGAGATATTTTCTGACAAAGAGCAAATAAAACGTTTTCAAGTATTTTCAGTGTCTTGAGAGCAAGTTTAGAAAAAGCATTTTAAAAGAATTTATCATAATGAAGGGAAGGGAAAAGAAACGCACTGTTCTAACAGATCAGTAGAAATATCCAGCCAACTCATCCAACAGAACTAAAAAGAGTATTAGTGGAATACAGCACATTAAATGGTACTTACACTGCTTTTCCTTTTGATGATTACCCTGGTGACAACCTGAAAGAAAGTGTGTATTCCCTGAGATCATGTCGCGCACTTCCGAGGAAGATATATTTTTGTGACCAATGTGGAGGAACAGCAGGTTACATTTCAAGCTTTTTTACTCCATAAGAAATACATTACCTGACTGGACAGGTAAAAGATTTATAAATAAGCACTTCCAATGTATTTTGTTAAATGTCTCATTATTTGGAATGAAGTATTAGCGAAGTACTAGATTATGCCATGTATTGATTGATTACAACATACTTCACAAAGGTAAATATTTAGAATACAAAGTAACGCGTATTCATACACAGCATATCAAACATTTGTAAAAACTAATCATTGGTATGCTTTCCTCATTAAGACGGGGTAAAAATGAAAGATTAAATATTAGTAGCCGTCAGGGAAGGGAGTTTCTGTGGCTCAGTATTGAGGACAATATTTAACAAAACTCCATATCTCTGCTGTGGAGAAAGACCACCTAAAAGTCTGAGGCTGTGGAAACCATGTTTGCTATCATTTTGCCCCTCATTTTTCTGGGTTTTCAAGAAAAAAAAAAAAAGGAGTTAAATAACTGTGCAAACTGTTAATGTGGTCAGCTATTAACTGCAAGCTTAGAGGTTGGAGGCTACCCAGAGGTGCCCTGGAAGAAAGGCCTGAGGATCTACTTCTATAAATTCAGCCACTGAATACCCTAAGGGGCACAATTCTACTCGGACACACCTGGGGTCGCCATGAGTTGGAATTGATTCCACTGCAATTGGTTTGGTGTTTCTCGTTTGTTTGTTTTTAAATCTGTCTCTAAGTTTCTATTACTTCCCAGATCTCAAATATGGGGAGATGCCCCCCCCTTTTACTGAGATTCTGTAACTACACCCACAAGATATTTCTCAATTCTTGGTTTCCTTGTCTGTTTCCACATATCTGTAAGAGATTTGCTTAACAGTTGGATACAATTACGACACAGAAGATAGGCAATATGAAAAACCAAAAAAGCAAATTAAAAAAAAAATTCATTTTCATATCCATTAGATCAATTGAAACTTAATGTCTTTTCAAACGGGACTGAGTTGAAAGGAAATGAGTTTTCTCCCTACAGCTTTGGTTCTCTCAAGATACATGAAAGGCTAGAGGGTCCCAAAGGAGCTCAGAAAGCTCACTGAGACGCCTGTTCTAATAAATTTCTTTACATTTTGACATACCCTGGGGCCTCCTCAGGTCCTTCAGAAGCCAAGGTGTCTGGAAGACTTTTTCCTTAAACATCTGAAGGGTGGGAACGTCAGTTCTCTAGGATTACTCAGAAAAGTTCAGGATTACTTCACCATGGAAAATGTAACCTCAATTCCTTCTAAATTATTTTTCTCCCTTTTTCTTTCTTGTTCAGAGTGTTAGTATGCCATGGTGAAGTGTAAGACCTATTGTCTTCCCGATACCAACTGAGAAATTAAAAACAAAAAAAAAGATGTTTTACAAAAGGGAAAAATAAGAAACAGCCCAAAGCCCTCACAAACAAACAACGGAGAAAGAAAATTAAAGGAGAGCTGATGCATGGTAGACTAAATGAAAGAAAATATTCTACATTCCCTTGTAATCAAGCAAGCACCTCTCTTGACACCCCTGATTACCTGCTAAATTACCAAGATTTTCCAACACAGATGCCAAGCTCTCCATTCTCCCTACCCCTCCTTTCCATTACAAAACCTTTTCTTTCCTCCCCTTCATTACGTATTCCCACAAATTACCCAGTAGTTTCTGGACTTGGAAGGATGATGAACCTTAAATATTTCACAAGTTCCACAGGCAGAAATCTCATTACAAGCTTCCTCTCTTTTGCTCCAACATGTGGAATACAAGTTCTGCTGTAAGACAACCATAGTTGGAGTTTGCCTGGCAAAATCAGTGAATTCCAGAAAAAAATGCTACTCAGGGATAGTTCCATGTCATCTTAAAAAGAATTGCTATGAACATACGCACACTTCTGTTTTTATTTCTAGCAAGGCAGAAGTAAAAACTTCTACTCAACCCTTGTACTAGGACGGCGTTATCAGTTACTAGGTTCCGCAAAACACAGGAGCTGAGAAGGATCCTTCCACCACAGCTGAGCTGACATCTTATGCTTCATGGCAACTGACGCCATGCCATCGCCTATAATACAAGTGTGTGTAAGAATGTAAGGTAAATCAAGGGAGGCAGAAAGAACCAATGTCAAAATAATGAAAGCATCTTCTTTTCCTTTTTTTCATAAAGATCAAAACTCTTATTAGGAAGCTTATAGGGAAGAGCGGGGAGCAGAATGAGGGGCAAGGAGGGATAGCAAATGGAATTCAGGACACACGGTCAGGTACATAAATACTGAACTCAGGACAAAGCTTCAAGCCACCAAACAGGATAAATGATTTTACCAGCACACAGCCCCCTTGTGTTATGCAGAATAACTTGAGTATGCATATGATTATTTAAATAGTCCAGGATTATTTGATAAATTATTTATTAATAACCTGTTACTTATCAGAAACTCTGCAAAATATGAAAACTAACAAGACCAAGCTTTCTGTTAGAATGTTAATCCTAATTTTTGAATGCTCTAAAATTGAAAAAGGAGCCTGGTTTTATGGTGGTTAAGCCAAAAGGTTAGCGTTTTGAACATACCAGCCACTGTGCAGAAAAAAGATGTAGCAGTCTGCTTCCATAAAGATCACAGCCTCAGAAATCTTATGGAGCAGTTCTACTCTGTCCTACAGGGTCACTATGAGTTGGAACGGACTCAAGGGCAATGGGTTTTTGGTAAAACTTTAAAAATCGTTCTCCAGTTTCCTAGTCTTCACTCCATATTCAACATAATTTAGCAGGTGTGCAACATGCCTTAAAATGACACAAATATATCTAATTTTAAAATGCTCTTACAGATGGAATCAGCTTTGAGATATCTAAATCATGTCATGGCTAACACAGATGCAGTCTCGACTCAGGGCACCGTGATTTCACTGAAACATCAGCAATGTCGTATAGAAAATACTCTGAACAAGTAATCAGTGTTTAAAAGAATCAATCCCTGTATTTAAATACTTCACATAATAAGCGCATTCAGGACTCAGTGTTCCCACTTCCCTGCTGGCCCCAGAGAACGGTAATCACGAGAGTAAGAACGGTGGTCACCTCCTGACTGAAAAGAGGGGGTGCAATCTGAGGACACATAGATAGTTTCTAAGGACCAACAATAACTTTTTCCTGAGGTTTGTTTTTTTTTTTAATGTTTCATTTTGTACACATATTTTATGTACAGTTCTGTATGTATTCTGTGCTTCAAAATAAAAAACAATATAGCAAGTATCTCCAGGAGGATACACAAGAAACTGTTATCAATGGCTGCCTTTGAGAAAGTAACTACACCCGAGGGTAGGGTAAAAGATAATATTTAGTATACATTCTATTTGCTACTTTTTTTTAAAACAAAATATATGTACCAGTTTTTAAAAACAAATAATAGCGATTAAATAAGTAAAGGTGAAAACCTTGCTGTGATGGTTAATGTCCACTTGGCAAGGTTATGATTCTCAGCAGTTTAGCAGGCACTATGTAATCATCTTCCATTTTGTGATCTGAAGTAAGTAGCCAATCAGTTGAAAGAAGAGTTTCCTTCAGGGTGGGGCCTGCCTCCCAGCGTATAAATGGATGTTCTGGAGAAGATCACTCTCTTTTCCTTGACCTTGCACTCTTCTCATTGTCTGACCTCCAGTTCTTGGAACGTGAGCTTACAGAAGTCTCTGGCCTGCTGCCTGACCTGCAGATTTTAGATTCACCAACCCCGGCAACACACTGAGCCAGCAGAGGCCTCCAGCTTCTGCCTGACCCGCAGACTTTGGGTTCGTCAGCCCCCGCAACCAAGTGAGCCAGCAGAGGTCTTCAGACTGTTGCGTGACCCACAGATTTGGGACTTATCATTCCCCACAGTTGTGTGGGCCATTTCCTTGAAGTAAATCAATCTCTCCCTCTCACTCTGTGTGTGTGTGTGTAAATTTATATATACACGTATACAAACATATATATACTTCGTTGGTTTTGCTTCCTCTAGATAACCCAGACTAAGACACTTGGTCATACATGGCTTTATAATTATAGGTAAACAATGAAGATCTGTGTCCCACAGTTAAAGGGAAAGGTCTTCAAAAACTGGTGTAAGCTCTGCCAGCACCTATGCTCAGCATAAAAGAAAATATCAGAGTGCTACAAAGACAACACTTAACTTTTCATATCAAAACCAAAAAAACCAAACCCGCTGCCATTGAGTGGATTCCAAATTGTAGAGACCCTATGCGCATGGATGGAACAAAAGATTACAGAATAGGTACTTCAGCTCAGGCACTGATTCCTTTGTGTAGATCAAATTCATTCCTCAGTGATCTACTCAGACTTAAGACATAAACAAGAAGCTGCAAAATGAAACGCCTAAAAGAAACAGACAGGAAACGTAAATGCACCAAGTTCTTTGTGTAAGAAAAATAACAGCACAAACTTGATGTTACACAACCAACAAACTCAGTGTTGGGAGAAACTTGGCAGCTGATAGGGACCCTGGGGAACAGCAGAGCACATAAGCCATATGCTCACTTCCAAGCAACTGATGCCATGGGGAATCCCAATGTTACTAAATCTACCAATTTTTCAGAAGAAATTATTTTCAACTAAGGGAAACAAAGTTTCTCGCAAAATATAGTCCTGGGGTTGGGCTGTCTTTCACAATCATTGCTATTCTTGAGGCCACTGTTGCAGCCACTGTGTCAATGCATCTCATTGAGGGTCTTCCTCTTTTTCACTAACGCTTTGCTTCACCAAGCATGATGACCTTCTCCAGGGACTAGTCCCTCCTGATAACATGTCCAAAGTATGTGAGACCTAGTCTCACCATGGAAACCCTGGTGGCGTAGTGGTTAAGTGCTACAGCTGCTAACCAAAGGGTTGGCAGTTCAAATCTGCCAGGCGCTCCTTCGAAACTCTATGGGGCAGTTCTACTCTGTCCTATAGGGTTGCTATGAGTCAGAATTGACTCGATGGCACCGTGTTTTTTTGGTAGTCTCACCATCCCTGCTCCTAAAGAGCCATTCTGGCTGTACTTCTTCCAAGACAGAACTGTTCGTTCTTTTGGCAGTCCACGGCATATTCAATATTCTTCATCAACACCATAATTCAAATTTATCAATTTTTCTTCAATCTTCCTTACACATCACCAAGCTTTTACAAGCATATGAGGCAAATGAAAATACCATGGCTTGGGTCAGGCGCACCTTAGTCCTCAAAGCGACGTTTTTTATTTTTAAGACTTTAAACAGGTCTTTTGTAGCAGATTTGTTCAAGGCAACATGTCATTTGGTTTCTTGACTGCTGCTTCCGTTGGCACTGATCGTGGATCCACGTAAAATGAAACCCTTGACGACTTCAATATCAGTGTAAGATTACCTCCCCAATATGTATTCTATAACCTGTTGCTGAATAAAGGGAACATATTCCATGAATAAGCATTCTTTTTAAAAAGGCTTGAAATCTATAAAACACTGACAGTGCAAACAAAGAATGAATTGGACCCTATTTTTATAGACTGCAAGGCACTAGAACATTTTGCACCAAGGATATTAAATAGCTGACTTATTGATATACCTCAAAGGAGACTACCATTTTTCGTCACTGAATTCTGTGCACCATAAGGAAAATAAAAACCATCTTCAGTGCCCTAAAGATCCATGTCAATCTATGAATGAAACAGAGTAGCCGGAGTAATGAATAATTATTATCATTTAGTATTATTTACAAAATAGCCTTAAACACTAAATATTTCTATCATTGCTATTTACAAATACAACACTTTGTATTTCTAACAATTCAAAGGTGCATTAAAGGTGTATTTTATATCCAAGTTCCTCAAATGATTGAAATATTGACTTTATAGGCTCCAGAGAAAGCTGTAAATTAATTTTCTCTTCTTCCAGATGAGTCAACTGAGGGTCAGAGAACTTAAGTGACTTGATGCAACACACACAGCTACTAAAGTGGCAAAATCAGGACCCACACCCAGGTGTCCAATTAACACAACTGACTCTGGCCGATAAAGTCCACCCCCGTAAAAAAAAAATAAGTTTATATGGAAGATTCCTTTATAATTTTCTGGAAGAAACCTGGCTGAATGATAGCAATGTCAGTATATTTCTTTTAAAATGCCACTCATACTTGGTGTTGCAAACATAAATGACCAGCAATGCCTTGATGGAGCTGCCAGTAATATTTTTCTTATATTAGTTAGTTGTATCACTCAACGGCACTGGGTACTGGGTATCATGTTTTTAGATCGAGGGGATTCAAAACAATATAGATATCATCTGCAACAATCATGGCCAAATATGAGAGCAAAAGTTACTTTCAAACACAGATGGGAGTATCTACAATCCTTTCCTGTTTTCTAGAGTTAAATTTCCTCTTTGTAAGGAAACATATTTCAAAGATCCGTTTATAAATAAAAACCTATAAATGTTGATGTTTTATTTCCCCTTGGATGTGATACGGCATTATTATACAGATGATTTCCAATAAACCTGCAGAGATATCAGAACAAAACCCATATTATTAATCCATTTCAGAATAATAAACGAGTATAAATTTCTTATCAGTGAATCTCACAAATTTGTATATGGCTATTATTCTCAAATTTGATTGTCCTAATATTACTAATATTTTTTCTTGATTATAAGGCACCATTCATTGTAAGATAACACACTGATTTGATTGTTCTAATATTACTAATATTTTTTCTTGATTATAAGGCACCATCCATTGTAAGATAACACACTGATTCAATGACAGATACTTTTGGGTTTAATACTACAAGCATGCACAAATGGTTTAAAAACAGAAAATATTCAACTGATTATTCATCACAATTTTATGACAAATGTGATACATTCATGAATGTAATGAAAATCTATTTATACTAAGATAAAGTAACTCTCTAAAGGAACATGCAAAAATAAGCAGGAGGAGGAAGAAGAAATAAGCATTTTCTCTTCCACAAACCATCCAGATCAGCTTACCAGACTGAGCATGTCCTAGGACATGAAGCAAATATTTATTAAACTCAGAAAATGAGCTCTCATATGCAGGGTAAGAGACGTGACAGTGATTCAGAGCCTTCACAGAATCTTACCTTTGAATACTATGAAAATTACTATGCTTTTCCTAGCCAAATATCAGCAACATTCACCTCTCATGTGCACAGACCACACAGGTTGTTTATCAAAATTATGGCAAGATTCTACATTAGCCATCAAGGAGGGAATACACAAATGGGAGAAGATAATCGCACTACAGTGAGGTAAACCCATAAAAACTCATTGCCATCGAGTTGATTCTGACTCATAACAACCCTACAGGACAGAGTAGAACTGCCCCATTGAGTTTCCAACAAGCACCTGGTTGAACAGGCAACCTTTTGGTTAGTGACCGTAGCACTTAACCACTACGTTACCAGGGTTTCCAAAATGAGGTAAGTGCTATATGGAAGATATTAACTAACTGCCATAGGAGCCCAAAGTAGGCAGTAAACTGATTCTGCCTGGAGGAGTTTAGAAAGAATGCACCAAGAAGATGACATCTGAGATGAGCCCTGAAGCATCAGTAAAAGTTTCTAGGAGAAAGGTATTCCAGTCAAGGGCCTGGTTTCTTTGAGAACCATGAAAAGTTTCAGGTATAACATGGTTTGTTCACATTAGCAATAAAACAAATTTCTCTCTAAAATGGTTCATAATTCATATTTTTTAACTCACTCAAATTGGTATTCCCTAACCTAATTAACCTAATAATAATTATTCCATATAAATATTATAATTAAACAGGCATTTTTCTAAGCACTTAAATGTAATAGCTCATTTGGCTGTCACAACCACCCTGGGAAGGAAGTACTAATCATCATGCCCATTTTAAAGATGGAAAAACTAAGGCCCAGAAAGGATAAGTAATTTGCCCAAGGTCAAACACTTTGAAAACAGTTGTGAGTCAGAATTTGACCTCAGGCTTCCTTCAGAGTTCTTGCTCTAAACCACATGCTGAATCATCAACCCCAATTATACTGCATCTGGTTGCTTTTACTATACGAGCATCTCCCCACTTCCACCTGCCAACCTGAGTATACTATGGACAAAAAGAATGGCGATCCCATACATCAAACCCGCCTCCTACCGCCTTTCCACTCCTCCTCTCCTTTTCTTTCTTTCCTCTCATTGTTGCAGACCTCAAAGCTGCCATTTCACACTACATTGTTATCGTTGTTAGTTGCCCTTGAGTCGATTCCAACTCATGGTGACCCTGTGTGTGCAGAGTAGAACTGCTCCACAGGGTTTCGAAGGCTGTGACCTTTTGGAAACAGATTGCCAGCCCGTCTTCAGAGGTGCCTCTGGTGGGTTAGAGCTACCAACCTTTTGGATAGCAGTCAAGTGCTTAACCATTTGTACCACCCAGAGCCTCCATTTTCATTCTACACTAATCCCTTATTCTCTCATCCTCATGGTAATGTCACCAATATAGTAGCAAAATTAAAAGAACAAAGGCAAAAGTTTGTTTGAGACAGGTAAATCCCCTGAACCATCTTGTCCCAGACTCACCAAACCTTTTACCAGAGAGGACAGATTTTCATGAAATACAGAACCAGAGATGTGGGGGAAAAAATACATAGATTACAAGAGATGGAAAACAATTAGTAAGAAGAAAATCAAGTATTGTTTTGGATGCTATTTCTCATTTACTACATTTCAGCACATCGACAGCAAAAACTGAACATCTCCCACGTAATACAGTTTAAAGTATAATGTTACTTCTTGCACTTTTGAAACAAGGCTTTTCAAATTGATTTTAAAATAAGAAAAGCCTCCATGTCTGCCATTTAAGCAGATGGTGCCTTTATTAGAACAGGAACAGAAGCTAAAAGAGCAACAGCTCACACATACAGATTGATTTACCTAGGTATGAGAGTTAAAGGAACTAAAATTGGAGCAAAAACATATTAGCTAATAAAACTCAAACAGAGAGTTTAGCAGCACAGGTGGGCACTTAAAAACGATTTAAACAAGCTGGCATGGAGCAGTGACATCTTCCACTCTGCAATCATGGCCATCACAATGGGTTATGACCTCATTAAACCTGCAAGCTAACCCAGAATAAGCCAGGCTCCATACAAGCAGAAGGCATCTAAAGCAAGCCACCGATACAGGAAAAATCTAATATATAACCTTCCTTTTGCTTCTTGACGAAAAAGAGAAAGGCAGACAGATACATTCATATAGGCAGATCGAATTTCTGGAACAGAGCTCGGGCTCAAGGAGATTCTGTATTTAAACAATACAGGGGTTGAGCCACTCCAGGTTTAAAGACCTTTCACATCAGAGACTGAATGCCCTTCCTCCTGGGTGGTCTAGTGTTAAATCATCCACATTGTTTTTAAATGCTTCCTTATTTCTAACTCAGCTGTCATATGAACATTAATTCACAAAACCACACACAGGATTGGGAGAGATCTTAAGAGGTTACTGAAGTGATCTTCTATCCTATGGAGTCTGTCTAACTTTGTCTTCTCCAGATTATGTGCTAGAAGTAGTAGAGGTGGGATGCTTTAAATTGTTTCGGTACATTTTGGCAAACTCAACCAAATTCCAGGGCAGCTACATGTAGATTAAAGGAACTCTCCAGAATTAAGTAGAACAAGAAATGTATTCTCCATTGTGCACTTCTTGAGAAATTTTCCAAGTTACCTTAACAGCTTTTCTTATACAGACACCCAACCGTTTCTGGACTTCTCCAATATTCTGGTTTAAGAGGCTGTACAGTTGTATTCTGCCTCATTAAGCTGTTATTCTACTTCATCTTATAATATGCTACATTTCTAGACCAACCAAATGGATACACAGAGTTGTCAAATTATAACATCATCACTTAAAGCAAAAGGCACTGATTAAACATCAAAAAATTCTAATGGCTTAAAAAAAAAGCACTTGTACTTTACAAATAAACATAGGATTGTGGTCATACTTCTGTATTTATTGACGGAAAAATTAATAATAATAACCCCAAAGCTGGCCAGTTGACTGATAAATAGTAAAACATGTATACTGACCAATTCCATATGAATTTCTGTGCTTATTTAATCACATAACATTTGTAATATGCTAGTAGACCTTGAGGGAGTCTTTTATAACTTTAAAACTACTAAGATCGTGACGCAATGGGCTATTTACTAAATGTCAACGAAATCAAATGATTCTATTTCAAAAGACTGAATAGTTGGATTTCATCAAGAGTCGTGTGTAGTTAAATTCTCTTCTAAACAAAGGCTCTCTTTTGAAAATACAGATTCTGACAGAAGAATACGAAATTTATTAAATACTACATCTAAACACTCCATTTTAAATCTCTGAGTGCAAATAAAACCTATTTGGTGCATCTTGACTTTTTTTTTGCGGGGCAGGGAGGCTGTTATTACTGTGTTTGGTGATGCAGGACTACACTGCGCTCTAGGGTAACTAATATAACATGTAAGTATAAAGTATTTCAACTCCCCAAAATTAAAAAAATTATGACAGAGGGCAAAAACAAAGTGCACAGTAGACACAAAAACAAATATCTGTTAAATGAACAAAACTGAAATCTGGTTTATTTTTTTAAATTTCTTGGCTAACTACTGAGTACTAAAATTATTCGAAGCAAATGGATTTTTAAAACCAACTATAAAGTCTTTCAGTCTGTAACTAAAATGCAGTTACGGATTTCCTGTGTTTTGTGCTCACCTAATGAACAAAAGTATAAATTCAAACTTCAAGTTGAAGACTGGCTTGGGCAAAGAGTATTCATAAAATTGGAAGAAATATTTTTTAAGGAATACCATGTGCAAGAAGACACTGTGTCCAGCAGTATAAACACTTTAAAACTGAATGTAATTTTTAAAAAATTTCAACCAAATCATTTCAAACTATAACTTTCAAACAGTGACAGATGGCTTCTCTGAATGGTCTCCATATCTTTTAATATAGTTTCAAAAAAAAAAAAAAAGATTCATCTTCTACATTACAATGTCAGTGCATTAAAACTCATATGTATCCCCTTTTAAAAACACCAACACGCAATTAAATCAAAGCAAGCTTACAAAGAATCAATACAATATAGTCAAAGTAAGGGATTTTCTAGCGGTTTGCTAAATCCAGAAACAGATTTTTATTATCTGGATAAATGGCTGGACTACATATTTCAGATAAGCATCCTTAAATTCTGAGACAAGCTTCTCAATGGCACTGAGTGGGTAGCAATAAATGCTCCCCTACAAGTCTATCCCTATCAGAAGAGTAACTGTTCAACTAATTAAATGCAAAGTGATTACGCTTCAACGATTTGGCCATGGGGAGAAGGGCTTATGAACATTTATAATAAAAAGAACACATTCCTAAAGAGAAGTCCATCTCAACTCTACTACAATGAACTGAAGAAGACGGGGCTGAGTACACTCTACTATAGACCCAAAAGCAGTCCAGTTCCTGTAGTTCATCCACAAAGCACGGCCACAGGGTGTTAGCCTGATAGGTGTTCAAAACAAATATAACACAAAATTCACAGCCTTGGCCTTATAAACACAGCCTTGGCAGATCCAGCTTTAAGAAATGTAACTTGCTGACGCTATCAAGAAGAACCCATTGTCATCGAGTGCATTCCAACTCATAACAACCCCACAGGACAGAGCAGAACTGCCCCATAGGGTTACCAAGGAGAAAAAAAAAAAAAACCCAGTGCCAAGGAGAGACTGGTGGAATCAAGCTCTTAACCACTGCACCACCAGGGCTCCTATCAAGAAGTAGTAGTTGCTAAACGCAAACCAAATTGCATTTTGGGTACCAAATTGAGGGGATCTGTTGTTTTATACTTCTAGTTATACTGGATTAAATATAGGGGATATGACGTAAATCACGACAAGTTTGAGAATAATTAATTGATGGCAGGGAGTGGACAGCTGGGCCAGGGGTGATAAAAAATACTCTTAGTTTGTGTTTCTAAACATGTCATCAGCATATTAGAAAAACTTCCCTTTCTATTGGCCAGAGTAAGGGGGTAGTAGATTCAATTCATCCTGAAGTCTTATCAAGTCACTAATAACTTAAAGCATGTGAACAGCTGGGAGACAGAACCAGTTCTCGTCCAATTGCAAATAAAGATTACCTCTGATCGGAAGAGGCTGTTCCCATTGACCCCACATGTGACCAACAGTATAGCAGTATTATGGCACATGTTCTGCCTGAAAATCAGTAAGGCTGGGTCCGAGTTGAATTCCTGGTGCTTTACTCAATAACGAATTTCTGTTCACAGATTCAAAGGCAAGGGAACAGTCATGAAAAGTCAAACATTCTTCCCATATTCCCAACAGATTTCTTCACCAGGTGGTAGAGCTCCTGGCACATCAGCGCTGCAGAAGCCCACCTGCGCCTGGAGTAGAACCTGGCACGAGAAAGGCAGGCTCACGATTTACAAGAAAAGAACTGGCATAGATTTCACAGAGCATGTCCAATGAGCCGGTGGTATACAATTTCGTGAGACTAATGAATTCTTTTCAAACACTGGAAAGACTATATTCTGAGTTTTATCAGGAGATATTAAATAACTATAATAATATAGATGAAAATCAAAGCAAAAGAGAACATTAAAAAAAAACCACACAAACTTTCAAAGCAACCACTGATCCTTGTCTGAATAAGAAACAAATACAATGGAGTCACAATTGTGATTAGCATTGGGATGCTTGTGGCTGCAAATTATTATGTCTTGGGACTCACTCCAAAAGCTCTGCTTATAGTTATTCCTCTCATCTGAATGACTCATTTTTATCAATTTGAAGATATCTGCTAAATTGCCTTTTAAGTCTAGCCACAAGTCTCACTTCATCAAGTGGTTCTTAATCAATAATGCTGATTATAAAGAGTTAATTGTAAGAATTTGTTTAAGCAATAATCTCAGAATCAACAATTTCTTAAATGGTTCGAGATTTCACCAATATATGCTATGTGGCATACTGTTTACCTAGTTCACAGTAACTGAATTAAACACAAGATACAATGTAATACAATCTTAAGGGCCAATGCTATGACAAGGAGGAATTACCACCTGGTGATCAGTGAAAACTGTTTGAGGAGAAGGAGATAGTAATGCAAACGTCCTGTGGTAGGAATAAGTTTCGTATGCACAAGGAAGAAAAACAAGGCCAATGTGACTCAAGGGTAGTGGGCTAAGACTGCAGGAACAATTTAAAAAATAAGATTAGAGTGACCAAAGGAAGCTTGGACATGTAGGCCCCAGAAGGGCAGGTTAAGAAGTTTGGATTTTTTTTTAAGTGTGATGGGAAGTCTTTAGAGGGTTTTAAGCCAAGAGAAGTGACATGACTTGATTTACATTCCTGAAAGATCACTATGGCTGCTGTTTCATTTTAGGGAAGTAATAATAGAAGCAAAAAGAACAATTAGATGGTGACTACACTTGCCCAGTAAAAATGTAATGCTTTGACAGATTAACAGTGTAAATCGGACAGAAGTATTCTGATTAAGAATACACTTGGAAGGCAGAGACCAATGTACTTGCTAAAGTGGTGGAGCATAAGGTCGGTGAGAAAATGACCAATTAAGCATTATTCACAGGGTATTGGTTTTAGCTAAAGGATTCAGAAACCAACCAGGGTGGGAAAATGTTTCCTATGAACACAGAGAAACTTCTAGGCCAAGCATCCAAAGGGGGAAGTAGTCTCGAAGGGCATCTATGGAGAAGTAAAACCTGAGTTGGCAACTACGGAATAAGACCAGCAGACTCCTTGAGAAAACATTCTACATAGACAGAGTGAATATGAAGACTTAACAAGGATACTTATTAAGGCTCAGAGGTAAGAGACTCATCAGAACACTTAAGAAACAGAATTAATTATAGTATTGTGGCCAAATAGCATAGGGAATGACTCTGGGAAGCTGTGTCATAAAATATCCATACTGACTAGAGTCCTTGGATGGTCCCAACAGTTAATGTGCATGGCTGCTAATCAAAATGTTAGAGGTTTGAGTCCACCCAGAGACACCTCAGAAGAATGTCCTGGCAATCTATTTCCCAAAAAATTCAGTCATTAAAAACTCTATGGAGCACAGTTCTCCTCTGACACACACGGGGTCGCCATGAGTTGGAGCTGACTCAACAGCAACTATGTCTTGACCACTTACTGAGGCTACAAATATACTGGTTTGTGGCTATTCCTTCAATAAAAGTATTTCTGAACATTACAAACTTTTTCATAAACTAAAACACTTATAGAAGGATGAGTAGTAATACTTCAAAACAAGTATTTTTTCTGTATCTCAAGCTTTCTATCAAGTATTTTACACCCTGTAAATAAATATCAGGAAGGAGGGGTCTGTTACTGATACTATCCAAGGTGAAACCTTAGATAAAATGAAATGTTGCTGTTAGGTGTCACCAAGTCAGGTCTGACTCACAGTGAAACTATGTACAACAGAACAAAACAGAACAAAATGCTGCCCAGTCCTGCACCATCCTCACAATTGTTGCTATGTTTGATCCCATGTTGCAGCCATTTTGTCAATCCATCTCATTAAGGGTCTTCCTCTCTTTTGTGACAGTCTATTTTACCAAGCATGATGTCCTCCTCCAGGGACTGTCCCCTCCTGATAACCTGTCCAAAGTACATGAGATGATGTCTCACCATCCTCACTTCTAAGGACCCTAACTTGTGCCTTTGGAATGTTCAGGGTTTCTTAAAAACTCATTTATCCAAAGCTAGAAATTATCTTTGTTTAATATCAGAATTGCTTCTAAACTCCTATAATTAACATGTAAATAACTTCCTTGGAAGAGGAACAACTTAGCAAAACCTTCTATTTCTAACCCTGCACAGACTCCATTGACCAAATTACTGAAAGGAATTTATCGGTCCTTACATTTAACACTACTATGCAAAAGCACACTCAATTGCTTCATTTGCAAGCTAACTGGGAGACAAAATGGTAGCTGACAACATTCAAGGAATACCAGGCTCCTTTTACTCATTCATTTGTTCATCACTCATTTATTCTGCTTGACAAATATGCAACCAACATGTAAACCACATTCTCTATCTGAGGAAATAATAGAATTATATTAGGATTTCCACTTATCTAGGAAAACTGGTTAACTTAATGGTTAGGTTCAAAAATTCACTGGAAACCCTCCCAGGCTCTGAAGTTGGGGGGAGGGTCTCAAGGAGTCTTCTGCATCTTTTTCTAGAGTTTGGTTGCTACTCCTTTCACTAATTTTTCTCCTTCATTTGCTCTTCTTAGCACTTGCTGGATCCTTTCTTCATGCTTGGCTATTTCCATTTCCAGATAACATTTAAGTTTTTGCACTTGTCTGCCACCAAAAATCTCATTTAACACCTTTCAAAATATCTTCTGGAAGCAGGCAGGAAGTATCAAAATATAAGAATTATAACCATTCATGCCAAACCCACGTCCATTGAAAATAATAATGATGGGCAAACCAAGCTGCTGAGATTACTTCTAGTGCTAAGCCAATACTGAAAATTCAGGAAAAAAAGAAAAAGGCTCTGGTTTATAACTATAACCAGAAGGAATTCATTTCTTTTTACTATAAGCAACTTGTGTGTTGCTGGGATGCCGGAAGCTATGCCACCGGTATTCAGATACCAGCAGGGTCACCCACGGAGGACAGGTGCCAGCTGAGTTTCCAGGCTAAGACAGACTAGGAAGAAGGACCCAGCAGTCTACTTCTGAAAAGCATTACCCAGTGAAAACCTTATGAATAGCAGCAGAACACTGTCTGATACAGTGCTGGAAGATGAGCCCCCAGGATGGAAGGTACTCAAAAGGTGACTGGGAGAGAGCTGCCTCCTCAAAGTAGAGTCGACCTTAATGAAGTAGATGGAGTAAAGATTTTGGGACCTTCATTTGCTGATGTGGCATGACTCAAAATGAGAAGGAACAGCTGCAAACATCCATTAATAATCGGAACCTGGAACGTACGAAGTATGAATCTAGGAAAACTGGAAATCATCAAAAATGAAATGGAACACATAAACATTGATATCCTAGGCATTAGTGAGCTAAAATGGACTGCCATCAGCCATTCTGAATCAGACAATCGTATAGTCTACTATGCTGGGAATGACAACTCGAAGAGCAATGGTGTTGCATTCATTGTCAAAAAGAACGTTTCGAGATCTATCCTGAAGTACAACGCTGTCAGCGATGGGATAATATCCATACACCTACGAGGAAGACCAGTTAATACACTCTTATTCAAATTTACGCACCAACCACTAGGGCCAAAGATTTTTATCAGCTGCTGCAGTCTGAAATTGATCGAACATACAATCAAGATGCATTGATAATTACTGGCAATTGGAATGCGAAAGTTGGAAACAAAGAAGAAGGATCAGTAGTTGGAAAATATGGCCTTGGTGATAGAAACAATGCCGGACATCGAATGATAGAATTTTGCAAGACCAACGACTTCTTCGTTGCAAATACCTTCTTTCACCAACATTAACGGCGACTGCACACATGGACCTAGCCAGACAGAACTCACAGAAATCAAATTTACATCTGTGGAAAGAGACAATGGAAAAGCTCAGTATCATCAGGCAGAACAAGGCCAGGGGCCGACGGTGGAACAGACCATCCATTGCTCATATGCAAGTTCAAGCTGAAACTGAAGAAAATCAGAGCAAGTCCACTAGAGCCAAAATATGACCTTGAGTATATCCCAACTGAATCTAGAGACCATCTCAAGAATAGATTTGATGCATTGAACACTAGTGACTGCAGACCAGACAAGTTGTGGAATGACATCAAGGATATCACCCATGAGGAAAGCAAGGGGTCACGGAAAAGACAGGAAAGAAAGAAAAGACAAAGATGGATGTCAGAGGAGGCTCTGAAACTTGCTCTTGAGTGTGCAACAGCTAAAGCAAAAGGAAGAATTGATGAAGTAAAAGAACTGAACAGAAGATTTCAAAGGGCCTCTTGAGAAGACAAAGTATTATAATGACATGTGCAAAGAGCTGGAGATGGAAAACCAAAAGGGAAGAACATACTCAGCGTTTCTCAAGCTGAAAGAACTGAAGAAACAATTCAAGCCTCAAGTAGCAATAGTGAAGGATTCCATGGGAAAAATATTAAACGATACAGGAAGCATCCAAAGAAGATGGAAGGAATACACAGAGTCATTATAGCAAAAAGAATTAGTCGATATTCAACCATTTCAAGAGGTGGCATATAAAGTCCAAGCTGCTCTGAAGGCACTGGCGAAAAACAAAGCTCCAGGAATTGATGGAGTATCAATTGAGATGTTTCAACAAACAGATGCAGCGCTGGACGTGCTCACTCATCTACGCCAAGAAATATGGAAGACAGCTTCCTGGCTAACTGACTGGAAGAGATCCATATTTATGCCTATTCCCAAGAAAGGTGAGCCAACCGAATGCGGAAATTATAGAACAATATCATTAATATAACACGCAAGCAAAATTTTGCTTAAGATCATTCAAAAATGGCTGCAGCAGTATATTGACAGGGAACTGCCAGAAATTCAGGCCAGTTTCAGAAGAGCACGTGGAACCAGGTATATCATTGCTGATGTCAGATGGATCCTGGCTGAAAGCAGAGAATCCCAGAAAGATGTTTACCTGTGTTTTATTGACTATGCAAAGGCATTCGACTGTGTGGATCCTAACAAACTATGGATAACACTGCGAAGAATGGGAATTCCTGAACATTTAATTGTGCTCATGAAGAACCTTTACATAGATCAAGAGGCAGTTGTTCGGACAGAACAAGGGGATACTGATTGGTTTAAAGTCAGGAAAGGTGTGTGTCAGGGTTGTATCCTTTCACCATACCTATTTAATCTGTATGCTGAACAAATAATACGAAAAGCTGGACTATATGAAGAAGAATGGGGCATCAGGATTGGAGGAAGATTCATTAACAACCTGCTTATGCAGATGACACCACCTTGCTTGCTGAAAGTGAAGAGGACTTGAAGCACTTACTAATGAAGATCAAAGACCACAGCCTTCAGTACGGATTACACCTCAACATAAAGAAAACAAAAATCCTCACAACTGGACCAATGAGCAACTTTCTGATAAACGGAGAAAAGATTGAAGTTGTCAAGGATTTCATTTTACTTGGATCCACAATCAACACCCATGGAAGCAGCAGTCAAGGAATCAAAAGACGCATTGCATTGGGCAAATCTGCTGCAAAGGACCTCTTCAAAATGTTGAAGAGCAAAGATGTCACCCTGAAGACTAAGGTGCACCTGACCCAAGCCATGGTGTCTTCAATCACATCATATGCATGTGAAAGCTGGACAGTGAATAAGGAAGACTGAAGAAGGGTTGACGCCTTTGAATTGTGGTGTTGGCAAAGAATATTGTATATACCATGGGCTGCCAAAAGAACGAACAAATCTGTCTTGGAAGAAGTGCGGCCAGAACGCTCCTTAGAGGCAAGGATGGCAACACGGTGTCTTACATACTTCGGACATGTTGTCAGGAGCGATGAGTCCCTGGAGAAGAACATCATGCTTGGCAGAGTACAGGGTCAGCGGAAAAGAGGAAGACCCTCAATGAGGTTGACTGACACAGTGGCCGCAAGAATGAGCTAAGCATAACAACGACTGTAAGGATGGCGCAGGACCGGGCAGTGTTTCGTTCTGTTGTGCATGGGGTCGCTATGAGTCGGAACCGACTTGACAGCACCTAAAAACAACAACAAAATAAGCAACTGGGGGATGGGGAAAGAAATCAGAGACAGTCTGACAGGTACGTTGGTAGCAATGGTCAGGTTAAAGATAACAGTGTTTTTAAAATATACATGTATGAAGTCCCTGGATGGTGTTAATGGTTAAGCGCTCAACGACTAGACAAAAGGTTGGTGGTCCGAACCCACTCTGAGGCACCTGGGAAGACAGGCCTGGCGATCTGCTTCTCAAAGGTCATGGCCTTGAAAACCCTACAGAGCACAGTTCTACTCGGAACACACCGGGTCTTCATGAGTCAGAATCAACTCTACAGTAAGTAACCACTCTCTCTCTAAACATATATACATAAAAACATGTATGTATATATTTTACTTGATGGCAATAGGTTTGGCTTTTATTTTTTTGGTTATGTGTATATTATTTTACAAAATATGATTAAACCTTTCTACAAATTAAAAAAAAAGTTCCTTTCCAAGTTTTCTGCCTCTTGTACTTCATTTAGAACCCCAACGCTCAAAAATAAACTACAGGCTCAATCTCAATCAAGAGTTTACGACATTTAGGTGAAAAAACACTGCTTTACAGACTTAACTGTTGAAAAATATTTATTTTGTTATCCAGACTTGTTCATTAAACCTTTTAAAAATGTCATTAACAGCATTACACTGTTATTTTTTCATTTAAATTTAGTGCTTTCCGTAGAGAGCACTTTTAATCCATTTATTGACCGTTAGGGAAATGGACAGTATATGCAAAGCAGGAGGAAGTCACTCTCGGTGCTATTTTGACTATGAAAATGCCATTTCTGGACAATTATTCTAGGACTGCAGCATTTCTATTTTAGCACTTACATTTTTAGGGGAGATTTTTTTTTTTTTTTGCACAGTTCCAGTGACACTTTGATGTAAATTCTCTGTGAACCTGCATCCTTTATATAAAACTTGGCCAGTATCAACATTTATGATCCACGGGAAAAAAATTGGCCCTTGTTTCTACGCAGAGCAAAGATATCTCCAGATCCAGCTTTTGTTATGTTTCCATACACAGTTGAGGCTGACCGGCACTGACTGATGCCAACTGTGACACTATCATAAAGTCTGCCCTCCCAGGACACACTTACAGAGCACTCTCCTCCAACACGGCACTCACCCTCATCTGACTCTGCCTGCTTTACTGTCAAACTAGAATGTGAACTCCTGGACGGCAGGGCCTTTCTGGGTGGAATTCGTCCCTTGCTACATCCCCAGCCATAGAAGTGTGCCTGCCCCATAGCAGGCACTCTGACCAGACTTTGTGAATGGGTGAATCTGTTAGGGGAGGAGTTAATGAAGGCATAAAGGGATGAAGGAATGCATCTCCCATCCCAGAAAGGATCAATGCAGAGACACTTTTATTTTTTTAAGTTTGCTTCAGGTGGGAGTTTACAGAGCAAATTAGTTTCCCGTTAGTTTGCACATAAGTGTTCCAGGACATTGGTTGGATTCCCCACAATGTGTCATCACTCTCCCCACTTCCATCCTGGGTTTCCCCTTTCCGTTGTCCAGATTATCTACCCCTTCCTTTCTTCTCATCTTTGCTTTTGGGCAAATGTCCTTTTGATCTTGTATAACTGATTGTTCTAAGGAACATGTTCCTCGTGGGTGTTACTGTCTATTTCATTTTCATATTTTATTGGTTTGGCTGAAAGCTGGTATCCAGGAATGCCTTCAATTCTAGGTCAAAAATGTGTCTTAGGGCTATAGTCTAGGGGGTTCCTCCAGCTACAGAGAAACTTTAACAGATTACAGAAATTAACTAATACTAACTTTTTAAAACCATTTTTATTCCATATCTCTGCAAACAGCCCAATCTAATTGCCCTGCTGAGTGGAGTTAGGAAACACAAAGTCTTCTCAAGAGTCACCTCCAGGGCCACTCCAGTACAAAATCACCCTCGAATTCTTTTCTTTCCCTCAAAAACATCAGAGTGTATGCATATGTGAAAACACCTTCCCTAGAGGACAGGGATCCAAAATTTGACCTTTACTGTTAGTTGTCGCTGAGTCAACTTTGATCCATGGTGATCTTATGCATAACAGAGCAAAATACTGCAAGGTCCTGTGCCATCTTTATGTTTGAGTCCATTACTGTGGCCACTGTGGAGTCTGAGTACCTTCCAACCTAGGGGGCTCACTTTCCAGCACTATATCAGACAATATTCTGTTGTGATCCATAGGGTTTCATTGGTTTCCTAGTATGAGTCTGGAAGTTCTCCTGAAACCTGACCACCATGGGTGATCCTGGTGATATTTTAAAATACCAGTGGCACAGCTTACAGCATAAAAACAACATGCAATCCACCACAGTATGACAAACCGAAGACCAAACCAAAACTAAACCCATTGCCGTCGAGTGAATTTCAACTCATAGCGACCCTATAGACAGGTGGTGCGAAATACAGTAACGGTAGAAACACAATAATGGTTATCTCCTTGGATTGGGTGAGGGAAGAGAAAAGGATAAGGCTTCTCTGGAAAGACAACATCAGCTTCATTTTCCCTCAATAAGACGACGGCAGAAAAATTATTTTCTCAAAACCTTTCCATTTTGCTATCTTCTATAAGCCCCTTCAATAAAAATGAGCGAAAATTAATGACTGTCCCTTCTTCAATAATTCTGCACTTCATTTTCTTCAAAATGGTACTTAAATCTTTGCTCAATTCAATCTCATTAGGATTGAATAAGGTTTGGCATTCCAGCAAATCATCGCTGTCTTTCTGAATGCAATATAATTGCCCTTTTCAGCTTCATGTCCTTCGGAAATGCATTATCTTGGATACTTGGGCTTATTACTTACAAAATAAAAAAGGGATCTTTAAATCTGAAATAAAAACAATAAGTTTAATTATAAAATAGCTTGGTTTCTGATGAAGAAAAAACGTTGGAGAGTAAGAATAATTAAACACTAAAACAGCCTACCAAACAGTGCTGCAGGCTCTTTCTCGCTGAGTATTATTTAAAACAAAACAAAACCAACAAAAATTTAGTGTTCTCCTCCTTTGAAAGAACCTGACCTTGTGAGATGGCTCCTAAAGCTGGAGTCTATACTAACATTCCCGAGTATCATGAGTGATAAGAACTAAATATCACAAATCCTTCTCTATAAGCAAAATCTGGCTACTGTCATAGTTGTGGATGTTCAGGACCACAAAACTGATACACAGTAGTGATAAAAAAGAGCTACATCCCAGGAAAACTGCCCTCAAAAGTAGAGTTCATTAAATATGCACCACAATAAGAAGAGAATTCCTGTCCCCTGGGTCTGGTGGAAGTATGAAAAGTTTAATCAATGCCACGAATGTGTCTACAAAAAAAAAAAAAAATATGGTCTCAGAAAAAGATGGTGGTCAACATTAAAAAAAAAAAAAAGGAGAACAAAATGTGACAGTGTGTCATGGTCACTGGCGAGGGGAATCTGAGGAACATAAAAACTTGCAGTCACTAGAATGTGCCTTTTGTTACAATTTGGGTGACCAAACGTCCTGGTTTGCCTGTAACTGTGGGGTTTCTGGGGAATAAGGAATTTCAGTGCTGAAAAGGGAAAGTTCTAGGCAAACCAGGACAGTTAGTCACCCTACAGGGCACGGTATTTCATCAATCCTTGTTTTGCCTCTCAAGGAGCCCTGGTGGCACAGTGGTTAAAGCACTTGGCTGCTAACTGAAAGGCTAACGATTTGAGCCCGCTAGCCACTCTGCAGGAAGAAGGATGTGGCAGTCTGCTTCCATAAAGACTACAGTTTTGGAAACTCTGTGGGGCAGTTCTACTCTGTCCTATAGGGTCTCTACGAGTTGGAATCAACTCAAAGACAACAGGTTTTTGTTTTGTCTCAGTCTCAGTAATATTCTTCCAGTGTACCTCTGACCTACTAAGTTACTTTTATCAAGTCCATGGGCACACTAGTCTTTGGAAATGACACCATCCAATATAATATTAAGAAATTCACTGTGGTTTGTTCAGCAGTTTGTGAATTTTGACATCATGAGTGTCCATCTCTAAATGTACTGATAAAGTTTAGGAACCAACCTTGCCATGGGAACGTCATCAAAGTTACACTCTTCTAAAAAGCCTCTTACAAGTCAGACAGGTAGTCTTTCACTAGTGAAACCCAAGGCCCTTTTTGCGAACTTTAACAAATATGATTAGCACTTAAACTTTGGTAGGTTTGGAAGAGCATTTCCTAAACTGGTTTCCATAATAAAAACTGGCTCAGTGGGGAAAATATTTGGAAAATGCTGAGATGAACAAAGTTAAATATGCTTTGTTTTTGTTTTTACTACAGGACTTTTTCAGAGCCATGAAGATATGTGTGCATCAAAAAGCTCGAAAAAGGAAAAATAATTTGCCAAGTTTCCCAAAGTCACTGAGCCACAGAAATCACTTTCACAGTACATCAAATTAATTATCTTCAGTGGAGCTCCAGTTTGTTAAACACAAACGGAAAGGACATCAGTGAAAAATATCCCAGCAAATCAAAATATTTCCAGAAACATAATTTCTGATTCAACGTTTATTCTCATAAGCAATTACAGACACTCCAAATTGGTTTATGTACCTTTATGTGATTCACATGTTGTTTTGCTAGTGAGTTTCAACTTTAAACAAAATTATTTTTCTTCTTTTTCTTTGATATCCTCCCAAACCAGCAAACAAGTACACCAAAGGCTGCAGAAGCAGGCCAAGGACGTCCACATGAGGGGAGTGCAGCCCCCCGACTGCCCTCCTCCTCAGCGATGCTCCCCTGAGGCTTGGGAAGCAGCACATCCCTCTCAAGTGACAAATCACTGTCCTAGAATTAATGAATTACTTGTCAAATCCCTCTTAACTGACTATAAACCCATTGCTATTGAGTCAAATGAGTCAATTCCAACTCATCACCCTGCAGGACAGAGTAGAACTGCCCCATAAGGCTCCTAAGGCTGTAATCTCCACAGAAGCAGACTGCCACATCTTTCTTCCACAGAGTAGCTGGTGGGTTCGAATTGCCAACCTTTTGTTTAGCACCTAAGTGCTTAACCACCGCGCCACCAGGGCTACTTTAATTGACTATAAAAACCAACCAAACCCAGTGCCGTCGAGTCGATTCCGACTCATAACGATCCTATAGGATAGAGTAGAACTGCCCCATAGAGTTTCTAAGGAGTGCCTGGCGGATTCGAACTGCTGACCCTTTGGTTAGCAGCCATAGCACTTAACCACTACACCACCAGGGTTTCCTAATTGACTATAGCTGCACTAAATTTTTTAAAGTTTGTATTGACATTTAAACCTCAAAAACTAATTCCAGGATGAAAAATCAACAAAGGTAAGAATATAAGTATGAGGAGAATGTGTATTGTGGGTTGGCGGGCGGGGGGGGGCATTTCTAACTCAGAAAGGATCTAAATTAAGTAGGATCAAACTCAAAGAGGTCCAATTCAAGGGTGTTGAAGGTCTATCTATAACAATTTGGTTCAACTCTACTACAACCCCCACTGGAAATACAAGCTTTAACCCCAGTTTAATTCATTTTGAATATAATGCAAGGCATTCATAGAAACTCAAAGAACACATATTTATTGGAATAATGATGTGCAAAGCTAGTACGTCGTGTGGCACTTAAACCAAACATTAGCTAATTTTAATGATTACTTTCTCCTGTGATACTGCTGGTATTGCCAGCAACAGATGTTACTGAAAATGCTAATTATTATAGTCCTAGCCACAATGCAGCACTTCTCTTCCTCCCTCCCTCCCTCACTCTCTCAGCAAATACATTTGTGCATGCATATGTTCATGATCTGAAGTGGTATTTTTGTGCAGGATGAGGGCACCACACCTCGTAACCACACAAAACAAAGGTATCAGTTATTTTACTGCCCATTATCAAAAGCTATTTTAGAAATACCACTGAATAAAACTAGTTTCTTTATGAATTCTGATCATATTTCAAGTCAATAAAGCACAATCAAAACTTATTTTCAATAGTTTCTAACAGAGCAAATACCCTCTAATTAAAATGTACGCCATTAAAAAAATCACAGAACCTATTCCATCTTAACTCACCAAGGAAGTCATTGTCGTATAACCTTCAGTACCACTAAAAAAAGGGATACAATCTAAAATTTATTATTAAGCAACTCAAAAATACAGGCGTTTACAAAGAAGGATAAGGAAGATTCAAATGAGAATAAAAAGCTGTCTGAAAATAATTAAAAAAAAATAATGTCTTCGTATTTAATCTGTAGATAGCCTGGATATCAGAACTACTCTTAGCCTGGATTTATACTAATAAAATCTGAAAATGAAGATTTCTTACTTCACACTTTAAAAATTCCTTGCTATTGTTAGATAGAAAAGATGGGAGGCAAAAAGAAAAATAGTGCACACAGTAACATTAAAAATTTTGAGATTACTTGCAAGAAACACAGGACTGGAGCCTTTTAAAGTAGAGGTGACACAATAAATAGAATATTGATTCATTTCCAAGTAATTTTCTACAAGTAATTGACAGGGTATTTCTTGCCAAACCCATGATAAGGGAAAAGTCATTTAGGCATAATGAAATAAGAGTGGGAACAGATCTAGAAATAGGGTTCAGTGATGAAACTGCAAAGTTCTCTTATCAATGACCTACTGTAGATAACCTAGCAAAGTGACAGTTATATTCTATCCTGACTCATTTGATCAAGTATCTTTGCATACCTATTAGATGTCAACGCTGGATCTCAGGGCTGTGGTTCTCATCGCACAAGTGCTACTGAATTTTGATGAATGGAAACTGTTTTTTGTTATAAATTAGTACACTCACTATTTGGGATAGGACTGTCAGAAAAAAATAATAATAATGACATAAGTAGGTCCCTTGACTTGGTACAAAGAAGGTATCCCCCCCAGGCCTAAAAAAAGGAGGTAATACGAAGCCAGTGACAAAGAGAGCTCTTGTGTTCACAAGAACTTGGAAGAACTTTGTCAGGACAATAGAGTTTTATCCAATAGCAACAAAGCTCAGCAGGGGAGCCAAGGATATATTGTGATGAGTGGATCCTTCTATCCGCCATATGAGAGGCTTGGTGTAGATGAAATATTTACAGACTTTACTGATTTTTTTTTTTTCCTTTTAAAACCTTCAAACATGCTACCAAATTCTCTTCTTCAAAATTGAGCTACAACTACAAAATGTCCTACGCACTGTACTAGGGAGACACGATGGAAAAAGACATGTTCTCATAACAAAAAGTGCTCACCCTTAGTGGAATAATAATGAATAACCTGTATAACTCTCCTTAGTTGAAAAAAAAAAATCTTATCTATAGCTGACCCATTATAATCTTGAAGAACATCCTATAATTTTATGAAGTGTTGTAATGACATGTAATTTTTAACTCTTTAAACTGTTAAAATCAGTACATTGATTCCTTAAGACAAGATCATTCATAATTGTGCAGAAGTTACCCCACTTCCCACTCTTCTCTTTCATAATCCTTCTCGGTTCTTCCAAAAATCATTAAGGGAGGTACAAATACAATGTTCAAGGAGCACCTCCTACATTTGAAGGCGACATACTTGCATGTGTGATCTAGCTAATCTTACCAACAACTCTGAGAGATATGAATCACTGTCTCTACTGTACTGATGTGGAAAACAGGGCTCATACAGCTAGAAAGTGACAAATAGGGTGTGACCAAGTGCCCAACTTCAAAGACCAAAGCCTCTGGGATTATAAGGAAGCAGAGAAGTGAAAATAAAGAAAACAAATGTTTCTTTTGTTACTAATATCAGGGTTGCTCTATCATCCTTGGAAAGACTAATGTCCATTAAGAAATAGGTGGCACTATCTAGGGTCATATAAAATGGCGGCCTCTCTGAAATGCCCCTTATAAAAATGAATTATACACGGAATTTCTATATGATCAGTCTTCAATCCTTTTCTAAGAAAGCATGAGATGCATATAGCTACATAGTTAAAACTATTCTTGAACAGAAGTAAAATACGATCTTCAAAGGGGCAAGGAATACCACTTTGTTTGGAATAAATACATAATAATGAATATATTAACCACTTTCTCAAACCACCAAGACTATCAATTCTAACATTTCCTGCCTATCTCAATCCTACCTCCAAAAGCAGTAATCCATGAATAACCCAAGAATTCCCATTAATTAAATATTCACATTGCAAAAGAGATAGCATTTTTATCAGAGAAAGAATGTACATCACTGAACCAACTATCCTGGAAATTGTAAATAAAGACTCAATCAAAAATTCTGAGAAGATTCAACATAATTAAATTTAAGAAGTAGAAAACAGAAAGGACTAGAGACAGGGGAAAAGGAAGAATGTTAGTGAAACATGCAATCTAACGGTTCTTCACTTCCCAAGTATTTCAGAGCAAAATAGCAAAGTCTCTGTTCAGATAAAAAATTCTGACATCTTATGAAAAAAGTCAGATATTCCAATAATTTATAAAAAATGTCAAGTCACAGATACCGCAATTAGTTCCCAAAATGAAGGCAGAAGTTCCAAGAATAGTCCCAGCATTATTTAAATAGTTAATATTTTCTAGGCATTCACTTTCATATTTTTAATTAATTTAAGTAATTAAACATCAAAGAGATTCTGACCAGATGTTGAAACATCAAACCAGTTCAAAGGGAATTAAAATTCTTTCACAAAGGGCCAATAAATGTAAGAAAAATAAAACATTTTTTAACTTTATAAGAAATCTATGATCACAGTGTGAAACTAGCAAATTGGCAAAGATTTTAAAATTATGAAACTGAAGGCTAGCAAGAGTTTGACAGAACCAGTATTCTCTTAGAGGAGTATACCACGGAACAGCCTTTCTTTAAAACTGTCTGCCAATGTATAACCTTTGATCCAGCAGAGCCACATATAGGAACCCATTCTAACAACAAAAAAACAGTTACAGTAAAAGATGTATACACAAGGAATTCACTGCGCCATTACCCAAATAGTCAGAAACTTAGAACAAGTTAGTTATCCAGCACAGATACACAAAATGCAATGAAATGCATGACACTGCCATACAAAAATCATGATTTTTATAAACAGTTAATGTAAAAATGCCAATAAAATACTGTTATAGGAGAAACAAAAATAACTTAAAACAGCAAAAAGCAATAAATAAAATGATTTCAATTTTTTACACATATATACAAAGAAAAGTGATATGAAAGAGAGATGAGTTAATAATATTCTATTCTGAGCAGCAGAATTAACTGCTAAGCTTTATTTTCTTCTTCCTTCCTTTCTGCATTCTACCAAATGAGCACTTTCTTTTTAATATATCCAGGTGTAAAAACGTACATTCTAACTTTAAAACTAATGAAATCTGTTTTAATTTGCCAAACAAATCCAGTGCATACTCAAAAGCTGTCATTATACTTCTTTGACAGTATAATTCACAGATTTTTCCCCCCAAAACAAATTTTTGACCTTAGAGAAAACTGATAAATGAAAAAAAAAAAAAAAAAAAAGGCTAAGCAAATTCAAGCAGCATGGTCGTTTCATTCAATACAGCTTAAGGCACATCCAGAAAAATAACTCCCTCCGTCACTGTCTAGAGCCTCTCCACTACACCTTGCTGCTTCACACTCACCTTCACTGGTCATTTACCTTCCCAAAGGAATTTTTTTCAATGTAAAATAACATCATGGCTGTCAAATCAATTCTGACTCATGATGTCCCCCCACGTGTGCAGAACAGATCTGCTCCATAGCGTCTGCACAGTGGTTAGGAGCTGGGCTGCTAACCAAAAGGTCCACAGTTTGAATCTACCAGCCACTCCTTGAAAACTCTATGGAGCAGTTGTACTTTGTCCTACAGGGTCTTTATGAGTCAGAATAGAGTTGGCAGGCACCAGGTTTGGTTTTTTATTTTATTTTTTATAGAGTTTTCAAGGCTGTGGCCTTTCTGAAGCAGATCGCCAGGCCTGTTATTGGAAGCACGTCTGCGTGGGTTCGAACTGCCAACCTTTCTTCTTGGAGTGAAGCACTTAACCATCTGTACCACTTAGGGACTCCCTCCACAGTCCTTATTGCCTTCCAGCTCTAATGGGCCATACGATTTTCTAGTACATACCTGCCCTCCCTTAACAGTCTTTGATTTCTGGTCTTTTATAAAACGTTATACTCGTCTACCTGGCCCTTTAGTCTTAAATGAGGTCTCTGAAAGGACCACACCATGTGCAATTATGTCAAATTACAAAGCAGCAGCTTTAAGTAACAACCCAGAAGTAAGCAAAGTAAAAAAAAATGCAAATAGGAATGGCCACTGCAGTAACTTATTATGAGTAAATCATTCCTTTGAAGCTTACGTGTCTTTCCTGCATAAAGAGAAGTATATAGTCCAGAGTTTAAGAATTCAGTCTTGATAAATTTCTATTAACCTTGACAAATGTGGAAGACACAAAGACTTAGGTCAACACTGAAAAAGAAAGGCCCCCCCAAGCCAGCCTCTACAAAAGCTATCAGTTCCAAGCAAGATTCGAGAAATCTTGTTAAATGGGAGTGCAAACCAAACTTTCCTATGACACTGAATTTTAAAGAATGAATGCTTTCATAAAGGACAATTTTCTTTCAAATCTCTACAGGAATTAGTAAACTATAATAAACGAGGGTATCATCACAACATATTTCATGCTTCGGGAAGTTACAAACTTTTTCAGCAGGCAACAGGCAGGTTTTGTAAAAAGAAAAATGAGAGCTTTAAAATGTCTTTAATTTAAATTTAAATGAGCTAAAATAATGAAAGTTACAGACTTAGTAAATGCTTATCACCAAGTATATCAGGACGCTTACTAAGTCTACTTTGCATATGTCAGTTTTAAATTAAAAAATATAAAGAATACACAAAAAGGGCAACTGAAGCTTTTTATGACCCTCGACAGGTAAGTTTTCAGTGCTTTAAATAATGTGACCAAGCTTTATGATAGTAGTGTCGTTTCTTTTAAAACATTTTATTATGAAAATATTCAAACATACAGAACAGTTGAAAAAGCAGTAAAATAAATACTCATATACCACCAGATTCAACAGTTGTTAAAATGTTAACATGTTTTATCTAGATACACAGATTAATGTGTGTGTATTTTTATTGCTGAACCATCTCCAATTATAAACATCATGACACATCTCCCTAAATAATCCATCATACAAGAACATGCTCTTACATACACACAATACCATTTTCATACCTAAGATAACTAATAAATCACTAATATCATCTACCAGTTGCCATACAGTCAATTCCAACTCAGGTGACCCCATGTGTGTCGGAGTAGAACTGTGCTCCATAGGGTTTTCAATGGCTGATTTGTCAGAAGTAGGTTGCCAAGCCATTCTTCAAAGGTGCCTCTGAGGGGACTTGAGACTTCAACCCTTCAGTTAGTAACCATCTGCACCACCCAGGGACTCAAGCAAATCAGTTTTAGCAGAAATATAACTGGAGTGTTCCTTAAAAGCAAGGATGGTGAGACTCCATTTTGCTTACTTTGAACAAGTCATCAGGAAACACCAATCACTAGAGAAGGACATCATGTATGTATGGTTAAGCAGAGAGTTGCTGAAAACAAGGAAAACCCTCAATGAAATGGACTGACACAATAGCCTCAACAATAGGCTCAAACATATCAAAGATTATGGATATGGCTTAGAACCAGGCAACATTTCACTCTGTTACATATAAGGTCACCATTAGTTGGAGTCAACAGCAACTAACAACATCATCTAATACCTAATCCATTTTCAAACGTCACCAACTGTCTCAAAATTATCATTTATACCTAGTTTTAAATTTTAAACCAGGTTAATCAAGATTCCTGTATTGTATTTACTGGCTTTTTTTGCTTTGCCATTATTTTTATGTGGATGTATACATGTGTAGGAGCCCTGGTGGCGCAATGGTTAAGTGCTCAGTTGCTAACTGAAAGGTCAGTGATTCAAACCCATAGGATTCAAATCCATAGGAGAAAAGACCTGGTGGTCTGCTCCCATGAAGATGACAGCCTAAGAAACCCTATGGGGGCAGTTCCACTCTGTCCAATAGGGTCACTGTAAGTTGAAATCAACTCAAGGGCACACAACAACGACAGCATGTATGTGTATGGTTATGTGTGTAAATCACATCATGTGAGAAATTTATCTCAGCATAATAGCTAATAACCATGTTTCACTAGTCAAAGACCATAAAGGATCACACTTTTATTTATAAGAATGCCAGATATATTTCTTAAATTCTGCTTATTCTGGAAAGAATTCCTATACCTAGTGGAATATGTGCTTGGCACACATTATTCTAAAAGCGTTACCCTTCATGCAATTTTGAAAACAGAGAAAAGAAGTTGTGTCCTTTATTTTAAGAATTCCCAGAAGAAGTAAGACTTGCATATGGTTTGGGGAGCAAGTCTTACTTTGTTTACATTATCAGGAGTTATAGAAATAAAATGGTGGAATGAAGATTTAGATCTATATTTGAATAAAATTAAAATGATGTGTCAAAAAGTGTTATAAGCCTTAAAATTCATCTGTGGGTTGAGGTAAAAATAAAAAGCCTGAGACCATAGTATAATCGCCTAAGTTTTTACCAAAATAGACCAAATATTAAAGGTTTCCAATATTTTGTGGCTAAAAAAAAAAAAAGTTATATATTACAAACCTTTCTTTAAGAGTACCTTTTTTTTCTCAGCCCAAATATAAGTTTAAGAAATAACTTTTAAAATACTTTTTTTGCCTATCAATGTGTGTTCACTGTAAAACTAGAAAATGCAAATAAATATATAAAAGAAAATCTAAATTCTATAATCATAATACCCAGGGTGTCATTATTCACAATGTACATCATTCGAATCTTTTCATACGTGTATAGTCTTTCTAAAAAACAACTGAGATCATATTGCACATAAGAACATACCATAATTTACTGAGTCAAACTCTCTTGTTGGCATTTGTTTCCAATTTTACTACTTTAAATCAGGTCCTAATAAATACCTTTTTGTACATATGCCTTTGGGTATACATTTCACTGATTTCTTAGGCCCATGGTAGGTAATACTTCTACATGACAACCAATTTAGATTAAAAGCGTATAAAGCTTTCTTAAGTTCTATGGGAAGTGAACAGGGTCTCACTCCTTGGATAGTCCGTCTTAAGACTGAAATATAGATGAGAAAACTGGCATTGATACTGATAATCTGAACACATGAGAAGTGCCACAGGGGGTTACTGGGAAAAAACAGAATCTGCACCAACTGTAGTATCTTAGTCATTGAACTACGCAAGATATAATGTGCTTTAAACTTTACAATTTATAATTTATTTTATCTCCTTTCAGGGCACTGAACTATTTAAAAAGCTTAACTTTGAATATGCACGGACTATATCAGAATATTTTATTTTAATGTCAATTTTTGGTTTTGATGTTAAACTTGATAGTTCCAAAACAGAATGACATGGGGTTTATTTAAGCTACATTCATACCTCTTGGGTTAATTACATCTAAAGCTGCCATTTACTTAAATATCCAATTCTTTAAAGTCTTCTCCAAAGCACTTTTCATAATGTTCTTGAAATAGTACCAAACTAAAATGCTCACTGTACATTTTGGGGAGGCAGGAAGAGGGCAGCACTTTACGGTGGAAAGAAAAGCAGACTGAATTTAGTGGGTGCAAGGACGTACCTGAGTTTCTTTCAACGTTAGATCTCCAATTCTACTCAGCAGAGGAAGGGATATGGGTAAGACAATCTCTAAGACTCACTGGTCACAGTTCACAGCAACAAACCCATATAGTTTAATCATTTACACCAATTTTTTCATTCACTTGGTGTCAACAGTCCCTCTCAGAAGCCTATAAAATATACTTTTATCATGTAGGCCCATAAAATCCCAAATTAGAATACATCCTTATTAAAGCAGTTCAGCCACTGCCACTAAATATTAATATGCCTTGTTCAGCCATTGCCACTAAATATTAATATGCCTTAGGGCAGATTACTTGACACCTCTAAGCCTCTGTCTTCTTATCTTTAAAAAAAAAGAGAGAGCTAAACTCGAAGACATTCAAACACAACATTGGTTATTGCACTTTATTATTTCAATACCCATAAGAAAACTCTGAATTCTTACCACTCCAGTTCAATCAGCGTATGAAGCTCAGAGAACCGGACATCTGACAACTAAGAGACATCTGACCAGGGTAGCCTTCCCTGCTGTGGGTGCATTTGTAGAAATCATTCCAGTTTTTAAAGTAAGGGGAAGTTTGGCATAAGTAAATTATTAAATTATTTGTCTAATGAAGTAGGGATTCTCAACCACACAAGACTTCCTGGGATTTTGGTTTACATGATAATTTCTCAAATCCTTCACTAGCTTCCTAGCAAGGACTGCTGCTCAACTTTTAGAAATACGCATAATAGACCTTTAGCCTTTCATTAGAAGTAACTATTTCAAAAAGAGCAAATGTTTTTCCTTCTTTACCACCACTTTGTATAAGGATCTTCCACAATAACAGGCTACCCAATGAAGCAATCTAGGGTTTGCTTCAAGAATTAAAGCAAAAAAGTGCTCCAACTTTTGCATAACAAAAGTTATACATCACCTATGAAAACTGCACTCTCAAAATAAAGATTATGCACAAATCATCTGATCAATACCAGAATGTTTAATTATTATTGAAATTCAAAGATCTTCCTTAAGCCGTTCCAAGTTTTAGATGTGCCCACCAGCATTTATGATTACTACTGTATACATTTTTAAAAATTATGGCTGCCCTAATTTTGGATGAATAAAAGTTTCAGGGGATTCTTTTAACTAAACACTGTCGCCTCAGGGGCTATTAGTCCTACTCTGAAGACATGGTCCCTTTCAGTAGCCCCAATTTGAATCTAAGTTGTCTGGATGATTTTACTGGCAGAGAAAGCATCTTAATATGGAAGCTGGCTCTGTGCCCTAGGAAAGAAGAAAAATGAAATGACCCCGCATTTCAGAAAGACATGAGGTGGTTGGTATTCAACATTCTGCCGCCTGATTTGAGACACACAGAAGCTTTTTTAGTGAGTTCTTTCACTATCTTCACAATTTATTCCTGCAGTGAACCATGGCAAAAACATATGTAGATATATATTCCCTTTTTGTTTTTTAATTTTCATGTTGTTTATGGAACAAGAAAGTACTAAAGATTAATAAATCAATTCCAGTAATACTCTATCTCTGGATAGAAAATTTATAAACATTAAGTCATTGGTTCTATAATACCTTTCTAATAGATTGTGTACTATCCCTAATGTCTAGATGAAGAAACTGAGGAGTGACATATCCCTTGAGTAATACAACATCAAACAGCAAGTAAGTAATGAAATTTCGATCTCCTGATTCCAAATTCACCATTTTGTCCCATTATACTTTACTTTTACTTGAGCTATATAATTAATATGAAAAGTAAATTATATGCTTTATTGTGCTATAAGGTTTATAAATCATTTAATATAAGCTATCATATTTAATTATTATTAACCAATAACTCAGAAGCTATCAAATGCTCTAAGAAGTAATAAATTTACCACAATAAGTAAGATTTATTTTTCAATCCATATTGCCTAACACAGTATCAACGTCTTTACTCCCAATCAAATGTTAATAAGAAAAAAAGACAGAAAGTAGATTTTTGATTAGTGGTTACCTAGAATTGGAGGAATGCGGGTGGAGTGAAATGGAGAGTGACAGCTCACGGTACGTTTGTTCGGGAGAGGGGGGCGAAAATGTCCTAGAATCAGACTGTGGTGACGGTTGCAAAACTCAGTAACTACCAAAAACAATGAAGTGTATAATTTAAAAGAGTGAATTACATTCTACTTGAGATATCTCAGTAAAGTCAGAAAAAACAGAGTCAAAGTAGACCATCTCTGCTATATTGTATTAACATTGTAAATCCAAGAAAAAATCGAACCTTAGATTATTTATTCAACATTTTCAAATACTTGTTTTGCTCCAAGGACTCTTCTAAGATAAAACATGGCTGCAAATTCAAGAAGCTGATAATTCAGAGGGGGAAAACAGAGAAATAAACAGCTGATTTCAATACTAAATACCAAAAAACCCGGTGCCGTCGAGTTGATTCCGACTCATAGCGACCCTATAGGACAGAGTAGAACTGCCCCGATGAGTTTCCAAGGAGTGCCTGGCGGATTTGAACGCCAACCCTTTGGTTAGCAGCCGTAGCACTTAACCACTACACCACCAGGGTTTCCGATTTCACTACTAGGCAAAGTAAAAATAAGTACACATAAAATATGATAGAATACATTAATCTCTTGGAAGCTCAACTATGAAGCACCACCTGGCTGTGTGACCTTGGGCAAGATATTTAAAAGCTTCTGAAGAGCAAAAAACAACCCACTGCCGTTGAGTCGATTGGGACTCTTAGTTACCCTATATGTTAAAGCCTTCTTTCCTCATACATAAAATGAGGAAACTGGTTAAATAATTTCTACAAGTCCTATAAACTCTAAAGTACTATGAATCTGTAATTTACTATTAAACACAAAATTGACTTCCACTGTGAACGATTTTTCATTTTTGCTTGAAACATTGTCATTCCCTCATCAATTGAGTCATCTGAATCATAACTAAAAGCATAGCCTTTTTTGTCCCACAGCAACAGGACTTACACCGAAAGCAAGGTTGTTCCTTGAAGGGAGACATTCTGAAGAACTATATCCTTATTTCAAAGATTAAAATATTACCTTTTTTTTTTTTTAGAATTTCATTTTGGTAATGCTCTCCATGTTTGAACATCTTCAATGTTCATGAACATGTTTCCTTTAAAATGGACTTAAGCTTTGGAAACTGTCAAACATCAAAGGGTCCTGAATACATATCCGGCAATCAAAAAAAAAAGCAGTATTTTTTTTGTTAAGATGGAAATGTAACGAAACAATTTTGGAGCCATTTCTGATGAATAAGTACCCAATGTTCCCTGAATACAGTGAGCAAATTTGTGCCCATGTATTTATTCATTCAGTTGTCTAGTCCAAGAATTCTCTACACAATTAAAACTCTACCTACCTCTCAAGATGCATTTTAGGTATCACCTTTTCGGTAAACACTTTGCTGACATCTTTAAGTCAGAACTTCCTGTTCCTTCTTCTATGTTCTAACAACCTCTAGATTTATTATAAAGAGACTTTCTACTAGGGATGATGAGATGTTTGCATAACAATGCGAGTTTGCTTAATGCTATCAGATGGTACACTTGAAATGCTTATAACGGCAGCAAATTTTATGTTGTATACATTATGCCAAGGAGCCTTGATGGCACAGTGGTTTGCACTTGGCTACAAGCCAAAAGGTCTGAGGTTCCAACCTACTAACCGCTCCACAGAAGAAAGATGTGGCAGTCTGATTCTGTAAAGATTTACAGCCTTGGAAACCCTATGGGGCAATTCTACTTGTCCTTTGGTGTTGCTATGAGTCAGAATCGACTCAACAGCGATGGTTTTATACATTATCCCTCAATAAAAAAAAAAAAAAAAGACTTTGACCACTCAGGTCCTTTTGGTCCAATTATTTCTATTCTAAAAATGTATCCTGGAAATAATCAGGGTGTAGTCAATTATTTTTGAGCATGTCTACAACAGAAGTATTTATCATAAGAGAAAAATAACCTAGTTATCTAACCATAGCAGGCTGATTGAATAAATTATAATGAGACTATCAAATGGAATTTTATTTACACTATGGAAAAATCATGATATATCCAAACATCTCCCGGGACGAAGATACTAGGCTTGAAGGCTAAGGACTACAGGCTCAGGATAGCCACATCAATTGGCATAACATACTACATAAAAAAATGTTCTACATTCTACTTTGGTAAGTAGTGAGTGCCTGCAGTCTTAAAAGCTTGTGAGCAGCTATCTAAAATACAACTAATGGTCTCTTTCCATTCAAAATAAAGGAGAGTGAAGAAAATCAAACACTCAAGGGAGCAATGAGTCCAAAGGATTAATGGACCACATGCACCACAGCCTGACTGGGATCACAATACAGGGTCCTGTAGAGAGCGGCAGAAAAATGTAGAAAAAAAATTAAATTCATAAAAAAAGACCAGACTTACTGGCCTGAAGAACCCCTGAGACTGTGGCGGCTTTAAGTCACTTCTTTGACTTAGAACAGCAGCCATTCCTGGAAACCACTTTCCAGCCAAGCAATAGACAGGCTTACAGAATAAACAAAACACCTGAAAAGAACACACTCCACAGAACAAAGAATTATACCAGACCAAAAGGGAAACATTTATCCAAAAGTAAAGATGAGAAGACAGGAAGGGGTAGGAAAACCAGACAAAAGGAAATGGGGAACCCAGGGCAGAAATGGGAAGAGTGCTGGCACAGTGTGGGGATTGCCACCAACGTCATGGAACGCTCTGTGTACAAACTGTTGAATGGGAAACTAATTTGCTCTGTAAGCTTTCACCTAAAACGTAATAAAATATTTTTTAAAAATCATGATATAAGAAATGTTTTATGACATGGAAAAAAATCATGAAGTTTAAAATTTAATGGAAGATTATCATATCTCAGAAGAAAGCTAAATAGCCAACAGCACCTCCCTTGCTTCCACATTGCAAACACCCTGGCCTGAGGCATGCTTATCTACTGACAGCTTGCTCTGGGTAGGTTCACCCACCTTGGTCTCTTTAAATTCTGAACCCAGAGTAAATTCCCTCCCAAATAATGTTTTCAACAAAACAGTATGTTTTCTATAACTCAGTTCCCTTTTTCTCTATCTATGTAAACTCTCGCAAAGTTTACCCTGAAAAACATAATGCCCTTCATTCTATAATATTTTGAGCCAAATACCAAATGCTTTTCCAAAAATAAGGGCTACAATTAATACAGACCTATACCAAAAAACACAGAGTCCCGGTGTTAAGAGCTCAGCTACTAACCAAAAGGTTGGCAGTTCAAATCCACCAGCCACTTCTTGGAATTCCTATGGGGCAGTTCTACTCTGTCTTATAGGGTCATATGAATTGGAATCGACTCTGTGGTAACGGGTTTGAGCGTTATATCAAAAAATAGTAAATTCAGTTGTTCTGGGTTGAACTTTAGACAAAACTGATGGTATCGTAAAGCATAATTCTTAAAAATGTTGAGAAATACATCTCAGTACTTCATCCTATTCTCTAAGCAAGCATGTTTGTTTTTCCTCTTGTATCAGCTGCAGTAAAAATGACTTCTTTCTTGGCTTTGTGTTTAGTTTCTGGTAATGGAACAGGACTGCTTTTATAATATGATGTTTTATGTAAATCAGCATTGTATAGCTTCATTGTGGGTTAACTTGATTTTTAGGTGGGAGCCTAATGACTAATCTAGAGAAGCCCTCATAAACTGACAAGTATCCATTCTAAAAGAGTTTCTGTCACAAACTAGTTGGTCAGGGGAAGATTTCTCTTCCTCTTCCTCAAACTGAGTCTCAGAGAAAATAACAATCAGACAGAAATGATTTTTTTTTTTAACTCCATTGTTGAAAGCAATGGTTCTTAGCTACAGATGGCCAAGTTTTCAGTTCAGGCCCAGCGAGTCAAAGTTGGTGGGGCATGAATGCTTTGGAACAGCTCCCTGGGTGATGGTGATGTGATTTAAAGGTCACTTCAAGGACCCTGGAAACTCTATCAGGCAGTTCTACTCTCTGTCCTATAGGGTCACTATGAGTTGGAATCGACTTGACGGCAGTGGGTGGTTTTGGGTTCAAGGATGAAGATAATGAGGATGATAAGAATACCAGCACATCCAAGAGACATGGGCCACTCTCTTTGTTCAAGGCCTTCTGCCAGGCTCATTTCATGGGTCACCTCATTTGATCCACGTAGTGGCGATGGCCCCTACCTGTCTGTCAGTTTGTTGTAATGTGGGGGCTTGCATGTTGCTGTGATGCTGGAAGCTCTGCCACCGGTATTGAGATACCAGCAGGGTAACCCATGGCAGACAGGTTTCAGCTAAGCTTCCAGACTAAGACAGACTAGAAAGAAGGAGCCGGCAATTTACTTCTGGAATCAGCCACTGAAAACCTTAAGAGAGATCAGTCCCTGGAGAAGGACATCATGCCTGGTAAAGTACAAGGTCAGCAAAAAAGAGGAAGACCCTCAATGAGATTGACTGACACTGTGACTTCAACAATGAGCTCAAGCATAACAACAATTGTGGAGGTGGCACAAGCCCGGGCAGTGTTTTGTTCTGCTGTACTTAGGGTTGCTGTGAGTCGGGACTGACTCGACGGCACCTAAGCAACAACAGTGACAAATAGAGCCAGCACGCATGGCATTTATTATGTGCCAGGCTCTGTTTTTACCATTATACATACATACATACACACATACATATGTATGTGTATAAACTTACTTAGTTCTCATAATAATCCTATGGAAAAGAGAGCCACAACTCAGAGATGTTCAATGACTTGCCCAAGGTCATATAACTGGTAAATGGCAAAGCCAGGATTATGTGAATTCACACAGTCTGACTCTAGACAAACATTTCTTTTATCCATTAAAATACTCTAAGAACAAATTATTTGAACTTCCTTGTTTTACTTGGAAAACGTAATGTTGCATCTTCTAGTCATGCCACTTCCATGTACCTTTGGCACAGGACAGCCATTCGGTACATGTTCTTTGAATTGACTTGTAAAGAAAAAGACAAATTTGCTTTTTAATGAAATGATCCAGACTAGAAAATTAGATGAGTATTTCTTTTTTAGTTTATTTAAGGAGTTACTGTTTAAATATAATGCTAGAAAACTACATTTGGGTATTAAGAAATAGATTCAGTGAATACATAATTCAGTACTGTGGCACTGAGACTCAAACGAAACTAAATTATGAATCAAAAAGCAGAACCAACTATACTAATTTGCATTAAAATCAGCCATCTTTTTTTTACAAAAGTACAAAATGAGTCCATTAAAAAAGCATCCATTATATAAGTTTAAACTAGAACAAAATCTTCGCTCTCTTCAGATTATATAGCTAGAACTCAAATATCAAAATAGTTTTGAAAGTACATATTTCATTCTGTTTAAACTACTACGAGAAAACAACTACTTTCCCACCCCACAAAACTAACAGCAATAAAATATCCATTATCGATGATCTGTTCCCCCACTGTGAAAAGAAACGGTTGAATGAGATGATTTCTAACATTTCCTCTTGCTTCAAGACTCAATAGTTCACATCTCAGAGCATAGATTAAATTTCTTTAGACAAGGAAATGCACATAGAGATCTTCTAGAATGAAATCACATCTACTACTTAGCTAACATAATCTCTCTTTCCACATCTTCTATAGCGCATGGCACAATTTAGTCAAGTATAACACGTAAAGCTATCTGACGTTATTTGTTGATACACTGGATCTAGAATCAGAAAACCTATGTTTAGAACAAGATGTGCCATATGCTAGCCAAGCAATTACTGGCATGTTCCTTAACCTGCCAATTTAAAAAAAAAAACTAGTTTTTCCATTTATTACACAGGAATAATGACAATCTCTTCCCTACTTACCTTGTACGGATAAACTATCATATAATATTATATTAATGATACAATGTATGAGAGCTACACACAGTAAAATCCAAAACACTAAAAATGTAAGGAAATTTTATTAGGAGTTATAGTACTTTTTTCCAATAAAAGCTCACAGTTATTTTATTGCTGTATTCAACCACTTTGCTCTCCATTTACTTAGAGCAAAAGCAAAATAGCAGTCTATTGTGAAAACAGCAGAACATCTTCTTCCATTTGATATGTTTCCAAAATGCTTGCTTAAGGTACACCAAGCCATACTTTCCTGTCAGCCTATTATTTATTAAGCATTAAAAGACGCTGTCTGCTTTTATCAGCGAGCTTTGTTATAAATTAATCTTTTAGAATTCCACAGAACTGAACAAACTAGAGGAAGAAAAATGAAAAGACATCCTCTGATACACTTCACAGGCTTTCCAATTTCAATTATTTGGACTCATTTACCTTGCCCAGAAATGAATAAACTTCGTGAAACTGAGAAAGTTACCACAGCATGAAATTTTCTCTATTCTTCCAGCTCTATGATAGCAGCTCTACTAATTACCTATTTTAGAGAGCCAAAAATAAACTACCAAATGTACTAAGAGAAGCTGGCAGTGCTCACAACAAATAGTAAAAGGGAGGTGGTAATGTCTGCCTGTTTAAAATCTAGCAGTCCACACAGGCTGGAAATTTCCACTTGGACCATAATAAACTTCATCCCTAAGAAAACACAAATCATGAACAATGTAGTCACAGTTATCAGATAATACCCTGAAATTAAAGGGAACTTTTTCTCCATCTCCATAAAACTATGCGAACGCTCAGGCAGAATGACTTTCTGTGTGTTCCCGACTTGTACCAGTGTCACAGTTCTAGATTTACTCAAACAATAATGCAATCTTGGCAGTTAATGGTTCAAAATGCAGTCGTAAAATGGTCATTAATTATTTTTTAGTTAAGTGACAAAGTATTACATCAGATCTAATTATACTGCTTTTAGCTAAAAGTCACTGATAGTATGTGTCTGATTAACAAAATGTTAACTAAAGTAGGAATTTTTTTTTTTTTTTTTAATTCTGAGATGAGAAACATCAACTTGGGGAGCTATGGCAAGACAGAGGATAGGGAGCCACCAAAAATAGCACTGTTGCTTTTGGAAACCACGAGAAAATATGTAACTATGACAGGTAGGGATTCAAGTATTTTCTCTCAGCTCAGCCTCAATTTAATCTACAATCTCAACCCAAGATAGGAGTATAAGAAAAAGAGCCCTGGTGGTACAGTGATTAAGCACTCGGCTGCTAACCAAAAGGTCAACAGTTCAAACCCTTCAGCCACTCTGTGGGAGAAAAGACCTACAGATCAACTCCCATAAAGATTACAGCCTTGCAAATCCTATGGGGCAGTTCTACTCTCTCACGCTGGGTCTCTATGAGTCAGAAGTGACACAACGACACACAACAACAACAAGGGAAACAATCTGCCCTGGTGTTCACACACCTCTGACTTGACATGACTAAGGACATCAGAGTAAATGGGTCAAATCTTCTGCATCTGGCAATTTTCTCCATTAAAGCTCACCCTTGCCACATTTTCTGAACTAACCAAACCAAGAGTTTCTCATAAAACCAAGAGGAGACAATACTTCAAATGATCAGGTGTGAGTCTACTTCTAGGCTAGAGGGCCATGCTGATCTTTTCTATGATTCACATTATAGGCGTGATTTGGTTATCAATAGATTCTGAGAACTGGCCATAAATATATACATCTCAGGAGCAGATCAGGACAAAGTAAAGGTCCATCTTCCCAGAACACTTGAGGATTTAATTATTCAAGGATAGAGTTTTCTACCTTAAAAAAAAAAAAGTGGGGAAGCTTTGGGAACAAGAAATATAAATTTTAACTATATGGAGAGGTAAATGATTTGAAAATACACCATTCCGTCCCATGTCTTAAAAAGCACATATTCAACCTCATCTAGGTCTCCATAGACGGACACCACACTTAGAGGTGAAAAACTGTGTATAAACTTACTCCATTGATGAATCTGAAAATATGTGCTGAGACTGATATGCCCTTTGTGGTCATACGCTGTTACCCATGGCACTACAAGCAACCACCCACATAGTTGTACGTTGTGCACACAAGAAAACACACAAAGAGAGACAGAGAGAGAGATCCAGACTTGCTGGGTGGAATCTTCTGGTCTCTCTCTATTTTTTAAGTCCGTAGAGGGCAGCTTCTCTGACACCACAGAAGTGATTTCCCAGGGATGACTTCTGAGGTTAGTTAGCACCGTCCTGAAAGCCTGACTACTTCACAAGGCTGGGCTAGGAACAGGCAGGGTTTCACTGCATATTTAAATCAATGGTTACCAAAATGGTATGTCCAGACTACATGGAGTGAAAAAGACAGTCAACTGGGTGCAAGAAGAGACCAGTAAACAGGAAGTACAAAATTACGCTCTACTTTAATACTTAATATATGATTTTACCACGGCGTACTAAATAAATAAATAAATGACTCGACGGCACTGGGTATTGGGTTATTTAACTATGTATGTTTTTACTGATCGGACTACATGATCAAAGAAGTTTGAAGATGATAAAAACCATCTAAGCAAACAGAAGTTATATTACATAAATCAAAATTTTAAAAATGTTTAAGTCATGAAGAACTCAACTTGTAACCCTGATTATTTTTCTATTTTCCTCATTTTTCTATGACTCATATACCAATCTACCAAAAAACGATTTCTACCATGTTCTCAGTTATTTTTTTGAATGAAAATCGGCATGCAGAAAAAAAAGGACACAAAAACTCCCTTTCTGACTCAGCATAAACTCAACCAAATCTTAATCGACCATTGCAGTGATAAAATATCCCCAAACAATCACAAAATACTAGAAACAAATTAAACTCGGTTTTTTTTTTTTTAATCATTGACATTCAGCTTTGCTTTTCCTGTGCTCTGTTAGAATTTTTTGGATTTATTAGAAAAAAAAATTACTTCTTACAGCCATTAATATTTTAAAGTAACTAAGCAATAAAAACCAAATAAAAAGCCAAATCTGGAAAAATCAGCATCCAGCACAGGGTGATGTTAGGTCATCAGGGCAATTTCAATGCTGCTAATTATATCTCCAAGCAAGCAACACTTACGTTTCAGTTTCCTGCCTAAATTTTATGGGATGTATAACCAGGAAGAAATATTTTTAAAAACAAGAAATACAAATGAATAGGTAAAGAGGCTGAGAGAAGGAAAGCTATTTTAACTCTGAGAGCTCTGAATTCTGTAAATGTCTGTTTTCACATCTTCCCCCTCCCTCCCCGACACACAACAAAACATACAGGAAAAAATAAACCACAAAAGGAGAATATTCTATATAAACTTCCAATTGTGTAATATATAAACTGTTTTCTGACACACAAGAGAACTATGAAAATAGGCAAAGAAACCTGAGGTGCCACTGAGAGAAAGTCTGATAAAAGATCAAATTTCCACATAATATATAAAAAGAGATCCTGAAGAGGAGGTAAAGAGGTGATAAAAATATCAACAGACACTGGATTTCAAAGTCCCAATATGAATTTTAAATAGTCAAGTTTTCCCTCAGACTATGCAACATTTTTTTTTTTTCATTCATTTTGGTCTGAAAATTTATTTACAATAGATTGCTTCTATATTTTTATGGCGTGATACTGAAACATACAGCATTTTCTTCCTAAGAAACTAAATTTAGAGAATGTAGGAGGTATAGGGGGAGAGAAAGTCATGATAGCATTTTACAATTTTGGGGAAAGAGAATTTACAGCATCTTAAAGCAAGTAAATACCAAACCTATTTAAATTTTTAAGTCCTAAACACAGGCTACTGATAATTAAAATACAATTAAGTATTTTCTGTTGATATGGATACCTATAATAAATGTTACAAACAAAAAGAATTATTCACACACAGTACAGTGTCAGACAGCACTTGCTGTGGTTACTATTAACATTTAATTATGCAACTAAATTTTTATTGATATATGAATTTAAATACATTAAGATCTAAGATCAGTTTTCAAAATATGGCCATGCAAATTAATCTTTTGCTAGCTCATATATTTCAAAATATTTGTGCCACTTCCTAATCTGATTTCCTAGTTCTTTAGCTAAAATCTCATATATCACTGACTTATATTGACACCTGCTGGAAAGTATTGGAATTGTATGTTTCTCATTTTATTATCTGGGCAGTTGTCAATTTTATATATGTGAAAACAGTATGTGGAAGATAACATTTCAACTACAAATATATTTCAATTTTTTAAAAGGAATAAGTGACATTTATTATAAACATTTAAACATTCGTTTTGATGGTTTATTAAGAAACTATAAATCTCAGAATGCCTGCTTCAAAGGGTAGTTTTTGGTGGGAATTAACTTACCCAATGACATCAGTAACTTAACTTTTGTTTATTTGGGCTGTCACTATAAAACTAACCTTCTCCACTATTTGACTTCCATTGGTTCATACCTTGGACAAAACATCTTGGTGGCATGACGTGAGATAAATATCTGGTTTTGTGGAAGTATGCATACAAATGGATCAGAAGAATGGCCCAGCTAATAAAAAGATGCCTTATATATTCGTATTTGTAGTTAAAAATAATAATAATAATCATGTATTAGTAAACGAGCTTTCTTCAATATTAAAAAAAAAACTACTTTTCATTTAAAAAAAAAAAGTTTTACCAAAACAAATGTATTCTTTAAAATGGACCAAAACACAACACATTAAAATTTATGAATTTTTGCAACTGAATTATTAAATTGTTAATATGAAGTGTTGATTAACTTCTTATACAAGCAAATGAAAATACTTCTAAATATTCCTGAAAAACATGCCTCACTACCATAATGTCTTCTAAAACTTTTTTTTTTAAAGGGTTCCAGACAACTACATTTAATTGGCCAAATGTATTACCAAATAAAAATGCTAAAGTTTATTTTGTTTTCTGAAACCCCTGCTATATGAACACAGTCTAGTTGCTTGGCTATGCCCTATTTTGCATCATCAGAAAAATAATGTTGTCCAGGAGGCAGCTGTTCCAATTACAAATGAGTTGGGGCAGCTAATAGGGCACCAGAATACATTTTTAAGAGTATGAAGAAAATGGTACTGAGGCCATGACACAAAGGGAGAATATGATAGGTACTGTGGAGCTGTATACGTTACTTTAACATTCCTGTTATAATTCCTTCCTTTCTTCCTTTTATATCAAATCACTCCAATTTTTGACAAAAGTAATGAGACAGCTTATCACAATGCAAATAAAGCAAAACGACGAACAAAACGTTAATAGGTAACTTTTACAAAGATGGGGCAGCTCAGTGAGCGGTTTATGTTTAGGATGACATAGTATCTGAATTTTGCAGCTGTCAAACAAGTTGCCTCCTGAAAGTCTACTCCATCCACCTGTTCAAATGAAATTAAGTTCTTCATGTTTAACTATAATATATGGAGCTTCAGGAACACAGTGGGAATTTTTTGATAATGAGATGAAGTCTGATAGTTTTCAAAATGTGCTTTAATTTTTTTAATTGAACAACTATCTATAAAAAGATAGACAGTTTTTAAGTAACCTGCTGAAAGATTATTTTAAATGCCTCTTTTTAGATTTACTGAAATTTACATAAAATCAATGTACCATTCAATACTAAGGCACAGCAAACACCCCAGAGGTAACAGGTCTTAATGAATGTAGTTTTGACATATTTTCTCCAAACATTTCAGTAACACATCTCAAAAGACAAGGCTTTGTCAATTGCAACATAAAATATGCACTAAAGCAGCACTTCAAATTTCTAAACAAAATTTAATCAAGCAGTTCACTTTAACAGTTTTTACAGTTACTAAGGACTCTTTCCTTGATAAGAATCCTGTAAGATTAGTTTTTCGAGCCTGAAACAGAGTAGAACTATCAGACATCTGAGATCCTTATTTTCAATCACTCAATTACCTTACAGAGCTTCTGATACCGAGGAGAAGAAACTGCCATCCTTTGCAAACGACGTAGCAAAACCACAACTTTCTGCAGAGAGGTTCTCACCACAGCCATCATTTTAAGTTCACCACACTTCTGGAGACACCTCAGAATTTGCATTATAAATGAAGAGCAATGATCATTTCCTCCAGGTCACTAGACCACGATTTGCCAGTTCTCTGAGCATGCTCGCTTCCAGGAATGCATTAGAAAGATACAAGGGTTTAGGTTCTGGGGGAATAGAGGCTGGTATTCCTTCAACTTCTCAATTTAAACCACGAACATCAACGCCACACAGGAAAGCCCCGACAGATGCTCACAGCCAGTACTTGCTCTGCCCGTGCTGGACAGAAAATGAAGCAAGTTGTTGAGCAGCCAGACGCTGCCTGCTGCTGTAGAGGAGTGTGCTCAGTAGCCAAAAAAGATATTAAGTGAAACATTAAAGTCGCAGACACAAAGCAGACATCCCCGGGGAAGAGAGATTCAACATAGCGCCAGTGTGCATGCCTTGTAGCCGGCAGTCACTCTCTCACTCCAAGAGAGATGCGTTCACTCCCAGACTATACGCAGCTCTGGCAGCACTCTGTGGGATGAGGGAATAACAGACCCTGTTGTAACAGGGACGGATTGATTACCCAATAAGCAAGGTACACACAGCCTGTCGTGTGCTTACTTACTCATCTGTAGTGCACAATTTCACCTGTTTTATACCACATCAAAGATGTGCTGATACCCATATGAAATTGTGCACTACAGATTAGGAACTAAATACAAGTCAGCCAGTGCATACCCTGCTTACTGGTTAATCTGCCCTGGTTACAAATCCTGAGAAGAGCAGTGGGTGCCTGTCTCTTACGATATCAGCCCATACACAAAGTGTAATCATCACCTTGCAACAGGTCTCGGGCAAGATCGTGCAAAACAACAAACAACAAAACAAACAATATCTACAGGGGTATGTGGCTGTACCTAAGAATCCCTAAAAGCAGGGCTGTCCAATGGGTGCGTATATGCCTACCCAGGAAAAAGCCATTAGAAATCAAATAGGTTAGGACTCCTCTAATTAAAAGGCAAAGTTTAAAAACTAACCAAAAAAAACTCAAAACATCTATAATTTACTACCAAGCATTCCAAATGACCAAACTTCCCTTTCGACAGCATCTTCGTGATCTCATTTTATTTGCTATAAAGCTGCTTTAATTTTATGTGTAAGAAATATAAGACCAAGATTATATCCTGTAAAAATCTGGTATTTTTGGTTTTTATATGTATGTGTGCATACTTCAGACACATTTTACACTGCAGTTTGAATGCCAGAGCAAATATTGGCTGGGGTGAAGTACTGTTAGGAGATTCAATCCCCATTTTCAAGATGAGCAAAATAACCCAGAGAGAATCAATGACTGGGACAAAGAGTACAGCCAGGAATAAAAGCCAGGTGTTTCTCATTATCAGTGTCCTGCTCAAAATAATAACCTGCATAATGCAGGAGGTTCACCTTTCCGTGCCATCACCATGATTCTTTAAATTACTGGGAAACACAGTCTTATTCAAGGAGTTGTGCATATGACATGTTCCCTATGACATTTAAGGGCCCATAATACTTAACTATGCACCTAAGAGGCATTTTAAAATATTTGTTTCCTTTCTTTTATTCCACTGCCTTCTCAGTCCTTCATTTTGCTGACAGAAATTCCTATAGTGGGTCTTACGGAGTTGTGTGTATCAAGCCAAGCTCTGTGGGATTCTGTTTGCTTATTTTTCCCCAGCAGGTCTATATTGAGAATCTCTACTGCCTCCCTCTGGCTAGGTTAGCAATGTCAAAATAATTACGTAAAGCCAGGATCAGATGAGGTACTCAATTAATGCTGTAATTAAAATTATTATATTATTAGGCAAATATACAGGGACGAAAAGTAGATTAGTGATCGCTTAGGCAGGGAGGGATGGGGAGCTTGTGGGATGCAGAACGATGGTTAAAGGGTCTCGGGTTTCTTTGTGGGGTGATGAAAAGGTTCTAAAATTGATTGTGGTGATGGTTGCACAGGTCTGTGAATATACTGAAAAACATTCAATTGTATACTTTTTTTTTCTTACTCATCAATTATTTTTTCTTATTTACTTTAGATGAAGGTTTAGTTTCTCGTTAAACAATTACTACACATCTTGTTTTGTGGCACTGGTTACCAAACCCATGTCAACACTCTCCCCTTCTCAACCTTGGGTTCCCTATTACCAGCTTTCCTGTCCCTGCCCCTGGGCCGGTGTGCCCCTTTAGTCTCATTTTTTTTAATGGGCCTGTCTAATCTTCGGCTGAAGGATGAACCTCCGGAATGACTTCATTACTGAGTTAGAAGGAAGTCTGGGGGGCATACTCTCGAGGTTTCTCCAGTCTCTGTCAGATCAGTAAGCCTGGTCCTTTTTTGTGAGTTAGAATTTTGTTCTACACTTTTCTCCAGCTCTGTCCAGGGCCCTCTATTGTTATTCCTATCAAAGCAGTCAGGGATGGTAGCTGGGGATCAAGTAGTTTGTGCTGGACTCAGTCTGGTGCAGGCTGTGGTAGTTGTGGTCCATTAGTCCTGTGGACTAATCCTTCCCTTGCATCTTCGGTTTTCTTTATTCTCCATTGCTCTAAATGGGGTGAGACCAGTGGAATATCCTAGATGGCCGCTCACCAGCTTTTAAGAACGCAGACGCTACTCATCAAAGTAGAATGTAGAACATTTTCTGTATAAATTAGGTTATGCCAGTTGAGCTACATGTCCCCCAGGACCATGATCCCCAGCCCTCAGCCCAGTGATTCAGTTCCTCAGGGAGTCTGGATATGTCAATGGAGCTTCCATGACCAAGTTGGTCAAGTTGTGCTGGCTTCCCCAATATTCTATACTATCTTAACCCTTCACCAAAGTTACCACTTATTGTACACTTTAATTGAGTGAATTGTATGGTATGTGAATTATACTAGCATAAACTGTTATTTTAAAAAAACATGAAGTGATAATTCCTGTCCCTGAGCCAGAAGTTGGTGAAGCTTCCATGAAACAGGTATTCATCCCCCCAAATACAGTTCTGGATAGGGGGAAGATCTAAGGCAATCTAAATAATTAAAATTTATACTTATGGAACAAGATGTTGAAAATTCAGCTAAAAGGGAACATTGCAGATGAAAATACAATACTCCCAAACACAAATTATTAGAAGTAAAAATAGTTACTTATTATATTACCACCCCAGAAAGACAGCCAGGCAACACAGTTTTACTCATGAAAGAACCACAGCATCTCAATTAACTAGTACTGCTAAAATCTACAAGTTAAAGTTTAAAATTAAAGTAATGATAATATCCTAGAATGCAGGCAAGAAAATTAAGAAAAAGTGCTTGAATTAATAAACTGGTTGGGAAGTCAATAATAGGTTTTCATTCAAAAGCAAAAAAAAAAAATTAAACTCTACATCTTTGGCCAAATTTTAACGTCTGAATACAAACCCAGAGTGACACCTGCATGCCAGGTGCTTTGGTTTAAACTGCGTCCCCCAAAAAGATCTGTTGAAGCCCTAACACCAGGTACATGTGAATGAGACCTTATTTGAAAATACGGTCTTTGCAGCTATAATTAGTAAAATTAACATGAGGTCCTACTCAAGTAGGGTAGGTCTTAGCCTGATATGCCTGGTGTCCTTATAAGAAAAGAAGAGACACACAGCCAGCAAGACACACAGGGAGAACGTCATGTGAAGACTGAGGCAGAGGTTGGAGTGCTGAAGTCAACAAGTAAAGGAATGCCTGGGGCTACCAAAGGCTTGGAGATATAGGAAAGATCTTCTCCTAAAGCCTTCAGAGAGAACATGGCCCTGCTGACACCCTGAATTCAGACGTTTAACCTCCAGAACTGTGAGAAAATAAATTTCTGTTCTTGTCAGCCAGCCAGTTTGTGCACATTGCTATGCAGCCTGAGGAAACTAATACATCAGAAATCTCCTCCCAGATGTTACTCAAATGTCTCATTTTGACATAGTCAAAATGGAATTTACCATCCCATCATAATCCCCACTAACGTACACACCTGCCCAGACATTTTCTTCTCCCGTATCCCCAGTCTCAGGCCCTAATGCCACCTGGCAATCTCCCTTGTCTTTTCCCCTTCCCCCTCCCTTGGGCTTCCTATACTATCACATTACCAGGTCTGGTTCTGCCACCTTGCCTCAGTTCTAGCCATTATCACCTCTGGCCTGGATGGCCACAACAATATCCTGACAGATCTCCTGCTGCCAATCTTGCCCACATTAAATCCATTCTCCATAATGCCATCAGCTAGATTCCTACTAAGTAGAAATCTCAGTGCATCACTCTCACGCTTAATACACTTTAATGACATCTCCCCATCGCCACCAGGATAAAATACTTAGTATGGTATATAAGACACTCTATGATAAAAAAAATTTTTTTTTTTTTTATGATAAGGCCCGCTCAATTCTCCAGAAGCTTCTCTCCTGCAAGTGTCCCAAAGTTCAAGTTTTCTCTTGACACTGGCTCTACCAAGGATTAAAACCTAACAAACAGCCTTGCAGCAGGGCAATGAACCATAAATGCATAAATCCAAAAAATCAGCCTTCCTTCACAGAAATGGCATGTGTCATTGCACTCTTCCAGAAATAAGTCTTCAACTTACTGTGTTTCCAAACTATCCTTTATCAAAATTTACCCAAGATTCACCTCAAGTTGAAAAAAGAGGAAACTTCTTCATCTTCATGAAATACGCCCATGGGCCCGCATCAGGCAGTCATAAGACATGGAGCAGTGTAACCAGGAAACGAGTCATGTAAGGGGTCCTACACACGTCTCTTATGCAAGGAGCTCAAATGCTCTGAGATCCTTATTCTGTCATCTGGAGTACACACAGAAACTGCCCATCACCACCACCACCCCACCAGAAACTTTTTTTATGATTTCAAATGTTTTTGTACATTCATTTTCCTTCAACAGACCTCTTTCCAAAGTTTCCGTTTTAAATGTCTGAGTACTTGTGTTAATACAAAAAGCCCATGGGAAAATTAAAATCCCCTTGTCTCAGAAATACTCAGCTAGAGATCCTAGTTCTCCTACAATTATTTGCCTATGTGTGCCCAAAATAAAGCCACAGATTGTTTTTTTAAATAAAATGGAGAGGATGTTTTAAAATAAAGAGCATTCAATAAAGGAGCAAGGGGATGGGAAATGATGCCATTTAACATAACGGGCAAAATCCTCAACACAAACAATGTCTGTGTTTATCTTTAAACAAAAGAGATTTTAATAGGCTCTTAATAAACTTTCTCTTTAGTTTTCCTATGAACCAAAACAGACTATTTTAGCAACACTAAATCCTTTTTGAGAAGAAATGATTATAAATGCTTTACTGAATTTCAGTATTTTAGTCAGCAACTTTTCTTTCTTGACGCTCTTTGCCATGGGCAAGTAATCCCGGGCTCAGTTTATTTTCATTTAGAAAGAGTCTAAACATTTCCACTCACATTTACTTCTTTCAGAGTTCGAAAATTTATTAAATATTAAGAAGAGTTTTGGCTATGGTGAAAACATATTCCAAGATAAAATGTGCCAAAAAACATTACTAAACTCTAAAACAGGGCTATGTTTTGCTACTGCTCATTACCAAGGTTCATTTCCAGCCTCCTTTGTTTATTTTCTATAAGCTGTTTCCTATTCAAATGCATAGCCTAGATATCTATTGAATTTAGTATCATTATATAAACTAAGTATAAACCAAAACCAAAGTATAGGTAAGTATTTATACGTCAGCCTTCCAGTTCTTCAAGTCATAAGAAATAATATATTCTCTGGTGGCATAGCGGTTAAATGCTACGGCTGCTAACCAAACAGTTGGCAGTTTGAATCCGCCAGGCGCTCCTTGGAAACTCTATGGGGCAGTTCTACCCTGTCTTATAGGGTCACTATGAGTCGGAATCGACTCAACGGCACTGGGTTTGGTTTTTTTTTTTTTTTAGTACCTACCCACAGTTAGAGCTCCTAAAAATCAGGTAATCACTAAATGTTTTATCGGTTTTAGAAGTTAAGACCGCATGAGGGTCTAGAGGTTGAGACAAAAAATCAGATTTAACTTCAACACTTGGTCACACTTGTTACCGAAATGTATTGTGCAAAGAAAAAGAAGAGCTATTCAGATAGCTAACGGCAATGTAAGTAAACACAGATTTCCACCAAATTAATTTGAGAACTCAAGAGAAAGTCACCACAATAGTGCTTAAGCTTGGGAAGAAGTTACAAATGAATCTAGTCCCAAAAGGGTTCTCTGTCTTTTTTTTTTTTAATTTTGTAACTTTTTAGTAAAAATTTCCAACTCAGCAAAAATCTGTAAGAACAACAATAGTTCAAAGAAAGCCTATTTTGTCCATATCTACATATGGTTAACATTTTACAAAAACGTCTTTTGATATTTCAGTGGAAGAGTTCCTAAGAAGGGACTCAAAAGGGGTCATCATAATGAATTTCATAACATGACGTTAGGTGATGTTAGGGTCTAAAGTTAGCAGTCAAGGTATTTATTTAGGATTTGCACACACAGCAATGCGTAGGCAACAATATGTAATAATATAACCTCTGCCCTTGAAGAACCATGTGATCCACCGGGACAGGAGATGACGACGAAGCCTACGTCCACAAGCATATCAGAAATAACCACCATCTCATGACTGTGTGAACAGATGGCATAAAGAAGTCACCAGAGGTAAAACTGGGGTAGGCCAGGAGACTTCACCACTGAGATCGGTTTTGAACTAAGTTAGAAGTGAGAAGGGAGTAGGCATTCTATGCAGTGAAAATGGAAGGTTCAAGGGCTCTGAAGCAGTGACACCAGGGGAGAAAAAAAGTTCACACGTGCCTCATAAGATTCCTCAAGTTTTTGTGAAAGGAAAGGTTTTGTACTACCTTAGGTCATGGAGAAGAAATATTCAAACCTCAGACTGAATATATAATCACAGCTATCAAGGTAAAGACATAAAAGTAATACCTTCAAGTCTGATATTCTTAGTTGTAAACTCAGCCATACTGCCTCTGTGGCCTTTGTATTAAGTATTTATAATAAATGGGAAAAGAAACAGCTTCTCATGATAGGAAATGCCCTTGTAATTGAGAATTCAATAAGGATAACTGTAATAGGGCTGAAATGACAGAAAGAGAGTATCTATGAGCCAATGCATCTAAATAAACAATTACTACTACCATAAAACTGGGTGTTTTTTTCCTCGAAGGTTATATGAAAGAATTTTTAGGTCTTGTTTCAAGTAACAAATTATTTACAGGGGAGCAAAGACTTCATAACAGAATGAGGTGACAATCTTATCTTTTAACCATAGTAAACTTGCAGGTAGATGGATCAAAAGCACAGAACGCAAATAAAAATACTGGTTGTAGCTTCCCAGGCACGTACCTGCATCTGCTGTGTGAGCTCTCTGGCCATGGTATTGTCCTGAAGACCATTCTCCCGCTGAGAGGCATCTGCAAGCACGTTAACTGTGGTTTCTGCTTCTTGTATCCACTTGAGGAAGTTGTCCAGGTCCCTACGCGAGGCCTGCACTGTTCTCAGCTCAGCCTCCAGGGCACTCTGTCTGTCAGCAATGCTGAAAGTAACAACACGACAGGCACGTCTCCATTACTTCCAGTGTGACATTCCACATCGTGCACATAGAAATAAAAAATTCACAGACAGCCACAAAGGTACGCGGGAGCCCTGGTGGAGCCGTGGTTAAGAGCTCAACTGCTAACCACAAGGGTGGCAGTTCAAATCCACTAGCCACTCCTTGGCAACACTATGGGGCAGTCCTACTCTGTTCTATAGGGTCACTAAGAGTCGAAGTTGACGGCAATGGGTTTGGTTTTTTTGGTAAGGTAACTGGGAGATTTATTTGTATGCGTCTCTTGAACGATCCTTTATGGAGGAGTACTGTGAATTGTGGGTGGTGCCTGGGTGGTACAAACAGTTATAGTGCTAGGCTGCCAATCTAAAGGTTGGAGGTTTGAGTCCACCTAGAGGTACCTGGAAAGAAAGGCCTGGCAATCTACTTCTGAAACATCAGCCACTGAAAACCCTAAGGAGTACAGTTCTACCCTCACACATATGAGGTCGCCATGATTCGGATTCAACTTGACAGCAACTGGTAATGTGAATTGTGAGAAGAGGGAAAGGAGAGAAGACATAAATATTAACCTCACCACAGCCATCAATATTATGAAATAATTATGATTACATATTATAAATCATAATTGTAGGCTTGGTTATGCCCCTGTATATTTTATTCCAAAACTCTAATGTGATGCCTGATACTCAAGAGGCAGTATCTATAAATATTTATAAAATGACTGACAAAATGGATTCTAGGAAGAATTAAATTAGAAGAAATATTTAAGATAAAATAATAATTTGAAGGGCCTATATTTATGTATTTGTAAGCAATTCAAATTAATACGAGTTAGTTCTTTAAGCTCATTAAATAACATTATGCTTGGAAGACAATCAAGCTTTTTATAAACCCTTCATTAAATCTACATCAAAATTAGCTCTTCCGAACACAGAACTCTCTTGGATTACCTGATTTAAGAGATACACATACTTCCTAATTCAACATTTAGAATTCCAAAACAAGAACACAACTCAATTAAAAAACGACTACCAGAAACTCCACTCTTAGCTATTTAAACCCAAAAGAATTGAAAACAAATTTCCCTACAAACTCTTGCACACAAATATTCACAGCAGGCTTATTCGTAACAGCGAAAAAGTCGATATCAAGCCTAATGTTCACCAACTGATAAACAGTAAAAGAAAACATGGTACAGAAATACTTGGAATATTGTGCAGCCATAAAAAGAATGAGGTTCCGATACATGCTGCAACATGGGTGAACCCTGAGAACATCATGCTAAGTGAAAGAAGCCAGATACAAAAGGCCACGTATTATGATTCCGTTTACATGAAATGTACAGAATAGGCAAATCCATAGAGACAGAAAATAAATTTGTCCTCCATTTCCTGATTGTAATTTTATGTTGAAAGGATTAGGGTGGGATTGTAATACCACCCTCACTCTGGTCACCTCCCTGATCCAAGGTAAAGGGAGTTTCCCTGGGGTGCGGCCTGCACCACCTTTTTTCTCTCAAGAGATTAAAGGAAAGGGAAGCAATCAGAGAGCTGGGGACCTCATACCACCAAGAAAGCAGCACCAGAAGCAGGGCAGGTCCTTTGGACACGGGGTCCCTGTGCCTGAGAAGCTTCTCAACCAGGGGAAGATTGAGGACAAGGACCTTTCTCCAGAGCTGAGAGAGAGAGAAAGCCTTCCCCTGGAACCGACGCCCTGAATTTGGACTTGTAGCCTACTAGACAGTGAGAAAATAAATTTCTCTTTGTTAAAGCCATCCACTTGAGGTATTTCTGTTACAGCAGCACTAGATGACTAAGACATGGAGTAATACCAAAACCATACTTCGGTGACCAGTGAAACATTCTGAATCCAGAGACTTGGACATTTCTTGTAAAAGGCTATATCTCAAATTTTCTATTTGTCATCAGTGGGAAAAGAAAATCTGCTTTAAAAATATTCACTTTGTAGGAAACTTCACTGAAAAACATTTAGACAATGTACAGCTACTTTGTAAATTTTGTAACAAAAGAATACAGGTATTGGATCAAGGCAGATAAGGCCCACACTGACTAGCTGTAGAAGCTTGAGCAAGCTGCCTTCTCTCTCCAAGCATCACTTTCATCATCCCTAAACTCCGCAGCTTGGCAGACGAAGTTTTCCATGACCAGACTCTTGTTACCATCCCAAGAATCACCCATTACTCTAAGCCTCATGCTTTATTTACCTACAAAAATAGACCCATCACAAATCCTCAAAGGGGTCACTATCTCTGTCACATCCAAGGCTTTAATTATTACTTCTTTAACCTGAAATGTCCTTCTTCCTCCATCCCTCACGCCTAATAATCTTCCCCTTCCCACCTGGTTAACTTCTACTTATCCTCCAGGATTTGGTGTTGTTATTTTCCAAACCTATGATAACTCATCCTAAGCATCCTATGATTTCCCCTGCCCTGTGCATTACTGTTCAGCTGCTGCTATAAGTAATTACCACCAACTCAGCAGCTTAAAACAACACAAACTTATGATCACACAGTTCTGTAGGTTTAAGTCTGACACAGGTCTCACTGACTTAAATTAAGCTGTTAGCAGGGCTGCATTCCATCCTGGAGGCTCTGAGAATTCATTTCTTTGACTTTTCCAGCTTCCAGAAGCCACCTACATTCCTTGGCTTATTGTCTCCTTCTTCCAACTTCAGAGCCAACTAAAGCGCATTGAGTTCTCACACCACACCTCTCTGACCCACTCTTCTGTCTCTACTTTTAAGCACTCATGTGTTAAGACTGGGCCCACCCAAGTAATCAAGGATAATCTTCAGATCTCAAGATCTGTACCTTTAATCACTTTCTGCAAAGATGTCAACTCTATGCAAAGCAGTCTACATATTTAACATAATCCCTATCAAAATTCTGACAGCCTTTTTTGGCAGAAACACAAAAGCCAATCCTCAAATTCAAATGGAATTTCAAGGGGCCCCAAATGGCCAAAGCAATCTTAAGGAACAAAATGGGAGGAGTCATACATCCCAATTTCAAAACAAACTATAAAGCTACAGTAATCAAAACAGCGTGATACTGGTATGAACACTGGCATGTAGACTGGTGGAACAGAATACAAAGTCCAGAAATAAACCCAAACATCTATAGGCCACTGATTTTTGACAAGGATGCCAGGTCTCTTCGGTGGAAAAAAAATAAGTTTTCAATAAATGGCACTAGAACAACTAAATCTCCCCATGCAAAAGAACAGAGTTTTACCCTGATCCACACCTCACACCATATATCTAAATTAACTCAAAATGGATCAGTGACCTAAATACAGTAATTAAAACCATAAACTCTTAGAACAAAACATAGAAGGCTTCAAGACCTTGCTTTACAATGGCTTCTTAGATATGATATCAAAAACAAGCAATAAAAGAAAAAAATACATAAATTAGGCTTTATCAAATTAGAAAAAAAAAATTGCATCAAAGGATTTTACCAATTCAGGGGACATCTAGGTCAACTGACAAAACAAAGTTTATTAAGAAAATGTTCTGCATTCCATTTCGGTGAGTGGCTTCTGGAGCTTAAAAGCTTGTGAGTGGCCACCTAAGATGCATCAATTGGTCCTAACCCACCTGGAGTGAAGGAGAATGAAAAACACCAAAGACACAAGGAAAATATTAGCCCAAGGGACAGAAGGGCCACATAAACCAGAGACTCCATCAGCTTGGGAGCAGAAGAACTAGATGGGGCTCGGCTACCACCAATGACCGCTCTGACAGGGAACACAACAGATAGTCTCTAGCGGAGCAAGAGAAAAGTGTGGAGCAGGACTCAAATTCACGAAAAAGACCAGACTTAATGGTCTGACAGAGAATGGAGGAACCCTCGAAGCCATGGCCCCAGACACTCTGTTAACATCAAACTAAAACCATTCCTGAAGTCCACTCTTCAGAGAGAGATTAGGCTGGACTATAAAACAAAAAATAATACTTGTGAAGAGTGTGTGTCTTAGGTAAAGCAGATACATGAGACCAAATGGGCATTTCCTGTCCAGAGGCAGGATGAGAAGGCAGGAAGGGATAGGAACTGGTTGAATGGACACAAGAAATCTGGGGTAGAATTGGGAAATGTGCTGTTACATTGTAGGGATTGCAACTAATGTCATATAACAATATGTGCATAAATATTTGTATGAGAAATTAACTTGAGCTACAAACTTTGCACAATTAAAAAAAAAAAAACAGGGATTTTACCAAGAAAGTGAAAAGGCAACCTACAGAATAGGAGGAAATATTTGGGAACCATATAGGTAAGGGTTTAATATCTAGAATATATAAAGAATTTCTACAACACACACACAAAAAAAGGCACACAACCCAACTACAAAAGGGGCAAAGGACTTGAATAGACATTTTTCCAAAGAAGATATACAAATGGCCAATAAACATATGAAAACATGCTTAACATCATTAGTCATTAGGGAAATGCAAATGAAAACCACAGTGAGTTATCACTTCTTCCTACTCTAGTCCCTTCTAGTGGCTGTTGAGTGGATTCCAACTCATGGCAATGCACTGTGTGTCAAAGTAGAACTGTACTCCACAGGGTTTTCAATGGCTGCTTTTTCATAGACAAATCACCAGGTCTTTTTTCCAAGATACCTGTGGGTAGACTCAAAAGCCCAAACTTTCAGTTAGCAGGTGAGTGTACTAATCATTTGCACACCCAAGGACTCCTCACCCCAATCAGAATGGATATTATCAGAAAAATGAAAAATAACAAGTATTGGTGAGGATGTGGAGAAATCAATACCCTCATCCATTGTTGGTGGGAATGTAAAATGGTACAGCCACCATGGAAAAGAATCTGGAAGTTTCTCAAAAAGTCAAATACAGATTTACCATATGACCGAACAATTCACTCCTAGGCATCTACTCATGAGACTTGAAAGCAGGGACTTAAAAAAAAAAAAAACTTTTTTTTTTTTTTTAACACGTACATATATACCAATGTTTACTGCAGCATTATCCACAACAGCCAATGGGTGGAAACAACCCAAGCGTCCTTCAACAGATAAATGAATAAGTAAGATGTGGTACAAATATACAATGGAATATTATTCAACCATAATGAGAAATGAAGTTCTGATACATGCTATAATATGAATGAATCTTGAAAACATAAGTGAAATAAGTTGGACACAAAAGGCCAAATACTGTATGATCCCATTTATATGAACTATCTAGCAGTGGGTTTTTATCTAGAAGAGGCAAATGCAAAAAGAAAACTGTTTAGGACCGGTTACCAGGGGCTGGGGGCAGGCAGGAGTGGGAGTTATAACCGAAAGGATACTGAATTTCTGTTTGGGGTGATGAAAAATTTTTGGAAAAGGATTGTGATGATGATAGTACAACACAATTAATGTCATTAACGTCACTGAATTGTACAGTTAAAATGGAAACCTTTTCACTGTATGTATTTTACCATGATAAAATTTTAAAAAATAATAAGGATCTTTGACAAGACCAGTACAGGACCCATTTAGAATCTCCCAGGGATCCTTTTAAAACTACATAATCCATCACAGAGATTCTAAAACCTGCTGGAAAAGCCCCTCACTTCTCACTCGTATCCCTCACTGCAAATGCTGCTCCATTAAGAATCACTGCGTGCAAATGACATGTCACTGACGGCAAAAGGTAAGTCCTGTGAAGACAGCAAAAAGGCCGGGAAGCAGGTATGTGGAAGATTTCTAAGATCACACCCAGCACTGAACTTAAATTAGTCTGTGATTCTCAGTGCAGACTCCACATTTGGCAATTCTCGTTGCTAAAGCTCAAGAAAGATCAGAATAGAGCTAGAGAAGTCCTGAAAAATATAACAAGAAAATACAGGGGAAGGAGCATTTTAAGTTTAGGAAGTCGTGGCTACAAGATGAAGACAGAGTTTTTAAAAGTCTTTTCCCACCTATAAAATCACAAAGAATTACGACAGGCTGAAAACCTAAAAGACACCACATTTGATGTTTAAGAAGAGCTGCTTTAGCAGAAATCATTTTTATTTCAAACAGAAAAAGTAACAGACTATAGAATTCTTTAGTGCAAGAAATGGTGCAGACTGAAAATATAAGTAGCTTCCCATAAAAGATTTAAGGGCATCTATGGGTGACAGATTTTTAATAGTTTACATTACAGGGAACAAGGATTCTTAAAATGTAAACTCTTCACTTTTTAAGCTATCTCCATTATAAAAGCAACTATGATATGCTACAAAATAGCTCATGGCCATTTTCTAGCATAACAAAACATGGCCACCTACGTAACTGACTTTTTTAAATGTCATTTTAGAGATATTAAATAACATTTGATAATTGAAGCTACAAGATACATTCTGTTTAATTAAGTGTGTAGGTACTTATAATTGATCAAAAGAGAGCCTGAACACAAATCACTATCTTTATTATCACTTTGGACTTCTATGGAAAAGAACATCTTAGAAAGCCCGCAAACATGGGTTGCTAAATTTTGGTATACATAAAAGGTGGCCTTCACACTGATACAAGATTTAAATATATTTAACTTTTTTAGAGTGGAAAATAGTAGCATTAGTAGTTTGAGTGGCATGTAGAAAATGGATAATGAAACAATTTTTTAAGCTTTTCAGTGGGTACCACCACAAGGTAATTTTGTTCCTTTGTAAATAAAAATAGCATTTATCTGGAATATATATTAAAGTATGCTTTGGGGAAAATGCAGTCGATTTAATGAAGAATTGTCACGGCAGATAGTTTGCTATGATCTGTGACCAGTCCTTGTTACACAGAGTTTGTGTCACCACCAAGGCACTTAAAAACTCATTCCATGGGACTTAAGGAGATTCTGTTCTGAGCTGCTAGTGTCATGCCTATTGGGAAGTTCGGGACAGGAAGCCCTTCCCCCATGATACCTGCCCACAACTTTGTGTAACTCAAAGGACTAGCTCTCCCTGGGGCTGCCGTTACCAGAAAATGAGTATTCAAGCCAGTGGAGCTATTTCCTGCAAGGATTTATCTCACCACATCCTATTTTCATTTTAGCTGTAACTCCAGTAGAAGCTAGAGAGTGAGATGAAGATGAAGGACTGTAACTCCCATTACCTTCCCCAATATGGCTCCTGAACACTCCTCTGTTACACCCCACAACTCCTATTCTATGATGGGCAGACTCTTCTATATCGTCAGTCTCCCCAGATCAATCTCTTCATCTTGTCTTAATGGAAATTGGTTCCCCTTGGGACATCAATTCCTCTGCAAACTTCTACTGAGTTTTTTTCTTTTTTCTCAAAGACCCTCTATGCCTCAGAATGAGGAGTTGAAACAGGGTCTTTCTTGCTCCCCACTGCTATTTCCTGGCCACAGTTCTCCCATCTTCCAGGCAAAATCCTACTCCTGTGAAACATCTGATGTTTATTCATTACAATCGTATACTGATCTCAAGGTCCAGGGTCATTGCATACAGTTATAAAGGTTGTTCACTGCTCCAAGGGGTGAGTTTTGCCAAAATCCAATTCAAGGTCTACTTTTCAACCACAGGTTCTGGCAAGGGACTGGACCACCGAAGGAATGGGACACCTTAGACACCATTATGGGCTAGAAGCAATCCAATTCTACACCCTTACAAATACCGTCTTCTGTCCTGCTCCCTCTCTCTCCACCTTTATTTGCATTCCTTCTACCTGCCTCTGAGCAAATGAACATTGCTAAAGAACACTTCTGCTATGCATAGGGTCGCCACGACTCGGAATTGACTCAACGGTACCTAACAACACAACAATAACAAAGAGCACTACAATAAGGCTGACTATCTTCCCTTTACATTTATTATTATAACCCTCAAATAGGCACTCAATACTGCCCAACAATACTATAAATTCCTCCTAGAAAGTGGTCTGTCCAACATACCAAGATTCTGATTTTACATCCACTCTTTCTTCAAACCTCTTTCAGTCCCACCTCCCACCTCTCTGGCAGCCAGCCTCATGGATCACGCAGAAAACAGGTCATTACACAGGAAATCTTTCATACCCTTAGACCCCCTCCAGATACTACCAAATCTCTTTCTTCTTCTTCACAAACTTCTCCTCACTGTCACCTCATTCTCTAACTTCTAGTTCCACCACTCCCCTGAATATGCTCTTTTCATTATCACCAGTAATCTCCAAGCTGTGAAATTCCATGAACAGTGTTCTCTGTCACCTTCCCTGATCTCCCAGCCTAGATTAACACAGTAAGTCATTCTTTCTTTAAAATATTCTGTTCTCTCCACTTCTGAACACCACAAATCCTAAATTTTTTTCTACTTCACTGGATTTCTTTTCAGTCCCTTTTGCTGTCTCCTCCTTTTTGCTCAGTCTCTAAGCCCTAAATTCTATGAATTCAGTCAAGAGTCCTCTTCTTTTCTCCATCTTTTCTTAGGCATCTCATCTAACCCCATAGATTTAATCTCAAATGTAAAGGCTGAGAACTCCTCAATTCATATCTGAGGTCCAGACTATATGAGTTTCAGATTCACATATCCAATTGCCTAACAGGCATGCCAACTAACACGTCAAAACCGAATTCTTCATCCAGGGCATCTCTCAAATCCCTCATCTTCTTTCCACCACTGCTGACACAGAAGATGGTACTACCATCTCTTACCTGGACTACAGCAATCACTTCCTTACTGGTCTTGCCACTTTTTCTTTTCTACGTAAGATCCAGAGGAACTCCTATTTAATACATATAAATCAGACAGTGTCACTCCCTTGCTTAGAAAACTACAATGGCTTTCCACTGCCCTTAGAATAATGTCTAAACTCCTTCCCACATCTTACAACATTCAGCAGGATCTAGCTTCTGCCTCCCTTTCCCACCACATTTCAAGCTGAGACTCAGTGGCCCCATGTGTGTCAAAGCAGAACTGTTCTCCAGAGGGTTTTCGTACCACCTCCTACATTTCCTTCCCCTCCCAAATAAAAACCTAAAATTATTTATTATTTACTTACTGACTATATTGTTCTCCCTATGTAAGCTTTCTGGGGGCACGGATGGGGCTTGTTTATGGTTGACTCTTCAGGGCTGATAACAGAGCTTGGAAATGAGAGACTAAATAAATACTTATTTAATGAATGAATGAAAGAAAAAAGGAAAAAAATGAAAGCAACAGCTACTACTACTACTGGCACTATTTACCTTGTTTGATACAGTACTCAATGTACTGAGAAAATATCTGGGTGCTCAAGCCTAATATTTACAAAATGAAAACCTTAACATTCTAAGTACAAAGGCTAACACGAAGACATTGCTAACAAAGTTAAAAAGAAAAAAAGCAACAAAAACAGTAACTGAAATAATAAACAACATAACAGAAAAGGAAAATACAGAAGACCATAATTTTTACACTTCTTTGACAGTTTTCTTCTCAGTTCAGAAAGAAAAACTAAATATGAAATGTTAGCCATTAAAATAAAAGAAACAGGTTGAAAAATAAAGGTGACTTTCAGGGAAAGAAGTTAGCTTCTAAGAGGATAAAGCAAGTTGACTGACCCAGCTCTCTGAACCTCATACGAGTACACAGGACAGACAGATAAGGCTACCTGTACTTTTCAACTAAGTCCATTCCTTTGAACATGACAGCTGCTACCACATGAATTTTAAGAGCTTAAATAAAGGTTGAGCCGGCTGGTGTCAGACCACAGAACAAAATTCCATTACGAATATCCTCTACTGATCATTCATAAGAGGAACTGACCAAATTAAAAACCAAATTAAGCAATGGATAAATGTTGAAGAAGAAGGTTTCATTTACATTTATTTGTAAGGACAATAAACAATCACTACTGAGAAAACAATAACAGAAAACAACATAACTTTCAAAATATATGACAAAAATAAATGAGAAAGCAATTGACAGTAAATTCAAATTTTGGGAGACTTAACCGTTTTAAAAATAATCAAGGGCATTGTAAAGCCAGTCTTTAGTATATACAATATTTACAGGATCCTGTAATTACGTACATTCTACAAGCTCAGCTCACCATTATTATTAAATTAATGAATATGAATGAGAAAGACTATCATTTCCAAAGAAGAAAAGAGAAGTCCCTCACTGGATAAATCTGTATTTCTGGTTCACACATGAGAAATCTTCAATTTTTAAAAAATTCTACATCCTAATTCTGCAATTACAATGATTCATTAACCAGAAAAATCACATTTTCTAAGAAGTCTCATCTGGTAATAGAGACGAAGACTACCTGTACTGTATTCAGTAAAGCAGATAATCAACTATTTTATCATTAATTTAAGCAAAAACAGTACAAAATGGCTACAGCAAAACAACTGGAAATGACTCAATCTGCTAATATAACCATTTACAGTTTGTCATACTGTGGTGGCTTGCATGTTGTTGTGATGCTGGAAGCTATGCCACCAATATTTCAAATACCAGCAGGGTCACCCGTGGTGGACAGATTTCAGCTGAGCTTCCAGACCAAGGAGATTAGGAAAGAAAACCTGGCAATCTACTTCTGAAAAAACCAGCCAGCGAAAACTTCATGAATAGCAGCGGAACACTGTCTGATAAGGTGTTGAAAGATGAGCCAATCAGGTTGCAAGGCACTGAAGATACAACTGGAGAAGAGCTGTCTCCTCAAAGTAGAGTCGACCTTAATGACATGGATAGAGTAAAGCTTTCAGGACACTCATTCACAGATGCAGCATGATAAAAAATGAGAAGAAACACTTGAAAACATCCATTAGTAATTGGAAAGAGGAATGTACGAAGTACGGATCAAGGAAAATTGGAAGTTGTACAAAACAAAAACGAAAGCTTGAAGACTGATACCCTAGGCATCGAGCTATTGTTATTATTGTTAGGTGCCATCAAGACAGTTCCAACTCACGGAAACCCTATGTGCACAAGAGAACATTTTGTTCTGGTACCCATTCCAGAGCCATCATCACAATTGTTGCTATGTTTGAGCCCACTGTTGCAGCCACTGTGTCAATTCACCTCGCTGAGGTTCTCCCCTTTTTCACTGACCCTCCACTTTTCCAAGCATGATGTTCTTCTACAGTTACTGGTCCCTCCTGAGAACATGTCCAAAGTACTTAAGACAAAGAAGTCTCACCATCCTCGCTTCTAAGAAGCATTTTGGCTGTACTTCCTCAAGGCATATTTGTTCATTCTTCTGGAAGCACATGGTATATACAATATTGTGAGGCATTTGTGAGCTCAAATGGACTGCTATTGGCCATTTTTGAATTGGACAATTATATGGTCTACTGTGCCGGGAATGGCAAATTGAAGAGAAATGACATCACAGTCATTGTCAAAAAGAACATTTCAAGATCTACTCTGAAGTGACAGGATAATATACATATGCCTACAAGGAAGACCAGTTAAAACAGCTATTATTCAAATCTACGCACCAACCACTAATAACAAAAATGAAGAAATTTAAGATTTTTAACAACGTCTGCAGTCTGAATTGAACAAGCATGCAATCAAGATGCACTGATAATTATTGGTGATTGGAACGTAAAAGTCAGAAACAAAGAAGAAGGATCAGTAGCTGGAAATTATAGCCTTGATGATAGAAATGACATCTGAGATCACACAATAGAATTTTGCAAAACCAATACTTTACTGCGAATACCTTTTTCAACAACATAAATGGCAACTATACTTAGGGACTTCACCAGATGGAACACACAAAAATCAAATCAACTACATCCATGGAAAAAGACAATGGAGAAGCTCAATATCATCAGTCGGAACAAGGCCAGGGACTAACTGAAGAACAGATTACCAATTGCTCATATGCAAGTTCAAGCTGAAGATGAAGAAAATTAAAGTAAGCCCACAAGTGCCAGAATACGACCTTTAGTATATTCCGTCTGAATTTGGAGATCATCTCAAGAACAGATTCTACACACTGAATACTAATGACTGAAGAACAGATGAGTTGTGAGATGACATCAAGGACATCATTATGAAGAAAGTGAAAGGTCACTGAAAAGACAAGAAAGAAAGAAAAGAACAAAATGGATGTCAGAAGAGATTCTGAAACTTGCTCTTGAAAGTAGTTAAAGTAAACAGAAGAAAAGATGACGTAAAAGAGGTGGAAGAGAAGATTTCAAAGATAAACTCGAGAAGACGAAGTAGAGTACAATAATGAAATTGCAAAAGCCTAGAGTAAGAAAACCAAAAGGGAAGAACACACTTGGAATTTATTGAGCTGAAAGAACTGAAGAGAAAACTCAACGCTCGAATTGCAAAATTGAAAGATTCCATGGGCAAAATATTGAACGATGCAGGAAGCACCAAATGAAGATGGAAGGAATACACAGAGTCACCGCACCAAAAAAAACTGGTGGATGTTCCACCATTTCAGGAAGTAGCATACAATCAAGAACCAAAAGTAGGGACGGAAGAATCACAAGCTGCAAAGAAGCACTGGTGAAAAACAAGTCTACAGGAACTGACAGAACACCAACTGAGATGTGACAAGAAGCGAACGCAACACTGGAAGTGCCAAGATATCTGGGAGACAGCTACCCGGCCAATTGACTGGAAGAGATTCCTATTTGTACATATTTCAAAGAAAGGTGATGCAGGAGAATGTGGAAATTATCAAATAATATCACCCATATCTCACACAAAGAAAATTTTGCTAAAGATCATTTAAAAAGTTACACCAACACATTGACAGGGAACTGCCAGAAATTCAAGCTGAATTCAGAAGAGGACATGGAACCAGGGATATCACTGCTGATGTCAGATGGCTCATGGCTGAAAGCAGAGAATACCAGAAAGATGTTCACCTATGTTTTACTGATTACGCGAAGGCATTTGTGTGGATCATAACAAACTATGGATAACGTTGCAAAGAATAAGAATTCCAGCACACTTCATTGTGCTCACGCGGAACCTGTACATAGACCAAGAGGCAGTGGTTGGAACAGAACAAGGGGATACTGCATGGTTAAAATTAGGAAAGGTGTGCATCAGGGTTGTATCCTTTCACCAAATACTTATTCAATCTGTTTTGTAGTTGTTGTTAGGTGCCATTGAGTCGGTTCTGGTTACTGATGAAGATCAAAGACTATGTCCTTCAATATGGATTACACCCTAACATAAAAAAAAAAAAAAAAAACTGGACAAATAAGCAATATCATGATCAAAGGAGAAAATACTGATGTCAAGGATTTCATTCTACTTCAACCCACTATCAAACGTGTCTGTCAGTTTGTTGTACTGTGGGGGCTTGCATGTTGCTGTGATGCTGTGATGCTATGATGCTATGCCACCGGTATTCAGATTCCAGCAGGGTCACCCATGGTGGACAGGTTTCAGCTGAGCTTCCAGACTAAGACAGACTAGGAAGAAGGACCCGGCAGTCTACTTCTGAAAAGAATTAGCCAGTGAAAGTCTTATGAATAGCAGTGGAACACTGATATAGTGCCAAGAGACGAGGCCCTTAGGTTGGCAGGCACTCAAAACACAACTGGGAAGAGCTGCCTCTTCAAAGTAGAGTTGACCCAATGACGTGGATGGAGTCAAGCTTTTGGGACCTTCATTTGCTGGTGTGGCAAGACTCAAAATGAGAAGAAACAGCTGCAAACATCCACTAATAATCAGAAAGTAGAATGTTTTCCACTTTAGAACCAAGGAAATTGAGACTCAGTGAACTGAAATTACCTCCCAGGGTTCACACAGATAGTAAGTGAATAACTTGAGATTTTAACCAAGGTTTCTGGCAGATTATCACTGTCAGAAAGGGTTGTGCTTTCTGTTCTGCCTGTACAAACCCAGAAATACCTTAAAATAGGCAAGGCAACATATGACTTTCGGGATTAATAAGGGAAAGGAGAAAATACCCAGTAATTAATGATGTAAAAGAAACTTTTTATAGCATAAACTTATATTGTCTCATTTCCTTTACAATATTTCAGCATAGATAACAATGCGCATATGGGCATACATGTATACATATGTGCACGCTTTCTCTACATATGTATGTGTGTGTATTTGTTTACATAGAGATATAGGTATATACACACATACTATAATATTTCAGACTTCAAAAGTAAGGAATAATCACATTTCAGTTCTCACTATCTCAATTCGCACACACAAACAATGTTTAACTGATATTAAGAGACATAACGAAAAAAATGCACAGGTCAAGTGAGTTGTGGACAAGATACATAAATTAGTTAGAATCGTTGGAGACAGGCCTGCTGTTTACAGAATCCAAAATACTGGGAATCGGTTGTATTTCAGAATTAAGAATTTTTTGTATTTTAGAAAGCGAATATTGTCAATGTAGGTATAATATATAATACCCCCAAAAAGGGTCTAGACTAGCCATCAAACACATTCATATTTCTACAGTTAGGAGCAAGGCTATTCACGCTATGAGGGATAAATAAAGACTACAGTAAATAGCTTCATGTCAGTTCAAAGCTTTCTATTATCAGAGCTTTTGGGGTTTGGGCACTGTAGATAAGGGACTGTGGGCCTGTAACTGTGAATAGTCAAATTATTTAGGCCACTTGCAATTTACACAAAACACTTCCTCTGAAAACTACTAGGCTTCACACATTATGCCACACTAACAGTTCCATGGGCAAGTATAATAAGCCTCCCTTCCTCTAGAATTCTACTAACTGACAATGAGGTCTATACGGAACACGGCTGACATCTAAGAAGAAGGCATGGTAAGGGGCCTCTGGGCAGACATTACAGAGAGCACAATGGCCACACACTAGCTTCTTCCATTACTCATAGCAGAAAATACTTTCTAAACTCAACACAGAGAAGATCCAGTAAGTGGAATCATAGAGATGCAAGAGACAAGTATACAGAACAGTCACCATCAATCAAGGACATTCTGATAGCAAAGAAGAAAAATGAAACTATTCTTTTATTAAAGAAGGTTAAGAGCTTCACTGCACAGTCAAAAAGGCTTGGATTCCAATCCTAGCTCCACCAGGATGAGCTCTGTGATCTCAGGTAATTAACTTCGCTGTACTTCAGTGTATTCATTAACACAGGATGCAAATACTGCCTGTCTCACGGTTGTTGTGAGGATTAAATGAGATAAGGCACAGTACCTGCTTAGTTAGCATAGTACTTGATACAGAGAAGATCTTCAATAAAATTTATACTCTAAAAATAAAGCACAAAACCCCCTAACACATGGCAGCCTGAATGAACTTGCTAAAAACTCTGCAGAGCATGGAAAACATTATCGAAGTTCAGTATAGGAAGGTATCACCTTAATTGTGCTACTGAAGTCCCTGGGTGGTACAAATGGTTAACATGCTCAGGTGCTAACCAGAAGTTGGCAGTTCGAGTCCACCCAGAGGCGCTGTGGATCTTCTGAGGCCTGGCCAACTACTTCCGAAAAATCAGCCATTGAAAACCCTATGGAGCACATTTCTCCTCTCTGAGTTTTCTAAGAATCTGATATACAGGTCCTAACCAAAAACAATATTCAAATAATATATAAAACATCTCCAATGGAACATATTAAATGTTCAGTCATACTTGAAAACCAATAATAGATATCATAAAGTATTCTAATATTATCCAGGTTCAACAACAATGCTATTGATTTGGGCTTTGCTATGTCACTTTGAACATGTCATTTAACTTCTCTTAATCATGTACCCCTAAGAAGTGATAAGTAGTCCTTGGGAGAGTGGGGGTAAAAAAAAAAAAAAAGTATCCTTTTTTATGTAAAAAAAAAAAAAAAAAAAAAAAAATTTTTTTTTTTTTTTTTGGTAAAGCACAGATAAAAAACACAACCCATAAAGAAATATACAGTTTATCCATGGAATCAAAATTCTAAAGGGGTGGATAAACCAAAAAAAAAAACCAAAATAGTTTTCTAAAAAAGCTCTTTAGGAAGGCATTAATTAAAAAAGGTTGAGCAAAGCTGAATGTGATGCCCTATAAGGTCAAAAGGAGCACTGTGATGCAAAAAGTTAAGCACTCAGCTGCTAACTGAAAGGTTTGCAGTTCAAATCCATCCAGCAGCTCCATAAAGACCTAGCAATCTGCTCCCATAAAAATTACTGACAAGAAAATTCTATGGTGCAGACCAACCCTGTCACTTGGGGTCACTATGAGTCGGGAATGGACCCAACAGCACACAACAACAATGCTATATTTGTAAAAATAATCCCAGTAATTCATGGAAAGTTTAATACAGGTTTACATGCTTTACTTGAGAAGACAAGGAAAGATTTGTACATTTAGAAAGTTCTCCATTTAAGACAGGGAAAAATTATAAATATCACTGTGTTTAAAAGAGAAAGCCCTCAACATTCCAAAACGCTAGCTGTCACTCACAACGGGATCCTATAAGCAGCAGTTTCATCGTATACTCCCTGCTTTGCAGATAGCAATATACCTACATGGCCCAGGAAATCACGTCTAAATATTAGTATAATCACTTATTTCCAAAATTAAATGCAGGTAGCAAGATAATAAGAATAACTACTATTAACTACAATAAAACTGGAACACTGTGTCTCTCTTGGCTATGATAAATGGAAGACCACCTTAGAACCTAATTCATTTTTAACTGCCTCTTCCATCTAAGCTAACCACTGCTGTAGACTGTCTTAAAATATGTACAAAGTAAAAGCAAAAAAGAATGGGAGGTGTTAAATGGAGCAGGCCAACATTCCTAAATGATCAATTCCTCTGGTATTGTTCACAACAAAAACAGTCATAACTCTTACTCATGGAATTTTTGGAAACACACAGATAAAGTATGTTTAAGGACTATCTCTCTTAGGGTTAAAGCTATTTTTCCTTCACCTTCGTCCTTGCCTTAGTTATAGAATCCTTAATATAGCCAAGTAACTTGCTACAGCAAAAGAAAATAGTTGTATTAAAACACTAGAAAGACCAATGTTATAGCTCTTCACCTTTAACCACATATGCAGTTTTATATTTGCTGTTGTTGTTGGATGCCATTGAGTCAGTTCCAACTCATAGTGACCCTATGTACAACAGAGCTGAACACTGCCCAGTCCTCCATCATGTTCACAAACATTGTTATGGTTGAGACCACTGTTGCAGCCACCATGTCAGTCGATCTAGTTGAGGGTCTTCCTCTTTTTACTGACCCTCTACTTTACCAAGCACGATGTCCTTTTCCAAGGACTAATCCCTCCTGATAACATGTTCCAAGTATGTGAGACAGAGTCTCGCCATCCATGCTTCTAAGGAGCATTCTGGTTGTACTTCTTCCAAGACAGATTTGTTCGTTCTCTTTGCAGTCCATGGTATACTCAGTATTCTTTGCCAACACCACAATTCAAAGGCATCAATTCTTCTTCAGTCTTCCTTATTCCTTGTACAGCTTTCCCATGCACGCCATGCAACTGAAAACACCACAGCTTGGGTCAGGTGCACCTTAGTCTTCAAGGCGACATCTTTGTTTTTCAACACTTAAAGAGGTCTTTTGCAGCAGATTGGCCCAATGCAATGCATCCTTTGATTTCACGATTGCTGCTTCCATGGGTGTTGATTGTGGATCCAAGTAAAATGAAATCCTTGACAACTTTAATCTTTTCTCTGTTTATCATGATGTTGCTCACTGGTCCAGTTGTGAGGATTTTTGTTTTCTTTATGTTGAGATGTAATCCATACTGAAGATCTTTGATCTTCATCAGTGTTTCAAGTCCTCTTTACTCTCACAGCAAGCAACGTTGTGCCATCTGCATAATGCAAGTTGTTAACAGGTCTTCCTCCAATCCTGATGCTGCATTCTTCTTCACACAGTCCAACTTCTCAGATTATTTGCTCAGCATGAAGATGGAATAAGTATGGTCAAAGGATACAACCCTGACGCAAACCTTTCCTGACTTTAAACCACATAGTATATACCCTTGTTCTGTTCAAACGACTGCCTCTTGATCTATGTACAGGTTCCTCACGAGGATAATTAGTGTTCTAGAATTCCCATTCTTCACAATGTTATCCATAATTTGTTATGATCTGCCCAGTCTAATGCCTTTGCATAGCCAACAAAACACAGGTAAACATCTTTCTGGTAGTCTCTGCTTTCAGTCAAGATCCATCTGACATCAGCAATGATATCCCTGGTTCTAAGTCCTCTTCTGAATTCAGCTTGAATTTCTGGCAGTTCCCTGTCAATGTAATGCTACAACTGCTTTTGAATGATCTTCGGCAAAATTTTACTTGCATGTGATATTAACAGCATTGTTTAATAATTTCCACAATCAGTTGGATCACCTTTCTTTGGAATAGGCACAAATATGGATCTCTTCCAGTCCATTGGCTAGGTAGCTGTTTTCCAAATTTCTTGACATAGATGAGTGAGCGCTTCCAGTGCTGTATCCGTTTGTGGAAACATCTCGATTGGTATTCCATCAATTCCTGGAGCCTTGTTTTTTGCCAAGGCCTTCAGTGCAGCACGGACCTCTTCTTTAATTACATTCAGTTCATGATCATATGTACCTCCTGAAATGGTTGAATGACGACCAGTCCTTTTCGGTACAGTGACCCCGTGTATTCCTGCCATCTTCTTTTGATGCTTCCTGCATTATTTAATAAATATTTTCCCCATAGACTCCTTAAAAATTGCAATTCAAGGTTTGAATTTTTTTCTTCAGTTCTATCAGGTTGGGAAATGCCAAGTGTGTCCTTCCCTGTTGGTTTTCTAACTCCAGGTCCTTGCACATGTCATTAAAATACTTGACTGTATTCTCTAGCCACCCTTTGAAATCTTCTGTTCAGCTCTTTTACTTCATCATTCCTTCCATTTACTTTAGCTACTCAACGTTCAAGAGCAAGTTTCAGGCTCTCTTCTGACATCCCTCTTGGTCTTTTCTTTCTTTCCTGTCTTTTAAATGACCTCTTGCTTTCTTCATGTATGATGTCCTTGATGTCATTCTACAATTTGTCTGGTCTTCAGTCATTAGTGTTCACTGCATCAAATCTAGTCTTGATATGGTCTCTAAATTCAGGTGGGATATACTCAAGGTTGTATTTTGGCTCTCATGGACTTGTTCTAATTTTCTTCAGCTTCAACTTGAACTTGCGTAAGAGCAATAAGTGGTTTGTTCTGCAGTAGGCTCCTGGCCTTGTTGTGACTGATGACATCGAGCTTTTCCATCATCTCTTTCCAGAGATGTAGTTGATTTGATTTGCGTATAGTCCATCTGGCGAGGTCCACGTGTTCAGTCACCATTTAAGTTGTTGAAAAAAGGCATTTGCAATGAAGAAGTCATTGGTCTTGCAAAATTCTATCTTGCGATCTCAAGTATCATTTCTATCACCAACGCTGTATTTTCCACTACTGATCCTTCTTCTTTGTTTCCAACACTCGTATTCCAATCATTAGTAATTACTGATGCATCCTGATTGCATGTTCATTTAATTTCGGACTGCAGAAGTTCGTAAAAATCTTCAGTTTCTTCATCTTTGGCCTTAGTGATTGGTACATAAATTTGAGTAATAGTCGTATTAACTGGTCTTTTCCTGTAGGCATATGGATATTGTCCTATTACTGACAGCACTGTACTTCAGGATAGAGATCTTGAAATGTTCTTTTTGACACTGAATGCAATGCCATTACTCTTCAAGTTGTCATTCCCAGGATAGTAGACCATATGATTATCTGATTCAAAATGGCCACTACCCGTCTATTTCAGCTCACTAATGTTTTTAATGTCTAGGAGGAAACTCTGGTGGCACAGTGGGTAAGTGCTGCGGCTGCTAACCAAAAGGTCGGCAGTTCAAATCCAACAGGTGTTCCTTGGAAACTCTACAGGGCAGCTCTACTCTGTCCTATAGGGTCGCTATGAGTTGGAATCGACTCAACAGTAATGGGTATTTAATGTCTAGGATATCAATGTTCATATGTTCCATTTCACTTTTAACGATTTCCAATTTTCCATAATTCATACTTTGAACATTCCACATTCTAATTATTAATGGATGTTCGCAGCTGTTTCTTCTCATTTTGAGTTGTGCCACATCAGCGAATTAAGGTCATGAAAGCTTAACTCCATCTACGTCACTAAGGTCAACTCTGTTTTGAGGAAACAGCTTTCCCCACTCATCTTTTGAGTGTCTTCCAACCTGCAGGGTCATGCTGTTGCTCTGTATCAGACAACGTTCCACTGCTATTCATAAGGTTTTTACCAGCTAATTTTCTTTCAGAAGTAGACCACCAGGCCCTTCTTCCTAGTCTGTCTTAGTCTGGAAGCTCAGCTGAAAACTGTCCACCATGGTGACCTTGTTGGTATTTGAATACCAGTGGCACAGCTTCCAACATCACAGCAATATGCAAGCTACAACAGTACAACTAACTGATAGATGTGTGGGGGTTATATTTGCTACTGTGATCTTATTCCCTCCAGTATCCCAGGTATCTCTAGCCACAAATTCACAGACACACTGTTCTCATAATTCTCCTCTTTGAGTTTTAAAAAATCTGTTTTAGAGATGTTAAATAAAAATAACATTAAAAAAGTATAAAATATGTCCACATCAAACTATTATTATATGTTTAGTAATATTTGATAACCAGAAATATACATCAGAAAGTGTTCTAATATTATCCATCTTACGCACTGCAAAATAAATGTGTTTAGATATCAAATTAGCTTTCAGGCAGTAGCATCTGAATATATAAAGATGTGTGTGAAACCATAATTTCACTCAGACACTGGTATTCCTAGTACTATGCATAAAGTAAACACTTTTTTACTGATGATGAACATAAATATGCAAACTTAAAGAGATACTAACTACTGTTTATGGTTCCTAAATCCTAGGTGTTCAAGTGACAGAGAAATCTCTCTTATAAAAACATATGCTATTTTTAGACTATTTCAAATAGACTAACAAGACAGAGTAATGGAAAGAAAAGATAGTAAACTAGTTGAGGCCCTATACACACATATAACATATCAGAGGCCTAGCATTGGGTCCAAGTTTGTCTGATTCTCAACTGATACATTCCAGCCAAACAGCAAACTTCTATATATTTGGGATAGATAATATTGCCCAACATAAATACCTAAGGGCTCCTCACCATCAGAGCACTACCGAAAGGATCCTAGGAAATACCGAGAAGTATGAGAAATTCACAACACATAAAATGATAACTGGCAAGGTTTAGACTTATTCAAAGAAAAACGCCATTGTAGAAATTCCATTCAAGTCGATGTTGTAAAAATATACATTTCGTTCTAGGTATGATAATATTAACTTGGCAGACCACGCTAGTAAGAAAAATTATTAAATGTACTTCTAATAGTCATGTATTTGGCATGTTTCCATCAGAAAGCCAAATACAATTCTCCACTTGACAATATACATTTACCTGCCAGGGTCTTAGAGTTACCTTTGTTTTAGATTGATCCATGATGATTTTAAGTACTCAGTGGTTTCTTTCACATTCCTTGTGTCATCCCTGCTATACTCCTCCAGCAATTTCTGCAGGACGTTATCGAACGCCATTACGATACCATCACCGGGGCCCATTTCCTGAAGTAATACCTAGGGTATAATTTCAGGTGTAATTGTTAGAGTTGGATGCTCAGTAACTAGTATTACCACAACACTGGTACTTCCAGGGGGGTTTAATAAACCCCTGTTTTAGACAGAGATATTGAAAGAAAACAAATCATGGGACGAACTCTTGTACGTACATTAAACCATAAGAATTCTAGAAGTGAAAAAGAAATGTCTAAGAAAGTGACCGGGTACACTGATGATATTAAAGGATTATTATGTTTTACTTTTGAGATATTTTACATCATCAAATCATTTGTCTATTCCATTCCTTGTGCTAAACATCTCCTCCTTATAGAAAGTTCATTCAATTAGAAATAAACTTACTATTGTTGTTAGTTGCCACTGAGTCGGCACTGACTCGTGGCAACCTTTTGTATAATTCAACAAAACTCTGGCCCTGCACCATCTTCATGATCTTTGGTAGGTTTACGTTCATCGCTGCAGACATCATAGGGCCTTCCGATCTAGGGGCTCATCTTCCAGCACTAAACTGAACGATGGGTTTTCATTGTCTAATTTGAAATCAGAAATACATTTCCAGAATTTTCTTTCTACTCTTAGTCTGGAAACACCACTGAAACTTGTACACCATGGGCGACCCTGCTGGTATTTGACATCCTGGTAACATAGCATCATAGCAACACACAAGCCACCACAGTACAACAGACAGACAGACAGGTGGTGGAAGGAATCAACTATGTGTTATGAAATAGAGATAACTAGAAATACTTTCTCTACCACTTGAATGGCAATTTTATCACTGGAAATTCCTATCTTTGGACTCAGGTTTGTTTTTATTCGGGAAAGTCCACTATAAAAAGATAAATGCTATTTGGCGGGCTATTATTCCATGTTGGCATCGGTTAGCATTCATAGGAGATTGCTCCTCATCTGGTTCTTTAAGTGAAAGAAGAAACTAAGACAAGTCCCAGAAGGACTGAGAACCCGAAGAACAAAAGGCTCTAAAGGGAAAGTGGGAGGGTTATCAAGATTAGCACACAGAACTTTCTTCGGGATCCTCCCTGACAAACTGACAGACAGGTGAGGGGAACTTACTGTACAGCTCCTCTAAATGTGCTTGGAGAAATGGAAAGGGCTGACAAAGGGAAGCCTTCCATCCCTCACCCCTGAATCACTGCGTATGTTTACAAAGTTAACTGCTAGGATGGATGAAGCAGCCAAGCAAGGTTTACTAAAAGTTAGCTTGAATAACTAAACCGATGCTGAGTATGTTAGTAGGCGTTGGTTCCTTGACACATGTCTTCAATCGCTGAGTCACTGGATCAAGACACCCCCCATGAAATCTAATCGACAAGAGACTATTCGTATAATGCTTTCCTGTAGCAACTGGCAAAAAAATCCACCCAGTGTTTCCAAAAATAAGAACTATACTGTTGATTAGAAAAGAATATTCTGAATACGCTGATTTAAACTTTGATATCACTTTTGATTACATTTCTCATATTAAGTCTGCAGGGACTTTGCTGACTATTACTTCGGAGTTATTTAATGAAAACGATCAGCAGGTCTCATAAACACTGAGAATGATTCAAGAAACCAGCAAGCCTGGTGATGTGCTCTTTAAATTGTAACCATGCATATTTGTGAAGAACAGCAACATGTTTAGGATTTTTTTGTTTCATACATTCTTTACTATATTTCAAAAATGAACCCTTTCATCTTAGGTTATCCAAAGGGCACGTAACGATTATACCAAAATATAACATAACAACCATAATTTCCAGTTCAAGAATATTTTCTATCACTGTAGAGACTTTAAAATAATTAAACCAATCACAAAAAAGTACCTGCCATTATCTTATTGAATAAAATGGCTCAGTAAGAAAGGTATTAAAAACAAACTTATTACCCGATTTGTTCACTACAGTAGCCCTGGAATCAAAGTCTCATAAATTTTTATAGTCTTCAAGATAGGGAAACCAAACCAAAAAACCAGACCCTTTGCCGTCGAGTTGATTCTTACTCATAGCGACCCTATAGGACAGAGTAGAACTGCCCTATAGGGTTTCCAAGGAGCAGCTGGTGGATTGGAACTGTCAACCTTTTGGTTAGCAGCTGTAGTTTTTAACCACTGTGCTACCAGGGTTCCCTCAAGATAGGGAAGGAAGGGAGCGAATGGAGGGTCCCATGGATGCTGACAATGTTCTCCTTCTAGATGCTGGTTGCATGGGTATGTTCAGTTTGCAAAAAAAAAAAAAAAATCGCAAGCTAAACATTTAATACGTATGCATGACTCCAAGTTTTTTCCAAATAATCTTGGTCAAATACTTCATATAACTTTCAACATGTATTCTAAGAACTTGGGAAAACATCATTCCAGGGTCTGAAAAATTACAGTTAACCAAAGGGGGTAAAAAAAAAAAAAAAAAAAAAAACTACAACAATGTGCATCCAACCAAATAGTATCACCAGAAAATATCTAATGAGTCTTACTTGGTTATCAGAAATCTGTTTGATAAGTGGATCCCTGCGGGATTGCTGAAGAATATAGAGTTGAGCCTCGTACTTCCTCATAAGCTCCTCAGTCTCTTCCCGATGGTCATCCCACTGCAGACTGTCCATGATCATGTCCTCCAGCTGCTGCTGCCGGGACTGCACACCATGCTGAGTGCTGTCCCACTGGCTCTGGACCTTGTCCACTGGTGGGGGGATGGTGGGGGAAGAGTAAGAAAAATAAACCCCAGAAGTAACTACCAGGAAAAGGAAAAGAACTGATTATCAAACTTACCATAAATAAGTCTCTAAATACGAAAGAGAAAGGCAAGAAGTTGATACGTACATTTTAAAAGATATCTGAGGCATGCCTGCCACACTACGCAGACATACATTTCTGAACCCTGGCTTGAGAGAAAAATCGTAGACTGAACTCTATTTTAAACGCACTAAAACATCTCACAATAAAATGATCTGCCACTGTAAACTGGTAACACACACACACAAAAATCATTTCCTACCTAATTTTTTATATATTAAGTCTAGTTTGATGAACAGAGAGTTAAGAGTACTTTAAGACAGACTGTAAGACGTAGACATAGTCATTTGTCATCCACAAAGAAGATTCTCCAAAGTACTCTTGATTTAAAAGAAAAAACAAATGAGGAATACTTTTCACATTTGCTTTACTCTAACATGAAACCTCTCTAAAAGCAAAAGTATTTGATAATTTGAATCCAAGAGAAACACTAAAGAAAAGCAGATTCTATGTAGTCAGCAGTTTTTCAGTGTAAAAATTCAAAAATAGCTTTTCCTCCCTGCTTCCTTCCCCCACCCCCGTCCTTTCCTTCTCCTCTCCTCTCTTTTCTCTACTTTGAAAGAGAGAGCTGAAGAATTGTAAACTGTTGATTAATTACTCAGGGGGCAGCTCATGAACTTCCAATGCACCAGTAACTAAGAGCTTTGAACCCCTGCAAAAGTCCACTGATAATAATAAGATGGAAGATTAAAAATAGCTGCTAGAAGATGCAGAAACAAAGAAACGATAAAGTAAAAGATCTGAACAGAAGATTTCAAAAGGTGACTTGAGAAAACAGAGTAAAGTATTATAACGACATGTGCAAAGACCAAAAGGGAAGAACACACTTGGCATTTCTCAAGCTGAAAGAACTGAAAAAAAATTCAAGCCTCAAGTTGTAATATTGACGGATGCTACTGGGAAAATATTAAACGATGCAGGAAGCATCAAAAGAAGATGGAAGGAATACAGAGTCACTATACCAAAAAGAACTCGTCCATATTCAACCATTTCAGGAGGAAGCATATGATCAGGAACCAGTGGTACTGAAGGAAGAGGGCCAAGCTTTACTGAAGGCCTTGGTGCAAAACAAGGCTCTAGGAATTAATGGAATACCAATTGAGATGTTTCAACAAATGGATGCAGCAGTGGAAGAAATCTATGCCAAGAAATTTGGAAGACGGCTCCCCAGCCAATCAACTAGAAGAGATCCATATTAATTTCATGCCTAGTTCAAAGAAAGGCGATCCAACCAAAAGCAAAAATTATCAAACAATATCATTAATATCACATACAGGTAAAATTTTGCTGCAGATCATTCAAAAAGGGCTGAAGCAGAACATCAATAGGGAACTGCCACAAGTTCAAGCCAGATTCAGAAGAAGACATGAACCAGGTATATCACTGCTGATGTCAGACACATCCTGGCTGAAGGCAGAGAATACCACCTATATGCTGAGCTATGCAATCTGTACACACACACACAGGAAAAAAAAAAAAGAGAGAGAGAGAGACAGAGAGAAAACAACAGAGAGACAGGTAAATTGGAAAGGGAAGATATTCAGGAGAAGGAAAGTCTTGTACAACACCTCAAAAGAATTGTTGCACAAACAGAGAGATGGTGGAAGTAAACCAAAGACCCAGTAGAAAAAAGCAAAACAGAGCTGGCTTTGTAAATAGTTTGGCATCATTAAAGCCAAGATGCTCCCCTGCCACGTGGGGAGAAATGGAATTGCTCCAGAGTTCCCTAATAGGCACAACCAATCCAGTAATAAAAATGAGAAAAGACCAAAAAAAAAGCCTTATTTAGTAAAAATAAACCAACAATTTCGGATGCTAAAAGTTCTTTGCTAACTTATCTCCTGTAATAATCTTGTTGCTACCACAACTATTTTGATATCTAAATACAGGGAAACAGTTGACTTTCTTGTCATTAGACAATATTACAAATATTTATTCTTCCAGTTTACGCTCTGCCACAAATATTTATTAAGTCACTAATTTGTACAAAGCACTGTGGGAGGCCCTAGGGACAGGAAGGTGAATATTCACAATTTCTTTATGGAGGGGAGAGGAAACCCTGGTGGCATAGTGGTTAAGTGCTACAGCTGCTAACCAAATGGTCAGCAGTTCAAATCCAACAGGCTCTCCTTGGAAACTCTATGGGGCAGTTCTACCCTGTCCTATACGGTCGCTATGAGTCGGAATCGACTTGACGGCACTGGGTTTGGTTTTGTTTTTTTTCTTTTTTATGGAGGGGACAGAGAATTAAAGTAGCTATGAGATTACATCGAAGCGGTGGGAAAAAAAAGTCCACAGCAGAAACTAAAGATAGAAAATTCAGTTTCCCAGGGACCAGAAGAGGGTGCGGAAAACTCCACACAGGGGGTGACATTTTAGCTGCTGCAAAGAAAGAACACAGAGAAAGGTAAGAATGCTAGGAAATGTCAGGACGTTTTAAAGAGCATATACAGTGCAGAACGGTTACAGGTGGGGCCGAGGGCTTAGTGAGAGAGATGACCATGAAAGCATGCCGGGGCAGATTGTGACAGTTCCTAACTGCCATTCCTGAGAGGTTAGACTTTGTTTCGTATACCGCACAGACTTCACAAACACTGTCGAGCTAGAAGGAAAACTCCAAGCAGGGATTTTTGTTATTGTTTTGTTTATTTTTCGTTTGCTTTATTTTGTTATTAACAAACCAAAAAAAAATCCAAACCCACTGTTGTCAGGTGGATTCTGACTCACGGTGACCCTATAGGACAGAACAGAACTACTCATAGGGCTTCCAAGGCAGTAAATCTTTACGGAAACAGACTGCCACATCTTTCTTCCATGGAGCAGCTGGTGGGTTTGAACTGCAGACCTTTCTGTTAGCAGTCAAGCACTTTAACTACTGCACTACCAGAGCTCCTTGTTATTAACTAACGTATCCCCGAATTAATGCCAGGCACACACGCACGCAGCGGTTGTTCAGTAAACATTCGTGGAATGAATCACTGAATTTTGAGAATATGGGTTGAGGGCATAGTAAGATCAAGCTGTGGTGAATAAATTAGAATGGAAGAACAGGTTTGCATTCCTATGGGTTTCTCTAAACTCTTGTTTCTTTGATTCCTTTAAAACAAATTCTAACTTAGGAGAAAAAAAAACCCAACGTGTTAGTAATTACTTAAAAGTAATGATGTTTCCTGACAGGGAACGCAACAAAGAACCCCTGAGGGAGCAGGAGAGCAGTGGGATGCAGACCCCAAATTCTCGTAAAAAGACCAGACTTAATGGTCTGACTGAGACTAGAAGGACTTCAGTGGCCGTGGTCTCCAGACCTTCCATTAGCCCAAGACAGGAAACATTCCTAAAGCTAACTCTTCAGACAGGGATTGGACTAGACTATGGGATAGACATTGATACTGGTGAAGGATGAGCTTCTTGGATCAAGTAGACACATGGCATCTCCTATCTGAAGGGGAGATGAGAGGGTAGAGAGGGTCAGAAGCTGGCGAAATGGACTTTAAAAGAAATAGAGGAAGGAAGGAGTGTGCTGTCTCATTAGGGGGAGAGCAATTAGGAGTATATAGCAAGGTGTTTATAAATTTTTGTATGAGAGTCCGACTTGATTTGTAAATTTTCACTTCAAGCACAATAAAAATTAAATTAAAAAAAAATGATGTTAACACTTTAAGAAATTCACAAGGGAATTTGACACTGTTCACAAAAAATAAAGCATTCTAAAAATAAGAGAAAGTCAAGTTTTTTAAATTAAGAGTATGAAATAACATTAATTTTAATTGAATAATCTTTGAAAACGTGTGTTGCCATTTTCAGAGAAAGTGGACTATGTTGTGGTTTATTTTGTTTTTTAACTTACATTTTTCTGTGATTGCTGTTCTCACATCAGAACTGGAAGCTTTATTTTTCAAATTCTGCGCCAATGTAAAAACGTAATCCAGTTGAGGACGGCGCTGTTCTAAGTCGGCTTTTGTGTTCTGTTAAGAAGAAATTTTATTGGGATTATATTAATAAGCCATAGGACAAAAATACTAAGCAAAATTTGCACTGCTGACATCAAAATTATCATGGTTTCCGCCATTATTGTTCTTGTTGTTTTTTCCTATCAGGTACAGTGAGGCATTAGCAATGTGGCCTAGAAAGAGGGCATGATTTAGAGGCTGAAGTACTGAGATCAAACCTCAGCTCTCTCATTTATCACCTGGGTCACAGGTGAGGTACTTCACCTCACTGTGTTTTAGTTTTCTCAAAAGGAAACAATACTCCCAGCTCACTTACATCAAGTCTGAGGAAAATATATGAAGAAAATCACTTTGAAATCTAAAAATTACTCAGAGATGTAAGTAGTTATTGCTGCTGCTGATGGCCTGAATACTCGTTCTACAGCAGATATGAACGTAAACTAATGCCCCTTCTAGGGACTGGTATAGAAAAAAAAAACAAACCCATTGCTATAGAGTCAATTCTGACTCATAGTGACCCTAAAGGACAGGGGAGAACTGCCCCACAGGGTTTCCAAGGAGCGGCCGGTGGATTCCAACTGCCGACCTTTTGGTTAGCAGTCGAAATCTTAACCGCTGTGCCACCAGGGCTCCAGGGACTGATATCAGCTATCGAAAAAGTGTTCGTTTGAATAAACGCAAATTATATCATCTTAGACATGAAAAACTGACACTGTAGGTATTTTGTGTCTCTTAGTACTGGATAAAGAATGGGCAAAAGATCAACAGCATCAGGAAAACTGTGTCTTAAGTAAAGCACTAATAAACAGCCATAAAGATTAGAAAATCCAATTTACAGTAAGTACAAGTGCCGCTGCAAAGTTTCTCTTCCCAGCCCTTCCTCTTTATGAATTCTCTAATTTTGTAGACTCTACTCACTCGTATAATTTCAAGTATTATCTGTAAATGGATTATTCACAACTTCCCATCCTTAATCCCACGGCTTTATCTCAATGAATGCTAATCACTTCCTTCTAAGTGGCAAAAGGGCTCCTCAACACAACCTATCCAAAGTTAAAACCCTCAAACGCTCTCATCCACACCCTATTTCTTCTAGTCCCCATTTCCACTAGTAGCAATGGCATCAGCCTAGTCACTCAGAGAGGGCTCTTTTTGCTGTAAGCTTCTTGCCCCCACCAAGTCCACCTATGCTCACTATGGCCAGACCATTGTTATCACCGGTCTTCAGCTCAAATTAAATGAAAACAAACAAAAAAATGAAAAGAAAAAAAGATGCTTGCCAATTGTTTACAGATTAAAGTCCAAAAGGCTTTGCGTGGGTTACAACCTCCCTCACAAAGTGAACCTAAGCTGTTTTTCTGCCTTGGTTCTCACTACGCTTCCTTCCTGCACAAACACGGAACCTAATATCTCTCGTGCTTCCCCCACCTGGTGTCTTTATTCACTTCGTTCCCTACACCAAGAATGCCATTCACTCATCTCTACACGTAATCCCTTCCTCCTTTTAACTGCCCTAACACCTTGCATATGGCTTCCATTACATTCTGCCTTACACAGCAGCCTGTCTATTTACAGAGCTCAGTGTCTCTGCCCAGTGTTAGCTTATTTGTAATCTGGATATAAGCACTAACCGCCTCACAAGATTGCTAAACAAGCAAATGAGCCAACACATATAAAACACTTAGAAAAATCCCCAGCACACAGTAAACACTTAATAAAATTAGTATAGCTTCTATTATTACCTCACTGTGTACTCCCAATTTCTATCTTTTCAGTATCCTTATACCACAACCTAGCACACACTGCATGAACTAAGAGCTTTACCAATTGATAGTCCATGATACATGTGAGTATTCAATTATAGTCAGGAGATTTCTAATGACACAAATAAGCTCAAAACCTGGGTTCGATTCCCAACCAAGGCACCTCTTGTGCAGCTACCATCTGTCTGTCAGTGGAGGCTGGTGTATTTGTGATGAGCTCCCAGACTAAGACAGACTAGGAAGAAAGGCCTGGTGAGCTATTTCCAAAAATCAGCCAGTGAAAACCCTATGGATCAAAACGGTCTGATTCCATTGTACACAGGGTCATCATGAGTCTAGTGTCTACTCAACAGCAGCTACCTACCAACAGGAAAAGCAAGCCTATGGGTATGATGATAGCAGCTAACAAATAAGCTCATTATAAGCTGTGTATAAGTTGAAAAGAAACTTCAGGAAATTATCCTACATCACACTTAAGATGAAACGTAAGAGTAGTTTACGTTTACTCTAATGTGCCTAGCTTTACAGCTCCAGTTTAAGTTTTTAAAATACAGAGTTTACAGCTTAAGTTAGTAAACTGATCTGCATTACCAGGGTTAGCCTAGATGGCTGTTTAAAAGATTAAAAAAAAAAAATTTTAACTCCATTCTTTCATAGTTTAGTAGGCACAAAAAGGATCCAAACTGATCTTTTCTCTCTGTGTGTGTTACAGAGCTTCCGAATAGGGCTTTACACTATGCACCTACTTTCATTCGGGAAACTGTCTTATTGATCTCTTCTATGTCCCCAACCGTGACGATATTGGACTTTAGCATCTGGTCAATCAATAGCAGCCAGTCAGCTAGCTCTGTTATAGTTTTATCCAGATCAGCGGGAATCGAAATTTCAGAAGTGCGGTGAGACTGAACAGGGATATCTGGCACGGATGATACTAGCACCACCTTTTGGACACTAGGAGGAGCTGAAATAAAAAACACAGCAAAATATCAACAAAGGAACAGGAGATTTTGATTGTGGGGGTGTAATGGTGACATATGTGTGTATCTAGGTAAAACTTAGTTTAAGTAAAAAATAAAATTCTAAGGTTTTTATTTTTTCATAATGAAATGGCTATGGTATTTTTTGCAGTATCTATATACCTTTGATAGCCATAAAACCGATAAGCAAAGAGTCTCAACAATATCCTCCGGCAGCAATATCACAGAAGTAGCAAACACTGATAACTGATACAAAGAGAAATTAAAATAAGCAACACGTGAACCATGAGAAAATTAGGAGTGGTATTTTATTTTTTTAAGCTTTTTTCTTAAAGTCAATTTATTGATAATTTTCTATTCTTTTTTTTATTTTACTTTATAACATGAGCAGTACTCATTCTTCAAAACGGCACTGTGAATACCTATTAACATTCTGGGTATATGTTCACTAACTTTCATTAAACCCTTCTCGTACAGCTTGATATTTAGCTTGCTTCTGAAATATTATTTTTTTAAAAAAACTTGCAAGGACTATCTTTTTGTATTTTTGCATAGTTCTGATTCCCACCTTAGTATAAATTTCTCAAAGTAGAATTACTGGGTCAGAGAATATTAAAAAAAAATGAGTGTTTTGAATAGTCGCTGCTATATTGCTCTCCCTAAAAACTGTACCAATTTAGACTTCCAGCAGTAGCATGTGAAAACAATAACCATCGTGCATCTTTACCAACAATATTCTATCTCGACGGATAAACACACATCTTTCACCACTGTTTCCACTTCATGGTTTTTTGGTTAGTACAAAAGGTGAATATTTTTCATGTTTACTAACCAAATATGGTATTATTTTTAATAATTTGTGCTCTTTATCTGCTTCTTTATCAATTTAGATTAACTTATACAGAAAGATAAAACCAAAAAACCAAACAAACCCAATGCCGTCAAGTTGATTCCGACTCATAGTGACCCTACAGGACAGAGTAGAACAGCCCCACAAGGTTTCCAAGAAGCATCTGGTGGACCTTTTGGTTAGCAGCCATAGCACTTAACCACTATGCCACCAGGGTTTCCATAGAAAGATAAACATGTGCCATATTGCTGAAAACAACTTGGGGATTTTTTTAAAGTGGCATTTTCTTTTTCACATACAGATGTTAACAAATTTGGAGTGATCAAATCCATCAATCTGTATTTGGTGACCATTTCCATAGGACGTTAGAGTTAGAAACTCTTGTCTTCTCCAATGATTTGATGACTTTTTTTTAATTTAGTTTTTTGTTTGCTTGCTTGTTAATGAGGGGAGGCTGTTGTTTTTCTTCTGTCTTGAGACAAGAGATAGTTAATTTTATATCTACCTGGAATTTATTTTGGCATACGACGTATTAGCTCAGGCTAAAATAGTTTTCTGAAAACATTAGTCAATCCGTAAATTCAATGTAATTCTAATCAAAACCCCAACAGGTCTGATATATATAACTTGACAAACGCATATACTCAAATTGCTGATTTTAAAATTAATATAGAAAAGCAAGGGGCTGATAATAGTAAAAAAAAATTCATTTTTGGTAGGGAAATACACCCTACCAAATATGGCGCTGTATTAAAAAAAAAAAAAGTATTACTTAGTAGTAATAATTAACTGGGTGTATTATGAACCCAGATAGTCCAACCTGCCCCTTGGCAGGGGCACATCGTAGATCAACTGAGGAAGAATCTACTGTTCAATAACCGATGTTGGGGAAAGTGGTGACCCTCAGCGGGAGGGGGGAGTTAATGGAACAGATTTTGAGCTCACGCTCACCATGCAACAATTTATTCTTGTGGGATTAAAGACCTGAACATAAAACACCAAAAGTATAAAACTGGTAGTTGAAAATATAGAAGAATTTATTTATGACTTCAGAGGACTAAAGGAGCTCTGAAGTAAAAAACAAAAAAGGTAAGCTATTAATAAACCATTACTGTTTGAGAATTCTGTAAAACACACGATAAAGATTTTAAAAGACATCAATTGAGCGAAAAGGTATTTGTAGTGCACAGTGCAGATAAAGAAGTAGAAATCAAAATACTTTAAAAAAAAATTCCAAAAAATCAACAATTCACAGAAGACAAAACAAGAAAGCCAAAAACATGAAAAAATGCTCAACCTCACTGGTAATTAAAGAAATGCAAATTAAAATGAGATACTCTATATTCACCGTCAGAGGTCCTCAAAGTGAGATCTGGGGGGCAATTGGATGCCTACAGGCTCTTCCAACGGGTCAGGGAGACCAAAGGCGTCCTTGAGTGGTACAGCAAATGGTTAATGTGCTTGGCTGCTTACCAAAAGATTAAAGGCCACCCAGAGGTGCCTTCAAAGAAAGGCCTGACAATCTACTTCCAAAGAATCAGTTGTTGAAAACCTTATGGAGCACAGTTGTACTGTGATACACACAGGGTTGCCATGAGTCAGAATAGACTCCACAACAACCAGTACCGGTAAAAGTAAGCAATATTTGTCAGTAAATAGCTTCCCTGGAAGGGAGGACTTTTCTAAATCTCCAACTCCCACCTTGTTCCAAGGATATCTAAACCTTTTGTTTTCAGTCATCATCCCAGGAACATGATAACATAGCGAGTTATAGCAGATTTCCTTAAAAGTCGCATTTACCCAGCAGACGATTCCCCAGTGTTCCCACCCAGCCTCTCCCCTGCCTCTCAGCAGGATCCATCGATGCCCAGGCCCCGTCTAGACCAGAAAAAGGCAAAAAAGTATTATCTACCACCAGAGGGAACACTTGCATGCGCTGGGAAGTCAACCACATCTTGTGTTTAAAGAAAATGTTCTTTTCAAAGAATTGAAGGTAGAATAATAAATCACAATTCTGTGCTGTTTTGAAGTACATTATTTCTAATTCACATATGGCACTCGAAATCATAACACTGTCACTGTGTTTACTGAAAAAACATTAAAAGTAATAAATTTTATCTTACCAGCGGTCCTTGTCTGTGAAACAGAACTGGATTCCTGGATGCATTCCTTTAATGCAGTGGGCAGTTCCCTGTATATCTATCGTATCAGACCAAGAAGAAGAGAATACTATATAAATAAAGATAACTACATTTTTTAAAGGGAAAAGTTATTCTAAATGATAGCTCTGCCTCTTTTCTTCCCCTTAACACCTAAGCTTCTGGCTGGACAGCCTCATCTGTACTATCGCCTACAATCTTGCTTAAGTCTTCCACTCCACTGACACTACTATCATCAAGAATGCCAACCAGTCCTTACCTGATGTGGCCTCTCTGTAGCATTTAAAACTGTTCACACTCCTTCCTTGACTTAACATTACTTACTCTTGACTTTACCTCTCTGACTGTTCTTCCAGGTGCTGCTCACGAGCTCATTTTTCTCTGTCCATCAATCAAATATCAAATATCAACATCTTCTTAACCTTGACCCTGGACTCTCCCCTGGGTCATGGTTTCCAATGGTTTCATTTACCATATGGAGTTTTGAGAGGTTGATAACTCCCAAAAGCATAACTTCAGTCTAGCTCTCTCTGTGAATTAGGTATCAGATATGTCCAAATCTGAATTCATCATTTGTCTCTCCTGACGACCCCCTCCACAGACTTTTCTAAAGACTCCAACCAGTCTTTCGCTACTTATCCTTAGAGTCACTCCATCCTTCTCTACAGCACAGCAAAAGTGGTCTTTCAAAAAAGTAACTCTCCCCCCTTAAAAGCCTACCAATAACTGGCCACTGCCCTCAAGGTACTGGGAGCACTGGTGGTGCGGTGGATAAGAGCTACGGCTGCTAACCAAAAGGCTGGCAGTTGGAATCCAGTAGCCGCTCCTTAGAAACCCTATGAAGCATTTCTACTCTGCTCTATAGGGTCACAGTGAATCAGAATCAACTCGACAGCAATGGGTTTGGTTTTGTTGGTGAGCCCTCAAGATGGTAACTTGTTCTCAAACTAGAATTCAAATTTTTTGTGATCTGTAGTGAGGCCTTCAGGATCTGATCTCCACAAGTATCTTTTCACCTTATACTCCTACTGAGCTACACGCAGGACCCAAAAATACTGTGTTCATTCTCAGTCTCCTCCAGGCCTTTTCACCTGCTGCTTCCCCTCTCTACAATACCCTTCCCTTCAATCTTCACCTGATCAATACTTAACCCATCCTTCATAAGTTAGTTTGGCTTTCACATCCTCCAAAAAACCTCCAATGGGTACCTCTAAAGCCAGCTCCATGCTCCAGCTTTATGTACCCACGGAACAGCTCATATTATCACTGCTCGTCTACTTGTCTCAGCCACAATACATTCTTTAGATGAGAAGCAATGACATACTCTTTGCTGTATTCATAGTTCTTAAAATAGTGGCTGGCATAAAGTGAGTGTTTACAAAAAAACCTATTAAGTGAGTGAATGAAAGCATGAATTTACGAAACATTCCAGATTAGTATTTCCCAAAGTGTGTTTGTGGAGATTCTCTGTACAATAAATACTGCTTGGTCTTAGATATTCATAATTCACCTAAGTATAACAGAATTTATACAAAGTTCTACAATAAAGAAAGCTTTATCTTTGTCTAACATAATGCTCACAAATGGACAACCATGTCTTTTTCTAAAACAATGCCCACTGGCATGTTTTTCCTGGCATGTTTGAGATGGTGGCCAACACGTCTGGAAAGGAATGTAAGGGAGAAAGCATAGCACGTGAAGTCAGAGAGATAAAAGGAAGGTAGAACCTGAGGAGTCTCACAACTCACACTATCAACTTCGGCTTTTACTCTGAGTGAGATGGAAAACCATTAGTGGGCTCTGATCAAAGGAGTTCCTTGATCTGAATTACATTTTAACAAAGTCACTGTGGCTGCTATGTTGAGAAGAGACTGACAAGGGCCAAAGGAGAAAGCAGGGAAGCCAGAAGCCTGTGGGCCATTTCAATGATCAAGGTAAGAAATGATAGTGGCTAAAGAGAACAAGCTAGTGGCAATGCGGAGAGTGAGAAGGGGTCAAATTTATGTAATTTTCGAACCTAAGAAAAGTGAAAAGAACCATACAGGGATACAGGGAACAACCATATACAACTCACCTTCTAGAATATTTAAATTGTACTCTATTTGCTTTATCATGTACCATACCATCTAGTCTTCATCCACCAATCCATCTATCAAGTAGATACACATATTGAAGGAGGATCTGATGATGATGACTCCAAGGGTGATGATGTTTTTATTATTGAGTTATCTAATTCACATACCATAAAACTGACTCCAAGTTCTTTTTCTTTTTAACTTAAGTAGTTGTAAGAATATAATTTCCATTAACTAAGGTGGGAAAAGTACATTAACGTTCAAGGAGGAGGTAGATATCAGGAACTCGATTTGTATGTTAATGCCAGATGCCTATTAGACAAACAAGTAAAACATGCCCATATCTGGATATACTTAAAGTAAAACAGTTACATGATCCCACATCTTTGACAACAAGATCAATAACCACGAGACAGGTGTCATGGTAACACTGTATGCACACCTTATTCCATGTCGTATTGACATTTCTTAAGCTTTCTGAAATTTTATCTCTTTCTTGTAAGCTCAGACTCTTATCTGAAAGCATTTCCAATTCAGTTCTATTCAGCCATTTGAGTTTATCAGCTTGAACTTCCATCTCCTGGGTTAAATCCTAAAGGGGTCAGAAAAGAGCTCTAGTTAGAAGGTTGTCATTCTGGAAAAAGTTCAAGAACTGTATCAGGAATCTCTTTGAAAAGCAGTCTACAAACGCAGACTTTTAATTTCTTAGATGAGAAATAAACTTATAAGAAGGCTGAACTCATGTTAAAAAACCGATATACACAGAAGTGAATACACACATTCAAGAGTGTATATTCATGTGCACTTGCACATAAACACTGTTTCTCTCTCTGTCTCTGAACAGGGTCATATAAAATTATATTTACATTACTAATTTAACATTCTAGTGTTAACTGTTGGATAATAAAAATTATGTCTGTGCTAATAAGACAAAAAAAAGCAACATTTTATGATCTTATCTGGTAATCTAAATCATTTGCAAAAGGGATATGCCAAGAAAACTACTGAAAATTTTTAATAAAACAAAAACAAACTGGTTAGATATCTGTCACATTTTGAAAAGAAAATTTAGTAAATGTTTGCCACATATTATTTTCACCATTATTAAACACTTGAAAACATTTACGTTAGAATTTTAATTGCAATTTTTAAGTTTTTTCCTTAAGTTAGTAATCAATTTCTTAATGTATGTGTTATTGTAAAAATAATTCAAACACCTTGAATTATGCAAAATAAAAAACCACCATTCGTCTGGCAGTTTGTCAAACTGTGGTAGCTTCTAGGTTGCTGTGATGCTGGAAGCTATGCCACTGCTATTTCAAATATCAGCAGGATCACCCATGGTGGACAGGTTTCAGTGGAGCTTCCAGACTAAGAGAGGCTAGGAAGAAGAACCTGGTGATCTAATTCAGAAAAAAAAATTGGCCAGTGAAAACTTTACAAATAGCAGCAGAACAGTGATATAGTGTTGGAAGACCAGACCCTCAGGTTGGAAGGCACTCAAAATAGTACTGGGGAAAAGCTGCGTCTGCAAAATAGAGTCAACCTTAATGACATGGATTGAGTAAAGCTTTTGAAACCTTCATTTGCTAAGGTAGCACAACTAAAAATGAGAAGAAACAGCTGTAAACATCCATTAACAATCAGAATATGGAATGTACAAAGTATGAATCTAGGAAAATTGGAAATCATCAAAAGTGAAATGGAGGCGGGGGCCAAGATGGCGGACTAGGTGGACTCTACCGCGGATCCCTCTTGCAACAAAGACTCGGAAAAACAAGGGAATCGATCACATACATAACAATCTACGAACTCTGAACAACAAGCACAGACTTAGAGACGGAAAACGAACAAATACGGGCAGACAGCGACTGTTTTCAGAACTAGGAGCCAGCGCACCAGCTGACTACTTGGAAAATCTAGTTTCCCAGTGATGGCTCGGAGACAGCAGTCCATATCAAACCACATAAAGAAACAGACCATGACAGCTTCTCCAACCCCCCAAACAAAAGAATCAAAATCTTTCCCAAATGAAGATACAATCCTGGAATTATCAGATACAGAATATAAAAAACTAATTTACAGAATGCTTAAAGATATCACAAATGAAATTAGGATAAATGCAGAAAAAGCCAAGGAACACACTGATAAAACTGTTGAAGAACTCAAAAAGATTATTCAAGAACATAGTGGAAAAATTAACAAGTTGCAAGAATCCATAGAGAGACAGCATGTAGAAATCCAAAAGATTAACAATAAAATTACAGAATTTGACAACGCAATAGAAAGTCAGAGGAGCAGACTCGAGCAATTAGAATGTAGACTCGGACTTCTGGAGGACCAGGGAAACAACACCAACATAGCTGAAAAAAAATCAGATAAAAGAATTTAAAAAAATGAAGAAACCCTAAGAATCATGTGGGACTCTATCAAGAAGGATAACTTGAGAGTGATTGGAGTCCCAGAACAGGGAACGGGGACAGAAAACACAGAGAAAATAGTTGAAGAACTCCTGACACAAAACTTCCCTGACATCATGAAAGACGAAAGGATATCTATCCAAGATGCTCATCGAACCCCATTTAAGATTGATCCAAAAAGAAAAACACCAAGACATATCATCATCAAACTTGCCAAAACCAAAGACAAACAGAAAATTTTAAAAGCAGCCAGGGAGAAAAGAAAGGTTTCCTTCAAGGGAGAATCAATAAGAATAAGTTCAGACTACTCAGCAGAAACCATGCAGGCAAGAAGGGAATGGGACGACATATACAGAGCACTGAACGAGAAAAACTGCCAACCAAGGATCATATATCCAGCAAAACTCTCTCTGAAATATGAAGGAGAAATTAAGATATTTACAGATAAACACAAGTTTAGAGTATTTGCAAAAACTAAACCAAGACTGCAAGAAATGCTAAAGGAGATTGTTTGGCCGGATGACCAATAATATCAGGTACCAGCACAATACAAGGTCACAAAACAGAACGTCGTGATATCAACGCAACTCAAACAGGGAAAGCACAAAAACAAACAAATTAAGACTAATTCTAAAAAATAAATAAATAAACAAAATAATACACACAACAGGAAATCATGGAAATCAATAGGTAAACGATCAAAATAATCAAAAAGAGGGACTAAATATAGGAGGCATTGAACTGCCAGATGGAGAGTGATACAAGGCGAAATAGAAGGATACAAGTTAGGTTTTTACTTAGAAAAATAGGGGTAAATAAAAAGGTAACCACAAAAAGGAATATCAATCCCATAACTCAAGAAAAAAGCCAAGAAAAACGTAACGACTCAATAAACACAAAGTTAAACATTATGAAAGTGAGGATCTCACAAGCTACTAAGAAAAACGTCTCAGCACAAAAAAGCATGTGGAAAAATGAAATGGCCAACAACACACATGAAAAGGCATCAAAATGACAGCACTAAAAACTTACTTATCTATAATTACGCTGAATGTAAATGGACTAAATGCACCAATAAAGAGACAGAGAGTCACGGACTGGATAAAAAAACACGATCCATCTATATACTGCCTACAAGAGACACACCTTAGACTTAGAGACACAAACAAACTAAAACTCAAAGGATGGAAAAAAATATATCAAGCAAACAATAAGCAAAAAAGAAGAGGAGTAGCAATATTAATTTCTGACAAAATAGACTTTAGACTTAAATCCGCCACAAAGGATAAAGAAGGACACTATATAATGATAAAAGGGACAATTGATCAGGAAGACATAACCATATTAAATATTTACGCACCTAATGACAGGGCTGCAAGATACATAAATCAAATTTTAACAGAATTGAAAAGTGAGATAGACACCTCCACATATATAGTAGGAGACTTCAACACACCACTTTCGGAGAAGGACAGGACATCCAGTAAGAAGCTCAATAGAGACACGGAAGACCTACTTACAACAATCAACCAACTTGACCTCATTGACTTATACAGAACTCTCCACCCAACTGCTGCAAAATATACTTTTTTTTCTAGCGCACATGGAACATTCTCTAGAATAGACCACATATTAGGGCATAAAACAAATCTTTCCAGAATCCAAAACATCGAAATATTACAAAGCATCTTCTCAGACCACAAGGCAATGACGCTAGAAATCAATAACAGAAAAACTAGGGAAAAGAAATCAAATACTTGGAAAATGAACAATACCCTCCTGAAAAAGACTGGGTTATAGAAGACATCAAGGAGGGAATAAGGAAATTCTTAGAAAGCAACGAGAATGAAAATACTTCCTATCAAAACCTCTGGGACACAGCAAAAGCAGTGCTCAGAGGCCAATTTATATCGATAAATGCACACATACAAAAAGAAGAAAGAGCCAAAAGCAGAGAACTGTCCCTACAACTTGAACAAATAGAAAGTGAGCAACAAAAGAACCCATCAGGCACCAGAAGAAAACAAATAATAAAAATTAGAGCTGAACTCAATGAATTAGAGAACAGAAAAACAATTGAAAGAATTAACAAAGCCAAAAGCTGGTTCTTTGAAAAAATTAACAAAATTGATAAACCATTGGCCAGACCGACTAAAGAAAAACAGGAAAGGAAACAAATAACCCGAATAAGAAACGAGAAGGACCACATCACAACAGAACCAAATGAAATCAAAAGAATCATATCAGATTACTACATAAAATCGTACTCTAACAAATTTGAAAACCTAGAAGAAATGGATAAATTCTTGGAACAATACTACTTACCTAAACGAACACATTCAGAAGTAGAACAACTAAATAGACCCATAACAAAAAAAGAGATTGAAACGGTAATCAAAAAACTCCCAACAAAAAAAAGTCCTGGCCCAGATGGCTTCACTGCAGAGTTCTACCAAACCTTCAGGGAAGACTTAACACCATTACTATTGAAGGTATTTCAAAGTATAGAAAAAGACGGAATACTACCCAACTCATTCTATGAAGCTACCATCTCCCTGATACCAAAACCAGGTAAAGACATTACAAAAAAAGAAAATTTTAGACCTATATCCCTCATGAACATAGATGCAAAAATCCTTAATAAAATTCTAGCCAATAGAATCCAACAACACATCAAAAAAATAATTCACCCTGATCAAGTGGGATTTATACCAGGTATGCAAGGCTGGTTTAATATCAGAAAAACCATTAATGTAATCCATCACATAAATAAAACAAAAGACAAAAACCACATGATCTTATCAATTGATGCAGAAAAGGCATTTGACAAAGTCCAACACCCATTTATGATAAAAACTCTCACCAAAATAGGAATTGAAGGAAAATTCCTCAACATAATAAAGGGCATATATGCAAAGCCGACGGCCAATATCACTCTAAATGGAGAGAACCTGAAAGCATTTCCCTTGAGAACGGGAACCAGACAAGGATGCCCTTTATCACCACTCTTATTCAACATCGTACTTGAAGTCCTAGCCAGAGCAATTAGGCTAGACAAAGAAATAAAGGGTATCCAGATTGGTAAGGAGGAAGTAAAGCTATCACTATTTGCAGATGACATGATCGTATACATGGAAAACCCTAAGAAATCCTCCAGAAAACTACTGAAACTAATAGAAGAGTTTGGAAGAGTCTCAGGATATAAAATAAACATACAAAAATCACTTGGATTCCTCTACATCAACAAAAAGAACACCGAAGAGGAAATAACCAAATCAATACCATTCACAGTAGCCCCCAAGAAGATAAAATACTTAGGAATAAATCTTACCAAGGATGTAAAAGACCTATACAAAGAAAACTATAAAACTCTGCTACAAGAAATTCAAAAGGACACACTTAAATGGAAAAACATACCCTGCTCATGGATAGGAAGACTTAACATAGTAAAAATGTCTATTCTACCAAAAGCCATTTATACATACAACGCACTTCCAATCCAAATACCAATGTCATACTTTAAGGGAATAGAGAAACAAATCACTAATTTCATATGGAAAGGAAAGAACCCCCGGATAAGCAAAACATTACTGAAAAAGAAGAAGAAAGTGGGAGGCCTCACCCTACCTGATTTCAGAACCTATTATATAGCTACAGTAGTCAAAACAGCCTGGTACTGGTACAACAACAGGCACATAGACCAATGGAACAGAATTGAGAATCCAGATATAAATCCATCCATTTATGAGCAGCTGATATTTGACAAAGGACCAGTGTCAGTCAATTGGGGAAATAATAGTCTTTTTAACAAATGGTGCTGGCATACCTGGATATCCATTTGCAAAAGAATGAAACAGGACCCATACCTCACACCATGCACAAAAACTAACTCCAAGTGGATCAAAGACCTAAACATAAAGACTAAAACGATAAAAATCATGGAAGAAAAAATAGGATCTACCCTAGGAGCCCTAATACAGGGCATAAACAGAATACAAAACATTGCCAAAAATGATGAAGAGAAACCAGATAACTGGGAGCTCCTAAAAATCAAACACCTATGCTCATCTAAAGACTTCACCAAAAGAGTAAAAAGACCACCTACAGACTGGGAAAGAATATTCAGCTATGACATCTCAGACCAGCGCCTGATCTCTAAAATCTACATGATTCTGTCAAAACTCAACCACAAAAAGACAAACAACCCAATCAAGAAGTGGGCAAAGGATATGAACACACATTTCACTAAGGAAGATATTCAGGCAGCCAACAGATACATGAGAAAATGCTCTCGATCATTAGTCATTAGAGAAATGCAAATTAAAACTACGATGAGATTCCATCTCACACCAACTAGACTGGCATTAATTCAAAAAACACAAAATAATAAATGTTGGAGAGGATGCGGAGAGACTGGAACTCTCATACACTGCTGGTGGGGTTGTAAAATGGTACAACCACTTTGGAAATCCATCTGGCGTTATCTTAAACAGTTAGAAATAGAACTACCATACAAACCAGAAATCCCACTCCTCGGAATATACCCTAAAAATACAAGACCCTTCACACAAACAGATATATGCACACCCATGTTTATTGCAGCTCTGTTTACAATAGCAAAAAGCTGGAAGCAAACAAGATGTCCATCAACGGACGAATGGGTAAATAAATTGTGGTATATTCACACAATGGAATACTACGCATCGATAAAGAACAGTGACGAATCTCTGAAACACTTCATAACATGGAGGAATCTGGAAGGCATTATGCTGAGCGAAATGAGTCAGTTGCAAAAGGACAAATATTGTATAAGACCACTATTATAAGATCTTGAGAAATAGAAAAAACGGAAAAGAACACATACTTTTGTGGTTACAAAGGGGGGAGGGAGGGAGGGAGGGAGGGAGAGGGCTTTTTATTGATCAATCTGTAGATGGGAACTGCTTTGGGTGAAGGGAAAGACAACACTCAAAACATGGAAGGTCAGCCTAATTGGACAGGATTAAAAGTAAAGAGGTTTCCGAGATAAAATGAAAGCTTCAAAGGATAGCGAAGCAGGGGCTGGGGTCTGGGGAACTTGGTTTGAGAGGACTTCTAAATCAATGGGCAAAACAATTCTATTATGAAAACACTCTGCATCCCACTTTGAATTGTGCCACCTGGGGTCCTAAATGCCAACAAGCAGCCATCTAAAATACATTAATTGGTCTCAACCCACCGGGAGCAAAGGCAAAGGAAGAACACCAAGGTCACACGACAACTAAGAACCCAAGAGACAGAAAGGGCCACTTGAACCAGAGACCTACAATATCCTGAGACCACAAGAACTAGTTGGTGCCCGGCCACAATCGATGTCTGCCCTGTCAGGGAACACAACAGACAACTCCTGAGGGAGCAGGAGACCAATGGGATGCAGACCCCAAATTCTCATTAAAAGACCACACCTAATGGTATGATTGCGACTAGAGGAATCCCAGAGACAATGCTCCCCAGAACTTCTGATGGCACAGGACAGGAACCATCCCGAAGACAAATCATCAGGCATGAAAAGGACTGGTCAGTGGGGGGGAGAGAGATACTGATGAAGAGTGAGCTAATTAAATCAGGTGGACACAGGAGAGTGTGTTGGCAACTCTTGACTGGAGGGGGGATGGGAAGATAGAGAGAGAGGGAAGAAGGTAAAATTGGCACGAAACGAGAGACTGTAAGGGCTGACTCAATAGGGGGAGAGCAAGTGGGAGAAGGGAGTAAGATGTATGTAAACCTACATCTGACAGACTGATTGGAATGGTAAATGTTCACTTGAAGCTTAATAAAAATTTAAAAAAAAAAAAAAATTTAACCTACCTATAAAAAAAAAAAAAAGTGAAATGGAACAGCTAAAGAGCCATATCCTAGGCATTAGTGAGCTGAAATGGACTGGTATTGACCATTCTGAACCAGACAATCATGTGTTATACTATGCAGGGAATGACAAACTAAAGAGGAATGGCGTTACATTCACTGTCGAAAACAACGTTTCAAGATCTATTCTGAAGTATAATGCTGTCTGGGATAGAATAATACTCATACACTACAAGGAAGACCAGTTAATATGACTATTATTCAAATTTACGAACCAACCACTAATGCCAAAGATGAAGAAATTGAAGATTTTTACCAATGTCTTCAGTTTGAAATCAATCAACTACGCACTCAGGATGCATCGATAATTACTGATGATTGGAATGAGAAAGCTGGAAACAAAGAAGAAGGATTGGTAGTTGGAAAACATAGCCTTGGTGACAGAAACAACTCCAGAGACAGCATGATAGAATTTTGCAAGATCAATGACTTACTCATTGCAAATACCCTTTTTCAACAACAAAAATGGTAACTACACACGTGGACCTTACCGTATGGAATACACAGGAATCAAATTGACTACATCTATGGAAAGAGATGAAGTAGAAGCTCAGTATCATCAGCCAGAGCAAGGCCAGTGGTGAACTGTGGAACAGTCCATCAGTTGCTCATACGCAAGTTCAAGCTGAAGCTGAAGAAAATTAAAACAAGCCAAAGTAGGACCTTGAATATATTCTATTTGAATACAGAGACCATCTTAAGAACAGATATGATGCACTGAACACTAATGACCAGATGAGTTGTGGGATGACATAAAGTACATCATACATGAAGAAAGCAAAAGGTCATTAAAAAGAGAGGAAAGAAACACAAGAGGAAGTCAGCACAACTGGACTAAACCAAAAGCAAAGAAGTTTCCTGAATACAACTAAATGCTTTGAAGGCCAGAGTAGCAGGGACAGGAACAGAATAGCAGGGACAGGGGTCTGGGGACCATGGTTTCAGGGGACATCTAGGTCAACTGGCATAACAAAATGTATTAAGGAAACATTCTGCATCCACTTTGGTGAGAGGCGCTTGTGGTCTTAAACACTAGCAAGTGGCCATCTAAGATGCATCAGTTGGTCTCAACTTACCTGGAGCAAAGAAGAATGAAGAACACCAAAGACATATGGTAAAGATGAGCCCAAGAGACAGAAAGAGCCACATAAACCAGAGACTCCATCAGCCTGAGACCGGAAGAACTAGATGGTGCCCAGCTACCACCGATCATTGCCCTGACATGGAACACAACAGAGAATCCCTGGATGGAGCAGAACAGTAGGATCCAGATCTCAAATTCTCATTAAAAGACCAGGCTTAATGGTCTGACTGAGACAGGAGGGACCCTGATGGTCACTGTCCCCAGACACTTTGTTAGGTCAAGATTGGAACCATTCCCGAAACCTACTCTTCAGACAGGAATTGGACTGGACTATAAGACAGACAACGGTACTGGTACAGAGTGAGCTTTTTGGCTCAAATAAACACATGAGACTACGTGGCCAACTCCAGTCTGGTGGCAAGATGAGAAGGAAGAGGGGGACAGGAGCTGGATGAATGGACACGGGGAATACAGGGTGAAGAGTAGGAATGTGCTGTCTCATTAGGAGGAGAGCAGCTGGGAGTGCATAGCAAGGTGTGTGTAACTTTTTGTATGAGTGACTGACTTGACTTGTAAACTTTCACCTAAAGCACAATAAATTAAAGAAGAAAAAGAGAGAGGAAAGAAAGAAAAGACTAAAATGGATGTCAGAAGAGACTCTGAAACTTGCTCTTGAATGCAGAGCACCTAATGTGCATGGAAGAAATGATGGAGCAAAGAGCTGAATAGAAGATTTCAAAGGGCTGCTGCAAAGGGCAAAGAAAAGTATTATACTGAAATGTGCAAAGACCTGGAGCTAGAAAACCAAAAAGGAAGAACACACTTGGCATCTCTCAAGCTCAAGAACTGAAGAAAAAATTCAAACCTCAAGTTGCAATTTTGAAGGACTTTATGAGCAAAATATTGAACGACACAGGAAGCATCAAAAAAGGATGGAAGGAATACACAGAATCACTGTACCAAAGAGAACTGATCAACACTGAGCCATATTCGGAGGAAGCATATGATCAAGAGCCAATGGTATTAAAAGAAGAAGTCCAAGCTGCACTAGAAGACACTGGTGATAAACAAGGCTCCAGGAATTGATGGAACACCAATTGAGATGATTCAACAAAAGGATGCAGTGATGAGGCACTCACTTGTCTGTGCCAAGAAATTTGGAAGACAGCTACCTGCCCAAGTGATTGGAAAAGATCCTTATTTGTGCTCATCCTAAAGAAAGGCGATCCAACGGAACATGGACATTATCGAACAATATCATTAATGTCACATACAAGTAAAATTTTACTGAAGATAATTTAAAACAGCTGCAATAGTACATCAACAGGAACTGCCAGAAATTCAAGTCAGAGTCAAAAGAAGTCATAGAATGATGAATATCATTGCTAATGTCAGAAACATTTTGGCAAACACAGAGAATACCAGAAAGATGTTTACCTGTGTTTGACTGACTATGCAGAGGCATTCTCTGTGTGCATCATAACAGATTATGGGTAACATTTCGAAGAACAAGAATTCCAGGACCCTTAATTTTGTTTATGCAGACCCTATACATAGACCAAGAGACATTTGTTCCAACAGAATGTGGGGATACTGCATAGCTTAGAATCAGGAAAGACATGTGTCAGGACTGTATCCTTTCACCATACTTATTCAATCTTTATGCTGAGCAAATAATCTGAGAAGCTGGAGTATATGAAGAAGAATGTGGCATCAGGATTGGAGAAAGATTCATTAACAACCTCTGATATGCAGATGACACACCCTTGCTTCCCAAAACCAAAGAGAACTTGAAGCACTTACTCATGAAGATCAAAGACTACAGCCTTCAGTATGAATGACACCTCAACATAAAGAAAACAAAAATCCTCACAACTAGACTAAAAAGCCCCATCATGATAAATGGAGAAAATACTGAAGTTGTCAAAGATTTTATTTTACTTGGATCCACAATCAACGCCCATGGAAGCAGCAGTCATGAAATCAAACAAAATATTTGTATTGAGCAAATCTGCTGCAAAAGACCTCTTTGAAGTGTTAAAAAGCAAAGATGTGACTTTGAGGACTAAGGTACACCTGACCCAAGCCATGGTATTTTCAGTCACCTCATGTGGACAATGAATAAGGAAGACTGAAGAAGAACTGATACCTTTGAATTATGGTGGTGCTGAAGAATGTTCAGCATATCACGGACTGCCAGAAAAATGAACAAATCTGTCTTGGAAGAAGTACAGTCGTAATGTTCCTTAGAAGCAAGGATGGCGAGACTACGTCTCACATACTTTGGACATGTTATCAGGAGGAACCAGTCCCTGGAGAAGGACATCATGCTTGGTAGAGGGTCAGGGAAAAAGAGGAAGACACTCAACAAGATGGACTGACACTATGGCTGCAAGAATGGGCTGAAACATAGCAACAATAGTGAGGATGGCGCAGGACTGGTTAGTGTTTCGTTCTGTTGTACACATGGTCACTATGAGTTGGAACCTACTTGACAGCATTGAACATACATGCACAAAAAATAAAAGTTTCTTTGCCAAATTGCCTCAATTATACTCCTTATAGTCAACATTGCTTATCAAATTAGTGGGTAGCCTTTCAGGCCTACTTTTAGGCATGCATACGTGTATGCACACACACAATTCGCTTTTTTTTTAAATAAAAAAGTAGGCACATTATATTTTTCTGCAACAAGTATTTTAAATTCTTAACACAAAAAATATAAATACTAATGGATATAAAAATGTATGGATATTTGGATATATTCTATATATCATTTTTTAAACTTTGTATAAATATATAACTATGAACAATTTTTATTGGCTGCAGACTAACAAAGGAAATTTGATTAATACAATCATGATTGAGACTATAGCTAAGCTGCTGTTTTCACTTTAGAGTTTTCTTGTAAAATTCAATTTCAGAGCTAACAATCAGTAAAAATTCTCCAAACCTAATGAGGAAACCTATACTTCACAGCATTATTATATTCTAAAACAAGAGAGTCTGTTTAGAATATCCCCCAAAACCTTTGGTCTAATACTGAGACCACAATGACTCATAACTTTTATGTGAGTGACACCTTACCTCAGCAACTCTCAAATTATAGCTGCTCTCTAAAACTACACGTGAAGAATATATTCCTCTTTCAAGTTCACCACCAAGTACAAACTTTCTCTCCGGTTTCTTCTCCAGTCATGCAGTAATTTCTCTTCAGAGTAAATATTTATGAAGGAAAAGACACTGGCGAACACAGAGACAATCACTTACTGTCAGCTCTTGCAGGTTTTCCTCCAGCTCGGTGGTTGATTTCTTTTGTATGGCATTCTCGGCCTTTGTTACCCAGCAGATAATCTCATCTAGCCTTTTCCTATATTCCATCGCCCGCTTACTTTCTCCTTTTAGCCTACAGGAATACATTTTTCAAAAATATTGAGAATTTCTACCCAATTAAGCAGAACATCGTATATATTTGGCTATCTTGAGCAAATATTCCCCAAAGTAATAATTGAGAATAATTATTGTTATCCATATTTTTAAATGAATGCTAATGGTCATGTGGAAACCCTAGGGGCTTAGTGGTTAAGAACTATGGCTGCGAACCAAAAGGTTAGCAGTTCGAATCTCCCAGGTACTCCCTGGAATCTCTATGGGGCAGTTCTACTCTGTCCAATAGGGTCACTATGAGTCAGAACCGACTCAACAGCAACAGGTTTGGGTTTTTTTGAATAGTCATGTAAACATTCTGTAACACCAAAGATTCCTTGATAATATAAGATTTTCCTTAATTAAATTTAAAACATTAAAATGAAAGAATGTCATCTTTTCTCAGCATGAGAAATTATATAGAATTTTAATACAAAGTCTTTTTAAAGTAAGACTACTGTACAACATAATAGAAGTTTTAAAAAAATTAAAAGTGCCTTTATCTAAAATAATAAGGAAAAACACATAATTCTCTTTGAATGCTCTATTGAGACAGAAAGGCCTCATCATATGACATAGTATTCACATTAGGTGGCAACTTTTACTCTACTTTTTTCATAAGAGAGGAAGATGAAGAACAAAACAAGGTACCAAGAACTGGAAAAACTTGAGAAGTATTAGAAAAGCAAGAAAAAATGGACATCTGGTTAATTCATTAAAATAAGTATTATATTTGAATACAGCACCAAATTATAAAAAGCAATCCAAGAAAAAAAAAATAGCAAAAAATTTAAAGGAATGTAATGAAAACAGAAAGTCAGAGGAATATAAAAAAAGAACTGACTTAATTAGATCCTTTAAATTTTATAAGAATAACATTTATAAGAATATCAACCATCTGTCAGTAGATTAGAATATGATTAGAACTGAGATGACAAAGACAAGCATGTATTTTTATCAGAGAGCTTGGGAAGCTATTAAGAGCTAAATAAATGCAAAGTGTTTATATAATAATACTTATAGCTGCTGCTAGTTAGAGAGTTGTTTAAAAACAGAATGCAATTTTTTAATGAATTATATCTTGTCACTCTAACAAGAACTTATATTTTTTACAGCTATGACTCTCTTTCATCACAAAAACACCTAACATACTGATACAATATACATAATAAAATGCTAAATAATACTTATATATTTAGTAGATAATCTATAATATTTATAGGGTTGCTATGATTCGGAATCAACTCAACGGCACTGGGTTTGGTTTTTTCTATAACATTTGAATATCTATTTTAATAACTGATGAAAATCATTGCAAAATCATAAGTTCTCATTATTAAGCATCCATCAGGAGAGAACACTGCTTTAAATTTATGTAAATCAATCAATAGTACTAATTGATAAGTCTATGTATAAGAAAACTGAACATACATAACAACTTTGGAAACATTCAATTATTATAGACCTTTTGCTTTCTAAAAAATTGTAGGAATTTTAATTTCCAATGTTTCATAACCATGACTAATTTAGTGTTTAAAAATACATTTATGAAAGAAACTGACATTATCAAGTAACTTCAACATATTTTAGTCTCAAAAAATTCTCATCTGTGCATTAGCTAAATATAATCTACATCTTAAATGTTATCCCTAAGAGTAAAAACATGTTATGAATTCATATTCAAATAGTAGATAGCAACTGCTCACTAAGGAATAACACCATAAGATGCTGAACTGCGCAAATATTTAAGTACAGGCACTCAATACAGAAACAAATTGAACCATGTGGTAATTTTCAGTGACTCTGGTAACAGTACATACACATAAAAGTTTGTAAAGCTCCAAGGTGGCCCCAATTTAAGATCAATTATAAACCTGAAGTGAAGTGTAACATGAATCTGTGAAAACAAATACTGTTTTAATCAAAACACAAGATATTAAGAAAGAGATACATTTTTCCTTTCACTTCTAAAAAATGAGGTTCTGGGAACAATAATTACCACACTCTACGAAGATCCATTTGAAAATCTTCAGGGGAATTTATGCATTTCTCGTTAATACCCTGCCAGTAGGTACATCTTTTTCCTTAAGAAGGCCTAGGAGATAGATCATTTCCAAGCTAGATGTTTCTCCATGCAAACTCATTACCAGCCCGTATAACATCCTATAGGATCTCAGCTTGGAATCCCACCCCTTTTTCCCTGAATCCTCCTCCCCAGCTACATCTTTGCAGATTTCTTACGTGGCCATGCTAGTTCATACCTCCTCACCTTTGCCTGTTCTACTTCTACAGAAAGCCCCAGAAGGAAATTATGGGAAATTCCTATAAACGCTTCAAAATTCACCTAAGTATCCCTTCTCTTTGATGCCTCTCACACCTGCCTCTGTGACAATACTGCATCTTACCCATGATGCTTTCCTTAATCCCACTACCTCATTTCTTCTTTAAACATGTTTCCTCTTCTTAGTCTCTGAGCTTCTTAGTCCTATTTGTATCCCCAGTGCTGACCACGAGGCTCAATAAAAGTTGATCAAATCCATCAATCGTTGGCCAAATTCAGCAACAACATGCTGGCAGGATAAATTCTAGGCTAACTTACAATTATAGGAATAGATATCTTGAGTGTTTACCAGGAAATAGGGCATAAACATTTTACAAACATTGTCTCATTTAATCCTCACAACAATCCTCTAATGAAATATCGCGTTCTCATTCACAAGAGGGGAAAATTGTGACCATAGAGCTCTGTGGTCTTGCCAAGTTTGTACAGCACAGTGCTTGAGAGCATAAGATAGTGCTATCACTCCTGACAAGAATTCAGACAAGTTACTTAACCTCTCTCTTCTGAGTCTCAGTGTCCCAAGCTGTACAATGGGCCTAATAGTCCCCACAAAGGATATTACCAAAAAAAACAAACAAACCAAACCCACTGACGTTGAGTCAATTCCAACTCATAGCAACCCTATAGGACAGAGTAGACCTGCCCCCATAGAGTTTCCACAGAGCTCCTGGTGGATTTAAACTGCCAACCTTTTGGTTAGCAGCTATAGCTCTTAACCACTATGCCACCAGGGTTTCCTAACTATTATCAGTGAGGATTAAATGATGCAATGTATAAAAAAAAACAAACCCATTGCCACTGAGTAGATTCCAACTCATAGCGACCCTGGGGAACAGGGTAGAATTGCCCCATAGAGTTTCCAAAGAGCATCTGGTGGATTTGAACTGCCGACCTTTTGGTTAGCAACCATAGCACTTACCCACTACGCCACCAGGGTTTAGGCAATGTACGTGAGGTGCCAAATACCATTTCTCTGCTACATGGCAATCTCTTGACCAATTAGTCTTGCAGCCAAAACATACAAAATAATAGCCAATAAACCAGTTGCTGTCGACTTGATTCTGACTCATGGCAATCCCATGAGTGGCCAAGTAGAACTGTGCTTCGTGGAGTTTTCAATGGATGATTTTTTTGGAAATAGATTGCCAGGCATTTCTCCCAAGGTGCCCCTGGGTGGACTCAAACCTCCAACCTTTCGGTTAGCAGCCTAGCCCGTTAACCATTTGTACCACCCAGGGACTCCACTCAAAATAACCGATGATATTAGTCTGTAAAAAGCAGCCAAAGACCACATCATACTTGAATATTTCATATCACATTATAATACTGGACTTGATAAAGTATTACAATGGCCTGTAACAAAATAATACTTTATCATTAAAATAATACATCATTTACAGAGTTAAAATTAAGGGGAAAAAATTTTTCTTGGGCTTCTTAACCCAAAACTACCTGTCTTGGATTGAACTGTGTCCCCCCAAAATATATGTCAACCTAGTTAGGCCATGATTCCCAGTATTGTACGGTTGTCCTCCATTTTGTGATTTCCTATGTGTTATAAATCATAATGTCTGCCTGTGGTTAAAAGGGAATAGGGTGGGATTGTGACACCCTTGCTCAGGTCACATCCCTGATCCAACGCAAAGGGAGTTCCCCTGGGGCGCAGCCTGCCACACCTTTTCTCTCTCAAGAGATAAAAAGGAAAGGGAAGCAAGCAGGAAAGGTGGACCTCATACCACCAAGAAAGCAGTACTAGGAGCAGAAAACGTCCTTTGGACCAGGGGTCCTTGCGTGGAGAAGCTCCTACTCCAGGGGAAGGCTGATGAGAAGGCCAACAGAGAAAAAAGGCCTTGCCCTGGAGCAGACGCCCTGATTTTGAACTTTTAGCTTACTTTCTTGTGAGGAAATAAACTTCTCTTTGTTATAGCCGTCCACTTGTGGTATTTCTGTTACAGCAGCACTAGATGACTAAGACACTACCATTAATTAAAAAAAAAAAAAAAAAAAAGGTCCTTAATGATACGGAATGTATTAGGCAAAGTAGAAATCGTCCATTAAATCTTGACTCTCTCAGAAAATAATTTCAAATAATTTTAAAGTACTATATAAAATAATACAGATAACACTGAGTATCGTATTCACTAGTGATGAAACTGGTTTGCAGCCAGAAGACATGCTAATAAAATCTGGGGCAGTGTAACATCATCTAATATTAAAAAGAAATAATACCTTATATTTATTATATTGCATAGATGAGGACTGTTATTATTCACAAAGCACTGTCATATACGCATAGAACATATGGGACACTGAGAGGAGCCTAGGGAGAGAGTTCACTGATAAAGACTCAGAAGCTCGGGCAGCAGATGAGCCAGTGGGTCCTAGAACCTGAACCCATACCTTCACACTCGAAGCCCAGTAACACACTTTGAACAACTTCAAGCTGCCTCCATATAATCAGCATTATCATAATAAACAGGAATAAAAGTGTGTTTTACTGTTGTTGTTTTTAGTTGCATCAAGTCAATTTTGAGACTCACGGCGACCCCATGTGTACAGAGTAGAGCTGCTCCACAGGGTTTTCAAGGCTATGGCCTTTCAGAAGCAGATTGGCAGGCTTGTCTTCCAAAGTGCCTCTGGGTATATTCGAACAACCAACCTTTTAGCTAGGAGTCAAGCACATAACCATCTGCACCACCCAAAGACTCCTATATGGTGTGTTTTATATGTGTGGTATCTGGGTAGAAAAGTGAGAATAAGGACTGCTTAAAAACTCAGTAAGGGGAGGAACACGGACAGCGGAGGTCTTAAATGTCAGTAAAACTCCTATCGTAATGTAAGACCTCTTTAAAGTGTTAAAAGCAAAGAAGACACCTTGAAGGCTAAGGTGTGCTTGACCCAAGGCATGGTGTTTTCAATTGCCTCATATGCACGCATAAGTGGGACAATGAATAAGAAGAATCGATGCCTTTCAGTTATGGTGTTGGTGAAGAATATTGAACATACATACCATGGACTGCCAAAAGAACGGACAAATCTCTCTTGGAAGAAGTACAGCCAGATTGCTCCTTAGAAGAAAGGATGGCAAGACTATATCTCACATACTTTGGACATGTTATCAGGAGGGACCAGTCCCTGGAGGAGTACATCATGCTTGGTAAAGAAGAAGGTCAGAGAAAAAGACGAAGACCCTCAAGGAGACAGACTGACGTGGTGGCTGCAACAATGGGCTCAAGCATAACAACAATTGTGAGGATGGTGCAAGATCCGGCAATGTCTCGCTCTGTTGTACACAGGGTCACTATGAGTCAGAACAGACTTGAGGGCACCTATCAACAACATCAGACCATAAACGAACTCTGAACTCACCTAACTGTACCTTAAAAGATTCTTCCCCAAATAGCTTCACCCCATGCCCTCAAGTTATCATGGCTAAATCACCTTGACTGCCTAGCCTTCACTTCTGCAGCCACGACACTCCAGCGTTGGTTTAGACCGGCCAGCTTGTCTTTCAAGAAGCTTCCATTTGTGGGGGAAAGTTTCTGTACAATGCCGTCCCCAGTTCTGTTCAGGGCTGCAAAACTGGGCTGGTGGCTGCTGACGCCCTCTTCGAGTTCCTGTAACAGAGTATAACCCACGATTAATTCCACTATTACATTAAACTGCTCTGATACAATGAATTCACCCAGGAATTGTGGCATCGACTTAAGTGTTAGAGACAGGAAGTTTGGAAGGATATTATTTTACCTTCGTGCTTTAAAAGACATTTTAAAACAATACAGTTACATTTCAAAGAAAACACTAAATGAAATTTATTTTGAAATGTAACCCACTCTCATGAATGCCATTAGGTAAAATACAGTGAAAAAGGACAACTGAAAGATTAAAAAATAATAACAGCTGTTTACATTGAAGCATACGCATCAATCATGTTTGATTAAAGTGAATTGCTGATCTTTCAAACATGAGCTTGTAAGCATCTCTTTAAAAAAAAATTTATACCCCACAGACTCTTATGTCCTAGCATATATTAAGTAAGCCTCAGCACACATTCTATTGAGACACTGCTTCACTGCTTCTGCCAATTTTTAAGTCAACAGGTTAAAGGAGTTATTTTAAAGGTCGGATCCAAACACTTATGTGTAATTCCAAAATTAAGAAAAATGCATTAACATGTTAATGACAAAAATAAAAGCATTCTCTAATAAAATATATCTGAAAGATTTAATAAGGAAATATTTTATCAGTGGTAAAATTGAAATTTTGTTTACTCTCTACTATCAGTTTTAAAGACCTATTGTTACCAGAACTGAGCTAGCTCTTGTGTCATATTTTCCTGAGATGGAATTAGACTTACATAAGCAGCTGCCCTGCTACAGCTCAAGAATAATTTACTTTTATGGTAATTATCAATGAAACAAAGAAAAATGAGATACTTCAGTGTCTGCAGACAGAAAACAAAGGCAAAGTAAACATCTATTTTAAAGATCTGCCCTTGAGATAGATTTGGGTACAAAATTTTTTTCAAATCTTATTTTGAGTATAAAATTTTAAAAATAAAATTGTTTTTCACATTAGCCACTGAAGAGTACCTTTTTACTGAAATTTCTTTGTAAAAACCCTGATTAAAAATTTGAAACTGGAACGGAAATTACAAATTGTCTATACTCCTGAAAAATCATCGTATTTGGTCCCTACTTCGGAAAATCTGTCTTAAAAGCCACCTGCTAAATATATATGCAACCTCCTTAACAGAGAGCCCATCCTGTGGCAAAGCACTCACCTGCTGATGTCTCCTGGCTTTCTCTAAATCCAGGCTGCCATCTGGAGCACAGGTGTCAACCAGCAACTGCTCGACTTCGGTTATCCACTGTGTGAGGTCATTTAGGTCACTGTGGAACTGTCTCCACTCTTCCACAGCCCTGTCAGAATAACTATAGGAGGACAAACAAAATAAAAAAGATTTCCCAACTTTTCCAGGACTGCCGAGAAGCAATTTTTCTAAAAAGGGAATTCAACTACCATTTAAACTGAAAGCCCAAGAACAACTTAATTCATAGCTCATTGTTCTATAAGACCAATTTTCGTAGCAAGTTACAGTTAACAAATCCTCTCAGAGAAACGTGCATCACACCAACAGCAAAGTAACCTGCTCCCCACGCTACCATTGCCCCTCTCTCAATATTTTTCTCTCTTTTTCTATCTCTCTGGGTACCTTTCTCTCTCTCTCATGCACATGTGTATGTGCACACGTGCACACAGGTGCAAGTGCGCACATGTGTGAGAACACACTCGCTAAGGCAGCTTTTTAACTGGAGAGACTACACTGAGGCCAAGCAAACTTTGCCTTCTGGCTTGGAAAATCAAGATTAACTAGCTGCAGGCACGTTAACCCACCCAGCTTTATACCCTTAACATTTCAAATACCATGAAATATAAAATATGATTAATTACTCTCTTTACTCAGGAAAAATATCCCAGAACACTTAAAAAGTAAAAAACCCGTTGCCATCAAGTCAATTCCAACTCGTAGTGAGTGACCCTAAAGGACAGAGCAGAACTGCCCCATATGGCTTCCAAGGAGTGCCTGGCAGATTTAAACTGCCAACCTTTTGGTTAGCAGCTGTGGCTTTTAACTCCTATGTCACCAGGGTTTCCACCAGAACACTCAGATCCCAGCTAAAACCAACCCTAAAAGGTCAAAACCCTTCGCAATTTCCTTGCACTCCATGGCCTCTGGGCAACAAGTAATCCTTAGTGTTCCACTTACTTACCTGAACGCAGCACAGCATAGAAGTCCTGGCAAGGGCCCTGAGAGGCTCACTACGGGGCAATGAGCCAAGGGGCTACTGAGATTCTGTTTAAACATGACTCTCTTAGAAATGATAGAAAGTAAAACTCCAGGGTATGTCATATTCGGAACACATAAATATAAAAGGAAATGCTTTGTTGGATTAGGAGTCTAACTTCTTCTACTTATTTGCTTTAGAGTAATGGAGCTGAGAGGGGTTTAGAAGAGTTCTTTGAAATTTTAAATAATAATAAATTTTTTCCTTTTTATAATAAAAATGTTAAAAATCACCAAAAAATGATCGCTGATAATCACTAACCCCTAAATAATGTTTATATTATCTTCTTCCATGAAAGTCATTTTTAAAATTTAGTAAATACTTAATTGCCCTTAGGAAAGCGAAACTCTATGGAGCATGACAAAAATAAGAGCACTTCAAGCAAAACACTACGAGAAGATACTAAGACCATCTGTGTTACCACTTATAAAAATACTCAATAACACTATATAAAAATCACAACTTCTAACTTGAGATTCTACAATTGTCAATACAAAGTGCTGCCAGAAAGGCTGCTCTAAAGATGCAAAGGCTTTGAAAGTAACATTAAACTCAGAAAAGATCAATAACAGTAACAGTACATTAAATTTCAAAAAAAAATCTAAGCACCTCAGCTATGAATTAAATTGAAAAGAGTTGTAGAAAAGGAGATTCATGCTCAGGAAGGGTTTGCAAAGCCATAGCCTCCTCTCTGATTCAGCCAGGCTGTGTGGGAGGCAGGAGAGAATCAGGACGGACAACAGACTTCCAGAGAGTCAAGGGGCTCCAATGACTCTAGCCACTGCATGACCGCTTTAGGAAGTGTGTTAAACTTTCCCATCCTTGGTTTAGATTTGAACTAGAACAAAGTAAGTTTTCCAACTCTGGAGTCCCTGGGTGGTACAACTGGTTAAGTGCTTGGCTGCCAATGGAAAAGTCGGCACTAATACTCTAACTGAGCTTGCTATCCTCCCCTAGACACTCACGCTACCACCTATCTGCCCTCTATCTAGGAATGGCATCATTACCTAACCTAGGATGGAGTCCTGGTGGTGCAAAGGTTAAGCGTTTGGCTGCTATCCAATAGACTGGTGATTTCGAACCCACCCAGTGGCTTCAAGGAAGAAAGACCTAGCAATCAATTCCCATAAAGATTATAACCTAGAAAACCCTATGGGGCAGTTCTACTCTGTCGCACAGGGTCACAGTAAGTCGGAATTGACTCAACAGCATCTAACAACAACAACAACAATTTACCTAGGTCCATGAGACAAAGACTTGGGTGTCATTCTTTACTCTTCTCCCTTCCTTCCTCCAACATCCCATTATCACCATATCTTCTTGATTCAACTATCCAGGTAGTTCTCGAATTTTCCCCTTGGTCTCCACTTCTGTAGCAATTTCCCTAGTCAAACTACCATCATGTGACAACCACAAACTGGTTTCCTTTAGTCTTAACCTCAACCAATCCAGTCAACAACGAACAAGCTGTCATTCCTTTGCTAAAAATATTGCAATGGCTCCCCATTGTTCTCAGAAGAAAATACTAACTGCTTGATATGACACACAGAGATCCTTCATAATATGGTCCATTTAGATCTTTCTGGTCTCATCTCTTTACCATGAGCTCTAATTCTAATAGACTATTTTCATTTCCTCAAAAGCATTACACTCTTATCTATGACCCTCTGCAATGTTGTATTCACATTTTATTTGTTTTTCTACTACCTACATAGCTCCTGGTGAAAAATTACCAGTTTTAATTTCCACCTATTGATAGCCATGGTCAAAACCTAGTAAGAAGTCTCAAAATCATTCTATGAAACAGAAGATTATAAAAAAAGAGTTTGGGGTTATTTATAGATTCCAATTATCTGTAGTTTGGTCTGTTCTCCACCAACATTAATCATCAAAAGTGTGGAGAAATTAAACATTAATGAAAATTCTTTTTAATTTTTTCAAACGAAACTGATGCTATTTAGATACGAAAAACTCAAGGTGCTTCAATGTTTTCAAGCGATTATGCTGTAAATGGTCATCTATATCTAAACTCCTCTTTCTCTAGGGAACAATACCCCTCACGATCGATTGTTATTGTTGTTAGGTGCTACTGAGTCAACCCCAACTCACAGCAACCCCATGTGACAGAGAGGAACTGCCCGAGAGTGTTTTCGAGGCTGTGATCTTTACGGGAGCAGACTGCCTAGTCCACCTCCAAGAAAGAAGCTCAGTGGGTTTGAATCACCAACCTTTGGGTTGGCAGGCAAGCGCTTAACCGTTGCGCCACCAGCGCTCCTTTCACAATTGATTAAATAGGGCAAACTACAAGGGTGTGAAACATGTTCTCGTAAGTCTACACATGACCTTTTTCAAAGCCCACGAACTTTAAGTGGTTTTTCAAAAAATTAAATATTATTTTAATTTACACGTATTTTTTTACACGTACCCTTTACGATCATTGTACATTCTATTAACTCTGTCCCATTTTGCATTCAACTGAGTAAGCGTATCCCCAATCTGAATAGCTTCAGGTCCAGAAGCTTCAAGGATAATGTCTGGTTGCTTCTCATGAATGACTGCAATCTGCTCTCCAAGTTTGTCCAGTTGGTCTTTGATATTCTGCAAATATATTTTCATACAGTAACAAAATCCAGTATAGAAATAAAAAGAATAGCATCTCAGATGAGCAAAAATTTACATTGCATAAGACTAATTTAAAATAACATTGAGGTATAATAATTATTGCTAATCAAACCTGGAAGCATTTTCTTAAATCATACCCTGTTAGCCAAAGTGTGAGGAATGCTAAATAATTCACTAATGGGAGGAAAAAGAAATCTTCACAAATGTTTAAGGTGGCATTTTTATAGGTCATGTGAAAAGCTTCAATCATATTCTGTAAAGGTAATGAAACATTTCACACTGGGATTATTTACATTTGCAAATCCTAATAATCATAGTTTAAAAGACAGAAATAAGCTATCAAACTTTGCAAACTTATCAGTCATTTTGTTGTGATTTTATACATAAATACAATCAAAATATATGGAAAACTTTAAAGGGATTTAATAGTGTTATGAATTAACTAACAAATTCCAGATCTCTACTTATCTTACAATCAACATGCCAATTGAAACTCCATCAGCCAATCTTAAATCATTATAGATGGCAGGAAAAATACTGACAATATATATCAACTGACAATCAAATTTTTAAGAGAAGGATATGGTTTGTATATGTGTTTGATAAAAACTGTCTTTGACTTTACAACAAACTAATAACTATGTACAGTTAAAAATCCATATCTACTTTAAAAAATTAAAATTGTTACATAAAAGACCTATAAAAAGAAAACTACAAAACACTACTGCAAGAAAACAAACAAGACCTACATAAATGGAAAAGCATACCATCCTCATGGATAGATGGGCTCAACATTGTGAAAATGTTGATCCTACCCAAAGCAATCTACAAATACAATGCAATCCCAATCTAAATACCAACAGCATTCTTTAAGGAGATGGAAAAACTAATCATTAACTTCATGTAGAAAGGAAAGAGGTCTCAGGTAGGTAAAGCACTGTTGAAGAAAAAGAACGAAGTAGGGAGCCTCATGGTACCTGACCTCAGAACGTACTATACAGCTATGGTAGTCAAAAGAGCCTGGTACTGGTACAACGACAGATATATAGACCAATGGAACAGAATCGAAAACCTACATGTAAATCCATCCAACTATGGTCACCTGATCTTCTACAAAGGCCCAAACCCCATTAAATGCAGAAAAGACAGTCTTTTTAACAAATAGTGCAGGCAAAACTGGATATAGATCTGTAAAAAAATGAAACAGGACCCATACCTCACGACATACACAAAAACTAATTCAAAATGGATCAAAGACCTAAATATAAAACCAAAACCTATAAAGATCATAGAAAAAAATATATATATAGGGTCAATGCTAGGGGCCCTAATACATGGCATAAATAGTATACAAACCATAATAATAATATAAAAACACCGAAGTTTTTTTAAGCTAGATAACTGGGATCTTCTAAAAATTAAGCAAATGCTCATCAACAGACTTCACCAAAAGAGTAAAAAGAGAGCCTACAGACTCGGAAAAAGTTTTTGGCTGTGACATATCCAACAAAGGTCTATTCTGTAATCTATAGGAAAATCCAACAACTTTACAACAAAAAGACAAATAATCTAATTAAAAATTGGACAAAGGATATGAATAGACACTTCTCAAAGAACACACTCAGGCAGCTAACAGACACGTAAGGAAATGCTCACAATCACTTGCCATTAGAGAAATGCAAATCAAAACCACAATCAGATACCGTATCACCCCAACATTACTGGCACGAATCAAAAAAAAACAGAAAATAACAGATGTTGGAAAGGCTGCGGAGAGCTTGGAACTCTTATGCACTGCTGATGGCAATGTAAAATGGTACAGCCATTGTGGAACACAATATGGCGCTTCCCTAAAAAACTACACATAGAAATACGATAGGATCCAGCAATTCTACTTCTAGGAATATATCCTAGAGAAATAAGAGCCCTCACAAGAACAGACATATGCACACCCATGTTCACTGCAGTATTATTCACAATAACAAAAAGATGGAAACAACCTAAGTGCCCATCAACAAGTGAATGGATAAACAAACTATGGTACACACAATGGAATACTAAGCAACAATAAAAAACGATGATGAATCTATAAAACATCTCACAACATGGATGAATCTGGAGGGCATTATGCTGAATGAAATATGTCAATCATAAAAGTAAAATACTATATGAGGCCACTATTATAAAAACTCTTGAAAAGGTTTACATACAGAAAAAAACTATCTTTGATGGTTACCAGGGAGGGGAGAGGTAAGGAGGGAAAAACACTAAGTAGACAACAGATAAGTGGTAACTTTGGTGAACAGTAAGACAGTACACAATACTGGGGCAGTCAGCACAACTTGACGGAGGCAAGGTCACCGAAGCTTCATAGACACATCCAAACTCCCTACGGAACCGAATTAATGGGCTGAGGGCTAGGAACCATGGTGTCAGGGGACATCTAGCTCAAATGGTATAATATAGTTTATAAAGAAAATGTTCTGCACCCTATTTTGGTGAGTAGTGTCTGTGGTCTTAAAAGCTTGTGAGCAGCCACATAAGGTACTCCACTGGTCCCATCCCATCTGGAACAGGAAAGAATGAAGAAAACCAAAGACACAAGGGAAAGATTAGTCCAAAGAACTAATGGACCACAACTACCACAGCCTCTGCCAGACTGAGTCCAGGACAACTGGATGGTGCCCGGATACCACCACTGACTGTTCAGACAGGGATCACAACAGGGGGACCTGGACAGAGCTGGAGAAAAATGTAGAACAAAATTCTAATTCACAAAAAAAGACCAGACCTTTGTTAACCAAAGTCATAAGACACTATGTGCACTGTTTAATGAGAAATTAGTTTGTTCTGTAAACCTTCATCTAAACTAAAAAAAAAAAAAAAAAAGACCAGACTTACGTCTGACAGGGACTGGAGAAACTTGGAGAGTACGGCCCCTGGACAACCTTACAGCTCGGTAATAAAGTAACTACTGAGGATTACCCTTCAGCCAAAGATTAGAGGATTAGATAGATCCATAAAACAAAATGAGATTAAATGGGCACAGCAGCAAGAACAAGAACACAGAAAGGGACAGGAAAGCTGGTGATGGGGAACCCAAGGTCGAAAAGCGGAGAGTGCTGATATGCCATGGGGTTGGCAACCAATGTCACAAAACAATATGTGTATTAATTGTTTAATGAGAAAATAATTTGCTGTGTAAACCTTCATCTAAAATACAAAAAATAAAAACTGTTGATATATTTCATTAGTGAACACAAGAAAGGTTAAAAGTGATACATCATCTAAGTGGGTACAATAACAAGGTCCTTGCTTTATTTCTTCATTAACTGCAGCTTTCCAGATCTACTGCTTAGAGATTTACCTTTAGAGAATCTTCCTGAAAAGAGAAATCTTCATAGACAGCAGTGTTCAGCTCTGGAGTATTAAGTGACAACTCAATATCATCCATGGAGTGTAAAACTCTGTTAATTTCAACAAGGTAATCTGCGGGAAGAGGCGAGGATCTAACTCTAGAAGCGAGTTGAACTGTTTTTCTCTGTTGAGTAGGGATTGCCTGTCAAAACACAAATAATAATAATGTACACATGTTAAAATATTCCCCTAATGAATGATAGCAAATTGAAAACATACAAGACTATCTCATGGATGAACTGAATACCATGAACCAAAATCAAATTTTTTCTTAATTTTGTATAGTTTAAATATGCATTGTTATAAAAATCCTTAACAACCTCTTTTCCAATTTTTATTTTCAGCCTGCTGTTAAACATAATTATCATAATAAATGAGTTAGTGCTGGACTGGCTTTTCTTTAAGACCTAGTCCATCTATACTCAGTTAGTGAATGAGAAAGCATAACAACTCCTTTTCTGAGCTGTTGAGGATATGAAAACATTTGCAGATCATAAGATTCTGCATGAAAATAAAATACGCTGATATCATTATTTCACCCAATTTTTAAACATCACATTTAGATTAAATACTTCTGATCTTACTGCTGAAAACACAACCAAGTTAAACATGTATACATAACACAACATAATATAACATGTGACGTGCAGTAAGAGTATATCCAGGTAATTCAATATATAACCTTAACCTTTGAGAACAACATTACAGAGGAAGAATACCCTACATAAAACAATAGGTCCTAAAGTACCAAAATCAGACAAATTCTACACTGGATGGACTACTTATTTGCCTGAATAGCATTTTCTGTATCCCCTAATCAGAGCTTTCTAAATCATGAAGTGTTTCTAGAATGGGCCACTAGTCCTTAGGACCTCACATCCTTTACTCCCAGATGGCTACAATTTAATAAATGTGTTAAAGACTCAAGGAAGCTGCCTTAATTCGTGTGCAATTAAATGGCCAAACTGCAGCTACTCATGAATTCAGGTAGCTTCCTTGACACTGTTGCTTTCCTAAAATTATATTCCTCTACAGATTAGAAAATGATCACGGACACTTGCTCACTGAGTTAAACAGTTATCCTGAAAATGTTTACATTCCCTAAATAAAACCAAGACTCAAGACTAAAATCTAGTCAAAAACATGATGCTGAACCCAGAGATCTGCATTTATTTGCCTCCTAGAATTTGCTTTAATTATTGCTCTCACCAATTGAATGGCAGTCCTGGGTAGCCAGGTTAGAAGCAAGCCTGTAGATTTCCTACCTTTTTCCACAGGGTAAATAATATTTGTCCCTAGTATTAATTTTATTATCCTACACCACATGTTCAAAGACTGGCCAGAAAGTATTTCTAGGCATTTACCTGTACGTTTAAGGCAAACTGTATTTTTTAAGCGCTTGGCTGCTAACCAAATAACCAAAAGGATGCTGAACTCAATAATGTGTGTACCTAGAAAATAGTTTTGAATAAAACAATGAGAAATATTTTTTAAAGTAGAGAAAAAGTTTTTTAAAAAGCTTTTTTCAGATTTTATTTTAAATGGGCCAATTTTTTTTTTTTTTTGGAAGATCACAAAATTAGACACAATATTTCTTCCTTTTAACTTTAAGAAAAAAAAAAAGACTCCATGACAATATTTATAGATTGAATAATCATGTAGTGCAAATGGTTAACATGCTTGGGTGCTAACCAAAGGGTTGGAGGTTCAAGTCCACTAAGAGGTACCTTGGAAAAAAGGTCTGGCGATTTACTTTGGAAAAATCAGCCAGTGAAAGCCCTACGGGCCACAGCTCTACTCTGACACACACAGGGTGGCCACGAGTCAGAGCTGAAGCAGCAGCGACTGGTTTCTAATCACGTAAAGGAGTAAAATCAGGAACTGGGAGCCACTCTCCTACTTGGCTTTCCCATCTTTGAACCACAGCATCTTTTTGAGAGGTCATTTATTTTTCAAAGGCCAGAAAAGGTTCCAGACATTCAACTACTTGATACGTGCTTGAAGGACATTAAACTGTGTAGTGCTTTTCTCATTTAGCATCACTAGACATGCCCTGGGTGGCGCAAACGGTTTGCACGCAACTACTAATCAAAAGGTTGACAGTTTGAACTCACCACGGAAGAACCAGGGAAGAAAGCCCCAGTAATCTGCTTCTGTAAAAATTACAGCCAAGAAAACTCCATGGAGCAGTTCTACTCTGTGACCCATGGGGTTGCAGTGAGTCAGAACTGACTCGATGGCAATAGGTACTGGGTACTAGACATATGCTAGGTTTGTTTTTTAGTCACTTTTAGCACTGCTCGAAGACCAGGAATCCTGTGCTTTTTCGTAGTTAAACAGCAGATCACCATCCTTACACACTGCCTGTATCTGAGGCTTTGGGGTGAACTGGGGAGATCAGTGGCATTCTAAATAGGAAGCTCCAAGTTTAAAAAAAAAAAAATCCTATTCATTAAAACTCTCTCTTTTTCTATTCAGATGCTACAGACAATCTTTCTCTGAGCCTCTATATTCTTGCAGAAGCAGCAAGGCAGTTCAAGATTTAAGCATCTGCTTTCTATATTCCCAAAATAGATTTTTTCCCAGGAGAGTGAGTGATCAATCAAAATGCCCTTGGGGGAAAAAAATGTCTTGGAGATCCAACCCAGACTCTGCTTCTAGAGGATTTTATTTTTGAAGAGGGCTGCCAGGACGCAGGAATACCAAACACACTCCAGGTTAGTACTAAAATTAGAGAGCAAGGGTTATATGATGTGGCTCATAACATACACCAAATGAAATTCCAGATAGATTAAGGAGTTCACATTAAAAGATGTTTTATAAAAATTTTCTAAGTTTCGTTTTTATCAAACCATAGGAAAAACTGGAACTAAACAGAATGGAATATTTATCAAGTCTCTGGAGGAGTCTGGACTTTCTCGATCGAGAAATAGCCGGCACAGCAAGGACGGTATGAGACCCATCACAAGGTCACAGACTGGGATCATTTACTCAGTTCTAACATCATTAAATAAAACTGATTCTAGAAGGGATTACCGAAGAACAGGCCACTGGGGAATGCCAGCACACTTGCACCTGGGAAGACTGCCATTAAAAAGGAGGCTGGTAGAGAATCTGTTTCTAGAATATAAATTACAGTATATCAGTTTCAAAAATTTATTTATAAACTAGAATTTTTTTTTAAGTGGCCAAGACTTCCACATTTAAGAGTACAGACTGCAGAAGGAAGTCACTAGTGATAGAAACAGATCCCCTCTAGGTCCAGAACATAATGAGAGACGCAAAAGGGATAGCCCAAGCAGCCCCTGGTGGCACAAGGGTTAAGCACTCAGCTGCTAACCAAAACGTTGGTGGTGAACCTACCCAGTGCCTCCTTGGGAAAAAGACCTGGTGATCTCCTCCCATATAGATTACAGCCTAGAAAACCCTCTAGAGCTGTTCTACTCTGTCACATGGGGTCACTATGAGCCAAAATCAACTCAACGGCATACCAATACAGTAGTAAGCAAAATATAAGATTGTACAGATACAAACCCCCCCAATCTTAAGCAAAAGAAAGAGCCAATAATAAGAATTTACATTCCTATTTTCTTTGAGTCCTGTTCCTTCAAAAAAATATAAACATATATTTCTATAATATATAAACCGAAAAAAACAAACCCATTGCCATGGAGTCGATTCCAACTCATAGCGACCCTATAAGGACAGAGTAGAACTACCCCACAGAGTTTCCAAGGAGTGCCTGGTGGATTCAAGCTGCAGACCTTTTGGTTAGCAGCTGTAGCTCTTAACCACCACGCCACCAGGGCTTCCCCGTAATACATACTAGAAAGGAAAAGGAGATGCTATTCCAACTGGTCTGTTTTGAAGTGCCCATGAATGTATGGTCGAACACCTGCACAGCAAGAGCTGAGTAAATTCTCTAAATTCCACAGAGACCTTCCCCTGATAATACCTTCACTTTGTTGTATCTTGTGCGCAGAAGCACTAACTGCAAACGGGTCTTTTCTTTAGTACTATCCTCCATAGGCTGACGTAACATTTGTTCTCCTCTTCGAAGGACTTCCTCAATCTGGGCTCTCTCCTCGTCCATCTGAATGTTGAAAAGGAAAAAAATTTACTCAGAGGAACAACGTACAGGGTCACTCTATCAGTTTCCAAGTAGGGCTAGCTTACAAAGTACAGTATAAATCAAGCTATGTTCATCTAAATGATATACAACAAAAAAACTCATGTTTTTCTTAAAATATTTTATTACTTTAAATTCACACAGAAAGGCTAATTTAGGAGATGTGAGATGATACAAAGGCTGAACTCAGCAGGGGAGCATGTTTATTTTACATTTTTAAGCATTACACAGATCACTTGCCAAATCTCACATTGACACTCATCAGAAATTCATGTTTGGATCTGTTCTGTCGTGTTTAGCAGATTATTTGGGCAAACATTATTGATATTAAAAAACAAACTGAACAGATAGAAAAAAATGAGAACACCATGGTTCTGAAAATCTCCTTAAACCAACCTTTTCATCTCCATCACTGGATTCCAAGTGTTTCTCCACAATATTTAACATATTCTGTATGTCACTTTCTAATCTGTCCAAGTCAGAGGAAGGTGCACAAGCTTCAAATGTCTCTGTGCCCACCAAGTACTGGTATGATAACGGTTCCTGGTCAATTAGCAACTGTAGAAGGAAAACAGTTCTCTTTAAAGATATTCTTAACCCGATCTTCCATCATACTCCAAGGAATGAGGTGTCAAGAAGGAACCTGCATTCATGTGAATTTAGCAATGATTTTACTAATTGAAGCTTCTCTGAATTACTCATTTTCCTCAAATTCTAGCCAGGGATGTGAGTAGTGTCCAGTTCACTGGCTGCCTGGAATGCCAGGTGGAAGATTCTGAGACCACATGTAAACACAGCAGAAAATCAGGCCATGAGCCAAAAGCCACCCCTGCTGCAGGAATGAAGACTGGCCACCACCTGTGCAGGTACATCCTACAGAATGTCTCTTTGCTTAACTTTTCCCAGAAGAAGGTCCCTTGGATTCTGATATTCCAACTTCATAAAACAAAAACTAAGCACACTGCTGTCGAGTAAATGTCAACTCATGGCGACCCCATGTGTTACCGATTAGAACTGCTCCATAGGATTTTCTCAGCTATAATCTTTACAGAAGCAGATCACCAGGCCTGTCTTACATGGCACCACCGGGTGGGTTCAAACCACCAATGTTTATGTTGGTAGTCCAGCACAAACCACTTGCACCAGCCACCAAACTTCATAGAAGTACGTATTTCTCAGTGTAATATTTTCCAGTTAATGTGTACACAGAACAACTTTATGTGACTAAAACTCAATGCAACAATTTGAAAAAAACTAAACGCAGCAAAATATTTTCCACTGTTGACTGTGGGAAAACCAGCACTCTCACACACTGATTAGAGAAGTATAAGCTGAAACAAACTTTCTGTGGGATTACTTATAATATCTATTTAACAGCCTTTATATACACATATTTTGCAACCATTTCAAGGAATTCTAAGATATGATCCTAAGGACATATTAAGAGATGAGCATAAAGATATGGATAAAAATATTTCAAGGAAGCAATATTTACAAGGAAACCCTGGCGGCATAGTGGTTAAGAGCTATGGCTGCTAACCATAAGGCTGGCAGTCCAAATCCACCAGGCACTCCTTGGAAACCCTATGGGGGCAGCTCTACTCTGTCCTATAGGGTCACTATGAATCAGAATTGACTTGATGGCATTGGGTTTGGTTTGAGTTTTAATATTTACAAAAGGACAATAAAAATGGAATACTTAGGAAATTATAACAAATACCGTAATGGAATGTCCGATAACCATTAAAAACCACGTCACAGGAGAAAATACAAACATGCAGAAATTTTTATATCTTTAATATCACGTACATGTAAATAAGAATAGACACACATGCCAAAATGTTAACAGAGACTATTTATGGAGATGATGGTAATTTTGTTTCTATGTACTTTCCCCTCACACCACACCTGGGACTTATACATAATTTTTTATACCAAGGAAAACCTACCATAAAGTTACTAAAATAAATAAAATGAACTTACGTAAGGAGGTAAGGTCGAAGCTAAGGAGAAAAGGGGTAAAATAAGAGTTTCTGCTTGTTTTCTTTAGTTTATGCATAATCTAAGTATAATCATAGCCTGAAAAGGATAGTTTGGCCTATTAGATCAGATATTTTACACTAAAGGAGGGTTAGGCAATTGTTTACCTCCCAGAAAAAGAAGGTCCTTCTTTCTGGATAAATAATTTCAACGCACAACCCTCTAGAAGTTAAATTAACTGAATACTCAAAAAATGCCATCCTGTGTGCACAGTTGGGCTTCTTAAAAACTCAGAACCCTCTGTAAGAATAAACACCTGGTTTAAATGACCCCCAAAATCAGCTATGTATGCTTCTAGCAAACTGTCAGAAAGTTTTCATCTTTTCAACTTAACATTTACTGAGCAGACACTATATGCCAGGCCTTGGGAACACTACAAAAAATGTTTAATTTTCTCCCATCATGACACAAGGGTTAACGAGAGAGAGAGAGAATGAGAAATATACATACACACATTCAGAGAAAAATAACAGCAGAAATAACACTTTTTTTTAAAGGAAAGCACTCATTATCCTCTTATTTAAATTTATAATGCTCCTTTTAAAATTCAGAAAATCAGAAAGGCCCTTCTGCATCAGGCCTAAATTGAGACTTTTAAATCTGTCAACATATAAAACACAAAAAGGAAGATCGAGTTTACCATACATGTGGCATGAATACATATATAAAATAACCCACTGCCATTGAGTCGATTCCAACTCATGACTGTAAAATTATGAGATTAATACTCATGCCTATGTTGGAAATTAGTCTCATTATTTCATAGTCAATTTTAACATTCAACTGAGTTTCTGAAACCTATTCTCAAATGGTTTATTTTCTCCCTTACAAATTTCTTGTTTATACTCCCTTATATGCACAATAAGCAAGAACAAATACTCCATTCAAAGAAAATACGGTGGGATCATAATTTTAATTTTAAAAATTTGGATTGTATACTATACAATCACATATCATTTAGACACATACACATAGGAAAATGATTTTCTATAAAAACGAAATTACTTACTTTGGCACTTTTGATATGTTGAGACACCTTTTCAAAGTTTCTATTCAGTTCAGCTAACTTTGGTTCTACAAGCTCTCTACTTGAGCCTCCACGAGCACTCATCAAAATAATGGCTTGGTCACGGACATTTTCAACTTGGAGATTAGCATCATCCACCTCAGATACTAACCGCTAGTTGTAAGAAAACACAAAATTATCACATGGGAAAAAACAAAACCAAACAATGGTATGCTGCTTTAAATAATGTCTGGGATTCCTAACGAAGAGATTCTAGCACATTCAACCTGAGTAAGAGCTAGCCGTTTTCATATAAGACTCAATATAGACCTCAGTTTCTCCTACCAAAATAAAAGTTAATCAATGTGCTGCATGGGAAGAACATAGCCACACGTAACTCTGAGACTTCACAAGAGAAAAGACTGCAGCAAAACGTTCCCCTCCCAATAGCATAACTGATTTTTCCACGTTTGCTACCTTCACAATTTCTTCCCGTTTACTTGCTGGTTTTTTTTCAATCTCATCCAACAGAGCTTCAGCTTGATAAAGCCAGGTACTTATGTGAGCAACATTTCCATCAAATATTTCCAGCTGGTTCTGATGGCTCTACAAAGTAATGAATGAAATGTTGATATGATCATATGAAATATGTAAGACAATAGCCTTAGAAGATACTTCCAAGGCCTTCAAAGACCAAAATTTTATGCTGAAATAAAGGTTTTCACCTTCCTGCAAATTCTTCCCCAGTGAATAAACCTAAATAATAATTCCTAAAAATGTTATAGTTAAGTATTTTTAGAATGTATTTGATTTAGACCTCAGTACAATAAAAAGCTGGAGAATAATAAAAGATGAAAGCTTTTTTTCAAATTTATCTCTCTTATTCTCACTTTTTAAATTTCAAATGATCTCATTTACCTTTCTTTGATCATATTTTTTAAAATAATTCATGTAAGGAAGCAATAACATAAAAAGAATAATTAAAATATGAATTAAGAGAATGAAAAGACAAGCGACAGATGAGGAGAAAATATACAAAGAACCCTTAAAACTCAACAATGATAAAACATACAACCCAACTAGAAAATGGGCAAAAGATCTGAACAGACACCTCACCAAAGAAGACATACAGATGGCAAATAAGCATATGCAAAGATGCTCAATATCATATGTCATTGTTGTTGCTGTTGTTTGCTATCGAGTAGATTCTGACTCATAGCAACTCTACAGGACAGAATAAAAGTGCCCTCATAGGGTTTCCTAGGCTATAATCTTTATGAAAGCAGATTGCTACATCTTTCTCCTGTGGAGCAGCTGGTAGGTTCAAAATTTCAACCTTTCTGTTAACAGCCAAGCACTTAACCACTGGGCCACCAGGGTCCTTCATATATCATTAAGAAATTACAAACTTAAACAGCAATGAGTTACCATTACATGCCTGTTAGAATGGCTAAAATTCAAAACACTGACAACACCAAATGTTGGCAAGGATTTGGAGCAATAAGAATTATTAAAATATTAAAGTATAAATTTCTGTATCATGACTATTTTATTCTTTAATAAAAATATTGTGAGCTATTTCTAGTTAGTATCTTTTCAAAGGAAAAACAAAATATATTCTAATGAAATTAATCTACAAACAAGAAATTATTCTGACACACAGAAAATGGGATTTGGAGTTCTCATCAAAACTATATTACTTTTAAAAATCAAAAGGCTAGAAGAAAGTTGCATCATTAAATTTTTCATGAAACATACCATTAAGGTATTGCACCAATCCTCAGTCCAGGTGCGAACTCGGCTCCATCCAGCATTAAGAACACAGAGCTTCTCTTCTAAAATAGTCTCGCTGCCCTCTATCAAGTTCTGAAGGGCAGCACTACTCTCTGTGATAGTATTTAAATCAGCTTTTTTCTTTTCCAGATCCTTTAGAACATTCTAGAAAATAAAAATACAAAGTCTCACTTGATCTTTCACAATATTATAAAAGTTTATACAACCTTCCTTTTTTTTTTTTTTTTTTTTTTAACTTTTCTTCCACATAAACGAAATAGTCCGTGGCTCCCTAGGTAATTTACAATACGTCAAGGGTTTACAAAACCCCACAACTTATTAACATGGTGAGAGTTCTTAGGTTCCTAATGAAAATTAAAAATTTTAACTACACAAATACCAAAGAATGTAACAAACTCAAATGTGGAAAATGTAATTATTTCATTTAAGTATAAATTCTATTTACTATGCATACACATATACATACACACACACACACACACTCCAATTATCTTCATCATTAGCTCTGGACATAAAAGTTGGCCAAGTATAAATATCACAAAACTCACAATTCTGAAAAACTTCTTAGTAAATTTATCTTCTAGACTACAAGAAGGAACTACTTACAAATTCTGTAATTATAAGGATTACATCCTGTAATTACATGACTTAATATATAATCTGTGGTATAAACATTATATAAAATATTTCATCTTTAGGAAATCATAGAACTATCATGTCTAAGCTACAGTCTTATAATTGTTCTAATATGCAAAGATAACACTCCGAAGGTATGAGCATAATCTTATTCACACATTCAGAAGTCTTACCAGGCATATAATCAAGGAATTACAAAGGGAATATCAGGTTCCATGATAAAAGCTACAAAGTTCTTTCAATTAAAATGCAGCATGTACACATTCAACCTACTTCTATTGTATCTTTCTAAAACCAGCATTTAAGCCAATCACTTCAAGGAGCTCAAGTTTTTACTTAAATCTCACATCAAGTCACATTTTGGAAGGCATAAGAAAATGACAAATTCACACTAAGTAAGTGCAGGTTTGAACACTCACTTGGACATGTCAATAAGTGGTATATTTATAAACATACTAAAGTATTTCTTTCAAGCATTATTCTCCAGCAAGGAAAGGAAAAAAAAAAGAAAACAGAATACCCACAACCAGATTCTCTGCAGCTAAGATATCTTATATTCCCTCAGAGGCTATTTATTGAACAACTAGTCTTTAATAGGAGCCCTGGTGGTCTAGTGGTTAAAAGCTCAGCTGCTAAGCAAAAGGTCAGCAGTTCAAATCCATCAGCCGCTCTTTGGAAATCCTATGGAGCAGTTCTACCCTGTCCTACAGGGTTGCTATGAGTCAGAATTGACTCGACAGCAACTGGTTTGGTTTTTTTAGTTTTAGTCTTTAATTACTAAAAGAAAGTAAATTTAAATAGTACACATGCTATCTACATTATTTTATTGTACAGAAAATAATTACACTGAAAATAATGCTGTTTAAGCTATGGAATAAAATGCAATTTAAGTTCAGGAATGAAAATGCTATTTATGTTTTGCACTGAAAGTAATTTTAGGTTATTTTTAGGAGAAAATGCATTAAAATGTTGTGAAACAGGCATGCATGTTCCTTACATCTGAATACACAAAGTTAAAAAGATGGGTGATAATATTACATATTGGTTTTTCGTTTGATTTGCTTTACTGAAGAGAACGTGCTCTGAATTGGTGATCTGTATATACCAGCTTCATTATTTCAAACCTGAATTAAGATTAAATGGAAATTTAAGAGTGTATTTTTTTTCCAGAAGAGAACAAGTTTATCATTATCTACATTCTTTAACTGAAAAATTACAATTACATGAAAATTAATTAGTGAGTGAAAAAGATAGTTCATTAAAATTAAACATACAAAAATCAACACCACCTATGTACCAGATATAAGCAATTGGGAAAAAAAAAGAGAAGAAACAAAAACACACTTCTCATGTAGCAATAAAAACAAAATAAATATGTAAGAATAAATTTCATTGCATATATACATAACATTCGTGAAAAAAAAAGCAAAACATTATGTAAGGATGTAAAAGAATACCATGTGACTAAAAAGACTTGATGTAATAAAGATGTTAATTCCCCTCAAAACAAATCTATAAATTTAAGGCAATTCAAATAAAAATTTCCAAACAGAATTTTTTAAGAACTTGAGAATAATACATCTAAAGCTCATATAAAAGTATGTATTAAAAAAGAAGCATAATCTTAGCTCAAGTATACACTTGAGACAAGGTGGGCAGCTGCTGTCTGGAGTCGAAACGAGAAGGCAGAGGCGGGTAGGAGCTGGTTGAATGGACACAGGAAATACAGGGTGGAGAGAAGGAGTGTGCTGTCACATTATAGGGAGACCAACTAGGGACACATAACAATGTGTAAATAAGTTTTTGTATGAGAAACTGATTTGAATCGTGAACTTTCACTTAAAGCACTATATATATATATATATATTTAATTAAATATAAAAAAAGCACAAAAACACAGAACCCATTAACTACTACATGTTAAAATATATTGTAAAGCTACACTGAACAAACAGTTGAAGAATCGGTGTATTTTAGAACGTGGAAAACGGAAATGGAAAAGAAACCAAAGAAAAGCAAAAGGTAAATAAGAATATATGGATTTAACACGTCAAAACAGCGAGGGAAGGGTTGATTACTCAATACACAGTGCTGAGATAACTGGTTAACTATTTGGAAAAAAAGGTTAGAGCCTGACCTCATGACATACACGAAAATAAATTCCAGAAGGATTAAAGCATTAAAGGTAAAAAAGATGAAAATATAAAAGAGCTAGAAGAAAATATAATAATTACATAATCTTGGAGTAGCGTTGGTTTTTCCAAGCACTAAAGGCAGAAATAATGAAGAAAAAGATGGATTTTATTCTTCAAAAAAATACAGTAACAGGACTTAAAAACATACAGAACAGAAAAGAACTTATAGTAGCTAAAAAAGATTTACAACAATATATAACACAGTAAGCATTAATAATCGTAATGGGAAAACAGCTCTAAAATTAAAAGACCAAACTGGTGACAGAAAAATGGGCAGAACAATAGGAAAATGCAATTATAAAAAGAGAACTACGATGGCCTATAAATGTATGGAAAACATTCTAATTATATAACCAAAACATATTTGCCTACCATTGTCAAAGCCGTAGTTAAAACAAGCAAGTGGGAATTCTCATTTGCAGCTGGTGGCTACATTTCTGAAGAACAATTTCATAATATGTGTAAGACTTCAAAATGGATATATCCATTAACCCAATAATTTTAGGGTTCAGAATTTATCCTCAGGAAATAATTATGAATGGATGCTATGATTGAACTTCAAGTATGTTCACCACAGCATTATTCACAATAGTGAAAGCTGATAATAACGGACATGAATGGAGCAATGGGACAATAAAAAATGAAACACAATGCAATGAAAAACTACATATTTCCAATAGTCCCGGGGGAAGGACACCATGCTTGGTGAAGTAGAGGGTCAGGGAAAAAGAGGCAGATCCTCAAGGAGATGGATTAACACAGTGGCTACAAGAATGGGCTTAAGCATAACAGCGATGGTGAGAATGGTGCAGGATGGGGCAGTGTTTCGTTCTGTTGTACATAGGGTCGCTATGAGCCTGAGCCTACTCAACAGCACCTAGCAACAACATACAAAAACAGTCATAGGTAAAGAAAAATGCTAAAGACGTAAGGTTTTAAAAGAAGGTCATGAGACACTAAGGAAAACATAATTCTTCTTAAATATATGCATGTGAAAGTACGTATCTATGTGTCTATAAAAAACTGAGATAACGGGATATTCTTTGATTATAGGTGAGTTTTTGCTTCTGTCTTTTTTGTATCACACTACCCAAACTGACATGTTACCAATAAGAAAATAATGGTTTTTGAACTGTATTATATATAAAGAAGATCACATTTCCTTGAAAAACATAAATTTAACAAAAATAAAGTTTGATGCCTTTGTTTTGCATTCCCCCACCATACATCCATGACTTCCAATCTTCATCATTGCCTTCATATAGCCCTTTCTCCACCTCCATTTCACTGCACACAGCTCATGGCAGAATCACACTTTTCAAGAGCAATTTTCAAAAGTGAGAACATTCTCTTCAGTGCCTAGTATCTTGGCTTTCGATCCTCATGTGTTATCTCCACAGAGGCTTCAAATTAAGAAAGAGCTGTATCACCACACTACCTCACAGCACCTTCTCTTCACTGCCCACAAGCAAGCAGAATGTCAAAACTGATACTTGTGGCTTTGCGTAAATTTCTACTTCCGTATCAGTAATATACTTTCAACGCTATCTCTAGTATACATGCTTCTTTCTTAGGAAATAAATTTAGGAAAACGGGATGCCTTGATAAAAGAACTACTTTGTGTTCCATTCAATTCTTTGCCCACCTCAGAAGAAAGAACTGGCAAATCGACTCTCATCTTTGTAGCTGTGATTTCAAAGTGACTATAGGGCTAAATGAAATCGACTTGACGGCACTGGGTATAGGGCTAACTGTCAGAATCGACTCCATGACAGTGGGTTCAGTGGGTGGTACAGGGCTAAAGAAAACTCTTCAATCTTTTATTGATTATTTTTAAAATTCTTTTCCTCTGTAATTTACATGACTTAGTTTCCAATAAAAAAGTAAGTAATTGGTTAAAAAAAATTATTAAAGAAGAATTAAATTCAGCACAATACTTTGCAAAGACTGAGTACTAAAAAAATGTCACACAACTATTGGTCTCTTCCTGTACAGAGCAAAGAAGAGTGAAGACAATCAAAGTCTCAAGGAAATAATTAGTCCAAAGGACTAACGGACCACAAGAACTATAGCCTCCACTAACTTGAATCCAGAAGAACTAGATGGTGCCCAGCTACCATTACCTACAGCCCTGAGCAGGATGACAGTAGGTCCTGGACAGAGTGGGACAAAAATATAGAACAAAATTAAAATTCATTAAACCCTCAAGATTACGGCCCTTAGACACCCTTCAATCCTGGAATTAAACCCACTCTGGGAGATCGCCTTTCAGCCAAACAACAGACAGGCCTATAAAGCAAACGAAAACACCCGTGAGGAATATGCTTCTCAGATTAACCACATGAGACCAAAAGGACAGCATGTGCCCAAAAACAAAGTTCAGGAGGCAGAAAGGGGCAGGAAAGATGGGCAAATGTAAACAAGAAACTCAAGGAGAAAGTTGGTAGAGTGCTATCACATTGAGGGGACTGCAACTAGTGTCACAGAACAAAATGTGTACAAACTGTTGAAAGGGAAACTAATCTGCTCTGTAAACTTTCACCCAAACCACAATAAAATATTTTTAAAAAATTAATCAAACCCCTTGTGTGACAGATATATTGAAAACAACAAAAAGAGTAGCTGCTGGGGCTACTTATGTACAACCAAATACTTTATGGGATTTGGTTTAGGGTCATGGTTTCATGGGACATCCCTGTTAATTGGCCTGGTAACATGTTCAGTGCTTCTGTTCTACCTTCTAGTTTGTTGCATAGTGCCTGGAGTCTTAAAAGCTTGAAGTAGACATTCAAGGTACAACAATTAGTCTCTATTCACCTGGAGAAACAGAGGAAGAAGCAGAGTCAGGAATAGGAGGAGGAAATGGAATGTATGGCTAATTATCTCCATGAACAAACTATCATCTCCTTTGCCATGAGACCAGAAGATACTGAATAGTGCCTGGCTATCATTACTGAACATTTTGCTCAAAGATTCTATAGAAGAATCCTGATTTAAAATAAGGGGTGGGGAGGGGGAATGCAGAACAAAATTGCAAATTCTCATGGAGTCCCTATTTTCTGGAGCCATGGAGGCTGGATGAACTCCTGAAACTATTGTCTTGAAACAACCTTTAAACCTTAAACCAAAAACATCCCCTCAAGTCTTCCTTAAACTAAACAATACTTGAGCTTAACTAGTAAAGAATGCCTGCCTAGAGCACTGTGCTCTATTAAGATATATCTTTATAGGATCAAACTGACAATGACAACTCAAAAGATTAGGTAGGAAAACTTAGAGGGTAGTGTGTTTATGCTAATGGGGGAGGAAGAACTCAGAAAAGGAAGGTGAGAATGGTTGTACAACTCAAAGAATGTGATCAATGTCACTAATCGTACATGCAGAAATTATTGAATTGGTGTATATTCTACTGTGCATATTCTCAACAAAAACAAAATAAATTAAAAAAAAGAATGAACCAAATCCCATTTTTCTTCTTACATCTGACAATGACTACATTCAGATAACTGTGCTTTCACAAGAAGAAAAGGCTTAATGACCGTCTACAGACTACTGCTCCCTGGCTAAGGCCACCTTTGTGCTGTTGTGACATGCAAGTGGCAAAGGACACATGGCTTTCTCTTTTATCCCAGGCAGGCATGAGGCTCAGATTTCTAACAGATGGAAAATAGTGGGATAATGGCTTTCTACACAGTTCAATGTATTTCAGACAAATTTCCTTGCGTTAAACTGTATTTCATGCACTGACTCTTGGGATGAAGATTCAAAAAAAAACAGTCACTAATTTGAAAGCAGTAATTATAATGTTTTCAAATACCATACAAGCATAACCTCTGTAAAGGCCTTGATTATCTACGTGAATGTAACACTTTTGGAATCAAGATAAAATATCTTGTTAAAATTGTTGTTTTTTAAAAAATATTCTTCTTTCTTAGGACTACAGAGGAAACGGAAAAAAGAAGAAGGCTACACACATTTAATATAAAATGGAGGGAATCGACATCCACCCAGGTTGCCCTGAACAAATGCCACAGGTAACACTGTCATAATGGTGGTGCACTGGAACTGTAACTTACTTTAGCCCAGGAAATTTCTGTATCCAAGTCACAAAGCAAACCTTCTGAAGTGGATTTCTGTACCAATTCAGCTTCTGTAACAGAAAGCCAGTCAGAGAGAGAAGCAGCCTCTTTCTTCATCTTCCGGGCCAACTGTGATGCTCTTTCCAGATCTTGTTTTCCCTCTGTCACCTGAAAAGGAGAAAGAGTGAAAGTCAGGGGGTGGGACATGAATGGGAATGGATCAGAATATTAGCTGAAGATCCAAACTGATTCATATTTAACCTCCAATATATACATAATAAAGGAGCCCTGGAGGCACAATGGTTAAGCACTCAGCTGCTAACTGAAAGGCTGGTGGTTGGAACCCACCCAGCAGGTCCACAGAGTACTGTGCTCTATTAAGATATATCTGTATAGGGTCAAACTGACAAAATGCTAGAAACAGAAATACTAAATGATACAGCAATCCCATTCCTAGTTACATATCCTAGAGAGATAAGAGCAGTGAGATAAATAACATACGCACAGCCATGTTCATTGCAGCATCAGTCACAATAGTAAAAGACAGAAACAACCGAAGTGTCCATCAACGGATAAATGGATAAACAACTGTGTTACATACACACAATGAAATGCTACACAACAATAAAGAGTAATAATGAGTCGGCAAAGCATAACATGGATAAATCTGGATGAAAGAAAAGGACAAATATTGTACAATAGCACTTTTATTAAAAAGTCAAGAATAGGTGTGCACATAGAAAGCAACGTTCTCTGATGGTTACCAGGGATGGGGGGGGGGATCACTTATTACATATAGAAGACAATTAATTCTGGTGAAGGGAAAGGCAATACCAGTACCGGAGAAGTCAGCACAATGGGACCAAGGCAAATGAAGAAACTGAGACGCATTTAAGAATAAAGGACAACTATGGTAAATGCTGTAACACATACAATTCTGTAACAACAGTAATAACCAAAAATTTGTGAGTGGTTACCTAGGTAGGTATGTATGCTATATAGATGTGCGGGGGGCGGGGGCATATGGAAGTACATGCATGTGTGTACATAGGTATAGTTGCGGGCATCTGTATATACATACTCGTATTGCCACATATATATTCATATATATAATAGAGCCCATGAGGTCACAGTTATGGAAACTTCTTAGACATATCCAAACATCTCATGGGACTGAGTTACTGGGCTTCAAGGTTAAGAACCATAGTCTTGGGGGACATCTAGGTTACCTGGCGTAACATAGTTTATAAAGATAATGTTGTACATCCTAGTTTGGTGAGTAGCATCTGGGTCTTAAAAGCTTGTAAGTGGCCATCTAAAGTGCTACTGGTCTCTTCCTGTGTGGAGCAAAGGAGAGTGAAGGATATCAAAGATCATGGAAGCTATCAGTCCACAGGACTAATGACCCACGTGAATCACAGCCTCCCCTAGCCTGAGACTGGAAGAACTAGATAGTGCCTGGCTACCACTACACCATCCTCTCTGACCAGAGACACAACAGAAGGTTCCTGGGGTTAGCACTGGAGAAAAATGTAAAACAAAACTCAGCTTCATAAAAAAAAAAAAACCAGACTGATAGAGACAAGAGGAACCCCTGAGACTATTGCCCTAAGACACTCTTTTAACCTGGAACTGAAGTCACTCCTGGAGGTCACCTTTCAGCAAAATAATAAACTGGTCTATAAAATAAACAGGAACACCCATGAGGAATGTGCTTCTTAAAACAATCAATTATAGGAGACCAAAAGGGCAACATTTGCCCTTGAAGAGAAGGCAAGGACAGGCAGGGAAACTGGAGGGATGCAAACGGGGAAGACAGGGTGGAAATGAAGATTGCTAATACACTGCAGGGATAGCAACCAACGTCATGGAACAACTTGTATATGAATTGTTGAACAGGAAACTAATTTGCTATGGAAACTTTCACCCAAAGCAAGAAAATAAAAATATGTATCCCAGTGCCATCGAGTCGATTCCAACTCAGGATATCATAACACAACCCATAAAAAAATGAGTTCTTACTTTTATGTGCATATATGTATAGGGAATAACATTAAGTATTAAAGTGATAAATCACAGATGGGGTGAAATTTTCTCAGCTTTATACAATGACATAAAGACTGAACTTGGTTAATAAGTGACATAGATTCTCTATCTTTTTTTCTGGTCCCCTAAGGTTCAATTTTGCTCTTTCATACACCAAGGATTAATTAAAGTCCTTCTTAAAACTGAACTATTTTTTCTACAGAGTTTAACTAAAATTCATAACCCTAAATTAATAGTACCCCATTGCAATTAACTGGAGATGACTAATTGAATTACATTAAAAGATAGTATGAATTCAAATGATATTTATCTGACTTTGACAAGCCCAGGCAGCTACAGATGCATCATAAAATTTCATGCTACCAAAGATTTGTATACACCTGGAAGATAATTATTTACAGCTCAATTTATAACAATTTATACTTTTCTCAATTTGATCAATATACATTAAGATGTACTGCATACTGAATTACGCAGTATCAGGTTTTATATCTTGTACCTAGCCATTTATCCCCTCTACCTCTTGAATATTCAACCCTTCCCTCTCAACTGAATCGTTCCCATCAGCTATTAAACACACTGAAGTCTCTCACACTCAAAAAAACTTACTTTTTTTTCTTTAGCCCCACTTCCTGTAAAGTCATTCGGGCTTCCACTCACACTATTCCACATAAATTGACTTTGCCAAGGTCAGTAAATGATCTTGACAGCAACAGATTGTATGGACATTTTTAATGAGCACTATATTTACCTTTTGAATATACTCAAACAGGTGAGTACACTCAACCTTGAAATACCCTCTTTCCCTAGCCTCCTAGCCCTAAGTGCTCTCCTGGTTTGCCTACCACCTCTTGCAACTCTTATTTTAGGTTCTTTTGCAAGCTCGTCTTCCTCAAATTTCTTACTAAATGATGTCATTCCTGAGTACTTGGTCCAGGGTTTTCTTTTTGCACTATGCCCTCTCCCTAGGCAACCTCAACAACACTGAAAACTTTAATTGCCATTTTTTTTTATACAGATGACTCATAATATTCAGATCTTCTGCCTTGAAAGATTCTCCATACCTGAATAACGGAGTACTTGATATCTCCAATTAACTCTCTCAAAGGCACCTAAAACATCAACATGACCAATACCACACTTAGGATTTCTCCAGGTTCCTGTCTTGCCTTGCGTACACCTATTCCAATGATAACACAATGATCACCAGGTAAGCAAGTCAGAAACCCAGGAGTCAACCTTGATTTCGCCCTCTTCTGCATCACTATAACCAATCACCAAGTCCTATTGATTTCACTTCCTAAATACCTCTAAACTCCATCCACTTCATTGCATCTCCACTGCTCTACCCTAGTTCAAGCCATCATTATCTCTCACCAAGAGTACAATGACTTCCTAACTGGTCTCTCCACATCTACTCTTACCACCCTGCACTCCACCCTCCAGACCGCAGTGAGTAATCTGAGCGTGTTATCTCCCAGCTAATACCTTGCCATGACTGCTTACTGCTCTTAAAACAGAGACTAAAATCTTTTACACAAACTCTGTGACCCTGGCAGGTCTTGTCTCATCCTCTCTCTCCAATGCCATGTTCCCCACACTTTCTTTGTCTGTTCTAGCCACACAAAGGTGCCATGCTGCCTCCTACCACAGGGCCTTTATACATGTTGTTCCATCAGCCTCAAAAGTTTTTCCTCTGGCTTCACCCGGGTTACTCCTCACCTAGGTTATATCCTTCAGATCTTAGCTCAAGCATCATTTTCTCAAGGAAGGCTTTCTAGTTCCATACTCTGCCAAACCCCCTATTACACTCTTAAATCACCCCATACTTTCCTTCACAACACTTCACACAATCTGGCATGACTCTGTGTAGCTACTTGATTAATGTTTTTCTCTTTCACTACTCTTCTCAAGGCATAGCGGTAATTTATATTTCTGCTCACCACAATATCCTTTCTACCTGGTATAACTCCTGGTAAGGCTTCAATTGTGCTGAATGAGCAAATTAATTAACACTAAAGCCATAGTCACAATTAAAATGAGTGGAAAAGCCAGCAATGCCATTCCATCCACAAAATGCCCAGTCAATGGATAAATATAATAATATTTAATCAATAACTTCAGCTGTAAAATATCAAAAAGAAGCTCTATGATGTGTGTTCCAGACATGGACTATATCAAAATACATCATAGCAACAACCATAAACTTGCAGAAATGAGGTCACAATTGTCTAGAAAATATATGAACTGTTTATTCTTAGTAACTGATTTGAAAGTGACAAAATTTCAGCTGGTGTTCTTTAGACTTATGTAAAAATTTCGATTTCACTTCAACTGGAAGTTATTAATATTTAATAACCCAAAAATGACCAAAAACATTACCTAACATCACTTTTCAATATTGCCAAGAATGTTTCAGTTCCACACATCCTTTTGCTTTTCTGGCTTCAAGGCAAAGGTTCTCAATGAGAGAAGACATTAGTCTCTTGAATTCACTCAGTCACTCACACTAAGTGATCTCACAACTCCCCCATGGATTTGCCAGAATACCCAAATTGTCAATGTTTCTTGGAAAGATTTCAATCCTGGTAGATTAATGGGAACTTCCTGTCATTAATATTTATTAGAGTCTTGACATCTTAACATTTCTCAGTAGACTATTAAATTTAGAAATCCAAGAACCAATAACTTGAGTTTACACACAGACTATTATTTGCAGAGTTTTCCTACATTAACTTATTAAATGCCAGTGTCCATTGAAAACTATAAAAATTATGGGAATGATTTAAAACATATATTAATGCCATAAAATTTGAACATGCATTGTCTAAAAGGTGAAATTTAAAAATACATAAATGAGAAAGAGACAGAGAATGAGCAAACGAGAGAGAGACACAGATAGAAAGAGAAGGACAGCGGGGTTATGCTCCTCACCTGGGCACCCAAGTCATTGTAGAGGACCTTCAGAGAAGTCAGTTGCTCATCCATCCCTTTGGGATTATCAGTTTGTTGCTTCTGGACAATGTGCCTTCCTGTTTTGATTACTGTCTCTACTTCAAGCTTGACTTCACTCAAAGTTTTATAGAGTTTCTTAAAGATAAAACAAGACAAAATACATACTGTAGTAAAACTCACTAACCCAGCTGTCCTCAAGTCAATTCTGACTCATGGCGACCCCACCTGTGTCAGAGTAGAACTATGGCCCCATAAGGTTTTCAATGGCTATGATCTTATGGAAGCAGATTGCCAGGCCTTCCTTCCAAGGTGCCTCCTATCGCCCACCGTTCAGTTAGCAACCAAGCACGTTAGCCATCTGCACCACCCAGGAACTGAAAACTTGCTAAATGGAAGCATTTCAGAATATATCTTATACAGACTGACGGTGAAGAACTAACTATGAAATCAAAGTGCATTGTCTTTCTCAGATTTGGTTCAAATGTTGAGTAAAATGAAATCAAGGTCATAATATACTTTTAAAGTCAGATAAGAAATGAATAAACTAATAGAGATAATGTTTGCTTTTTTAAAAACTTGGAATCATGTTTTAAATACTTATAAAAGTACTTTATAACATAAACATTTTTCCTTCATAAAGTAGAAAAATATTAGGACTAAAAATTTAATGTCTATCATGTTTAAAATCAGATTTTTAAAAGTCCTAAATGCTAGAACTAGAAAAAAAAAAAGCCAACACTGGCTATTTCTGGCTGTTGGACCTTTGAATTATTAATTTTTTTTTATTATATTTCTTTGCAGTACCAAGTCCACCACAACGAGCATGTATTAATTACATAATTTAAAAATACATAAAACTCAAAATGTATCACGATGTATAGCACAGTATGAAATCAGAATTTTGTAGCTCAAATTCAGAGCTGTTCTAATACTACCCATTGCCATCAAGTCAATTCTGACTCATAACGACCCTATAGGACAGAGTAGAACTGCCCTATAGAGCTTCCATGAAACCCTGGTTGGTGGTGTAGTGGTTAAGAGCTATAGCTGCTAAACAAAAAGTTGGCAGTTTGAATCCACCAGGTGCTCCCTGAAAACTCAGTGGGGCAGTTCTCCTTCTGTGGAGGAGCTAGTGAGTTCCAATCACTGACCTTTTGGTTAGCAGTCAAACACTTAACCACTGAGCCACCAGGGATCCTTTTACTAGGTACCTGAAGACCAAAAAGCTTTACTCTGGCCAAGTTCTCTTGTCTCCATACATCATGATCTCAACCTGAAAACATTTTACATGGCAATGTCCTATAAGAGACTACCAGACTAAGTTAGGAGCCCTAATGGTACAGTAGTTAAAGGACTCAGGTGCTAATCAAAAGGTCAGTAGTTCAAACCCAACATCCGCTCTGGGGGAGAAAGAGGTGTTTCGGTCTGCTTCCGTAAAGACTTACAGCCCTTAAAACCCTATGAGGCAGTTCTGCTCTACCCTATAGGGTCAGTATGAGTCAGAAGTGATTTGACAGCAGTGGGTTTGGTTTTTTGGTTGGTTTAGACTAAATTAGTAAACAAAGCAAATGCTGTCAAGGACAGCATTTGCTTTGTTTACTACTGTACCCCAGTAAATACATGCAGTAAATACATGCATATATTTTCAAGCGGAAAACTAATTCTAAGATTGTGTCCTCCTAGCCATACTATTTCCACCTTCCATTCAATTGAACTGTAAGTGCAAGACTGAAATAGTAACAAGGCCTTACATATAATTTATTCTTTCATATCTTAGCTTTAACCTTTATAAATTAGAAGCTAAAACTTTAATTTCTAGAGAATGATTTTTTTTTACTCTGTAATATTCCTGATATCCATTCAAAGTATGCTTCTTCTAGCTAACTCAAATACATCTTTTAAAGCTTAACTCATTAGTCATATTCTGCAAGAGACCTTCTCCTAACGTGACACTGGGATTAGAATGAGCATCCTTTGTTTTGTTTTGTCTTCCTTACTCATCTTGTATACATGTCTCTTCTAGTTCCCTTATCTCATCACACTCAGTGGTGTAAGTGGTTAAGTGCTTGGCTACTAATCAAAAAGTTGAAGGTTTGCATCCAACCAGAGGCACCTGAGAAGAAAGGCACAGCAATCTACCTCCGAAAAGCCACCCACTGAAAACCCTATGGAGCACACTTCTATCCTGACACACCTGGGGTTGGAACTGGCTCAACAGCAACCAGTTTGGTTTAGTCTGGATTTCTCCTATCTCTTCTAAGTTGCTTATGGGGAACGACCACACTTCTTATTTTTAACCTGTTTTCCCAAAATCGATCCCTGTGTTTAGCACACTGTAGACTAACAATCGTTAAACAAACCATGTATAAAAGCAGTAGACTTAGCCACAGATTTGGCTGCTGAGAAACACCCAGGATGTGCAAACCACCCACAGCCTCACCATGCACTTGTCCAGGTGGGTCTGTATGACATCTGGGTCCACATCCTTCACATCCAGAATGTGCAGTTCTGCTTTCACCCCATCCAGCACTCGCTTGCAATCAAGCATTCGCTGCTCAAAGTTAGCAGGCTTCTGGAAGAGCTGGAACTTTGTGGATACCTCTCGAAGTTTTCTCTGTTGGCAGAGATGATAATAAGAAGCAACTCAGATCAGAATGATAATCTCTCATTAGATGATATCAGTATAATGAATACTGGTAAAAAAGCTGTAAAATAAAGCACCAACAAAAGCATTCAGTAGCATGACAAAAAATATCTTAAATAATCTTAGTGAGCTAACATGATCACCTAAATTAACTACCTAGCTCCCAGTTCCATGAATTACTTAGCAGTCTTACAAACAACAAAGGCTAAGCTGGTATTTCTGGAATTAAAACTTCATGAACTTTCTCCCCTATTTGAAAAATATAGTTCAGGAACCTAGAACTCAAGAATGACCTTCATTACAGGCTCAGGGTGAAAGTGTCTCATTAACCACTAAGGAACTAAGTGATGCTATGCTCCACGCATGTTCAGCCTGCCTACTGCACCAGCCACCCTAGTGCTGACAAGTGCTCTGTATTAAAGAGAAAGTCTGCTAACCTAAAGGTTGACAGTTCAAACCTACCCAGCAGCTCTGCAGCAGAAAAACCTGGCAATCTGTTCCCATAAAGATTACAGACAAAATGGAAAGATGTTCCTTGCTCATGGATTAGAAGACTTAATACTGTTAAGATGTCAATACTACCCAAAGTTATCTATAGATTCAACACAATCCTGATCAAAATTCCAACAGCTTTCTTTACAAAAATAGAAAAATTAATTCACAATTTTATATGGAATGGCAATAGGCCTCGAATAGCTAAAGCAACATTGAAAGAGAAGAACAAAGTAGAAAGACTCACTCTTCCTAATTTTAAAACTACTATACAGATAAAGTAATCAAAACAGCCTGGTACTGGTATAACAGACAGAAAGGCCAATGGAATAGAACTGAGAATCCAGAAATAAACACACGTATCTGCGGTTGCCTGATTTTTGACAAGGGTGCTAAGTCCATTCGATGGAGAAAGAATAATCTCTTCAATAAAGGGTGCTGGGAAAATTGGATTTCCACATGCAGAAAAATTAAACAGGATGCATGCCTCACACCATATACAAAAACAAATTCAAAGTGGATCAAGGGCCTAAATGTACAAACTAAAACTGTAAAATTGTTTTGTTTTACTGTACTTTAGATGAAAGTTTACAGAACAAATTAGCTCCTCATTAAACAGTATACATATTGTTTTATAACACTGGTTCACAACCCCATGACATGTCAACACTCTCCTTTCTCGACCCTGGGTTCCCTATTACCAGCTTTCCTGTCCCCTCCTGCCTTCTAGTCCTTGCCCCTGGGCTGGTGTGCCCCTTTAGCCTCGTTTTGTTTTATGGTCCTGCCTAATCTTTGGCTGAAGGGTGAACCTCAGGAGTGACTTCATTACTGAGCTAAAAGGGTACCTAGGGGCCATACTCTCAGGGTTTCTTCAGTCTCGTCAGGCCAGTAAGTCTGGTCTTCTTTTGTTGAGTTAGAATTTTGTTCTACATTTGTCTCCAGCTCTGTCTGGGACCCTCTATTGTGATCCCTGTCAGGGCAGTGAGTTGTGGTAGCCCAGCCCCATTTTGCTGTATTGGACTCAGTCTGGTGGAGACCATGGTAGTTGTGGTTCATTAGTCTTTTGGACTAATCTTTCCCTTGTATCTTTAGTTTTCTTCATTCTCCCTTGCTCCCAAAAGTGTGAGACCAGTGGAGTATCTTAGATGGCCACTTACAGGCTTTTATGACCCCAGACACAACTCACCAAAGTAGAATGTAGAATATTTTGTTCATAAACTATGATATGCCAATTCAGCTAAATGTTCCCTGAGACCACGGTCCCCACAGCCCTCAGTCAAGCAGTTCAGTCCCTCAGGGAGTCTGGATATGTCTACGGAGCTTCTATGTTCTTGCCTTGTCCAAATTGTGCTGACTTCCCTAGTATTGTGCACTGTCTTACCCTTCATCAAAGTTAACACTTATCTATTGTCTATTTAGTGTAAAACCATAAAAATCTTAGTAGAAAAAGCAGTGATAATGTTGTCAGGTCCAGCTTTTAACAAGGGATTAGTGGATGGATCTAATATAATAAAAACAGCAAAAGACATAAATAAATAAATAAATAAATGGGGCCTCATAAAAATTAGGAAATCCTGGTGGCGTAGTGGTTAAGTGCTACAGCTGCTAAGGTTGGCAGTTCAAATCTGCTAGGTGCTCCTTGGAAACTCTATGGGGCTATTCTACTCTGTCCTGTAAGGTCGCTACGAGTTGGAATCGACTGGACGGTACTGTGTTTTTGTCATAAAAATTAAAAACTTCTGTTCTTCCAAAGACTTTACAAAAAAAAGTGAAAAGGCAAGCTACTGATTGGGAGAATATCTTCGGGAACCATATATCTGACAAGAATCTAATAACCAAAATATATATAAAACTTTGACAACTTGACAACAGAAAGACAAATAACCCAGTCATAAAATGGGCAAAAGACTTGAATAGACACTTCACCAAAGAGGACACTCAAATGGGCACCAAACACATGAAAAGAAGTTCAGCATAACTACCCATCAAGAGAGATAAAAATAAAAACCACAATGAGATGCCATTTCACTCCCACAAGAATGGCTAAGATTTTTTAAAAAATAGAAAATAACAAATGTTGACAAAAATGTGGAGAAACTGGAACTCTTACTGATTTTTAGTGGAAATGCAAAATGATACACACATGGTGGAAAACAGTGTGATGGTTCCTCAAAAAACTAAAATGAGAACTACCATATGATGCAGCAATTCCACTCCTAGGTATATACCCAAAAGACGTGAAAGCAGAGACTCAGAGACCTGTACACCAATGCTCCTTGCAGCACTATTTGCAATAGCCAAAAGGTAGAAACAACCTAAATATCTACCAACAGGTAAATGGATAAAAAAAAAGTGGTACATACATACAATGGAATACTGCACAAAATCAGTAAATCACAAAAGAACAAAGATTGTATGACCTCACTTATATACAAAGACAAAAAAAGGCAAATGTACAGAGACCAACGTTTATTAGTGGTTACCAAGGGCACGAAGGAGAGGAAACTGGGGGGTTAAAGGTAATGCAAATATTCCATTGATTAAGGGTAGGTTATACTGCTGATTATTATAATTGTGTTCTATAGGTAAGTTGTACAACTGTAAAAAGCTGAATTGGCAAAAGTTGTGTGATAAGATATATTTACAACAACAACAAAAAAAAAAAAAACAAGAGTAACACTGTCTTACTTATCTAGCACCGCTATAACAGAAATACCAAAAGTAGATGGCTTTAGCAAAGAGAAATTTATTCTCTCACAGTCTAGGAGGCCGGAAGTCTGGGTGGCAGCTCTAGGGAAAGGCTTTGTCTCTCTGTCAGTTCTGGGGAAAGTCCTTGTCATCAATCTTTCCCCATCAAGGAGCTTCTCAGTGCAGGGACCAAGAGTCCACAGGACATGCTATTCTCCTGGCTATTGTTTCTTGGTGGTCTGAGGTCTCCCATCTCTCTGCTCGCTTCTCTCTTTTATATCTCAAAAGATATTGACTTAAAATACAACCCAATCTTGCAGATTGAGTCCTTCCTCGTTAATATAGCTGTCTCTAACCCTGCCTCATTAACATCAGGGAGGTAGGATTTACAACACAGGAAAATCACTTCAGATCACAAAATGGTGAACAATCACACAATACTGAGAATCATAGCCTAGCCAAGATGACACATATTTTGGGGGGACATAATTCAATCCATGACAGAAATGAATCACAACCTCTTCAAACCTGAGACCAGAAGAACTAGATGGTGTCCACTACCACCACCACCAACCATTCTAACCAGGGACAAAATAGAAGGTCCCAATAGAAAGAGAGAAAAATGAAGAACAAAACTCAAATTCCTAAAAAAGGCCAGATCTACTGGACTGATATAGACTATAAGAACCTTGAGACTATAGCCCTAAGATACCCTTTGAACCTGTAATTGAAGCTATTTCTGCAGGTCACTTTTCAGCCCAATAACAGATTGGATTAGAAAATAAACACTATCAGTCATGAGTAATGTGCTCCCTTAAACAACTACATGAGACCAAAAGGTCAATAGTCACCCAAAAGCAAAGATGAGATAGCAACGAGGGGAAGGGAAGCCAGATCAATGAAACAGAATGGATATAATGAGAATGCTGACACACTGTAAACATTGTAACCAATGGCATGGAACAATGTGTATAATTTGTTAAAGGGGAACCTAATGTGCTGTGTAAATTTTCACCTAAAACACAATACAATATTATTTAAAATAACAAGGAAAAAAAAAAAAAAGTAGCTGCTCAGACTGCTTATGTACAACCAAACACCTCATGGGATTTGGTTCCTTGGTTTGGAGGTTTAGGATCATGGTTTTATGGGACATTCCAGTTAACTGGCCCAATAACATGTTTAATTCTACCTCCTCATTCACTGCCTAATGCCGGGGGTCTTAAAAGCTTGCAAGCAGTCATTCAAGGCACAACAATTGGTCTCCACTCACCTGGAGCAAGAAAGAAGGAGAGTCAGGAATAGGAGGATATGAAATGTATAACTACCTCCATGAATAACTGCATCCTTTGCCATGAGACCAGAAGAAGTGGATGGTGCCCAGCTACCATTACTGAACATTTTGACCAAAATTCTATAGAAGAATTTTGATAAAAGGGGGGAAATGCAGAATAGAATTGCAAATTCTTATGAAATCCAGCCTTCCTGGAGGTATGGAGGCTAGATAAACCCCTGAATCTATTGCCCTGAGATAATCTTTGAACCTTAAACCAAAAACATCCCCTGAAGTCTTCTTAAAACCAAATAATAGTTTAACCTAACTAGTAAAGAACGTCTGCCTTGAGCATTACACTGTTTTAAGAACTGTCTACAGGGAATCAAAGTGATGACAGCAACTTGACAGATTAGATAGGAACCTTAGGGGGCAGTGAACTTACGTTAATGGGGGAGGCACAACTCAGAAAAGGAGAGCAGGAATGGTTTACAGCTCAAAGAATGTAATCAATAACACTAAACGGTATGTGTAGGAACTGTTGAATTGGTGTATATTTTGATGTATATATTCTCAACAACAACAAAAAAATAAATAAAAGAGAGAGAGAGAGAGGTTACAGCCAAGAAAACCCTATGGAGCAATTTTACTCTGCCCTATAGGTTCACTATGCATCAAAATCGACTCGATAGCACCCAACAACATGTAAAACTAACTTCTAAATCTATCATGTTCTCTTTCTCTCTCTCTGTTTCTCCCATCTCAACAATAAAAATCAGATATAATATTTTTGTGTGCATGCAGCAATCTGTTTCTGGGCCCTGGGATACAACGAGCCTTTAACATTACTCCCATACTAGTGCTTACATTACAACGAATACCAAAGACACCCAAGTAATCAACTCTTTCTAAGCTTCTTTCTATGCTCGACATATTGACAAGTACAAGGCAGCCGCTCTGCCTCTTCACCTGAAGCACATCCATCTGAGAGCCTCCTCTAGCAGTCCTGCCGTCTGGGGAGGTCGAGGGCTGAGAGCGCGTGTTTCTTCTCAGCTCTTCTAGAGTTAGTTCATGGGCTGAGATCTCTGCTTGGATTTTCTGACAAAGAGATTAGAAAGAGGAGAGAATGTCTTTTGAAGGTATATTAGAAAAAAATGAAATAAAAGTTCCATATAGCCACACAATAATTAAAATATTCCAAACTTGATATCATCAGGAAAGCCCAATTGCTAGAAAAGGACATCATGTTCGGTAAAGTGGAGGGTCAGTGAAAATGATGGAAAATGTCAAGGGGATGGACTGACACGACAGCCTCAATAATGGGCTCAGGCATATCAAAGACCACGGAGATGGCACAGGACCAGGCAATGTTTCCCTCTGTTCTACATGAGATCACCATGAGCCAGAGCCAACTCAATGGCAACTAATGGCAATAAGCTTTAATGGAGTCCTGGCTGGTGCAAATGGTTAACGTGCTTAGCTATTAACACAAAGTCTGGAGGTACGACTCTGCCCCAGGTGGCCTTGGAAGAAAGCCCTGACGATCTACTTCTGAAATATCAGCCACTGAAAACTCAGTGGAGCACCCAGCTCCACCCTCAAACACCTGGGGTCTCCATGAGCTGGAATGACTCAAAGGCAACTGGCATTTTTTTTTTTAGAAGCTTCAAAGGGTTCACAGCATAATAATAAGGGGCACACCATATCAGGCTACTGTGTACAAAGCACATTCTAAGGTCTTTGTGTTCACCATTTTTTAATGCTCATAACTGATCTATAAAGAAAAAAGCTGTTCCACAACCATAGATAAAGCATCAATAACTTAGAGAACTGGGCTATTTGCAAGAGAGCAAGAGGACTCCAAAACCCATGTGCTGCCCTGTAAATAAGGTCAATATTTCTCACTAACTTTAGCTTTGGATGGCAGGATGGGCTCGCTTGAAGTGAGGAAGTCGTTACATACGTTCCCTTTATGACACAAAAGCCCTCACAAATCCCGGCCGATACCTGTGCTTCCTGTGGAACTTGGAAGGCGTCTATCCTATCAGTCAAGTAAGTGGTGAGCTGCTTGTCCAGTTCTGCTAAGCTCTCCTGCAAGACCTGAAGCATGTGGTCAGTTTCCCGCAGGACCTGCAGTTGCTTTTCCAAGGAAATCTGCTTGCTCTCTGCCTACACAAGGGAAAAATTTAATCGTTAGTTGATTAGCAAAAATATAAATGGCTTAATATAAGAAAACCCTTATGCTCTGGTCATCGTGAAAAGAAACATGCTATAAGAGCACTACTTCAGGACTTCGACTTTCTTCATAAATAAATAATAACTAGCAATGGTAACAGTGAAAATGACCTTCTAGTATCTTATGTGTCTTGTAGTAAGTTACTAATTCTTACTTTTTTCGATACACAATGACAAAATATCAAAATGTAAGATTTCCTACATAACATACTAAATAAAGGATAAAAATGTGCTATAAATCTAAGTAGATAATTCTATCAAAAAGAATACAAAATATTAACAGGAATGTCTATCAACCTACACATCCACGGTGAACTGCTTTTTGACAAGGGTGCTAAGACCATTCGATGGGAAAAGAAGAATCTCTTCAATAAATGGTGTTGGGAAAATTGGATTTCTACATGCAGAAAAATGAAGGAGGGCCTATGACTCACACAATACACAAAAACAAATTTACAGTGGACGAAGGACCTAAATGTGCATAATAAAACCACAAAGTACTTAGAAGAAAACACAGGGGCAACGCTGTCAGGCCTAGCTTTTAACAAGGGATTACGTACTACAATTTAAAAAACACAAACAGCAGAAGACAAAATAAATAAATGGGACCTTATAAAAATTAAAAACTTTTTCATCAAAAGTATTTACAAAAAATAAAAAGAAAAGCTACTGATTGGGAGAGTATCATTGGAAAGCATATATTTGATCAGAATTTAATAACAAAATGTATATGAAACTTTGACAACAACAAAAAGACAAATAACCCAATTAAAAAACAGGCAACTGAACTTTAATAGACATTTCACCAGAGAGGACATTAAAATGTCCACCAGACAGATGAAAAGATGCTCAGCATCATTAGCCATCACAGAGAGGCAAAACAAAACCACAATAACATTTCACCTTCACTAGGATGGCTAAGATTAAACAAAAAAAGCAGAAAATAACAAATGTTAGTGAGGATGTGGGGAAATTGGAACCTTTACCCACTGCTGGTGGGAATGCAAAATGTTACATAGCCCTTGTGGAAAACAGTCTGGCAGTTTCTCAAAAAACTAAAAATAGAATTACCATGTGTTGTTGTTGTTAGGTGCCATCGATTCAGTTCCAACTCATAGTAGCCCTAGACACAATGGATCAAAACACTGCCCGGTCCTGCACCATGCCCATTGTTACAAACACCGTGTCCAACCATCCCATTGAGAGTCTTCCTCATTTTTGCTGATTCTTTACATTACCAAGCATGATGTCCTTCTCCAGGGACTGGCCCCTCCTGATAACATGTCCAAAGTATATGAGATGAAGTCTCTACAGCCTCACTTCTAAAGAGCATTCTGGCTGTACTTCTTCCAAGACAGATTCGTTTATTTCAGCAGTCCATAGTATATTCAACATTTTTTGCCAATCTGATAATTCAAGGTGTCAATTCTTCCTTGGTCTTCCTTATTCATTGACCAGCCTTCTCATGCATATGAGGCAATTGAAAACACCAAGGCTTGGGTCAGGTGCACCTTAGTCCTTAAAGTGATATCTTTGCTTTGTAACACTTTAAAGAGATCTTTTGCAGCAGATTTGCCCAATGCAATGTGTCCTTTGATTTCTTGACTGCTGCTTCCATAGGTGTTGACTGTGGATCCAAATAAAATGAAATCCTTAACAACTTCAATCTTTTCTTCATTTATCATGATGTTGCTTATTCGTCCAGTTGTGGGGATTTTTATTTTCTTTATATTGAGGTGTAATCTATACTGAATGGAAACCCTGGTGGCGTAGCAGTTAAGTGCTATGGCTGCTAACCAAAGGGTCAGCAGTTCAAATCCACCAGGTGCTCCTTGGAAACTCTATGGGGCAGTTCTACTCTGTCCTATTGGGTCGCTATGAGTCGGAATCGACTCGACGGCACTGGATCTGGGGTAATCTATACTGAAGGCCATAGTATTTGATCTTCATCAGTCAGTGCTTCAAGTCCTCTTCCCTTTCAGCAAATAAGGTTGTCTCATCTGCATAATGGAAGTTATTAATGATTCTTCCTCCAATCCTGATGCCCCATTCTTCTTCATTTAGTCCAGCTTCTTGGATTATCTACTCAGCATACAGATTGAATAGGTATGGTAAAAGGATACAACCCTGGTGAACGCCTTTCCTGACTTTAAAGCATGCAGTATCCCCTTGTTCTCTTCAAACGACTGCCCTTTGATCTATGTATAGGTTCCTCACGAGCACAATTAAGTGTTCTGGGATTCCCGTTCTTTGTAATATTATCCGTAATTTGTTATGATCCACACAGTTGAATGTCTTAGCATAGTCAGTAAAACACAGTTAAACATCTTTCTGGTATTCTCTGCTTTCAACCAGGATCCATCTGACATCAGCAATGATATCCCTCACTCCACATCTTCTTTTGAATGCAGCTCGAATTTCTGGCAGTTCTCTGTCAATGTACTGCTGCAATCACTTTTGAATGATCCTCAGCAAAATTTTACTTGTATGTGATATTAAAGATATTGTTCCATAATTTCTGCATTTGGTTGGATCACCTTTCTTTGGAATGGGCACAAATATGGATCTCTTCCAGTCAGTTGGCCAGGTAGCTGTCTGCCAAATTTCTTGGCATAGGCAAGTGAGCACTTCAGGCATTGCAACCATTTGTTAAAACATCTCAGTTGGTATTCTGTCAATTCCTGGATCCGTTTTTCACCAATATCTTTAGTGCAGCTTGGACTTCTTCCTTCAGAACCGCTGGTTCTTGGTCATATGCTACCTCCTGAAATGTCTGAATATTGGCCAATTCTTTTTGGTACAATGACTCCGTGTATTGTTTCCATCTTCTTTTGATGCTTCCTATATCGTTTAATATTTTCCCCATAGACTCCTTCAATATTGCAACTCAAGGCATGAATTTTTTCTTCAGTTCTTTCAGCTTGAGAAAAGTCAAACATGTTCTTCCCTTTTGGTTTTCCAACTCCAGGTCTTCACGCATGTCATTATAATCCTTTACTTTGTCTTCTCAAGCCATCCAGAATTACCATATAACCCAGAAATTCTACTCCTAGTCTTTCACCAAAAAACTTGAAAGCAGAGACTCAAACAGATTTGTATAACAATGTTCACCGCAGCACTGTTCACAATAGCCAAAATGTGGAAACAACCTAAATGCCCATCAACAGGTGAATGGACAAAAAAGAATGTGGTGCATACATACAGCGGAATACCACTCACCCAGTAGCAGAAATGATGTCTTGATACCTGCTACAGTACGGATAGAGGTTGAAGACATTATGATGAGCAAAATAAGCCAATCACAAAGGACAAATATTGTATGACCTCAGTTATAAAAAAAAAAAAAAAAAGACAAGTAAAGGCAAATGTACACAGAAACCAAAATTGATTAATGGTTACCAGGACAGGAGGGAAGGGGGAAAAGGGATTAACAGTCATGGAAAAATCATATTGATTAAGGGTAGGGTTGCACAGTGGACTATTATGATTACTACCAATAAGTTGTAAAAAAAAAAAAAATTTTTTTTGCACACCTGTAAAAAGCTGAATTGGCAAAGGTTGTGTGACAGCTGTATTTACAACAAAGACCCAAAAAAAAACGAGTAGATGCTAAGGCTGCTTATGTACAATCAAATACCTCACAGGTTTTGGTCCCTTGGTTTGGAGGTTTAGGGTCATAGTTTCATGAGACATTCCAGTTAATTGGCCTAATAATGTGTTCGGTGCTTCTGTTCTACTTGCTACTCCCTTGAGTAGTGCCTTGGGTCTTAAAAGCTTGTAAGTTGCCAACCAAGCCACAACAATTGGTCTCTATTCATCTGGAGCAACAGAGGAAGAAGGAGAGTCACGAATAGGAGGAGGACATAGACGCAGAATGTGTGGCTAATTGCCTCCATGAACAACTGCCTCCTTTGCCATGAGACCGGAAGAACTGGATGGTGCCCAGCTACCATTACTGAACATATTGAACAAAGATTCCATAGAACCCTGATATCAAAGACAGGAAAACACACCAGAGAAAAAGAAAACTACAGACCAATATCCCTCATGAACACAGATATAAAAATTTTCAACAAAATTCTAGCCAATAGAATTCAACAGCTTATTAAAAAAATAATAATACATCATGACCAAGTGGGATTCATACCAGGTATGCAAGGATGGTGCAATACTATAAAATCAATCAACGTAATTCACCACATAAATAAAAAGAAAAAAAAGAGTCACATGATCATTTCAATCGATACAGAAAAGGTGGCACAGTGGATAAAAGCCATGGTGAGCTATGGCTGCTAGCCAAAAGGTCAGTGGTTAGAATCCACCAGCCGCTCCTTGGAAACCCTATGGGGTAGTTCCACTCTGTCCTATAGGGCTGCTATGAGTCAGAATCGACTCGATGGCAAAAGGTTTATATGTTAAAAAAAAAAAGACCTGAAGAGTTACAGCTCATAGAGGGGGAAAAAAAAAGATTCCATAGAAGAATCCTGATCAAAAAGGGGAAAATATAGAACAGAATTTCAAATTCCCATTGAATCCAGACTTTCTGGAGCCATGGAAGCTGAATGAACACTGAAACTACTGCCCTGAGATAATCTTTAAACCTGAAACCAAAAATATCCCATGTCTTAAACGCTAGCAAGCAGCCATCTAAGATGCATCAATTGGTCTCAACCCACCTGGATCAAAGGAGAATGAAGAACACCAAGGACACAAGGTGATTACGAGCCCAAGAGACAGAAAGGGCCACATGAACCAGAGACTACATCATTCTGAGATCAGAAGAACTAGATGGTGCCTGGCTACAACCGATGACTGCCCTGACAGGGAACACAACAGAGAACCCCCGAGGGAGCAGGAGAGCAGTGGGATGCAGACCCCAAATTCTCATAAGACCACACTTAATGGTCTGAGACTAAAAGGACCCTGGTGGTCACGGCCCCCAGACCTTCTGTTGGCCCAGGACAGGAACCAATCTCTTCAGACATGGATTGGACTGGACAATGGGTTGGAGAAGGATGCTGGTGAGGAGTGAGCTTCTTGGATCAGGTGGACACTTCAGACTATGTTGGCATCTCCTGCCTGGAGGGGAGATGAGAGGGTGGAGGGGGTTAGAAGCTGGCAAAATGGACACGAAAAGAGAGAGTGGAGGGAGAGAGCGGGCTGTCTCATTAGGGGGAGAATAATTGGGAGTATGTAGCAAGGTGTATACGGGTTTTTGTGTGAGAGACAGACTTGATTTGTGAAATTTCACTTAAAGCCCAATAATAATTAAAAAAAAAAAAAAAATCCCCTGAAGTCAACTTAAAACCAAACAATATTTTAGCTTAACTAGTAAAAAAGGTCTGCCTTGAAGACTATGCTTCTTTTAAGAACTATCTACATGGGATCAAAGTGACACCAGCAACTTGAAAGATTACAAAGGAGTACCAACTCAGAAAAGGAAGGTGAAAATGGCTGAACAACTGGAAGAACGTAACCAATGTCACCAAAGGGTACATGCAGAAACTCGAGTCGATATATGTTTTGCTGTGTATATTCTCAACAACAAAATACATGAAATCTAGAAAATAAAAAAAAAAATGTCTATCAATAGAACATCTATAGATATCCGAATCTCTTCTACTCCAAAGTCTAAAACAAGTTCTACAGGTGCACATGTGTGTCGAACCACGATTGCTGCATATTGGATTAAGCTTGATGCTATTCGTGACCTAAACATCGACCGTTACCATTTAATATGTGTAAGAAAGCTTCTACTATCCACCCAGCTCTCTTAAAAAACAACAGCCTCCTTACTCTAATTCCCGACATCAACATGTATGTTATGGTGCATCCTCGGTATGTGGCTAAGAGATTGTGACCCTTCAGAGTAGCCTATGTCAAACTCTGATGGCCCTACTATTTATCAGGCAAATGTGAGTCACCATTATTATATACAGTTAGATAATAATTACTGTTATACAAGATGTATTATATATTGCAAACATAAATACATTTACATATTATATAATAAAAATAATATATGCCATTATTATATACATGATCCTAAGTAGAAATTAAATAGTTTACAAGTAGAAACTCTCTCAAAGATAGATTTTCTTTTTAACCATCAAGTTCTGCCTGCCTTACAAATGTTGTGTCAATTCTTCCCCATCTAGTACTTCAATGCCTCCATCAGTGTTGGCCACCAACTTTTACCCTTTCTTGGGGTCAGCCCCATATCATCAATACCCAATCAACACTCAAGCACATCCCGATTCTTACCAAGTGGCTCAGTTCTTCATATCGGCTATTAAACATCTCCAATTTCTCACTGATTATGTCATCAAGAATCCCTCCATCAATCAGAGTCTGGCCAAGTTCCCGAATCTGGGTGCGGTTATCTGCTGGGTGGCGCAAAACGGATTCCAGAGACTGGACAGGGAAGGAAAAAAAATAGTGCGTTTACAGAGGCAAAATGTGTCAAGGACCCTAAAAATGCCCATATTATTTTAATCAAGTATTTCAATTTTCTAGAAATCTATAGTAGGGAATGAGATCAGAAATTAGGTGAATGATTAATTCATAAAAATTTTCAAGATGGTGTCAATAAATGCACAAAGCACAGAACCATAATACAGAAGATGATATAATATAAAACCCAAAAAATAATCATTATTAATTATATAAAGAAATGCTCATATGATGCAAAGTTTAAATGCAGAATACACTATTATGTGAGCAAAATTATCTCAACTGTTATTAATTATAACACTTAAAATAGGTTCTTATTTTTCTACAGCATATACAGAGTGCTCGGCATTGTTTTACATTCACAGTTTTTATATACATAAATCTAATTAACCAATATGGGCTACATATTATTCCCATTGTATAAATGGGGATATTAAAGCCCAGAGAGATTAGCTGGCACAAGCACACACAGTCTGCAAAAAAATCTAGATTCCAACACAGATCTTTGTGACACCAAAACCCTTGAACCAATTGCTTTAATGAATCATCCTTCAGTGTGCATACTTTAAAAAAATAATAATTAGGAAGAAATATATCAAAGTGTTTAAAAATTTATCTTAGAGTTCATTTTATAATTTTCTCTAGTTTCCTTATTTCTAGAATGTGCAAATATTAACTCTCATATTAGGGAAATATAAGGTTTTTTTTTTAATCTAAGCTTTATATATTTTTATTGTCACAATCTCTTATTCTGATATATTTGAGAAGTGACGCAGACCTTCTGCCAGCAAACCATCCCACTCCTGAAATTTAGACACCACATCTGACTTATTAAACCAATTCCCACTGAGTCAATTCCAACTCATGGTGACCCCGTATGTATCAGAGCAGAACTATGCTCCATGGGGTTTTCACTGGCTGAATTTTTTGGCAAGAGATTGTCAGGTATTTCTTCCATGGCCTTTCAGTTAGCAGCGAGCACACAAACCATTCACACCACCCAGTGACTCTCATTTGACGTATTACTGACCTTCAAACCAGTCACCCACCCAGCTACCACATCATGTCACTGCATCTTTATATGCGAATCTACCCACTTCCTCTTTTTCTGTTTTTAGAGAAAATCTACCCTCATTACATTTTAATTAATGTAAGAAACAGCTGTTATGTTATCATGAACTACACATTGTGCTGCTAACTAAGGAACAAAGAAGAATCAGGTCCATTTCTTATCCTCAGGGAGCTCATAGGTCAGGCCTAGTGACCAGCTCCTCTGATAGGATGACACAAATACTACTAACCCCAGCCTATACTCAACCGTTGACATTTGAAGGTAATAGACCAGGAGTCATTGTAAACATAGTTATTGCTATGTTTAACCAGCAAAAATACATTTACTAAGAAAAATATAATAGGTGCCCTAATAAGATAAGGCAGAGCTGTATCCAGGGATGGATAAAAATGAACTGGAAAATCATCAGAGTGCTTTACCATATCTAAGATGTACTACTGGTCAAATAGCTAGCCCTCTCCTAAGGCTGATTTAGTAGGTCATCGACAACCTAAATATACATGATTATAGAAGTACTTCAAGCTACAGAAGAACAAACAAGTCGCACTGAAAACGACTAAGGGAGCAAATATGTTTGTCCGTGTAAAGCATTATGTTCCTCGTTGCAATTCGCATTTGGCTTCATTGCAACAAAAAGAAATGCCACCAAGAACTCAGTTTCCGACCTCAAGGGCTTCATTGACAGCCTCTGCTTTCTCGGGCAGAGCTTCTGTGCTCTTTAACCGCTCTTCCAAAGTGTTTAACCAGGTGGTTTCCAGGTCCAGATAATGAAGCAGTTCAATCCAACAAGACCACACCTCCTGAAATGGGTCATGAGAAATTTAAACGAGACAAGAAGCCATTACAGCTCTAATGCTACACAGTCTCTCTAATCAATAATAATTTCATTTACATGTGAGAATATGTGGGAATTTAGAAGCTGGTGAAGTCAGGGCTTGAGAAAAATGAAACAAAATGGAGTTATTCATTAATCATGTTAGTCCAACTGCAGGGGGCAGAGGGGAGGCAAAGAGGAACGGCCAAGAGGCTACCTCACTCTTCACACTAAAATAAATCCCAAGAAACAGATTTAAATGTCAAAAATAAACTATGCAATTAGAAGAAGAAAATAGGAGGGAAATATTATCATCTGTTTTTTAAATGCTGAAAAGTACAGAAAAGTAAAAATGACTCATACTTGCAATACTTTTTAACAATTATATAGGAAACTGAAATCTCCTGGGACCCACTCTACTCCAACTCGAGCTAATCAATGTAAACAAATTTGCTGTGTTGACTTCCCAACTTATTTCTTAAGCACATGGATATGTCTGTATATGAATAAAGCCACGTTTTAACCAAAGTGGATTATCCTACACTCACTGTGTTAGCTGTAATCCATTATTCCCCACTCCTACCGTTTCCATGGGGTGGGGACATAAATTTATACTTTACTTCCTAGAGGCAAAATTAAGGGATGAACACTTCTACTTCTCTCCACCTCCTTACCCCGAATAGGAGGAACCTATTTGATTAGTGAATTTTGAAGAACTCAACTAGGACATCCTGGGTTTGTTATCTTTAGGATTTGCTGACTGAGAGAAGGCACTTTATAGCCTGTGCTCCATATAAGTTATGCTTACGAGACCAAAAACCAAACCCATTGCCATCGAGTCGATTCCAACTCATAGCGACCCTATAGGACAGAGCAGAACTTCCCCACAGGGTTTCCAAGGAGCACCTGGTAGATTCAAATTGCCCACCTTTTGGTTAGCAGCTAAACTCTTAACCACTGTACCACCAGGGTACCCACCAGACCAAAGGCAGGCAAATTTTTCTATAACGACCCAGGTAGTAAATAGTTTAGGTTTTATGGGCCACAACCAGTGTCTCTCACAGATTCTTCTGTGTATTTTAGGGTTTTTTTTTTTTTTTTTTTAACAACCTTTTAAAAATATGAAAACCATCCTTGGTTCATGGGCATAAAGAAAACCAGGCTGAGCCAGATTTGATCCTTGGGGTGTAGTTTCCTAACCTGGCTCTAACTAAAAGAGAAAAGAGGGTGGTTTCTGTACTCACAAATTTGTACAAGCAGAAAGCAGACTGAGAAATCTACTCGGCTGTAAGCACAGCCCCATTTCTTATCAGAAAGGAAGGATGACCCACAGAGAACCCATCCCAAACAGCAGAAGTGGACCCTAATCAAGCAAGAGCAAGGGGCCCTGACTAACAGTGTGTCATGGGTTGAATTATGTCCCCCAAAAATTGTGTATTAACTTAGGTAGGCCATGATTCCTGGTATTCTGTGGTTGTCCTCCATTTTGTGATTGTAATTTTATGTTGAGAGGATTAGGGTGGGATTGTAACACCATCCTTACTTAGATCCAACCTAAAGGGAGTTTCCCTGGGATGTGGCCTGCACCACCTTTTATCTCTCAAGAGATAAAAGGAAAGGAAGCAAGCAGAGAGTTGGGAGCCTCGCAGCACCAGGAGCAGAGTGCATCCTTTGGACTCGGGGCTCCTGCGACTGAGAAGTTCCTCGAACAGGGGAAGATTGAGGACAAGGACCTTCCTCCAGAGCCAACAGAGAAAGCCTTCCTCTGGGGCTGACACCCTGAATTTGGACTTGTAACCTACTAGACCGTGAGAATATAAATTTCTCTTTGTTATAGCCATCCACTTGTTGTATTTCTGTTATAGCAGTACTAGACAACTAAGACAAGGTGCTTGGCAAGACTTCAGAATTACCATGGACCAACCAAAAAAAAAAAAAAAACACTGCCATCAAGTCGATTCCAACTCATAGAGATCCTATAGGACAGAGCAGAACTGTCCCATAGGGTTTCCAAGAAGTGGCTGGTGGATTTGAACTGCCATCTTTTTGGCTAGCAGCAAAATGCTTAACCAGTGCACAACCAGGGCTCCTACTATGGACCAGGAACTGCTATTTACCCTGTACTCCCTGGCCTTTTCTAAATGCAGTGTGTGCTGAAGTTTCCTGTTCCTGTCTCACTACCGTATGTTAGGAATATGGGGCACAAATAACTTGTCTTTTTTAGTGCCCAGGTCTCTGAATCAAGACGTGCTATGCTCAAACACCTACACCTGAAGAAACCGTTCCAAGGAACTACATGTGCATTTGGCTCTGATAGAGATAACAAGGTACTAGATTTCCAGCCCAATGCTGTATTGGCTGAGACTTTGCAAGCCCCTGGGGGAGTGTGAGTGCATTGCCATGTGGGAGGAATGTAAATAATTTGTGGCCAGAGAGTGAGATATGGCGGATTAAAGATGGCCCCAAGCTCTTTGCCACTATCCCCATCAAGAGGTAAAGTCATTTTCTCCTCTCTCACAATCTGGGTTGGTTTTGTGACTTGCTTGAACCAAAAGAATGCTAGAGATGACACTTTGCCAAATTTCAGACCTTTAAAAGAACAGGCAGCTGAGCTAAATCAACAGACTGGCTCATAAAATAAAGAATACCTCCTTCAAGTACTGCATGCCTTTAAAAAATCATCTAAATGAGACCAAATGGTCAGCAGTTACTCTAAAGCAAAGATAAAAGGGTAATGAGACAGGGAAACCAGATTACTATAGTACTGGAAACAAAACATCAGAATGGAATTAATGAGAATGTTGACACATTGTGAAAAGTGTAACCAAAGTCACTGAATAATTTGTGTAGTAATTGTTAAATGGGAACCTAAATTGCTGTGTAAACTCTCACTGACAACACAATATTTAAAAAAAAAAAAGAATAGGCAGCTTCTGCTTTCTCCCTCTTAAAAACCGGCTGCTATAGAAAAATAAGCAGTAAAGAAAAGAGGCCACATGGAGAGAGAGGTTAGAAGATGAGACACCATCATGAATGTCCCAGCTGAGCTCCCAGTTTGATACAGCTACATAAGTGATCTATACTTCTACCACATGGAACAGGAGAGCCACCCAGCTGAGCCAAATCAACCCACATAATCACAAGAAATAATTCATTGTTTCCACAAGCCATGAGATAACTTTGGTGGTGGTTTGTTAACTAGCAAGAGTAACTGAAACATAAGTATATATAGTAAAAATATATAGACATTAATGGAAAGAACATACACCAATTTCTGGATAATGGTTACCTCAAGGCAGGGATACAGAGGAGGAATAAGATGAAATGATGGAATCAGGTTCTATAACACTAATCTATTTTATTTTTTAAAAACTGGATAAAATGTTAACAACAGTTACATCTAGGGGATGAGTATACTCTCCTATAAATTCAAAATGTTTGAGGTTAAAAGTACTTTAAAGGAATCTAGAAATAATCAACATGATAAAATTAGTCTCTTCCTAATTTAGAAATTTGGGCTGTTTCTTCCCAAGGTCTTTCGGTAACCCCTAAGATAATTTCACGAGCGTTTCCATATTTAAACCTAGTTTATCTTCTTTCAAAGACAAGGCCTCATCTCTCTTCTCTGTATCATTTTTTTTTTTACACTTTTCCTATTTTTCTGTCAAAGAAATTCTCTCCAAATAATTATAAATTCCAACAGTAATTTTCAAAGCAATTTCAAACCCTCAAAATACTTATTTCATTCTGCATTCTAAGCATTACCATCTTTGAGTCCCTAAGATAGCCTGAGAGAATGGCATAGAATACAAGTAGACTTTTGTTAGCTTGGGATTAATCTAGGGACTCCATTCATTATTTAAACGTATTGTGAATTGCTATTTGGGCTATAAATGAATAGTGGAAACAAAAAAGAACAAAACTAAGGGTGGTTTTGAGAGAGAGAAAAACATGGATGAGACTGCAGTAAAATTCAATTCCAAGATCAGTCATTAGGATTTATGATTAGCCATAAATAATATTATATGTTTATAGAATTTCTAAGTCTCAAATGAGTAGCCTCTAGTGTTTTATGTTAGACCACCTATTAATATTAAAGAATGAGGATCTGTGTGAATTGTAGCTTCCTCATTAGTCTCAATTATAAACATCTTAACACAAAACAGATTCAGAAAAAGCAAGTAATGAGTTAAGTTATTTTAAATACTGCAGTTATGATTTTTTACCATTACCATTTTATGACTGACTTCAATCATTTGTTTTAAAGAAATAAAAGATTATAAATTGAAATGCCTCTTAAATCTTTTCAATAAAATATGGCAAGTCATACTCATGCAAAAACAAAAACTTAATTTTATTTAAAAGAAAAAGAAACCTCAGAATCAATCATTCTAAATAAAAATATCACAATTCATCTCCATGTAGTCAACTAAGCAAAGCAAAACAAAGACGTTCACAGGGGATTCTTCTGGAATTTTTGGACTGAACAGGCCCTACAGATCATTTGTAACATGAAAATCTTGAGGTCACATGTAAAAAAAAAGTCAAGTCTGAAGATATTAAACGACCTGCCAAGAACCTTCCACTAGTTGGAGGCAGATCTAATCTTTTTTTTTTTTCCTAATCCCTCTTTCCTTTTTTACCAATTTATTACCCAAGAATTCCTTTTCTTTTATGATCCAGGACTTTTTTTTTAATAGAGTTTTTCTACATGAATGCAAACAGTCTAGTTTTGTCTTCAACTCACTCCTTGCTTCAATGAAACTTACAAGGCAGGGCAGTACTTTGCAGAGTTTGGGTCTCAAAACATGCACCACTCAAAAAAATACCATACCTCTAGCGTGTGGCACTTTCCCCGAATTCTGTTGCAAAGAAGTTGATAATTCTCCAGCACGATGTTCAGCTCAGACGTCAACTCCTGGCCACCAGAGGGCACTTTTGTAGCTAATAACTTGATGTTGTCCTTGAGAATCTTCACTCTCACCTCCTTCTGCAACACATCCTCTTTTGCCCTCTGATAGAAGAAAGAACGAACTGGAAAATGTCTCCCATTCCAGTAACCAATTTTATTTTTAATAACTAAATCAAAATTAAAATTTCTAAATAAGTCAGGCTGCCTAATTTGCGCATTATTTAGGCAATCACAACGGTGAGTGTTTTTAAAGTGAGAATGTTAACTATAAAATGTCACTCACCATATGACCTAATGTACACAAAAAAAGTAACAACCAAACCCGTTGCTGTTGAGTCGATTTTGACTCAGAGCGACCCTATACACAGTCCCCCGCAAGTATTTTCATTTAATAACATCAGTGTTAACACCTAAATTATCCTAGATTACGTTTACTGACATTATTTTTAAATTATGGGTCCAGATAAGAATCAAAGCCAATTAATTTTAACTGACCACTGGAGGTCTGAATATATTAGATACATAAATGAATTTTCACAAAAACTGAGGTGACACCATGGTAGTGATATCCTTAAAATTTCTGTCAAATAATTTAAACATTTTTTTTCTCCTAGGACACAGATATATCTATCTTTCTTATAATTAACATTTCAAAGATGATAACAAAGTTATACTGGAAAGATCTGATCCAGAAATAGCTTCTTCCCTGGCTCACCCTTCACACTCAAGATAAATAATTCCATATTCAGAAAAACCAAGCTAAGAAGGCCTTTTCACTCTCCCTTTTAGCTTTCTTTACTGTTTACTGTTTTCAACTTCCCTAGGTTGGGGAAAAGTAATTAAGTGTATGGTGGTGTTAAAAATCCTAATGGCTCTTTGGAACATAAAAAAAAATAGATAAGATATTGCCCAATGAAGGACTTTAATCTCTATAAAACCAAAAAAGCCAAACCCACTGCCGTCGAGTCAATTCCGACTCATAGCGACCCTATAGGACAGAGTAGAACTGCCCCATAGAGTTTCCAAGGAGCGCCTGGTGGATTCGAACTGCCAACCTCTTGCTTAGCAGCTATAGCGCTTAACCACTATGCCACCAGGGTTGTGACTTTAAAAAAAAAAAACACAAAACTCAAATACCAATAGTTTAAAGGAAGAGAATAAATGAAATAAGTTGGTCCTTAACATGGTAAGTTACATTAAAATATTTTATATATTCAGTATTTTATTTAGAGTGAGCATTTTCAAAAAGTAATACACTAAAAAAGATGTTTCAGTGAAAATTCTACAACTTCAATAAAGGTCCCTTGTCATATTTACTTTGACTCTTATACAATAATGTATTAATGTCATATAATTCCCTTTTTAAAATATCTACACAGAGATTTTTGGTTCAGTTGTACTTTTAGGCCTGTTAACTTTGGGGTTAAAACACTCACTGTGTTCCTTAATTTTTTTTTTTTTTTAATAGATAGGAAAATATATATATATCCTTCAAGACAGTTTCTACTTTGACTTGAACACTCAAGGACACTTGAAACAGTGCTTAAAATTTGGGAATGATGCCTAGTTCTTTTATTATATACATATTTAAAAAAAAAAAAAAAGAGTATCTAAGACCACTGACACAAGACACATAGGTTTATAGGAAATATACCCTATGGAACCAACTGATACCAAATACCTTGACCATTTATTTTCCTACTGCTTGTGGTTGTCGTTTTTTTTTTTTTGTGGTTGTCATTAGGTGCCACAGAGTCTGCTCCAATTCATGGTGACCTTATTGTATATAACAGAACTGTTGCCTGGCCCTGCACCATTTCCATGATCTTTGCTGTGTTTCTACTATTGGTACCTAAATGTATTCATATGTACCCAGTGAGCTAAGCGGAAAAATCCTACCTGACAAAATGAAAAAACCCTAACCAACTTGGGAAGTCTCTCTTGTTTCTTACCAAAAAATAATTCTTCCTCACACCTAATACCAATGGATTTGAAGTGATTCTCTGTGGCTCCCCAAGGTTCTAAGAGGTAGTCTTAGAGGCCCTCGTGGACTCAATTCATGGGTTTCCTTTGTCAATAAAATCATAACTACCCTTCCTTTTTTCTTTAAATGTGAAATCCTACTATGAAAAATGTACGTACATATTGTGCCTTATCACCACATAGGCAGCAGGTAGGTAGAAGGGTGGTTGGATGGATAAAGTAATTTTACACAGAAGAGGAGAGGTATAAAACCTATTAGATTGACTGTTCCAGCCTCACCTTCATTTCTTCCACAGCATTCTCAAGTTCTTCTGGTGACTTGTATTCAAAATCCCTCTCCAGGTATTCTTCTTCAGCTTGGGCCATCCATTCCTGCATCTCCGCCAAGTCTTTCTTCAGGTTCACTGCTTTTTCCTGGCTTTCGGACAATCTATTTTTTTGAATAGCAATCTAGAAGGGAAAAAACCCAAATAAAGAACACTTAATAAGTCAAATGTCAAGTTCAAGTTTTTAATATTTAAAGATATAATATAACTTTCCATGTTTTAAAATTTTGGATAAAATCCTTTACACATTTTACGCTGATATTGTGGAATACAAATAATAATGAAGAAAATAATTATAACTGGGATTCTATTACCACATTTTGGGTATTAATCTGCAAATATCTATTATAATTTTGAAAGTGCATAGCCTTTGACAGAGTAATTCTACATGTGGGAATCTAATTTACTGCAATAAAAGCACATATATCAAAGAAATTTACCATAGCATTATTATGAAACAAAAAAGTCAATTTTCTTATGTTTGATAGGATAACTTTTAAGACGTCACTTTAAAAAATGAGAGAAGGAAGAGTTCTGCTATAAAAGAAGTTTGTAAAACACTATAAATTTTTGGATTTGGTGATCAATTATAATTGTACATTCCACACAGACACCAAAATATGTTCATTAGAAAACAAATATTTGTCTGAGTCTGGTTCAATGAATTACCTAAATACATCTAAGACATCTAAAAATATTTTCAGAAAGATTCTCGCTGGGACACCAAAACCACAAACAGACTTGTTCTGTGGGAGAAGATTCCTTTCCACAGTCACAGTCATTTTATATATTCAGCCTCTTGCTCAAACTGAACCTTGCCAGGGCTTGCCTGGCTGAGAAGCTGACAGAAACCAAAAGCCAATACAGGAATAGGACAGCTCTCTCAAGAGTAAGGAAGAGTGCTTAACGGCCTTCCTGTTCTCTCGTTCCAAACAGGATCCCAGTCACAAAAATAAACAGGGACCAAACAGGCGCTTTTATCTCACTGCCCCACACAGTACCCACCGAGCCCGCTGCCAGCAGGACGCACCCAGCCCTGGTTCCAAAGCCCGGCTGAGAACTTTTTGTTTTTATTTTTTATACTTGGAAAGTTTTTTTTTTTTTTAAACAAAGACACGTTACTGAGAACACTTACAAAAAAGTCTCTCTAATATTAGTTCCTGACCACTACTCAGTGATGCAATTTTCACGGTTCCAAAGAGAAATAAGAAAAATAAGGACACAATAGTGACTTTTCAAAAAGCTCAAAATTATAATAATTATTCTGAGATTATATCCGGGGGGGGGGGGTATTAAAATGTGCTTTCTTTCATAATATGATCACTTTCTGTGTGATATTACACTTGAAATAAAATCCAAATTCCAAGTCCAAATATAATCCATCCCCTGCCTACCTGCTTACCTCCTAACCTCATGAAAAAAAAAAAAAAAACATATCTTACCATAATTCTCCAACCCACTAAGTCCTCTCTGCACTCCATTCCAGCTACACGGCCCTCCTTGTTCTTTACTGAACAGGCCAAGCCCATTCCCACCGCAGGGCTTTTAAGCTTGCTATTCCCCCTGCCAGAATGTTTTTAACCTCAGCCTCTGGCTCATGGCTCATCCCTTTATTCACTTCTCTATTCAAGTGTCCCAGTCTCAGAAAGCCCTTCCCTGACCACCCTCTTTGAAATAACTCACCTTGCCCTAACCCCTCACTAGCCTTTCCTTATTTTTTATTATGATTTTGTTCATTACCGATCTGCCTCGCTAGAATGTGAAATTTTTAGAGGCAGAATTTTTTTTCCTCATTCAATGCTGTATCCCCAGTGCCTAGAATGATGCCTAATCAATACGCATGCATACTAATGAATGCGGCTGATTAATAAATATTTTCAGAATAAATCATTGATTAATGCCTGTGATTGGTGGTTGTATACCAGTGAGTCGATTTCGACTCATGGCGACCCCACAGGACAGACCAGTGCTGCCCCATAGGGTTTCCAAGGATGTAATCTTCATAGAGCAGACTGCCACATCTTTCTCCCACAGAGTGGCTGGTAGGTTCAGATCACCAACCTTTTCATTACCAGCTGAGCTCTTAATCAGTGCACCACGAGAGCTCATTAATGGCTGAGATTACTATGTAGCAAACTCAACTGTCCTGGTAGTGAGGCAGGTATCATAAATACACGTGTCAAGCCAGATTCAAGACAAGAATAAGGAGCAAGTCCTGGCCCAAACTGGATAGTTAGTGTCCTTCCTTAATTAAAAAAAAATATACCCTCCCCCTGCCCCAACCTGCCACCCATGCTGCAGCTCTCCCAGTCCACTGTTTTCAAACTGGATAGCTTACAAAATCAGTTCAGCTGGTCAAGACAAGCCACTGTACACATCTCTTGAAAACTACAGACAATAAAGTTGAAAAACTTACCTCCTTGCTAAATTTCTCCAATTGGGTTTGGTAGTCAGAGAGTTTTGACTGCACCCAGGTTTTGATTCCGGCAACTGGACAGCTTCGAAGGTTAGCCTCTATTTCTCTCATGTCTTTCAGAGAGGATTCAACTGCTTCTATTTCATTAACAAAGGCCTGGACACATAAAATAAGCCCGTGTTGAGTTTATCTCCGATGTAAACAGACATCATAATGCTAGTCTGTCTGCTTATATCCCTGAAAATACTATAAAGAATAAGCTGCTTGGGAGTCAGGAATTCTGACTACTTAATATTATGTCTTAATAAATTTACTTAACCTTGGTGCCTCAGGTAGCCACATGCCAAATTAGATTGGAAATACCTGATCCTCAACAGGGGATAGTGCTTTTAATTAATTTAGAGAAGCCTAATGCTCTCACGTAATATAAGTTATATACAGCATTACTAGCAAATTATATTTCTTAAATTTGTTTTTCACCATGTGGCACTATAAGAGCAATATAAAAAACATATATATATATATGTACAAGTGGTAATTATTACATTAACGTTTTCCTTGTAACATAAAATAGCAGATCCTGATGAACTAAACTTGTTCTATCAAAATTCCATAACCACAGCCACAAAGAAAAATATGACTCAGCAGTCTTCTTTTATTAACCACAGAGTCAAAAATGTTTTATCATAAAAGATATTTTATCTAGGCTTATAAAAAATATATATATCGTGGTATATTCTTCCACTTTTAATAGTAGCAGAAAATAAAGAAAAAGCAGGAAATGTGATTGATTATAGCTGGTTCGCCAGGTCAGCAGAACTCACAGAACATTGGTCAAGCTGCCTCTGCAGCCCATCGGCGTCCCCTTGGGCAGCCTGCTCTTTCATTAAGAAGTCTTTCACACCATCCATCCACTTCGCGATGGCATCTGCATCAGTCTAAACCGAACACAATAACAGAGGGGGATATTATTCAGTGACATTCAACCTACTACATCTCAAGATCCATTGCTACCGGAAAAGAACACAACTTTTCAAACTTTGATAGCATCATTTTCATTGGTTTCCTTTTTTAAACTTTCCAACTTCAAAAATAATTATCTTCTCCATTCTTGACTAAATCCCTCAAGAGACAGACAGCTTAGTAATCATTCTACACATTTCAAAACACTCTCCAGTGAACCGAGGTATTTTGCTCAAATGCAAGCAACATCTATGATCAAAAATTCAAATGACAGAATAAAAGACTTTACCAGGTATAATCAGCTAAAAAAATCTTATGTTCTCATAAAATCTAATATAAACTTTTTACTACAGTTAGTGACTCAAAGCAGGAATGAATAAATAGCATTGTGGAAAAGATGCAATAGATTGCTCTTAGTTTTGCTGCTGGACGCCTTGGGAACCAAGCAGAGACCACTACCTAGCTCCATTCTTTCATCCAGCATTTACTGGACACCCAGTATAATCCAGTTACTATGTATGCTGCTGGGGTTCAAAGACAGATGAGCTAGGAAACATTCGGTATAGAAAAAAGGCTTCAGAGAGGAGGTAACGTTGGAACTGGGCCTTGAAGAATGCAAGTAAGTTAAACGTGACTTTAAATACTATAGTAAAATGATGCTCATTTCCTTCCAAGTCTTCCCACTCCATCACTGGTCAGTTTGACTTATTATTTTTCCTTGTATTGCAGTGAATTTGTTACTCTCTACCTTCTTCAGTTTTCTGCTCCTAGTTCATTCCTATGAATAGAGATAAATTTACTCTCCTGTTCAAAAAAAGCCCTTCAGTTCTGGGGCAGTCACATGTCTTTTCTTTCATTGGTTAAACATAACCAGTTGCTTCCAAGCTGTCTCATAGGAGGACATCCAGGTACACACTCACCATTCTGATAAACATGTTCTGGAAACTACATCGATTTGTTAATGCCCTTAAAATATACTACTCAGAATCAAGCATTATTCTCCATATAATGCTGGACTGAAACACAAAGATGGAACCTATCTGGCAACTCACATACAATATTACACTCATATAGTGCCATATGGAGCCCTGTTGGTGCAGTGGTTAAGGGCTTGGCTGCTAACCAAAACCACCAGCCACTGTTTGGAAACCCTATGGGGCAGTTCTACGCTGTCCTGTAGGGTCACTCACTATGAGTCAGAATCAACTCGACAGCAAGGGGTTTGATTTTTTTTCTTGGTTTGGACCCACTGTAGGAGCCTTGGTGGCATAGAGATTAAGCTCTGAGCTGTTGACCAAAAAGTCGGCGGTTTGAACCCGCCAGCCACTCTACAAGAAAAAGATGTGGCGGTTTGCTTCTGTGAAGATTACAGCCCTGGAAACACTACGCTGCCTATAGGATTACTATGAGTCATTATTGAATCGATGGCAATGGGTTTGGTTTGGTTTTTACAGTGCCATACGTGCATTAGGCAAAAGACTGCTACAAAACACCTCTTTAAAATCTTAAAAGGCAAATATGTCACTTTGATGACTAAAGTGCACCTGACTCAAGCCTGGTATTTTCAGTCACCTCATATGCATGTGGAAGCTGAACAATGAACACGAGAAGACCTAAGAATTGATGCATTCGAATTATTGTGTTGGTGAGGAATACTGAATATACCATGGACTGCTAGAAGAATGAACAAATCTGTGTTGGAAGATGTATAACCAGAATGTTCCTTAGACGTGAGGATGACGAGACTTTAAGCATGTTACCAGGAGGGACCAATCCCTGGAGAAGGACATCATGCCTGGTAAAATAAAGGGTCAGTGAAAAAGAAGACCCTCAACGAGATGGATTGACATAGTGACTGCAACAATGTGCTTAAATATGGCAACAATTGTGAGGATGGCATAGGACCAGGCAGTGTTAAGTTCTGTTGTACACAGGGTCATTGAGTTGGAACCAACTCGATGGCACCTACCAACAATTGTCTGAGTCTTTCTTAGAAATTTTAACGTACACATCTATTATTATATTTTTCTAATGAAGTAATATCTCTGCTTGGCCTTTGAATAGCTCAAGGACCTTAGCACTCTTTAACTCCCCTTTTGCTCTTTCTCCATCCCTTGCTCCATGTTACTATATATATTTTAGTTCCACATTGTTTTAACATAAAATATTTCTCTTAGTTGGTGAGTGATTGTGATGGTTAATATTATATGTCAGCTTGGCTAGGCTATGATTCTCAGTGGTTTGGCAGACGCTATGTAATCACTTCCCATTTTGTGATCTGATATGAGCAGCCAATCAGTTGGAAGACAAGTTTCCTTGGGGGTATGGCCTGCACCCATGATATAAACGGATGTTCCGGCAAAGTTCTCCCTCTCGATCCTGCAATCATCTCATGTCATTTGACCTCTGGTTCCTGGGACATGAAAAGCCTTCAGCCTGCTGTCTGACCTGCAGATTTTGGATATGCCAGCTCCCACAACCCCATGAACCAGCAGCCTGCAACTTGACTTGAACATTTTGGGTTCTTCAGTCCCTGCACCCATGTGAGTCAGGAAATGACATCAAGCTTGCACTCACAGGTCTTTAGCATCTAGAAATTAATATTCCCTCTTAATTATGATATTCATCCCTCTCCATTTTTCTGGTAATTTCTCACAAAATGCATAAAGTGGGCCTGAGATCATGGGTAAAAATCCCACTAGTAATTGGAATGCACATTTATGTCTGTGAGCATCAGGAACTTATCTCCTGAGGATCTGAGTGGCTTTTCCATCGGTTTCATAGTTCAGGCCATAATACACTCTCAATCTTGACTATTACACACTTTTTAGTTTTGAGGGCCATTCTCTGATGAAGATGGTAAACAAAAAGGGCTTTTGTGGTTAAGTCTTTCTCCTCTATTAATATTATACCACTCAACCCAAGTCCTTCCTTATGCTCCTTATTCCAGTCACAACTTTGAAATCATTTTAGTCACACTGTACACCTGTGTCAAGCTTTCTTATTCACTGGTCCATAGTCTCTCTGTCACTATTCTCATAGGCCCATTCTACTCATGTGTATTTCTGACTTGGTGCATAGCTCTACTTATGTGTTTGCTCCAGGATTCTAAGGTCTTATCATAGAAATCCTTTTGGGAAGACACACTGTTAAGACAGGTTGGGTGAGGTATGCAGAAAGATAGACGAAGTTCCTTGGAATGAGGAGAGAAAGAATGAATACATCTATAAAAAAAAAAAAAATAGGGTTCATAAATTATGAAGGACCTTTTTTTAACTGTTCATTTAACTTGCTGTCACAGATTCTTCTACTTTTAATATCCATTCTGTAATTTTTAAGAATTTAGGCAGCATTACTGCTATATGAACAGGCATTTCTTTCAACCTAGTTTTGAATAATGAAAGCTGATAGTCTCCTGGGCCAAGGGTTTGCAAAATATATGTAGAAGCATTCTGTTTCAGAATTAAAATGTAGAAACATTTTGATCACAATCAACCTTGACTAAAAAAAGCAGCCTTGACTTCCCCAAACCAAACCCATTGCTGCCAAGTCAATTCGAACTCATAGCAACTGTACGGGACAGAGTAAAACTGCCCCCATAGGGTTTCCAAGGAGCCCTGGTGGTGCAGTGTTTAAGAGTTCAGCTGCTAACCAAAAGGCTGGCAGTTCAAATCCACCAGCTGCTCCTTGGAAATCCTGTAGGGCAGTTCTACTCTGTCCTATAGGGTTGCTATGAGTCAGAATTGACTTGAGGGCAAAACCGAAAACAAGCCCCTTGCCGCTGAGTCAATTCCGACACATGGCGACTCATGCGACAGAGTAAAACTGCTCCACAGGGTTGTTTTGGCTGTGATCTTTACAGAAGCAGACTGCCAAGCGTTTCTTCCACAGTGCTGCCAGGTGGGCTCAAAATGCCAACCTTTAGGTTAGTAAAAAAAAAAATTTTTTTTTTTTTTTTTACTAGTTGAGTGCAAACCATTTGCGTCACCCAGGGACAGCCACTGGCAAAGGAGAGATGTTTTATGACCTTAAGCATCTTTCTCCTTTTTTCCCTTCTTCTTTCCCTTCCTCCCTCTCTCAGGCACACAAAGATCCACATGGGCACACACAATTCACATGTACCTGTTCATTCTTTCTCTTAAACTTTAACATGAGGAAAAAAAAGGAGAAAACAACAGACACAGGCCACGGAGAGCACCTGATCATCCCAGCAGTAACAAAAGAAACAGATAGGAATCTGAGAAGCCACGAAAGAAAAATTCTGCATAATCCTGAGCACACCGAGTTCTAGGAGAATCCCATGGAAAGGGGTTCCCATACCAAGCTCTGCACCTTCCTAGCCATGTGGCAGAGAGAAGCTCGTTTCTCTTTTCTAAGCCTCAGTAGCTCATCTGTAAAACAGAGAGAACACCAGCTGCTTTGCCTTGCTCTGAAAAACAGAGCTAATGTTTGGAAAGGGCCTGGCACATAGGAGGCACGCAATAAATGGTAGCCGTTAATACCAAGAGCTACAAGAAGCAACTGCTTTACTATTACAAAGATTAACCCCCCCAAAAAACAGTTACCACTTCCAAGTTTTGGTTTTTATTTCCCATAAGAAGCTCCAAGGAATGACCAGCTTCAGTAAGTGTATTTTTATTTAAGTGTCAGTTAACTTCCACGCTTGTTCTATAACTGTTGAAGAGTAACTAGAAAAATGAAAGAGCTACTTTCATTAAAAAGAGCTACTGCTTTTGATATTTCTGACTAGACCTGTACAAACAGCTGAGCAGAAGGAAGCCAATTAAAGGAGGGAAGACGCAAACTTTAGAAATGGCTGGTAGCAGCAGATTCACACAGCATTCCTGCATTCCTGCCATGTGGCCACATCACATGAGAGGGATTATTTTCTTAGGCACGAAGATTGATACAGCGGCTACACCAGTGGGCTCAAACATAGCAATGATTGTGAGTATGGCGCAGGACTGAGCAGTATTTCATTCTGTTGTACACAGCATCAATATGAGTCAGAACTGACTCGATGGCACGTTAGGTTAGCAACAAAAAGATCAAGACCAGCTACTGCCTGGGTGCGGGCGAGTGTGGGAGGCAGGTAGGTCTACTCCATCTCCATTCTCAGACAGTAGCTCCTCCTTACCTGGAAGGTTAATATATTGTCTCAAACCACTGTGGCAGATGTTTCCTGTGCTTCATAAAAATACCAAAAGGCTGCTCAGCTTTAAGTCACTTTTACAGCAAAGAAGATACAAAGAATGTGAAGGAGGCCACGTGAAAACGGTGTTTACCTATTTAAAATCCACTCAGTTGGTACACTTCTGAGTTTCTAATCCATAACAGTCAGTTTTTAACTGTTCTCCAACTCCACCCACTTGGAGAATGAAAATACGTGTGTGTGTATGTACATACACGTGAATATACACATATGAATATATAAGCACAAATTTTGGAAGACTGGTTCTTACAAAGCGATACAAAAAAAATAAAAACCACTGGTAAATGTCTCAAATAAATGGCTATCATTATGTCACATGCAAAAAATAAACTCTAAATACTAATCTAGGGTAGTCATTTCTCATTCCTATTTATATTCACAAATTCTCCAATTAATATAAAATTACTCATTTGGTATTTTTGAAAAATCAAAAAATTTTCATTTGGAAGAGACAAAATTCCACACTGGCAATCACTGTGCAAAGGCAGTGATTTAGAGGCATTTTTGATGGGCAACACCTGCAGCTGCATCACAGAAAAGAATGCAGGGTCAGCAAAACCAGTCCTCTACCCCAGCTTCACCCCATCTCCCACCCCATCCGCAGAGCCAAAACCCATGGCCATTGAGTAGATTCTGACTCACAGCGACCCTGTAAGGCCTGAGTAGAAGTGCCCCACAGGGTTTCCAAGGAGCGCCTGGTAGACTCGAACTGCCAACCTTTTGGTTAGTTGCCACAGCTCTTAACCATTACATCCCCGGAGCCAGGGATGGAAAAAATGGCAAGCGTGGTAACTCTGGATTTAAGACAGTAAGATTCCAAGGTACACAACTACTCCCTAGACTTGTTTACAGTTAAATTCTTGCCATTTTATTTTGCTTCTCCCCCACCTGCAGCAATGTCCACAGCTTTTACACTGGTGTGAGCAGGCAATTTCTAACTAAGACATGGGCAAGATGGACTGTGAAACCAGAAGAAAGCAGTTAACTTAAGACAGTGGGGTTTCTATCTTGTTTTAGTTTTACAGTATTTATTAACCTCAAAACTCTATCTTAAAAAAGTATTCCCTCACTTAGTAAGGAAAATGACAATCACATTGCCACTACATTTATTTATCTGAAACTATCCAATTCTTAAATTCTAAGATTTGGAAAGTATCAATATTCCTTTTAATAAAGTAAAATGTATTCAAAGTGATTAAAGAACCTTATGAGATAATTATATCAATCATAGGTTACCTAAAAAGAATGCAGTCAACTATACTGTCTATAACTCTTAGAAAGTATTTACCATTTCTCCCCTAAAATGCTTCCCAAAGTAATTTCAAATCTGGGTTGTGAGTCTGAATCAGAGCACGACCATCTCCCTTTCCACACTCTCTCAGAGCTCAGGTGTTCTGTGTGTGCCTCTGACTGGTGAGAAAGGACAGAACCAGTGTGACTACACAGGTGTCCTGCCACTTACAATCACCAAGCACGTAGCTGTTATAGATCCAACCTCATTAGAGACTTAGGAATGAGTAAGTTGCCTGAACCCATTAAAAAACCCATTGCCGTTGAGTCAGTTCCGACTCATAGCTACCCTACAGGACAGAGTAGAACTGCCCCATAGGGTTTCCAAGGAGTGCCTGGTGGATTTGAACTGCCGACCTTTTGGTTAGCAGCCGTAGCACTTAACCACTACGCCACCAGGGTTTCCAAGTTGTCTGAACTTTTTTTTTTTGAGTTGTCTGAAGGCAACAACAAAGCCATTATATTGCATCCCATTACTTGCTGTGTGCAGACAAGGCTCCCGTCCTTGCAAAGCTCATGCCTGGTGGAGGACAGACAGACATGCCTAATTATAGTAAAAACTGGCTAGAGATGGAGTTACTGTGAAGGTGTAAACAAACATAGTAGAAACACAGAGGCAGAAATCACTCTAGCGGTAGGTGCGGTGGTGAGCAAGGCTGAACATTGCTTGTGCGGTTGTTGCTGTTGGCTGCCACTGAGTCTGCCCCCGACTCATGGCAACCCTACGTACACCAGGATCAGACTGTTGTGACACACAGAGTTTTCACTGCCTGCTTTTTCAGAAGTAGATCATCAGGACTTTCTTTCTAGTGTATCTTAGTATAGGAGCCCCACCGAAGCCCGTCCAGCGCTTAGTACAGGAGCCCCACCGAAGCCCGGCCGGCGCTTAGTACAGGAGCCCCACCGAAGCCCGGCCGGCGCTTAGTACAGGAGCCCCACCGAAGCCCGGCCGGCGCTTAGTACAGGAGCCCCACCGAAGCCCGGCCGGCGCTTAGTACAGGAGCCCCACCGAAGCCCGGCCGGCGCTTAGTACAGGAGCCCCACCGAAGCCCGGCCGGCGCTTAGTACAGGAGCCCCACCGAAGCCCGGCCGGCGCTTAGTACAGGAGCCCCACCGAAGCCCGGCCGGCGCTTAGTACAGGAGCCCCACCGAAGCCCGGCCGGCGCTTAGTACAGGAGCCCCACCGAAGCCCGGCCGGCGCTTAGTACAGGAGCCCCACCGAAGCCCGGCCGGCGCTTAGTACAGGAGCCCCACCGAAGCCCGGCCGGCGCTTAGTACAGGAGCCCCACCGAAGCCCGGCCGGCGCTTAGTACAGGAGCCCCACCGAAGCCCGGCCGGCGCTTAGTACAGGAGCCCCACCGAAGCCCGGCCGGCGCTTAGTACAGGAGCCCCACCGAAGCCCGGCCGGCGCTTAGTACAGGAGCCCCACCGAAGCCCGGCCGGCGCTTAGTACAGGAGCCCCACCGAAGCCCGGCCGGCGCTTAGTACAGGAGCCCCACCGAAGCCCGGCCGGCGCTTAGTACAGGAGCCCCACCGAAGCCCGGCCGGCGCTTAGTACAGGAGCCCCACCGAAGCCCGGCCGGCGCTTAGTACAGGAGCCCCACCGAAGCCCGGCCGGCGCTTAGTACAGGAGCCCCACCGAAGCCCGGCCGGCGCTTAGTACAGGAGCCCCACCGAAGCCCGGCCGGCGCTTAGTACAGGAGCCCCACCGAAGCCCGGCCGGCGCTTAGTACAGGAGCCCCACCGAAGCCCGGCCGGCGCTTAGTACAGGAGCCCCACCGAAGCCCGGCCGGCGCTTAGTACAGGAGCCCCACCGAAGCCCGGCCGGCGCTTAGTACAGGAGCCCCACCGAAGCCCGGCCGGCGCTTAGTACAGGAGCCCCACCGAAGCCCGGCCGGCGCTTAGTACAGGAGCCCCACCGAAGCCCGGCCGGCGCTTAGTACAGGAGCCCCACCGAAGCCCGGCCGGCGCTTAGTACAGGAGCCCCACCGAAGCCCGGCCGGCGCTTAGTACAGGAGCCCCACCGAAGCCCGGCCGGCGCTTAGTACAGGAGCCCCACCGAAGCCCGGCCGGCGCTTAGTACAGGAGCCCCACCGAAGCCCGGCCGGCGCTTAGTACAGGAGCCCCACCGAAGCCCGGCCGGCGCTTAGTACAGGAGCCCCACCGAAGCCCGGCCGGCGCTTAGTACAGGAGCCCCACCGAAGCCCGGCCGGCGCTTAGTACAGGAGCCCCACCGAAGCCCGTCCGGCGTTTAGTACAGGAGCCCCACCGAAGCCCGTCCGGCACTTAGAACAGGAGCCCCACCGAAGCCCGTCCGGCACTTAGAACAGGAGCCCCACCGAAGCCCGTCCGGCACTTAGAACAGGAGCCCCACCGAAGCCCGTCCGGCATTTACTACAGGAGGCCCACCGAAGCCCGTCCGGCACTTAGTATAGGTGCCCCACTGAAGCCTGTCCGGCACTTAGCACAGGAGCCCCACTGAAGCCTGTCCGGCACTTAGCACAGGAGCCCCACTGAAGCCTGTCCGGCACTTAGCACAGGAGCCCCACTGAAGCCTGTCCGGCACTTAGCACAGGAGCCCCACTGAAGCCTGTCCGGCACTTAGTACAGGAGCCCCACTAGAGCCTGTCCGGCACTTAGTACAGGAGCCCCACTGAAGCCTGTCCGGCATTTAGTATAGGCGCCCCATTGAAGCCTGTCCGGCACTTAGTACAGGAGCCCCACTGAAGCCTGTCTGGCATTTAGTACAGGAGCCCCACTGAAGGCTGTCCAGCACTTAGTATAGGAGCTCCAATGAAGCCTGTCAGCATCACAGCAATACAGGATCTTCCACTGACATGGGCGGTGGCTGTCCACGAGGCACGCTGCCTGGAAACTGAAGCCAGGTCTCCTACATGGAAGGCAGGAATTCCATCACTAACCCACACTGCGCTCTGAACACTTATTGTAGAGGACGCTTATTCTTAATTCTTCGGTTAAGGGTGGTTTAACCATTGTAACAGCCACTTTTTATGCCTCTGGACCTCTCAGGTAGTCCGGTATTCCGGTCCTAAAGCATTTAGCGTCAAGGCGGGCCCCTTCTGAAATGCGTGAAGCTCAGCAGACCAGAGTTGCGCCTCACTGTTGTGTAGGTTAAGCATTTTATTAGATGATGCTTCCTGGATGGGTTAGTTTTGTAGACTTTTGCCTTTTTCTCCTTTATTTCTGTGAGGTAAGGGTTGCATGCATAATTATGGCTTTCCTGTGTGATAGTTAGGGAGCCGTAATGGGTTTGCTTTGGTTTTTCTGTGTCATATTTGGAAAACTAGAGGTTCCCTATGTAATCTAATGAAAAGGCTCCTGCAATAAATTCTCCATTTAGTTCTGATTGGTGTATTGTTATACCACAGATCGGTGGCGCCAGAGTGCCACTCACCTTATTGGTGGCTTATATTATCAGATCATACTTCTCAAAATCCTTATTACCAACCAAAAATTGAAACACACTCAATTAGTAAACATGAATTCCAATACTGAAAATGTCATCAAGAAAAAATTTTTTTAATAATAATTTGGTAACAAAAGGGTTTTAAAGGACGAGCAGAGAAGAAAAGGATGTAAATTCCCAGCAAGCATATGAAGTTTCCGGAGAAGAGCAATGGTCCAGTGTGGTACTTTGTGACCCACCACACTGTCACCCCATCTGACTCAGTTCACAGTGGGTATTCAGGCATGGCCTCCAGGCAAAGAACGGACTGGAGCTAATGAGATGTTCGAGAAAGCACTTTGTATTACTATGGGGAAGGTGCCAGATCATTTTCAGAAGGCTAACTCTGGCATCAGTGCGGAAGATGAATTAGAGAAGGAAGAGATTGGAAGGAGGGAGTCAGATTTCTAGGGTAATGGAATTATCAGGGCAAGAGATTACATGAGACCCTGAGCACAGCAACAAGTGTGGCTGGAGGAGGGGGCTGAAGAGACAGGAATGGTAGTAAAGATAAGGCAGAGTTTTGCATGTGCCTTGGGGGTTTCATGATTTCTCAATTAAACCACATCGTAGAGGGTCGAGAGATAGAGCAAATGGTTTGTGCTTGACTGCTAACCTAAGGTTGGTGGTTTGAACCCGTCCAGCAGCTCCACAGAAGAAAGATATGGCAATCTGCTTCCATGAAGATCACAGCCAAGAAAATCCTCTGGAGCGGTTCTACTCCTTCACACATGGGATCACCATGAGTCAGAATCAACTCGACGACAACTAACACCAATAATGACAACCGCACTGTAGGAGATTTTGAATAAGGCAGAGGAAAAATACAAAATACTCTACAGCTCCTAAATCCAAACATATTATTGCTATGGCTAATAAGATATATAAGCAGTCTCTTAAAATTAAATATTTTATCCCCATGATTCACAAGAAAATCAAGTCAGAATAATCAATATTAAAAATGAGTCTAATGAAAAAAATTATCTATTTTACATATTTTAAAATGTTTTGCTGACTGGAAGGAGCGAAAGTGCTTTCTGTGAAGTAGAGTCTAAAAGCACCAATTAACATTTTAATTCTTAAGCACAGGAATAGAGGTCATTACCTTGGCCTAGAACAGACAAAAAAGACTATGGAACTTATGTGCACATGATACTTAGAATAGGAATGTGGAGGCTGAATCTCTACCTGTATAAAGAAACCAGCAGTGCACACAACACAAGGGAAATGAGGAAAACACTGCAATGCTGACCAAGAACAGAGAGGAAAAATTGCACGCAAACAAATAACAAGAGTATTTTAAGAAGTGTTATAGGATGGGGACCAGAAAAAAAGTTAAGTACAAGGCTATAAAAATACTTTCAAAGCTTAAATGTGCTGTGTCATGAAAAGGTATTATTGTACATAAATAATGGGATTCGTACTCCAAAACTCAGTCACTGTGGACTTCCTATTTAGATGTCCCTATTGAATTCCAGTATCGTTTGTTTCTATTATTGCTGTTGTTAGCTGTGTTGAGTCAGCTTCTGATTCACAGCAGCTCCATGCACTAGGGGATTAGACTATTGGAATCCACAGGGTTTTCACTAGCTGATTTTTCAGAAATAGATCGCTAGGCCTTTCTTGCTAGTCTGTCTCTCTGACTGGAAGCAACACTAAAGCCTGTTCAGCATCACAGCAACATGCAAGCCCCAACTGACAAGACGCATATGGGGGGTTGAGGAGGTAGTTGTACATGAGGTGTGCTGGCCAAGAATCGAACCCAGGTCGAACCCAGGTCTCTCACATGGAAGGCAAGAAATCTACCACTGAACTACCACTGCTCCTTGTTTCTATTGTTGCTGTCGTTAGGTGCCCTCAAGTCTGTAAATGGTTAGAATTACTAAGATCCTTGGATTCTTCCTTCTTACTCTGAATATGTTAAACCCCAGCAAGGATTCACTTTTAACAGTGGCTGCCTCCAGGGAGGAAAATAATACTGGGAAGGAAAATGAACTCTAAAATATTCATTCTACATACTTTTGCATTATTCATTTTTTTCACAATGAGCAGTCTTTGTGTACGACATATAACTAAAAATGCATTTTAGAAATGAACAAGTCAGCCACTGTGTTCCTAAGAAACACTGTTATAAATTGATATTGAATCTAAAACCTACCAGGCCTTAAAAACAAACACAACTTAAATGTATAAGAAATTATACATCAGGTCACGGAAGAAAAGGGAAAACAATGCTAACCTTCAGCTGAACACTTACTGCAATTATCTAAATATCTTTGGGGAAAAAATAATCAAAATTTTTTCCAAGTGAATTGTGAGTGGGTAAAAAAAAAAAAAAAAAATTTTTTTTTTTTTTAAGTAGGAAGCAAGTCCTTCAAAGCCAACAAGGGAACAAAACTGTTCTTTACAATTAAAAATATTTTTCGGCAAAGAATTTGGGCAACTAAGGAATATAGTACAGACATTGTCAACGATCTTATAGTTAGGACATAAAGGAGCAAATAAAAAATAACTGGACATTATAAATCTGCTACTGTAATAGTAAAAAAGCTCCTAAATGTCCAGACGCACGTGTTTGATGTGGGATGTTTTCCATGGAAATAAATTCGGCACGTGCTCCAACTGGCCTCTTTAAGTGCCTGGATCTGCAGCATTGGTGACAACAACCCATTAAGCCTAAAGCTAATGACAATAATCACACAACTCACATTTGTGATTGGCAGAATATTTATTCTCTTTAAATTCCATATTTAAAGATTTGCCACCTATTTAACTAACCCTAGAATACACTTCTAGGAGTCAAATATAACCTTTGGATATAATCTTTGCACATACATTTCTCTAACTGTAACTCAGATTTAAATTTGAAAACAAAAGGATAGGCTTTTGAAAAGTAGGGAAATACTTAACCCAGGGTTTCTAAACCCCAGCACTATAGGCATTTTAGGTCAGATAATTCTTTCTCCTAGGGGGCTTACTATAAGATGTTTAGCAGCATCTATTTTTTTATAACCTCTACCCACTAAATGCCAGTTGGCCCTCCCTTCCCTGCAGCTGTGACAAACAAAAATGTCTCTAGATGTTGCCACCTGTCCCCTGAAGGACAAAATTGTCCCCAGTTGAGAAGCACTGATAATCCAGTGCTTGGCCCAGAACCAAGAACTTCAGAATTATGTATAAGGGCAATTCTTGTATGTAAAGTTGGAAACAATTACAACTGAAGGCACAGAAGAAAAGCAGATCCATCCACAAAGTTACAGGAGTCAAAAATACCAAGCTATACATAGCACACTCCTCTGCACTATTAACGGTTTATTCTAATAAGATCTCAGTCTAGAGCTGCAGCTCATACTTGGAGAAAACCATCTCTTTACATGCACAACCAAAACCGCTGCCTCTTTATTCTCCTGCTCACCATCCACTGAACTGTCCCTCGGTTCCTCAGTAACAGAGCTTCTCTTCAAGTTCAGCGGTCACTGCTCTACCTATTCTGGCTAAGAACCTTCCACCTGGATCTATACTGTCTACCAGCCCTTCTTCTACCACATGTTCTCCAGCCTTGATTTTCAAAACATCATCTTCATAAATTTTCTCTTTACTTCCAATCTTTTCACTCTCTCAGCAATATCCTTTACACAAATTTTCTTTGGGTCTGAAGTACACACAGGACATATGTGTGTGTACACACACACACACACACACACACACGTATGGTAGTCCCTGACTTACAACAGGGTTCCCTTCTTTCGACTCCGTCATAAGTTGGTCCTGGCGTAGGTCAAATACGTCATTTTTTTTTTTTTTTTTTTTTTTAGTTTTCATCATTATTGTCTTTAATTATCAGTATCTTTATAAATCATAATATTGAACATCTTCCAGTGAACATCTTACAATGATATCAGCAAATTACGCACTACAACATTGCATACGGTACATTATCACTAATGATAAAGTATATCCCAAAAAAAAATAAAACAGACAGGCGTAACAGGGGTTCACCACAACTTGAATCCATTGTAAGTCAAAGACTACCTGTATATATATGTATGTGTGTATGCTTATTTACAAATCTAAATCTCCCTCACCAATCTCAACTCATTCATTTAAACTTTTTCGTTGAGTGCCTTCTCTGGGGCAGGCACTGTGCTAAAAGCATATCTTGGGAAACATCTGGGGATAAAATGACCTATGGGGGCAAAAAAGGTAAGACGCTGGGAGACACTGAGAGTATCAGGAGCCTTGGTGGGGAGGGAGTGTGACTGTTTCATTCTTCATCTAGAGCTTTCCTATTAGAAAACCAACTGATTTGGAAAGGCAAAATGTTAAAATCCTGTCTTTATCTGACATTGACCTTTACCGCTTTCTCTTCACCTGCTCTCACATTTACCCTTTCCTCTTGAACTTTATTACAGTTTCATCTGTTGAAACTTTCAGATGTTGCAAAGTATCCTGCTTCTGAATCTTTGTGTCCCTGCAATTACTTACTTTCCCAATCAGACGCTGTCTGCCCATGGCCTGGTTCAGATTTTCAATTCAAATGTCTAAGACCTTAAACGGAAGGTTCAAGGACTCAGCTGTTTGATACCACCTGGAACCCTGCTGGCGCAGCGGTTAAGAGCTTAGCTGCTAACCAAAAGGTAAGCAGTTTGAATTCACCAGTCACTCCTTGAAAACCCTACAGAGTACTTCTACACTGTTCTGTAGGGTTGCTATGAGTTAGAATGGACTCGACGGCAACACGTTTGGTTTGTGGCTACTCCCTGGAATCCCTGTTGTTGTTGTATGCACCATCGAATCAATTTCAACTCTTAGCAATCCTATAGGACACAGTAGGTCTGCCCCACAGGTTTCTAAGGCTATAATTTTTACAGAAGCAGACTGCCATATCTTTCTCTGATGGAGCAGCTGGTGGGTTTGAACCACTGACCTCTTAGTTAGCAGCTGGGAACTTAACTACTTGTGCCATCAGGGTCCCTGGTGGCACAAATGGTTAAGTGCTCAACTACTAACCAAAAGGTTGGCAGTCTGAATCCACTCAGAGGTGCCATGAAAGAAAGACCTTGCAATCTGCTTCTGAAAGGTAGCAGTCTTGAAAACTCTACGGAGCACAGTTCTACTCTGCAACACGGGGTCGCCATGAGTTGGAATCGACTAGATGGCAATTGGTTTGGTGTGGTTTGGTTTGGTTTGGTTTGGGTAACTTCTACCACTCCAACCGAGTTACCTCTGTAATCTAATCACTGGCCTCTATTTCACCCAGACTCCCCATTCCTGAAACATATGTTGACCATTTTTTAGCAATTTTATCTTCAAGGTCTACTGTACCTCCACCAAGGAGCTTTCTCTGCAAGATAAAAGGAAATAAATGTGTTCTCCAGCACATTAAAAGTATATCTTTGGTGCCAACTCTTCAGACATGGATTGGACTGAACAATGGGATAGAAAATGATATTGGTGAAGAACGAGCTTCTTGGATCAAGTAGACACATGAGACTATGTTGGCATCTCCTGTCTGGAGGGGAGATGAGAGGGCAGAGGGGGTCAGAAGCTGGCTGAATGGACACAAAAAGAGAGAGTGGAGGGAAGGAGTGTGCTGTCTCACTAGGGCAAGGTGTATATAAATTTTTGTATGAGAGACTGACTGCATTTGTAAACTTTCACTTAAGGCACAATAAAAATTTTTAAAAAAAGGATACAAAAAATGTATGTCTTTGGTAAGCAAGTTATAAATCTCATCGTAAAATCATAATAAATGCGGGACAAGAAAGAACGCCAAATGCTCAAATGTCCATTATAGCTGAGAGATGCTGACATAAAAATTACTATTTTACCCTGTAAGAAACTTAAACTACTAACGGCCTTGGAATTTACCTCAAAAGTCCTGAGTTTGGGTGTAATCTCTTCAAGCAAAAGCAGATCTTTGGAAACTTTGGTCTTCAGTTTATTCCATTTTCCTTCAACGGCATCAAACTCCTGCCTATACGTATTTTTTACATCAGGAGGAGCCTTCTTCTCCAAAGCCTTTGTTTCCTCTGCAAGTTTATATAATGTAGGTTTTTGATTCTCGAGAATTTCATCAAGAGCCTGGAAAAGGTTTTAAAAAATTAAAAATATGCACAACAATGTATCTGTAGAGATATAACAATACGAGCTATCCACAGTCATTTTTCTCAAAAATTTTCTGCCAAAAAAATAAATAAAAGAAATGTGAAAAATTCAAGGAAAAAAAAGCATAATCAAAAAAGTTAAAGCTTTCCCTTCATGAGTTGTGTGTGGGCCAGACATGATATATCCGATACAAGAAAAACCCTGAGAACAACACACCAGGACTAAGACTGCAGTGGTCAACAGTTCATCTGTTTTACCTGATGAAACAGTGGAAGACACAAGACTACCTAATTAAATGACAAGGGGAGCATTTTTATGCAACATAAAAAATAAATAAATAACACATCGATTGAACTAAAATTCTCCATTTCATTAAAAATATTTTCGCAAATCATGAACAGGTTGAGGATTTTAGGCAAACTACAACAGTAGAAGAAAGCATGCTTTTTTCTATTGAAAGATATTTAATAACTTTCTTTTAGTTAAGGTCTTACATTAAAGTAACTAACTTCAAATTATAGGAATTTTTTTTTTTTACCGATTTTGACCAAAAATGACCATTTTTTTTAAAAAAAGCTGGAAAAGATACATTACCTTTTTTTCTTGCAGGGTCTTCTCCACCTTTGCAAAATCATTCAACACACTCAGGGAAGCCTGGGCCTTATTTTCTGAATCGTTCAGCACATCTTTCAGGGTTTTCAGTGTTTCCAGATATTCACATCCAGGTTGGCTCTTCAGTTCTGTTTGTTTAATAACATTTAATTTGAGAAAATCATGTTATTTTGTATGTCTTCTGCATATAACAAGTGAATTCTAATACATATTACCTTAAAAAAAAAAAATTCAATGAAACAGTCTGTTAGTTAACGAAATAGACCATTTCCATTGGCATTTCTAAGCATCAGTGACTTCATTCCTGTAGATGTTGATGTCTGAAATATTAACTAACCCACTATCAGCTTTCTTCATTTCATCATGATGAAATGTCTCTCTGAAGATGGTACTACCATGTTCCTTTTGTCTCATATAATCTCCTTTTCTCTGATGGTGATACAAAGAATAAAAGAAAACAAAGATCCCCATAACCCGTCTTCCTCTAAGCTCAAGCATGAAGACAAACTGCCATCTACAGAGGGGTGGCCATTACTCAGGAAGACAATAGCCAGGCTGCCACAGGCACTCTGAGGAATATTGACCGTAAGAGCCAGCCATGATATCTACTTAAGTCACTAATGTGAAAATCACATACAAGCAATGCTCATGTGAAAAGGAAGTTGGTTCACTGGAACCACAAAGATATGAAACCAACTAGCAGACAAAGTTAAGAAGCTAAATGTTTAAGCTGCCTGTGATCTTTGTCAAAATATGTAAGCTTGCTGTGTAACAGTAAAGTGAGAAGAAGGTACTGTACTCTCAAATGTTTATTTTACATTCTGGATAATTTAATTCAATGAACAGAAAGTGTGGTCTCCAAATATCTTTCCACAAGAAAGGAAGCATGACACATTTGTTTTATGTGCAAACACAGATTCTTAAAGTTATCACAGAACCTACAGTTGCTAAGTGAGGGTGTGGTTAAATTTGTACTGTACCTTTTTAACATGCACTACCCGTAACATGGAGCCTTGATGGCGCGGTGGTTAAGGCTAAAGGCTGCTAACCAAAAGGTCAGCAGTTCGAATCCACCAGCTGCTCCTTTATGGGTGCAGCTCTACTCTATCTTACAGGATCGAGGTGAGTCAGAGTTAACTTGATGGCAACAAGTTAGGCTTTTGGTCACCTGTAACATTACACAATACAACCTGATTCTTAAACAATAGCTGAGGAGGAAAAAATATAATGCACAATGGATAAGTTCTCAAAACCTTTAACAGAAAACCTTCCAAAGATGGGCTTATTCCAGAAGAAATCTCAAAAATTTTTCAGATTCCAAAAAAAGGAACGTTATTTTTTTTTAATTAGATCATTTGGAGCAAAACTGAACCACACTGACCAAACAGAAGCAGTAAGTGATCATTCTTGTAGTCCTACAGGTAATGATATTAGTTGGCCTCCACTAATCAAAGGGAAAAACAGGTCCTGTGTAACTAACCACTTAATATCACTCTATCCTAGTAACATGATTAAAGGGCAAGTGAAATCTGTTTACAGTTTCACAAACAAGTCTGAGTTCAAGAAACAGTCAAAATGTGCTCTAAGATCTGGAAAATAGAGGACTCAGAGAAAAACCGCAAGGCTGGTGGAAAGTAAGCAAGTCTACCCAAGGTATAAATACTGGAAGAAGTTTTTAAATTAAGGCAAACTGAAAGGAGAAAAGAGATATTTGAATCATCAAATAAGAAAACCAACAGAATGTGTTTACCATTCTCTAGCTGTTGCTGACGATCCTCTAAATCCTGTTTCAAAGCTTGGTAGCGGCCCAGAACACTATCTAGGCTCTGCTGGATAAAATCTGGAGCAGAAGGCTGAGACTTCAGGGCCAAGCAGCTCGCAAGTAGCATTTCAATTTTAGGGTGGAGGTCCAGGAGGCTTGTTAACTCCCGCTATGTAAGACAAAAGATGGTCACATACTCACTGAACATGAACAACCTCACAGAAGATTAATCAGAGCAGAATTAACCCAAAGCTCATGATACAATGAGCACCTTTCTTAAATACAGGACTCAGAATTCTCTCATGATTCCAGATGGTTGGCTCTTTACCTGACAGGAGTCTTTCAAACTTGGCAAGGACTGCTGGGGAGGTTCTGAAAAGGAAGCATGTTTTATCCACACTTCCTTTTTCTTTATGGTCTTTTCAAGCTCATCAAGCTGCTTAAAATAAGCATTTATTTCTTCCTGTAGCTGAATCTTTCTTGCCAGATCTTCCAAATGCTGGGATAGCTTCTTCCATTCTGATAAAACCTTCTCCAGAATATTTTTTATTTCTTCAGCAGGAAGACCTTCTGGGCAGACATGAAAAATAAGCAGGCATTTCATATACTATAAAACTTGTTTTAAATTTGATATAAACATTCTAACACTCAAAATAATGAGGCAATGTCACATAAAATGATCACTACATTAACTCTCTTTTAACACAAAAACAAAAAAATTATAATTATGTACTAAAAAATAATCACAATTTATTTTCATTTCTTAATTAAAGTCGGGCAGGGAGGAGCTTGAAAGAGTGGTATGGCTGCATAAACCAGAGACTCCATCAGCCAGAGACCAGAAGAACTAGATGGTGCCCGGCTACCACCGATCACTGCCCTGACAGGAAACACAACAGAGAATCCCTGATGGAGTAGAAGAACAGTGGGATGCAGATCTCAAATTCTCATAAAAAGACCAGGCTTAATGGTCTGACTGAGACTAGGGGGATCCTGGAGGTCATGGTCCCCAAACACTTTGTTAGCCCAAGATTGAAACCATTCACAAAGCCAACTCTCCAGACAGGGATTGGGCTGGACTATAAGATAATGATACTAGTGAGGAGTGAGCTTCTTGGCTTAAGTAGACACATGAGACTATGTGGGCAACTCCTGTCTAGAGGCACGGTGAGAAGGAAGAGGGAGACAGAAGCTGGTTGAATGGAAACAGGGAAAACAGGGTGAAGAGGAAGAATGTGCTGTCTCATTAGGAGGAGAGCAGCTAGGAGTACATAGCAAGGTGTGTATAAGTTTTTGCATGACACTGACTTGATTTGTAAACTTTCACATAAGCACCATAAATTAATTACTTTGAAAAAAAAAAAAAAAAGACAGGTGTGGCTGTCACAAGACACGTTCAGTAGAGATCTGGTAACTGCCTTTTCTATACAATGCATGTTTCCACCCTTGGCGTCCTACCATTCTGCTAACATCAAGTCTGAGCCACGTAAATAAAATTAGTACCTGGACTTGTCTGGGGGCTATGGCATCAGATAGCAGACACTCTGGCACTAGGAAGAAGATAGCTGGCTATAAAAACCAGGAGGCAGCTCGAGCCTTCACTGACTGAACCACAGTCTCTTATGAATTCCAAAATGAATAGCAAGAATCCTCATTGCTGGAAGCAACCTGGAGAATACAGGAATGCGAAGCCAGCAGCCAGACCCAGAAGCTTCAGCAAAATCCACAGGACATGCTACACACAGACAAGCAAACGTATAAAATGTCAACACTGTGGTAGGATCATCTACTTTAGAGAGGCAGGGCCAAGATTGCAAAAGAGCCAGTCGCTTTCTGCGATCCCTCTTACAACAAAGACCCAAAAAAACAAGTGAAAAGATTATATTGATGACAAGCTAGAAGCCCGGAACACCAAAGGCAAAGTTAGAAAACAGACTGAGCGACAGGGGGAGAGAGAGAGATGGTTCAGAAGCGGAAAGGAGTTACTGGACCTTAATCACCGGGATCCCTCAGGCACCATTCCCAGGAGTGGCACCGGTGGGCTGGTGATAGCATTCAGCCACAGTTTCCTCAGGGAGAAGTAGCCAGCCGCACAGCCTACTCACACCCCCAGAATCAGAGAAGAATGGCGCTCTCGGCAAAAGCTAAGTACTTGCGTATACTTTACCATGCCTCCTGCCCTCAAGCTGGATTCAGTGCCTGTCAATTTCCCTGCGCCTGAGATAGGCCCAGTTGAGCACCCTGAGCCATCCTCCTGGTCTTGGAGTAAGAATAAATTCACAATTGGGGGAAAAGATAATTTGCCAGCTCCACTAACTGGGGGAGCTCAGGAAAGAAGGAGCTCCTATCTAGGCAAAAACAGCCTGTGGAATTTGAATACCTTCCCCCCTGCATAGACCTGTGTGGGCCTATTTCAGGAGAATAGGTCCTTGTTGGCAGGCTGTAACTGTTTCAGCTGTGCAGTGGAGAGGTGGGTGTTTGATATTTGATACCACTTTGCCTAAAACAGTGTCCTCACCTAGCCACATCAGGGGCATGAGGACTGGTGGCTCCACTCAGGTCACCCAGCCACCTGTGACAGGGGTCCAAGGATAACTGGTACCTCCCAGTCCTTACAACCAAAACCACTGGGTGGCACGGTCCATCTGCAGAACCCACCCACCTGTACACTCTAGGGAACAGGGCTGTGCTTTCCTCACAGACGCTCGGGGAACAGTTCTCTACCCCCTCCCCCTTGTTCAGAGCATGACTCCCTGCTGCAAACAAATACCAGTACCTACACCAAACACCCCTGCCCCTCTAAGACTGTAGGACAGAGCCTACATCACCACATACCTGATGATCAACTATCTGGACACCTGAGCTGAATTCATACAAGAAAAGTGAATGGACTCCCAGACTGATATACCTGATAACAGCTCTAGCCATCTGGCGACAGGACGTTAGAGCTTCAAAGGTGAAAATAATCAAGCTACCTCATTCAAGCAACCCATTTGGGCATATCAGAACAAAGAAGCTAGGATACAGTAAGGAAACATAAACTAATACAATAACTTACAGATGGCTCAGAAATGACAGTCATATCAAGTCACATAAAGCAACAGACCATGATTGCCTCAACAAGCTCTCAAAAAAAAAAAAAAGAATCAATAGATCATTTGGATGAAGGTGCCTTCCTGGAATTACCGGATGCAGGATTCGAAAGATTTATATACAGAACTCTTCAAGAAATCAGAAACGAGATTAGGAAGGAGATCAGGCAATACACAGAAAAGGCCAAGGAACACAGATGAAGTAGTTGAAGAAATTAAAAAGGTTATTCAAGAAAATAATGAAAACCTCAATAAGGTGCAAGAATCCATAGAGAGACAGCAATCAGAAATTCAGAAGATTGACAATAACAGAATTAGACAATTCAATAGAAGGTCAGAGGAGCAGAATTCAGCAAGTGGAAGGCAGAATTGGTGAGTATGAAGATAAAGCACTTCACACCAATATATTTGAAGAAAAGTCAGATAAAAGAATTTAAAAGAATGAAGAAATCTTAAGAATCATGTGGGACTCTACCAAAAGAAATAACCTACAAGTGACTGGAGTACCAGAACAGGGAGGGATAACAGAAAATACAGAGAGAATTCTTGAAGATTCTTGGCAGAAAACTTCCCTGATATCATGAAAGATGAGAAGATATCTATCCAAGATGCTCATCAAACTCCACATAAGGTAGGTTTTAAAAGCAGGTCACCAAGACATATTATAATCAACCTTGCCAAAACCACAGATAAAGAGAGAATTTTCAGAGCAGACAGGGATAAACAAAAATTCACCTACAAAGGACAGTCAGTAAGAATAAACTCAGACTACATGGCAGAAACCATGCAGGCAAGAAGGCAATGGGATGGCTTATATAAAGCATTGAAGGAAAAAACTGCCAGCCAAGAATCATATATCCAGCAAAACTGTCTCTCAAATATGAAGGTGAAATTAGGATATTTCCAAATAAATAAGTTTAGGGAATTCGTAAAAACCAAACCAAAACTACAAGAAATAATAAAGGGAGTTCTTTGGTTAAAGAAGATCAATAATATCAGGTAATAACCCAAGGCTGGAACACTGGACAGAGCAATCAGATGTCAAGCCAAACAGGGAAATCACAAAAATAAATCAAGGTTAAAAAAACACTCAAAACAGGGAAACAGTGATGTTATTATGTAAAAGAAGACAACATTAAAACAATAAAGAGGGGCTAAGTAAGAAATGTAATCATAAATTTTTTCACATGGTGACGAAGACAAGGCAATAGGAAGAAACAATAGGTTTAAACTTAAAAAAAAATACAGGTAAATGTTAGGGTAACCACAAAGGAGACTAATCATCCTACTCACCAAAATAAAATACAAGAAAAAAATAGAGACTCAGCAGAAACAAAATCAACAACGAATAAGAGGTAAAGATAATATATAAAGTATTGAGCACAAAAAATTAAGTGGGAAAAAGAAACTATAAACAACACACAAAAAAGACATCAAAATGACAACACTATACTCATAAAAAAAAAAAATACTCATACCTATCCATAATTATGCTGAATGTAAATTGACTAAATGCACCAATAAAGAGACAGATAGTGGCAGAATGGATAAAAACACATGACTGGTCTATATGCTGCCTACAAGAGACACACCTTAGACTTAGAGACACAAACTGAAACTCAAAGGATGGAAAAAAAATGTATCAAGGAAACAACAATCAAAAAAGAGCAAGAGTGGCAGTTATTAATTTCCAATAAAACAGGCTTTAAAGTTAAATCCACCATAAAGGACGAGGAAGGACACTATATAATGATTAAAGGGAAAATACACCAGGAGGATATAACCAAAACCAAACCCAGGGCCATCGAGTCAATTATGACTCATGGTGACCCTATAGGACAGAGTAGAACTGCCCCATAGAGTTTCCAAGGAGCGCCTTGCGGATCTAAACTGCAGACCTTTTGGTTAGCAGCCATAGGACTTAATAACTACGCCACCAGGGTTTCCTCCAGGAGGATACTGCCATATTAAATACTTATGCACCCAATGACAGGGCTGCAAGATACATAAAACAAACTCTAACACCATTGAAAAGTGAGACAGACACCTCTACAATTACAGTAGGAGACTGAAACACACCACTCTCAGTGAAGGACAGAACATCCAGGAAGAAGCTCAATAAAGACACGGAAGATCTAAATGCCACAATCAACCAACTTGACCTCAAAGACATATACATAACACTCTGCCCAACAGCAGCCAAGTATACTTTCTGTTCTAGTGCACATGGAACATTCTCTAGAATAGGCCACATATTAAGTCATAAAGCAAGCCTTAGCAGAATCTAAAAACATCAAAATATTACAAAGCACCCTCTCTGACCGTAAGGCCATAAAAGTAGAAATCAATAACAGAAAAAGCAGAGAAAAGAAATCAAACACTTAGAAACTGAACAATACCCTGCTCAAAAACGACTGGGTGATACAAGACATTAAGGACGGATTAAAGAAATTCAGAGAATCCAATGAGAATGAAAACACTTCCTATCAGAACCTTTGGGACACAGCGAAAGCAGTTCTCAGAGGTCAATTTACATCCGTAAATGCACACATACAAAAAGAACGGCCAAAATCAAAGAATTATCCCTACAACTTGAACAAACAGAAAAAGAGCAACAAAAGAAACCCTCAGGCACCAGAAGATAGCAAATAATAAAAATTAGAGCAGAATTAAATGAAATAAAAAACAGAAAAACAACTGAAAGAGTTAACGAGACCAAAAGCTGGTTCTTTGAAAAAAATAACAAAATTGATAAACCAGGGGCCAAGCTGACAAAAGAAAAACACAAGAAGACGCAAATAACTTGAATAAGAAATGAGATGGGCAATATTACAACAGACCCAACTGAAACTAAAAGAATCATACCAGATTACTATGAAAAATTGTACTCTAACAGATTTGAAAACCTAGAAGAAATGGATAAATTCTTAGAAACACACTACCTGCCTAAACTAAAACAAACAGAGCTAGGACAACTGAAGAGACCCATAACAAAAGAAGAGATTGAAAAGGTAATCAAAAAACTCCCAGCAAAAAAAAGCAAGCCCTGGCCCAGACAGCTTCACTGCAGAGTTCTACCAAATTTTCAGACAAGAGTTAACAGCACTACTACTAAAGGTATTTCAAAGCATAGAAAAGGACGGAATACTCCCAAACTCATTCTATGAAGCCTGCGTATCCCTGATACCAAAACCAGGTAAAGACTCCACAAAAAAAGAAAATTACAGACCTATATTCCTCATGAACTTAGATGCAAAAATTCTCAACAAAACTCTAGCCAATAGAATTCAACAACATATCAAAAAAATAATTCACCATGACCATGTGGGATTCATATCAAGTATGCAGGGATGTTACAACATTAAAAAAACAAATAATGTAATCCATCATATAAACAAAAGACAAGAACCACATGATTTTACCAACTGATGCAGAAAAGGCATTTGACAAAGCTCAATACCCATTCCTGATAAAAACTCTCAGCAAAATAGGAATAGAAGGAAAATTCCTCAAAATAATAAAGGGCACTTATACAAAGCCAACATACAACATCATCCTAAATGGAGAAAGTCTAAAAGCATTCCCCTTGAGATCAGGAAACAGACAAGGTTGCCCTTTATCACCACTCTTATTCAACATTGTGCTGGAGGTCCTAGCCAGAGCAATGAGGCTAAATAAAGACATAAAGGGCATCCAGACTGGTAAGGAAGATGTCAAAGCATCTCTATTTGTAGATGACAGAATCTTATACACAGAAAACCCTAAAGAATCCTCAAGAAAACTACTGAAACTAATAGAAGAGTTCAGCAGAGTATCAGGATACAAAATAAACATACAAAAATCAGTTGGATTTCTCTACACCAACAAAAAGAACATCAAAGAGGAAATAACCAAATCAATATCAGTAGCCCCCAAGAAGATAAAATGCTTTGGAATAAATCTTACCAGAGATGTAAAAGACCTATACATAGAAAACTACAAGACACTACTGCAAGAAACCAAAAGAGACCTACATAAGCGGAAAAACATACCTTGCTCATGGATGGGAAGACTTAACATTGTAAAAATATCTATTCTACCAAAAGCAATATATAGATACAATGCAATTCCGATCCAAATTCCAATGACATTTTTTAATGAGATACAGAAACAAATCACCAGCTCCATATGGAAGGGAAAGAGGCCCCAGATAAGTAAAGCACTACTGAGAACGAAGAACAAAGTGGGAGGCCTCACTCTACCTGGTTTTAAAACCTACTATACCGCCACAGTAGTCAAAACACCCTGGTACTGGTACAACAACAGATGCATAGACGAATGGAATGGAATTGAGAATCCAGACATAAATCCATCCACATATGAGCAGCTGATATGTGACAAGGGCCCAAAGTCAGTTAAATGGGGAAAACAATAGTCTGTTTAACAAACAATGCTGGTGTAACTGGATATCCAAACCAAAAAACCAAACCCGTTGCCGTCGAATCAATTCTGACTCATAGTGACCCTATAGGACCCAGTAGAACTGCCCCATAGAGTTTCCAAGGAGCGCCTAGTGGATTCAAACTGCCGACCCTTTGGTTAGCAGCCGTAGCACTTAGCCACTACGCCACCAGAGTTTCCAACTGGATATCCATCCGCAAAAAAAAATGAAACAAGACCCATACCTCACACCATGTACAAAAACTAACTCAAAACGGATCAAAGACCTAAATATCAAATCTAAAATGATAAAGATCATGGAAGAAAAAATAGGGACAGCCCTAAGAGCCCTAATACATGGCATAAACAGTATACAAAACATTACTAACAATGCAGGAGAGAAACTACATAATGGGGAGCTACTAAAAATCAAACACCTATGCTCATCCAAAGACTTCACCAAAAGAGTAAAAAGATCACCTACAGACTGGGAAAAAAGCTTTTAACTATGACATTTCTGATCAGCGTCTGATCGCTAAAATCTACATGATACTGGAAAAACTCTGCTATGAAAAGACAAATAACTGATTAAAAATTGGGCAAAGGATACGAACAGGCACTTCACTGAAGGCGACATTCAGGTAGCTAACAGATACATGCGGAAATGTTCAGAATCATTAGCCATTAGAGAAATGCAAATCAAAACTACAATGAGATTAGATCTCACTCCAACAAGGATGGCATTAATCAAAAAAACACAAAATAATCAATGCTGGAGAGGATGTGGAGAGACTGGAACACTTAAACACTGCTGGTGGGAATGTAAAATGGTACAACAACTTTGGAAATTGATTTGGCGCTTCCTTAAAAAACTAGAAATAGAATTACCATACGATCCAGCAATCCCACTCCTTGGAATATATCCTAGAGAATTAAGAGCCTTTACACGAACAGATATATGCACACCCATGTTCACTCCAGCACTGTCTACAATAGCAAAAAGACGGAATGAAAGAATGAATAAATAAATAATGGTATATTCACACAATGGAATAGTATGCATCGATAAAGGACAGCAATGAATCTGTGAAACATTTCATAACATGGAGGAATCTGGAAGGCATTATGCTGAGTGAAATTAGCCAGTTGCAAAAGGACAAATATTGTATAAGACCACTATTATAATAACTAGAGAAATAGTTTCAACAGAGAAGAAAATATTCTTCGATGGTTGGGGGGGGAGGGAGGGAGGGGGAGGGAGACGGGTTTTCATTAATTACATAGTAAATAAGAATTATTTTACATGAAAGGAAAGATAACACAATACAGGCGAGGTCAGCACAACTGGGCTAAACTAAAAGCAAGAAGCTTCCTGAATAAACTGAACGCTTCGAAGGCCAGTGTAGCAGGGACGGGGGTTTGGGGACCATGGTTTCAGTGGACATTTGAAGTCAACTGGCATACTCAAATCTATTAAGAAAATATTCTGCATCTCACTTTGGAGACTGGCGTCTGGGATGCTAGCAAGCGGCCATCTAAGAGACATTGATGGGTCTCAACCCACCTGGATCAGAGGAGAATGAAGAACACCAAAGACAAAAGGTAATTATGAGCCCAAGAGACAGAAAGGGCCACATAAACCAGAGACAACATCAGCCTGAGGCCAGAAGGACTAGATGGCGCCCAGCTACAACCAATGACTGCCCTGACAGGAAACACAACAGAGAACCCCTGAGGGAGCAGGAGAGCAGTGGGATGCAGACCCCAAATTCTCATCAGAAGACCAGACTTAATGGCCTGACTGAGACTAGAAGGACCCTGAAGGTCATGGCCCCCAGAACTTCTGTTAGCCCAAGACAGGAACCATTCCCAAAGCCAACTCTTCAGACAGGGATTGGACTGGAAAATGGGATAGAAAATAATACTGGTGAAGAATGAGCTGCTTGGATCAAGCACACACATGAGACTATGTGGGCATCTCCTGTCTGGAGGGGAGATGAGACAGCAGAGGGGGTCAGAAGCTGGTGAAATGGACACGAAAATAGAGAGTGGAGGGAAGGAGTGTGCTTTCTCAGTAGGGAGAGAGCAATTAGGAGTATATAGAATGGTGTATATAAATTTTTGTATGAGAGGCTGACTTGATTTGTAAACTTTCACTTAAACCACAATAAATATTTAAAAAACAAAAAAAGATCATCTACTTTAAAGAACAGAGCAGGGGGAAAAAAATCACTGTTTTTACTACTGGCATCTTAAAAATGTGTCTTATATTTTCCATAGAGGATGTTCATGAAAATAGTAAAGTTGTACATAACCATAAGTTTTATCGTAGACCTTCCCTTAGTGGAAAATCAAATCCTTAAAATTACTATAAGAAGCTATGGCAAATCTGCAAAGGAATCTCCATACTCTAAGAAGAGCATGCATGATGAAAGGATGGCCTTAACATTTCTACTATTTGAGTAGGAGGTGATACAATACAGCTTTGTAAACATATGCAACCAAAACCCAGGGTAAGGAGAGCTCAAAGAAAAAAACAGCATATAAAACAAAAGATCACTCATGATTCACAGATTACACGACTTTAGAAATTTCTATAACACACTGTACCCACTGAAAACTAGAAATGCAAGCAGGACATGGCATAGTTTGAATCTATCTCCCACGGCACATGTTGGAATCCACTGCTCACCATCTCACAATAATAGAATATGAGACCAAGGCAAAACCAGAACATCACAGTCCATGTTCAATTACCCCTGTTAATGGGGGTCATAAAACAAATCACCATTTTCCTGACAAACTCTCTGAAGAGTGGAGATACAGGATTTGCTTATGCCAAGTCATTTGCATTCTATGTGGACAAAGAAATAACATCAGCCTTTCCAACAGCTACTTTATCTTTACATCATGAGCAATTTATGCTAAACAAGCAAGACAACTAAGCTGGTCAATAAAATTCTAAGATGGGAAATTATGGCAGCTTATATGAAAATGGGCAAAAGGTACTCATTTTATAATACTAGGCAAGCTGGACAAATTTCTTTCTGTTCTTGCCTTTATTTATTTGCTGACAATGTTTCATGGTCCATTCATCTTGCCCCCTCAAACCAATTCTCAAAAATTTAAATCATCCTTCTCTAAGCCTGAGATATTGTAGGCTGGATTTGCGTCAGCTAACGATCAAAGCATAATTGACATCTAAAAAAAATGAAAGCTGTTCACTACCTTTGAAAATAATTGTCTTATTTCCAGAGGTGCAGAGTTATAAATTTCCTATTTTTTTTTTTATAGAAGACCCAAATCTTAAACGGTAACTAGCCGAAAGCCAAGTCAATGGCATAGCATCATATTAATTATCTAAAACAGACAAAACATAACAAAGTCCTGCCACTTATTCTCACTTGACTGACACTTTAGAATATAGAGCTCTACTGAAACCAAAAGAAACGTTTACAAAACAGAGGACCATCAACAAAAGCCACAGGCTTAACAACTTGTAAAGCCATGTTATCCAAGGGCCCAACTACTCTATTAGTTGAAGATCTCCAGAAACAAGACAAGCTTAATCAAGAAAACCAGGTAGTTGTATCCCTGAAATTCAAACAAAACAGGTTATTTCATTTTTTTTTAATTTTTATATGCCATATGAGACATCATGAAAGTTAACAAATGCACAAGGCAAAAAGTCCTACCAGATTTGATATGAGGAAAACAGTGCCATGATTATTTGAACACATGTTTTACTGAAGAATTTGACATTTATCTACATTCAAGAAGGAACAAATCTGTCTTGGAAGAAGTACAACCAGAATGCTCCTTGGAAGCAAGGACTGCAAGACTACATCTCACATACTTTGGACATGTTGTCAGGAGGTATCTGTCTCTGGAAAAGGACATCATGCTCGTTAAAGTAGACAGTCAGTGAAAAACACAAAGACCTTCAATGAAATGGATTAACACAGTGGCTGCAATAATGGACTTAAGCATAACAAGGACTGTGAGGATGGTACAGAATGGGGCAGTGTTTTCTTTCTATAGTACACAGGGTCGCTATGAGTTGGCACCATCTCGATGGCACCTAACAACATTTACATTCTTACCTAGCCAGACACTAGTCAAATTACGCTGTGTAAAAACTTCTCTCTACATTAATTATCAGTGTTCCTATATTTGTTTCAAATTTCTGGGGGAAAAAATCATACTACTTATGCTTTCATTTCTGTTCAACATTTCCGGTTTTATAGTAGTGAGAGAATTAACAGCACTAACCACACATAGGGAGCCCTGGTGGCACAGTGGTTAAGAGCTATGGCTGCATGTCCTACAGGGTCACTAGGAGTCGGAATTAACGGCAACAGGTTTTAACCCCATGTGGAGGGGTAATACGCAACACTATAAAAATTAGAATGGATAAAACGGGGAGACAATGCAAAACAGAGAAAAACATTTCTTTATTCCCTCACTAGCAAAAGGCAGAAACCCTCCCCCTCCCCCCCCCAATTTTTTTTTTTTTTTTTTTTTTTTTGAGCAAGTTAAACTGAGAACACACAGAGTCAGTTTCTATTTACTGCTCTTCCTCCTGTTTATGGGCTACAGTTTTCTGGGCCTTTTCCAGGTTTCATAATTTTTTGGTAAATAATGGTTACTTTAGATAATATAACGTGGCAATTCTAGAAATCAAATTCCCCTTCTTCTCCAGGTCTGTTGTTATTGCTTGTTGGTGGTGGTGGTGTTTACTTTTTTAATGACTTTCTTGGACAAAAGCTGTCCAAAAATTCCGCCTATTCAGATCAATGCCCCCCATTTCCCAGCTTCCTATGCCTATATCATAAATGTTTAATAACAGATAGGTCTTTTAAATAGAATCAGAGTTCTCTAATGAATACATTTAGGTCCTACTAAAGATTTTTTTTAAAAAAAGGTGATGCAAAATACAACAGATTTTTATGAAATTAGACAAGGGTACATTAGGTCACAAGCTTATTACCGTATTATAAAACCACACCCTATATATTCCCCAACAGTGACTTGACCTTTCCAAGTGTCCTTTCCCATGAGTTCAATTTCCTGACATCTTTTAGGACCTGCCTATTCATACCGCGATCTTATCAAGCAAAAGCTATACTCAGCTAGTGGGAGTTCCCTCACTTTCTAGAAGAGGAAACAGAGGGATTATGTGACTTGCCCAAGGACACAAAGCTAGAAAAGGGCAGGAGAACCCAAGGTCTCAGATTTTCCAATCTGCTACTATTCTCAGTGTCATATATCACCTCTTATGACCTTCTCCCCTAGATAGTCTCCCTCCTCCCTCCCCCACCCAACCATCAGTCTTAGCACACTCATTCTGCCACAACTACTAAAAGCTGGCAGAGAAAATGGTGATCAAGTCAGCAGGCAAGCTCTTGAAGTTACCCTACATTCTCACCAGACAAGAACTGAGTCCCAAGGTATCTACAAAGTTGCGGTAAGGAACAAAGATCTACAACTGTTTAACTGGCGTGAATTCATTAAGCAATTTATTAAAATTACTGAAGGCATCAGCATTTCAAGAGAAATTACAACGGCCCTGAGTCTCTGGGTCTCTTCAAGTAAATACTTGAGAGAATAATCTCAAAGTGGGGTGTCCACACCCAAAGGTAACTAACAGTCCCCTAGATGGGGTTTTTAAATAAAATACTATTTCTACTGATCTTGTTTTTTTAAAAAAGAAAGAAATTCAGCTTTACTTATAATTAATACACATATTGGCAATAGTACATTTGCATAATTTTAACATAAATAGGCATATACTGGGGTACCTTCTCATAATCCTTTTCCTAATACACAAAAATGTTTAAAAGGATGAAAGCAAAATAATCTAAGTTTTTTTAAAAAATCAGAACAGTGGTTTCCTAAGGGGAGGAAGGGTGACTGATGGGAAAGGAACACCGAAGAACTTTCTGAACCAAAACCCAAACCCACTGCCGTCGAGTCGATTCCGACTCATAGCAACCCTATAGGACAGGGTAGAACTGCCCCGTAGAGTTTCCAAGGAGCACTCGCCTGGTGGATTCAAACCGCCGACTCTTTGGGTAGCAGCCGTAGTACTTAACCACTGCACCATCAGGGTTTCCAAGAGCTTTCTGAGGAGATGGAAATGTTCTAAAGAGTGATAGGTATGTGCAGGCTACAAAGGTGTAACTGTTTGTCAAAACTGCATAACTAAGTTTAATACATTTCAATGTAAGTAAATTTTACTTCAAAAAAAAACTGTAAAAAACATAATAGTAGTCATAACAACAATCAAGGGGATGAGGAGTAGGGAGGCATAGATAATTCAAGAATTGCAGAATATTGTTAATTATGAAGTAATTGGTACAAGGAGCTTCATTATATTATTCCATATGCTTCGTATATGTTTACAGTTTCCACGATAAAAAATTAGAAAATAAAGATGTTGGACACTCTTGTTTTGCAGACTCTTGTCAAAGTGATATTCATAATCCTGCCTTAGGTACGTGTGACTTTTATCAAAGAGAACTACAGCAGACCTCTACAGCAGTTACTATGACTAGAATTAGAAGTAGGCTTACTAAAAATGTCTTTGCAGGCTACACCAAAGAGAGAATCATATGCACAAATGCAGACCAGTAATATTAATATCTAGACTCATCTGGAGCACAGAGGGCTACGGGAAAAAAAAAAAATTCTAGTGTGGGTAAAAATCTCAAACACAAGTAACACCTTCTCAAATTTATTTTAAAAATTCCTGTAGGGAATTAATGAAATGCACTGCAAGTGACTAAGAATCAAATAACTTTAATGAGTTTATCGCAATACAGCATATTTGCAATGTTGCCAAAGTAGCTTTCTCATGCCACCTCATCCAAAAAATATCCCCAGTGCGTAAATCTCAGGGTATGAGATTTTAAAATCTTGTACACCAGAGGATTTTTACCATTCTACTGAATTATCAGAGTTTTAGGTTCTGACCCCCATACAAAAGCAGAACAACTTTGCTTTTACCCATTTTATATAATCACTCTCTGCATAAGATTTCATTTGGGAAAAAAAAAAAAAAGATTGTGCTGCCTTAAAAAAAGGGTTGAGAAATGCTTTTCTAGCAAAAGAGAGTTGTTGTTGTTGTTGTGATTGGGTACCGTCGAGTCAGTTTCAACTCACAGTGACCCCATGTGACAGAACAGAACTGCCCCATAGGGTTTTCCTGGCTGTAATCCCTAAGGAAGCAGATTGCCAGGTCTTTCTCCCACAGAGCTGCTAGGTTTGTTAAAATAAATATCTGATTTTTGAATTGTAAATGTTATTCAGTGATACTACGTAAAAAAATTGTCTTATTAAATTCAGGGACCTTGGGGACCATGGTCTCAGGAGACATCTAGCTCAACTGGCATAACATAGTTTATAAAGAAAACGTTTTACATGCTACTTTGGTGAGTTGCGTCTGGGGTCTTAAAAACTCGTGAACAGCCATCTAATATACTCCACTGGGTCCCACCCTGTCTGAAGCAACGGAGAAAAAAAAAACCAAAGACACAAGGGAAAGATTAGTCCAAAGGACTAATGGACCACAACTACCACAGCCCCCATCAGACTGGGTCCAGCACCACTAGAAGGTGCCCAGCTACCACCACCAACTGCTCTGACAGGGATCACAATAGAGGGTCCCAGACAGAGCTGGAGAAAAATGTAGAACAAAGTTCTAACTCACAAAAAAGACCAGATTTACTGGTCTGACAGACACTGGAGAAACCCCAAGGATACAGTCCCCAGGTACCCTTTTAACTCAGCACTGAAGTCACTCCAAAGATTAGACAGGCCCATAAAACAAAACGAGACTAAATGGGCATACCAGCTCAAGGGCAAGGACAAGAAGGCAGGACGGGACAGGAAAGCTGGTAATGGGGAACCCAAGGTCGAGATGAGGAGAGTGCTGACAAGTTGTGGGGTTGGCAACCAATGTCACAGAACAATATGTGTATTGTTTAACGAGGAACTAGTTTGCCCTGTAAGCCTTCATATAAAGTAAAACAAAAAAAGGATAGTAATAATAAAAACAATTCTGACCACCTTCCCCAAAAATTAATTAATTAAGGGTCTTACCTTTTCTCATTTGCTCCAAAAGGATTTGTCCGGTTTGGCTTAATTCATCCAGTTTAGGGCTTCTTTCTGTCTGTTCTTTTTCTAATTCCTGAAAATAAACTCCCAATATTAGAATATTGCAAACTATCTCCTCTACATAATGTTGACGGTATTTTAAGTTTATCTCTCTAATAAGCCTCCCACATTCTTTTTAGGTACTTCAATGAAAGTTTACCAAAGAGAATATTAAAATACTAATCTGTACAATTCCAGTCTATTCTCCAGAACCCT